>NW_020312036.1:0-600000 GCF_002999335.1 Cyclospora cayetanensis | reverse complement strand
CGCTTGAGCCCTCCTACGTTCTGCGATCTCTGGGCGTTGGGGAGGAGACAGCGCATACCTCAATCCGCATAGGGCTAGGTGAATTTCAGGTCTATAGGGTACCTTGGAGAGACCCCACACTACGCGTTCACCCCGTGAAACGGCCACCAGGAAGGCATTAGGCCATGGCCTGGGTACAGGATCTGATTGCTTGTGCTTTTACGCATTGCGTTGGCTCCTGCCCACTTTATTGTGTTTTTCTCATCATTACGGTGTGTGCTGCCACCTTTTTTACTGCAGGGCGGTTCACGCGTGAGGAAGAGGTGCGCCATTGCGCTGACCGTTTGATTGCTGAGGTAACCCGCCTTCGCGAAATGTCTCCTCTTTACGATGCAGCGATGAACTCTCTGGAAGATGATGGAGGGAGCACTCCCAAGCTCGTCTGGACATGAGGGTTTTCTCGGGTTTCCATTCTTCTGCTTGAGGGTCCTTGTGGGGGCCCTTTTTTACTGACAGAGGGAATCGCACGATTTTGGAGTCCTTTAAAAGGGCCCCCGGGGTCTTTCGTAGACGCGATTCTTTGAGTACAGGGTTCTGTAAACGAGGTCTTAACGGAGTTATGAGGCTTGGGCCGAGACCCGGGTAGCAATGCATTTGGCCCTTAATTTCCTGTCCTCCGTGTTTAGTGGAACAGTACTCCGTTTTCCAGCCTGGGGCTGCAAGAAGAGGTGCGTATAATGTATATGAGGCACGCACATGTACATATATGAGATGCGCGGATGTGTGCATATGGAATGTACTGATATTTGTGCGCATGGTTGTACACTGCAGCATATTGCAACTGCACTTGTTATGTGGTTGTATGCTACCGATTGATTTTTGCCTGTAACAACGCACAGCGCCCTACTGCTGATGGCCACAGTGGGCATGCTGTTGGAGTCACAGGGCAGAGCGAAAGGGATATCCGGCCTAACGCTCCACTTAGGGTATTTGTAGAGAGACACTTCACTCCAAGGTCTATACAAACTCTAAAGATAGTTAGTAGGTATTTTTCACATGCACTCCTTCCTTCCTTTGCCAGTGCCCCCTAGATTTTCTAATGTCAGAGGAGAGGGACGCGGAGGACGCGCGTAGCTGCAGCCTTTACGCACTCCGAGCATTTGCGGCTAGCTGTGCCTACCATCTAGCAGGCACGCACACAGCAATGCGCCTTCTTGTATGAGCTAACAGTGCTGCAATTAACAAGATTTACTGTAAGACGAAACAGGCTACTCCTTACAAATTTGTAATTACTATAGCTGGTGATGTAGAAATTGCCGTAGTGTAGTTTAGACCGCTATATATCCCCAGCTCTATTTCGAAATGCACGCCCTCAGGTTCCGTACCCATCACTAGGGCAGGTTTGCTGAGAGCCGCGAAAGAGCTCACTTCCCTGCCGCCATTCCCCAGGTAGGCAGAATTGTGAAAACAGCGTCGCTGCAGAAAGGTGCTCCCAAAGCTGAAAATCTACAGGAGTACAGGCGCACACACACTACCCAACGGCAAGCGGCGGCCGAAACCACTACAAACATGGCGGTGTGATAAATTGCTGTCGTTGGGACGCTGACTGTGTAAGTCTCTTACTAGAAGAAAATAGAAGGCAATTGCATAGTGAAAAGGAAGCCATTGTACACACTAGCTGAGCAGTGCAACCGCTCTTTACAATGCAATATCTGCATGCCAGTGCCGCCGATGCGCGCAGCTTAGTCGACTTGCAAGCCCCGAATAGCGCAAAAGGAAGAAAAGCATAAACAACAGACCTGTGTGTACCTGCGCATACATCTGAGTGTAGTGAATCCATGAAAACACAAAAACCGGGTTTTTCCAGGCAGCATCCACAAATGACAGTGAGTCTTCCGGCAGAGCACACGTTATGAAAGGACAAAAGCAAAGAAATGCGAGGAAGGCCCTCCACTGCGATTGGTCATATGGTCCAAACAAAGCCAAGAGCTCTTCTGCAGCCAGCGAAGCCGCTACCTACTCCGTCGTCAGCCAGTGGTTGACTTTTCCCACCCAGTCTCTCTAGAGACTCCTGTCAAATATGTTCAGGAGTCCACCTGACCTAGAATCTAGTACTTACGTCGCTTCCCTTGAATCCTTCGCCTCCACCCTGGTCGCATGCCTACGCGAAAAATCCGCCAAGCGATCTCAATATTTATGAATCTTATATGGGAAGCGAGTAATGATGCTTTTGTGAGATCTCCAAGTTTAAGAGAAAATCATTGAATATGAGAGGCCGGTGCTTTGTGAGGAAATTGCCACTGGTCCTAGCTACCTCGCCGCAATCCGTCGTTTGCTTGCCTTCAGATGCATCTCGTATAGCCTACCCATCCACCAAAAAGAAGCCTATAAGCTCGAAACGCACAGATCGCCGCTGCTGATCATAATTACGTGCATCATGTGCATTTCCCTCGGTCCTTTCTCATACATTTGCGTGAACTAGCCAGGTATCCTCTCCACTCCTCCACAGCTTGCTGACACCGGATCACTTGTCGGATCCCCAGACGATAGAGCAGTCCAAAATGTAGACCGCATAAGAACAGGGGCACCGGCTAAGCGAGTGCACTGCTGTTTTCAAACTCACTTAGCACAAGCGAGGACTCAAGCCAAGCAGTCGGACTTTTGTGTGCATAGAGTCGCAAATACTGAAGAAGAGTGGAGTTGTAACGCCTTATCTGTCCATCTGCCTCAGGGTGGCCTGTAGTGGTCACCGCAATGGTTTATCTGTGAGCGGGTCATTGAGACACGCCAGAACGCGCTGATCTCCGATCCTTGTCCATAGTGATACTCCAGGGGGATCTGTAGAGCCTACGAGAAAGAGTTAAAAATAAGTGCGACCTCTGGACCCGTGACATAGCTGAGCCTAGTGATGAAGCGGGCATAGATGCTGACTTTGTGGCCGGCTCAACTACACGTGAACGCTTTCTACTACACTAGGCAAATACATCATGATCATAATTACCTCAACTGTTCGCCTGTCCTATCTTTTAGCAAGTAGCGTCAGCTTGATACAATGAAGTGCAGTCTTACAGTTGTGTGCGCATCACATGTTTTGTGAGAATTGCTTCGAGTGTCTGACTGCGTAGAGGGTTTAGCAGCGTGAACCATTGCAGACCCTCTCCCGTCATGTCGTGAACTCTGAGGAGCATGGGCACTAAAGTCAGATAGTATCTTTGAAACGTACTTTATAGCGTTCTCGTGTGTAATATTTGGGGGTCAGAGTTAAGCATCTACGTAAGACAGTCTTAGGTGAAGTGTCATGATTGGTAGCATCGCAAGAAGCGATGCAGTTGTTTCCCGCTCATCGGCTAACTGTGGATCACACGGATGTCAAGTTTCCTTACCACAATTGTCCGGTTCTGATCAATTCATTTGGTAGTTCGACCATTTGTCGTTTTCCCGCCGCAGCAGTTTGATTAAATTACCTTTCACCCTGGAAGAAGACGGTTCTGCAACGCCTTTTGGAACAGCGGAAACCGGCCTCCGAGTCGTTGTAAACGCAGTAGCATCAGAGCTGGTCAACCGCCATGATTCGCTAGTTGCTACAACGTTTATAAAAGCGTCAAAGAAATTGTGTAGGGCTAGAATATAGGATGGTCGTAAGGATGGGGAAATACCCAAAGGTTTCGTCAGTCACTTGAAGATGTACCTCGCATTGTAACCCCAGATGAGGAAAAACGAGTGCTCCAAGCTGCGTGTTTTTAAAAAAAATGCACATTTATGGTGGCTCTGCTTGTGTAGAGGAACACTTCTGCCTGCAAGGATTATTGCACTCCAAGCATCTAAACAAACCCTTTCTTATCGGTTCTGCCGAGATCGGCTCCAGAAAGCGTTGGGAGTACAGAGAACGCTGAATCACGGGGACCTGTGAGTAAATTCGCAAATATGGACTCACGAACCTATGATCTTGAAAAGCCAGAGTGTAGAGTAACAGATGTTGGATCGTGGGTTTACGTCAGGTGTAACCAGCTATGTCGCTTCAGGTGGTCACCGGATGCGCCGAGGCGTAGAGATTAAACAACCTGCTGGTAAAACTTGCACTTTCGGCCTATTCGAGGCTGTGGTTGCGAGTAAGCGCACTTCCTGCGTGTTATAATAAAAGGACGAGCCAAATCAGGATTTGGACATACATGTGTTGGAAAAGCGTCACTTGGAATTAACCTGCAGTCTATGGTTGAAAACATAAAAGCCAGGGGCGCGCTCTCCTTAGCAGCTCCGCGCAAATTACTGACAACGCACCGGCTTCTGTTGTGGGCAGCTAGATATTACAACTAGGAACTGCAAGCGTATGCGAAAGCCCAAGGCTATAGACTGACCGCACAGGGCCTCGCAAAAGTAGGCTGTCCAAAGATCAAGATAGGCAAATGAGGGAAGCGCGAAGCTCCTCAAGCAGGCTGTAGAGCAAAAGGGGCTTACCGAGGCTAGAAAAACAAGCTCTAGGCTCACCATGTATCGATGCTTCATTGATACAAGTTCATGGGCCAAGAAGTGCTGGCGTTATTTGACACTGGATATGAACTATATGCAGTACAACTGAAAATCCGAAGAGAAGGGGTACAAGCGCAATCAGCCTGTCCACTCGTAAGCTCACTCCCCATGCCTAAAGTTTGCTGACTGGGGGCAGGACGCGAGGAATGTCAAGACTACGACACATTTCAAGCAATTAAACTCGGAATCGATTCTTGTCAGCATGGTCCGTGACTTCTAGGTTGAAGCCATATACCAGGGCGTAATCCTCGGTATGTTATAAATGAGCCAACGGAAGGCGCCCATGCGGCCACAGCTGCGTGCTCTGGAATTTCGTTTGCCAGTAAGCGCTAGGAATAAGTGCCTTCTGAGCTCCTGAACAACGCTCATCGCATATAGGGTGAGCGGCGTACAGTCAGTTGCTCAGCACTACGAGGCAGAGTCTTCCTTCGGGCGGCGTAGCAACCCAGTAGAAGACGGTTCTTAGTGTGTAGCCCGCCTTAGTTGCTCTGGACCTGATTTTTCATTAGGACTGTCCTTTTGATATTTCGCCGAAGAACGGCAGGGATGGGCAAGTATCAAGGGGCTTGTGGATGTCCAGAATAATGACGAGGTGCCTGAAGGCTGGACACCTGCTGGTTATCCACCGCCCTGTTTTGTGTTGATCACCAGGTCTACCCCGAGGTGTTTGGCTGTATCAATGCCTCTACATCAAGAAAAGGAGACTGAGCCGCAGGCAAATGATTTTCTGATAACGGAAGAGCTCAGAAACTGACCAGCACATCTGAGTGGTACCCGGTGTTTGTATCTAGAAAAAGGACGAATAAAGCATGTGCGGTAACCTTGAAGCTCCTGGAAGCCTACTGTGGAGCAAAAGTTTTTGATTCCTTATTTTGGCGAATTGCTTGACAAACCAAGCTAACCGCCAGTCTACTCCACATTTGAGTTTACATGCGCTATTGTCAATACCACCCGACTCACGCAGATGACAGGTACCAGACAATGTTCCAGAACAAAACAAATCCGAGCATCCATGCATGCTGCCTAAGCTTCACGTCCCGGCTGAGCTGCAACGCCAGTTTATCGACATTTTTGTGGACATTTTATCATGGAGCAGTGAATGGATGTCAACATGGACGACAGCGTAGTATTTAGCTAAAACGTTCAAGAGCATGTACTGCTCATGGTGTGCGCTCCAGCTATTTCAGGATGAACAGTAGTATGTGAAGGCACGCAGCTGTTCAGTTTTCACACTCTCAACTGCGCTTTCACATTTCCTGTTTCGGCTAGAGGAATTGAGGACGATCAGGCAAAAATTGGGGCTATAAAGTCGTGGGGTCTACCTTTATGCACTCCCAAGGAAAATGCAAAGCTCGTTGGACTTTCCTTCTTTCACTGGAACTTCATTACTAAATTTGCTTGAATTTCTGCTTCTTTAACAAGCTGTTTAAGAAAACGGAGCCTGTGGAAAAGGCAGGGGAGGCTGATAGCACAACAAGAAGGCTTTTTGGCCGCCGTAAAGCCCTTCCGGAACTTGCACTGCCCAATTGTGAGTACCAGCTTTTCTTAACGGCCTAGTGACGAAGCAGCAAGTATCATTTTCCCTGAGCAAACTGGAAGTTCTTTAAAAGGCCAATTTATTGCCTGTCATTCTCATCGCTGCACCGAAAAACAAGCAGAAGAATGCAGTGCGCGAACAGCAACCCTCTGGTGTGTGGTGTGGTGTAACAAGAGTCGGCACAATCGTACGAGCATTACTTCACTGTACGCACCGACCAGTAGTACTTACTATACCTTTCAAAGGGCTTTAGGGATTTCAATTATTTAGAGTTGTTCGTTGGCTTGGGCGCCTGCTGCACTACCACTTTATAGTGCAGCATATTAGGGCATCACCAACTTTCTCGTCGGCGCGTTCTCGCAATGCCCTGCCTATTCACCATTACCCAGCACATCCACTCTTGTCTTTTATGATTGACGCTTTCTATTTGAAATGTGCGAGGCTTTGGCTTTGAACATTCACGCATCCCCCACTACTACAATACGGAATGGCAAGTGGACGGACTACTATTGTGCTGAGGATGGCCTGGTGTGGGTAAACATAATTCAAACGTCATCTGTATTTACTAGCTCGCACCGCAGGAAAATTCGTGCGAAGTAGCTAATCATGTCATATCGAGCCATGGCAGGATTTACACTGCGGTGGAAAGCATCTCACGGTCTTTATAGTATCCTGGGTTGCGTCCCACGGCAGCGAAGTTTGCTCTATGCCCAGATTCAGTAGCCAATGCCATCCAGTTCTCCTGAATCTGGCCATTCACAAAACTTTCCGCTTTTTAATAGTACTTGGACTGATCTAACAATGCGATGTATTGGTGGACTGTAGAAGAGTCAGGGTCAAACTACCATCTATTTCGATGTCGACAGGCTTTGCAAATCTGACCACTTCTTCGCTTGTTCTAGCTCTGTCGTGGGTCTAGAGCTTGCTACTTCATGCCCCTAAGCTTTATATATACCAAAAAACTATCGTTACCCATAGGGATCCGAAATCAGTGCGTCTCGGCGTCCCTATATGGCCCGCCCACATGGACCCTAATGTGACCACTGCGAAACACCCCGGCAGGTGGAGAGACAAGACGTACCAACACCGTTGTTCTTCAGTACTTGAGAATCTATGAGCATAGAAGCCTAATTGATTGGCTCGAGTTTCTTCTTCCTTGAGCTGAGTGAATTTATAGTACAGCAGTACTCTTGTCTACCCGTTGCTACCCCCCATCCCTGGTCTATACTTAATATTGTTCCTCCGATTCAGGCCCTCGGCTGGATGCCCGCTGTGAATAACTGTCCGAAGCGGCGGAGCGCTTGAACAAGAGCCGGCCAGTGCACGCGAATGTATGGGCAAAGCTCACAAGCGACGAGCACGTATTTGTGATAAGCGGCGAAGGGCTGTTGGCTACGAGATCAGAGGTGTGATTCCGGTGGATGGGCAGGCTTCACGATGTGCACTCACAAGTGACTAGGCGAACAAGGCTGCGACGAGGTGGCAAGGGTCACTGGCAATTGCCTCAAGAATCAATAATCCGTATTCTATCAGTTTCCCCCAAGCATTAGATTCCACAGAACTGACACTACTGGCTTCTCATTGAGGAGTCGAATAATTATTCGCGAACTCTTCCAGGCTGACAGGTGGCCCGAGTAAAGAATGTAGAGGTAGCAGCGGAAGTGCTGGATCCTAGCACTGTTGGGCGCCGAGGAGACAATAGGCGGGAGTCCTTAGTGAGATTGGGTGAGGAAAGCCAACCCTCGTGGTTGACGAAGCAGTTTCGGGCTTCGTTAACTGCGGAAAATGTGCGGACTTGTTTTAAATGACAACACTAGTCGCCGCTGACTGTCTTTGCATTTTTTTTCTGTCCTTTTCTAGCGCGTACTCTATCTGAGCTACCTACCATCGTCTATGGATATTACCTGGAGAGTTCCCGGGTTGTAGTTGATCTCTACGCTAAGGTGTGTGCACAGGTACACACGGATTATTGCATCTCCATTCTTCTTTATTTATATTTCGGGGCCTGGATTTCGGCTGTGTCACACACACCGGCTGTATTGGCATGCAGGAATCGCAGTGTGAAGAATGGAGGCACTGCTGAACGAGTATAAATCTTCATTCCCATAACACATTTTAGCTGTTTCCTTCATACATTTTAGTTTCGTGCTTTTTCTCTTAGCAGGAGGCTCACACAATTTAGCATCACCAGAACAACAAGTCGCTCCACTGCCGTGGTTGTGGCGATTTGGTCCTTTGCTCGTCGTTGGCTAATGTATGCGGAATTTCCCTTTGACTGCCCTTAACAGGCTGATTCCTTCTTTTGTCTTCTCCACTCAACAATTTTTGTTTGCGTTTACGCCTGCCCGGGAGTGGCGCTAGGCCACTGGCCTTCAGCTGCCTTGTGCACAGTGGGACTGGACGGACACCTATGGAGTGCAAAGGAGAGCCCTGTGAACAGAGGGTAAGGTATGGCAGGCTAGGCTACACTTTGGCACCTCCTGCTGCACTTGTCATATCACCCAATCAACTGAAGGAATTGACTGACCGATTTGGCTCTTTGCAAGTCTTAATGCAAAGTAGCGCCAACGCACTGCAATAAGGATCGTTGTGAGCGCACCGGCTAAAAGCTATGACAAAGTAGAGGTGAATGCTCACATTGTGTTGTGTCGCAGCGCCTTGAGTGTGGAGTCTGGTATGTTTTGACAGAAATTTTAGATGGAGCGGGACACTGGATGGCATATCACGGGTGGGACGTCTCTCCTGAAACTGGCGACTGCACAGCTGTGAGTCACCCGTGCTAAACAGACACAATCAAGTCAAAGAGACGAGATTAACCGAATACGATACGTAAGAATAGTGGCGAATGCAACTGTTCCAGCAATGTGTCTGCATCTAGCAAAAAGGGCACGCTTATTTGAAGCTTGCCTGAAAGCGTAGATTTCTTTACCTTATTGCTCTAACCGCATCTGCGTATAGGTGAACCTACAGGAATTGCGGTCTTCAATATACCTAAAGTAGGAATTGGAAGCCGAGGGTCATGGAAGTGACTCCCTATGCACAAGGGCCCCTTTCGGTGGGCCCTTTAGGGGACTCTAGAGTCCCCTAGCTAGGGGGCCCCCGTCCGGGGGAGGGCGGTTAACGACTAAGGAAGATACTTTACTATCGCATTCGAAGACGCGATCTCAAAATTATCCTGTAGCAGATTGTCTATTGTTTCCTCGTCGTCCTGCTGCAGCGAGACAATGTAGAAAAGGACCCGTATTACGGGCCCTCAGATCACCAGCCTCTATACATTAAGCATCGCTGCTTCTCATGCAGCAACTCAAATGGAGAAATGAAAACTAGACTTTTGGCTTGGGTCTAAGATGTGCTATTTTCTCACAGACTGACTGCGGCACGATCGGGCACACGAGTCATAGGGTACATGCACCACATTGCTACCGCACATGGCTGTTGCCGCTGAGGCAACAGCAGCAAAAAGGGCCAGGGCAGCAACGCACTGCTGCGGCCATGGCTCCGGCTCGTCTCGGCGATCTGCATCACTGCCTGGACTCTAACCCATTAAACTCCCTAGATAGCAACAGCTTCCGCAGTAGCAGTGCGAAGATCGTGGACTCATCAGCACAACAAACAAGTACGAACACAGCCTAAGGAGCCAAGGTGGCAGATTACCTGATGTCTTGATGCGGCAGCAGCAAAAGCAAAAAGGCATCTCTTGAATGCTGCATGGCGGTAGCTCCTCTAGCGTTTTCTTCCCTTTGCTTCCAAAGGGCAAGTATCTCGTTAGGAATGCAGTACGTGCTGGTGCTTCTGCTTCTGCTGCAAGAATGCAGTAGAAGCGCTGCGTACTGCTTGGTTTCTCCTTCACGGGGGTCTGTATTTCCCACCACACGTGCCCGCTGCCACCCTAAAAAGGGATTTCTCCGGCCTTTTGTTGCTGCTTTTACTCCAACCTATGATGCGACTTGTGGTAAGGCGGCCACATCGACAGCAGCAGCCGCCGCGGCAGCAGCGCATGGTACTGTTGGTGACGTGCCTCTCTGGCCTGAAGGACGCCTCCGCGTTAGCCACATACATGCAGTAGCAGAGAGGGCGAAGTGCCAGGAGGAGGAGGAGCAGCAGCAGCCACAAGGGCAGCCACAGCGGCGGAAAGTTGAGAAGCTGCTTCTTGCGAGAGTCTGTGTTTGTGGGTGGGTAGCTTCTCTCCGTGAGGGAGCGGGGGGTGAGCTCCTCTTCCTTGATGTCTCCGACGGATCCTCTGCGCAACCGCTGCAGTGCGTTGTTGCGGCGGACGCAGCCGCTGAAACTGCTTTTGAATGTATGTCAGAAGACGGAAAAGGGTCAGCATTTGTCAAAGGGCGGAGACTCAGGAGAGGAGACTCCTTGTGTCTTCGGGGAGATATTTACCTTGTCAGAGGGAGGAGCCACACGGCCGAGCTGCGAGTCCTTCCCAACGACAGTGCCAATGTCAAAAGCACATGTTTCGACACGGCGATCAGTCCACCTGTGCAGACTTGGGGACTCTATGCATGCGAGCGAAGGCGGGGCTGTGGTGGAGCTCCAGTAGAAGCTCCGAAGAGATCAGCGGAAGCAGTAACAGCAGCCTTCGGTGATGCAAAAAGATACCCCCTCCCAGTGCGTGGAGCATCTTTTGATTTCCTCCGGAACAAAGGCATCTGCCTGAGGTCCCGGCACTCCGAGTTTGCCGCCATCTCTCGCATTCGAGCCGAGACGGAGAAGTATCTTCTTTCATTCCTAGACGTGAGGCCAGGCCCTAGACCCCAAACGTTGCAGCGTGGCTTAGCTCAGGAAGAGCTTGATAGCAAGGAGATATCTTGGTTATGCTCATCCATCGATGAAGCACGCTTTGTGTAGACCCATTGGCGGAACTGGCCTGTCATTGCTGTAACTGGTTCTTGCTGCTCGTGCATAACTCGCCCAAGACTCCCGTATGTGGCTTTCTTTGCTGCTGCTCTCGCTGTAGTCCCTGGGGTTTCTGCAGGTCCGCACTCCCATACTGACAGGCCTAGACTGCGAAGGCGCAGGGGAGACCTTCAGTGTGTCTGCTCCACGAGACGGCAACAAAAGCAGCGGCGAGGGTAGACTCCTACTAGGAAAGCCTATGTTCCTCAGCGTATCGGGCCAACTGCCACTGGAGGCGTTGGCATGGGGTCTGGGAGACGTCTACGCACTATCCCCAGCCTTCAGGGCGGAGAACTCTAACGTACGCTGTGGTACCACTGCTACTGCGTTGTTGCTGATTTTCTGCCGTTTTGCCCCAACACAGCGGGCTTTTGCTTATTGGTTCACGGTAGAGCGCTATTGCTGCTGAGCATCGTTCGAGGATTTGCCATTTCTTGGTGTCTCCGGAATGCTTTCTCTCCGGCGTATGCGCACATCCTTACTGCCGCGAAGGTACTGTGCCTGATGCAGACCCAGCGCCATCTGTGTGAGTTTTGGATGCTAGAGGCGGAGGCCTCCTTCATCAGTCGCCAGGAACTGCTGAACCTCGCGGAGAGGCTGGTCCGGCACACCCTTACGCACGTGCTGAATGCTTGTACCCCTGACCTCAATATTCTTGCTGCACACCAAGGCAACACTGGCAAAAAAGTGCAGCATACCGCTGGCCACTTGGATGTCATACGAAGCGTTGTGAGGCGTGTACCCCCACCATCAGCGATATCAGCAGCGCTCAGGAGCACCAGCTAGGGCTAGAGGGCGACGTAAGCACGAGTAGTAGCACCGGAGGAGTAGAGCCGTGAACTGATGCTGCTGCATGCTTGCTTTTTCCACTTTGCTGTGCCGGGGCTTTTCAGGCATCGGAGCCCTTCGAAATAATCAGTTACGCTGAGGCCTTGCGGCGGCTTAAAGAGGAAGGGCTGTCGCCTGTGTGGGGCGATGACTTGGGAGCAGATGAGGAAAAGTTGCTTCTTCAACACACAGCACGCAGCAGTAAGAGTGGCCATGGCAGAGGGCTGATAATAGTGGACCATCCTCGCAGCCTCAAGCCATTCTACATGCGCGTCAACCATTACGGAGAAGAAGCTCCTAACGGAGAAAGTGGTGGCAACAGCAACACCGTGGCATCTATGGATGTTCTACTGCCCAACGTCGGGGAGGTTCTAGGTGGATCCATGAGAGAAGAGCGAATTCACGTCCTTGATGAGTACATCTGAATTCTGTCTGTGACTTTTCCCCATGTTTCGCTCCCTGTGACCTCTCTTTTGACCATTTTTCCTCCCTGACTGACTCAATGCCTTTGACTACCTCCATTTTATTCTTTCTTTCACACTTCTCTTGCTCACGTTCATGCTGATCCCCTGTCTGTAAATAACACTGCATCTTTTCTCCATGCTTCTTCGCTGCCGCACGCACCGCCCGCTCTCTTTGCTTCTCTCTCAACAAAATGAGACATGCGTTCGCAACTATTGTTTGCGTGCTCTTACGGAAAAAATCGTATAATCGTATGCTTGTGTGTTTGTTTCCCCCTTGCAAACATGATTGCACGCTGTTGTGCGTCCACGTGTACACTTCTGAGCCCTTCAGCGAGAATATTATCGGGGCATTGTTTCTCGTTATACTGTTGTTGCTGCTGCAGGTCTATGCGCCAGAAGGGACTTTCCCCAGATAGTTACAGCTTCTACCGAGAGCTGCGGCTCTTTGGGTCGTCACCGCGGGGCGGCTTTGGACTCGGGATAGAGCGCCTTCTTCTCTTTCTCACCGGCCTCTCCAACGTCAGGGATCTAATCCCCTTCCCAAGGGCCCCTCGATACGCCCCCCTCTGATCATTAGGCATAATTTATACAGCAATCACGACGGCTGTGGAAGCCAGAAGGAATCGTTTTGCCCTTCAGTTTCGCACGGCAAGTTCGCAGTTGGGACATTTGCGTTGCAATTGCAACCATAATAGGCTACTAATGCCAGGATTGATAATCTCTTGGCCATTGTTTACAAGGAGGATGGGTTCATGCTTCCATTGAGCTCTGGGTCGCCAGGCCATGTACCGCCTGACTTCCTGGCTGTTAGCCGTAATTAGCGTAATTAGGGGAGAAGCGCAACTAGCGATCCCTACGGGGCAGAGGGACGAATTCTTAGGCCCTTGCTGCGTTATTTGAGAGAGTTTTGGTGCCTGCTCGAGCAGCAGCTCCCAAAACAAATTGCAACAAAGACCGCATGCAGCTCCAGGGAGATTGGCCTTGCAGGAATGGTCTTACCACCCAGAGGAGCTGAACCCCGTTTGTATCAACGGCATTAAAGGTACTGGAGATTAGGCTGTAGAAGGACTTTTTGTCTAGGTACACCTAATACCCGTAAACATCCTGATTCATTTCATTGTATACCTATGCGGTCCAGTGTGTACTTGTAAAAGCGGACTCGACATGAAAAGCTGAGGCCCCGTCTGCCTACATACAACTGTGTGGGCGAACAAAAAGTGCATCAGGCGAATGGTCGACACCGGGATCTCTGACTAGAAGGTGATAATTGCCATCGGTGTTGGACTACCGGCATGGCGTGCGGTCTCACTCAGGTGTCTTTCGCCAAGCATTGATACCTTGCATCCCCAAGTCACATTTAACAAGGCAGATAGAGTCAAGAGAGAAATAAGAGGAAAGAAGGAGATGTCGATGCTGCAAGAGCGTCACGAGGTGCCTAGTGTGGTCCAAAGGCCCCTTTGCACGGGTCCAGAGGAAAGATTCTATGTCCATTGCTGCTATGGAGACCGCTTCTCTGCTTTATTCCCTCACCCAACCATGTCCTTATCCTTACTTAAAGGTGTAAAGACCTATGTTGGCGTGCAGAGCCTTCTCAGGATATCGGACGTGTGGGTTTTTGCCGATCCGGCGTCGCTGCTCCCCTCCCCTCGTAAAGAGTGCTACTCACCATCCACGAACTCAGAGGATTTCCATGCATATAATAAGCTTTTACGCCTTCTCCTCAATATTTCAAGGAGCTCAAGGGAAAGAAAGGTGAAGTTGCTGTGTACAGTGCAGCTTGCCCACGTGGAAAAGTGACCCTGAGTTTTCCAAGTAGTTCTACTTAGCCACAAACTCTGAAGTCTTTTTGTAGCGGCGTACTGCTGATTGATATAGTGTACACCGATGCGAACCTGAGGGCCTTTTTAGCCAGCGCACAGCAAGATAGGAGGACTCTCTGTCGGCCTCCTCAATTCTCCACAGGAATAAGCCACTTGTGCTTGGTGCACGATGCCCATCTCCCTTAAGACAACATATGGTAAAAGAGATTAGCAAGACGACAGGAAGTGAAACCAAGAAGGGCTGTATGGCTGCTGTCTTTCCTGGATCCCAATGCCGCTGGAACCACGACTAGAGGGCTTATATCGCCGCCAGGTAGGTGCTGCCGTTGCTGCTGACGAGCGCCGGCAGCTGGAAGACACGACAAAGAAGCGAGCAATCGTGTCTGCAGCAAACTACGAGGAGTTCAGGGCCCTAGTTGGCACTTGCCACCTTAAGCCCATGGCAAGGGAGGAAATGCAAAACCAACCTCAGAGGCAGTTCAATCGCCACGCTGGAGCAGCGTGCGGTTTCGACCTTTCTAGTGGAACTGTTGGCGTTAATAGCAGCAACAACAATGCTCCAATAAATCTTCAGCTGCGTAACCAGGCACAATTGAGGAGAGAATGGGAGGCAAGAGACGCTGACCCCGAGGATCAGTGCAGGTATGCCTTCACTTCTCCTGTTGCACATGTGAGGCTTAAAAGCAGTGAGACTCTATCAGAATGCGCAATACACCAGCATCTCTTCGCGACTTAGGTGAAACTACAATCCGCGTAGTCTGGTGCATTGTGCGAACAGATGGCTGCTGCAGCAGCCACAGGAAAGCCTCCAACAAATCTTCAGCATGGATATCGAGCCTCAGCTTCTGCTGCACCTATTGAGAGCCCTGGCATCACACATCTCTAGTCTTGCTGCTTTACGGTGCAGCAGTTGCTGCTGCTGCTGCCAGACACGCTCTGCCTCGTTGGTAGCGACAGCCAAGGCTGTTCCTACTGACGAATCCGCATTCTGCTGCCGCATTGCTTACAGGGTCTTCCTAACAGCTGGATTTCTCTCCTTCTTAGCACAGCTGCGTGCAACGGCAAAAGCGGCTCGGCTACTGCTGAAGAACGAGCTGGAGCAGGTTGCCTTATTGTTCCGAGATGCATTTGCAGCACTGCACTCTCCCGTAGGACCTGACCAAATTGAGACTCACTGTGAAAGCCCAGGGGAAACCAGGGCCGCACATGACTGCTGCTGCAATCTACAGAAGAGGCTAGCAGACACATCCGTGCCAGGGGCAGCAAAAGGTGATTGCCCAGGGGCAGAAGTAAAGGCCTGTTGCCGTAGCAAGCATGCCATGGTGATGCTGTTACACGCATTGGGAGCTCCCAAGTTAGAAGCGTAATGCTGGAGATTCTCTCCACAGTTCTGAGAGGAGAAAGTTACAGTTTACTCCCACTTTGCTAAGCAGTATTCCATTTATTCCCCAGCAAAGCATTTACCACTACTTGCGCATCGGGTAAGCCCCGGAAAAAGAAATTGTTCGAAGCAAACGCAAACAAGCCCCGCCAAGGGACAATCCCCAGGAAAACAGATAGCATGCATGTAATTCCGTCATACCACACAAGTGAATGCACGCATGGACTTATAGCCGCACAAAGAGACGCATCAACATGGATATACAGGGGGAAACACATGCAGACAGACTTACAAAGCTATGTACGCGATGCCAAGCAACTCTGGAATGTTCCGTTAACCATTCTACAGCGAATCTCACAAAAACTAGTGCGGGCCGCAGCCGCTGGGGTGGCGTGGCGAGGGTGACTTCGGGGGCATCTACGCCGCTTCTTCACGCACCAAGCAAGGAAAAATAGCATACAGCCCTGCATGCGTTGTTTATCCATAAGCATACAGTATACGCTTTGTCTGGGGCCTTTGAAATTCCTTTGGAAACCAAAGAGCCCCTTGCTTACTCTTCGATACACGCAGCACTGGCTGCGCTTCAGTAGACACACAACCTTTAAAAATCCATTCCACGGCCCGGAGGCGCTGGTCCCTTTATGAGAGACTTTAGGGCAAAGACAGTGGCTCCGGTACTAGAAGGGCAAGAGAACGCACTGACACCACGTGTTCTCACTCCTGCAATCATTGTGTTTCACTTTTTACAATATCGCACGATCGAGCCACAGCTAGCGCTGTCCTTGGTACGAGTCCGTAGCTCCTTGCGACCCTACAGGTATCCACAGCTAGCCTTCGCCCTAGAATGAATACACAGCTAATAATGTTTGCACCGTTCATCTACAACCAGGTGCGTCCCTAATATTTTTGACACCTCAGACAGAGAGCCTGGTTACGGCCCCAGAGAGATGTCCAATGATGCAGACTTTGCTGATGCCGAGGAAGATGCCCGTTTCGACGACCCCCACCACCTACAGTGCAACACAACTAGACAGATGCTCATATATGGGCCCACAGAGATGCGTGTCAGTGTCCCAATATAATTGCATCTCTGCGTCGGTGCGCATGCAGGCAAATATGCACAGATTTGCTGGGAAAGCTATTGTTTCCAGGCAAAAGCGACAGAGCCTGTGCAGCTGCAGCAGCGGTCGTGGCAGTGACGCTAGAACCAGAAGGGGGCTGTGAGCACACGGCACAATGTGTCAAACCCTAAATCCAAATGCAGCCTTCCATCACTCTACTGCAGCAGCAACAGTAGCGGCACCTTTATTGTTGCTTGGCATGGTGCCAGTGGCTTACCTTGATGAGTCTGTCGTGCAATCGCTGAGGATCGGGAATTGGACTCTTAAAGAAGAGGTCTAGGCAGTAGTTGCCGTTGTCCGAGACGAACAACTCTGTGCTGCCCTTCTTCTGCCTGTACACTGCAGATACGCCCTTTGCCGCTGCAGCTTCCTCAACAGCTCTAACGTCGAGATAGCCCCCCTCAAGGGAAACTGCACCATCCTCCCCTTGTGCCCTCTTCTCCAAGACAGACAGAACCGCGGATAGCACCGCTAGCCGTGTGGTCCTAGCTCCGAATTGCACCACTTCTAAGGGCACGGCCCCAGTGGTTCCGAAGGAAGTGGGGTTCACCAGCTTTCCCTCGTCGGCTACCTGCTCGCGAAGCAGCAGAGAAGTAGTTCACAAGCAGCACATTCGCACCATGGGATGGAGGAGGAGAAGGAGCTTCCTTCTTCCCTTTGGAGCAAGTGAAAACGCGACCAGAAAAAAGAAATCGGAACCTCAGGCTTTTCCGCCCCCTTTGGTAAGACAAGAAAGCCAGAACCCATGGCCTACGAGGTGCCTACAGCCGAGGTACAAGAAGAAAATGCAGCGCTGACGCACACAGACAAAGGACTTGGAGTTAATCTCAACCAGCTTCTCCCGCAGCAGCGCACCCCCGCGGCCCTTTATTAGGACCAGCCTGCGTAAGCAACGGCACCAGAAGACGGAGGTGCAGGCATGGTGCCAGCAGTGGCGGCAGCAGTAACAGCAGCTTTTAGCCACGACCCCGTGGCTAGAGACTTCACGAGTTTCTCCTAAAAATCCTTTTTACTGCCCCCTTCCCCCCTGTGTCTTGAGCACGTCTTATTTCCTAAGCCCTAACCCCTACGCCCCACTCCCCACACGCCTATCACGGCCTCACTGCGAGCCAGTATTGAGCACTTCATCTGCTCCGTCAATAGTAACGTCCAGAGGCAGTTCGATAGAGTCCAATGGAAGCAATTGGATGCCAAGGGGCTCGGCCTGCAGAAAAAAAAGCGTCGCAAAGCGCAGAGCGAACCCCTGTTGTGGAACCAAGAGAGTTTTGTGCCAAAAAACCCTGCATGCCACACTCCACGGGCAGCCTCTCTCTTCTTGCCTTGAGCGGCCCTCCTGAACCCTGCGCATAGACCTTCGCACGTATTGTTGTGCCTCACCAGTCTGCGGGTTTCTTCGCTCGTAGCGGCGCAAGTGATACCCGTCAGGTCGCCCTCTCTGATGCGTTCCCCGATGCGCTGCACCGCAAAGGAAGCCGTCGAGCCTGTTCCGAGGCCGACGCGCATGCCAGAACGAATGCAGGTGTCCACTGCCTCGACAGCCTGGGAGAGCAAGAAGATGCAGCAACAGGAGAACAGAGTCACTGGCTGACGGGAGGCACGCCAGCCGCCGATCGCGAAGATGCAACATGAGCACGGGAAGCCTAAGATCGCATGAAGCGCTGCGATGGTTACGGCATCATGGAAAAACAATAGCACAGTTGAATCCTACATCAGCAGTCGATGAGAGCCACAGGCAGAGGGGCGTTAGCGTGCGACGGCACAAACATGCTTCCCTATGGAGGCTCTTAGGCCTAAGAAAAAACAGGCATGGGCAGCTTCAGTGGTGCTGCAACAATCGGCAGGAAGAGCTACCACCTGTGAATTGGGTGGCAAATTCGTTCAGACGCGAAGCGCAGACAAAGCGGTGAAAAAACAGACCACAATTCTTCTCGCGCATATTCCTGCCCAACCTTACAGCTGCTTTTTTTGCTTCGTCGGTGGGGCTCATTGCCACTTTCGCTTCAATGTGCCTTTCGCTCCCCTACTCCTCTTGGGATACCGTTGTTGAGCTGAAATCAGCACCCGTCCGTAAGCACGGCGCGCTTCGCGAAACCAAACTCTCTATATAGCACGTTTTGGCTAAGTTCAAAAGCAAGGTAGGCAAGCCGTTTTTCCAAACGATCAGACGTACCTGCCCAGAGAAGCAATGGAGCTTCCGTCAAGGGCCCCCGCCTCGCCCACCCCTGCCCCGCCCGCCCAGCCAGGGGCCCCCCAGTATTTGTTGGCTCACTACTGGGGAAAAATATATAGGAAGACACAGCTCAAACTCCGCCATATTTCTGAAAGCTCTAGCACGTGCTTCATAGACTAGCGTCGAGATGCTGCTTACTGCACGAAGTATAAGAAGAACTGTCCTTGTGTACCCGACCCGAACACCCGTTCCCCCCTCTCTCCGGCTCCTCCCCGGTGCTACCTCGCTTGAAGGCGAGATCTTCAGCAGTGGCACGCAAGACTTCGCCTTCTCGACGAAATTAATCCCACGCTTCTGCCTGCAACTTAACACACTTGCCTTGGAATAGCAGGGGCCGGCGCTCGGTCCCTGCACTGTGCATCAATGCGACCTGAGGATATCTCCTCCTCGTGGAACCAGCGGCAGCAATGGAAGCAGCCTTCTTGGCACATCGCAGAGGAGCGGCACGAGTCACAGGGCTGCGGTGTGAGTGCGAAACCTTCGCAGCGGCCTTGGCACGCCACTAGCCAGCGGGGGGGGGGATCGTACCTAAACACCCAGCAGGCAGACTCAGAGCTGCAGCCAGCACGTCCCCCGCCCTGCGCTCTCTGGCTGGGGAATGAGACGCCGAACTGGCAGCGGCAACGGGAGCAGCAGCTGCTGCAGCGGCAATGGCACCAGCAAACCTCCGACGGTGCACCTGTGTGCTCAAGCGGCCCTTCTTCCCACTCACAGGAGCACCACCACCCCTATCAAGAGCAGGGAACTGGCACACAGAATGCGTCTAGTCCGCAGTCTCAGCACCTCCAATCAAGAGCTGCTGGTGCGCAGCACCTGATGCTGCCCCCCTCGGTCCCGTGCAGACCCTCACAGCCCATACGGGCGCGAAAGTGGCAGCAACATCAGCAGCAACATCAGCACCTGCAGCAACATCAGCACCTGCAGCAACATCAGCACCTGCAGCAACATCAGCAATATCAGCACACGCAGCAACATCAGCACACGCAGCAACATCAGCACCTGCAGCAACATCAGCAACATCAGCACACGCAGCAACATCAGCAACATCAGCACCTGCAAGAAGACTCTCTTGATGTACTTGGTCCGCAGGAAGGGCACCCAGTAGCTGCAGCCCCACCCCTGTCCAAATCGAAGCGGGTTTGGGGTCTTTCAAGAACAACAAGAAAAGCAGCAGCAGCAGCAGTGTCTTCACAACCGTCTGCAGGTTGTAACTGGCATCCTCCCGCGTCTCTGGGAGGTGCTAGTCCAGGTAAGCTAGAGAATGGCGCTCATGGCAGCGACAAGAATGACAGCAACTGCAAGAAAGAGGAGCCGCTCTCGTTTAGAGGCATAAAGGCCACGACAGCCGCAGCAGCAGTTGCAGCAGCCGTGGTACAAGCAGCAGCCCAGCACCAACCCTCTGTCATGTTGCAACAAGCCGCAGAGGAGCATCTGCCAGGTCCTGCTGGTCGCTGGCTGCGGCGCAGGCAACAACAGGAAAAGGGCAAACGCATGAAGTGAGCGCACCCCTTGCAAGGCCCCTTTCAGTCTTTGCCTTTCCATGGGCTTTCTTCGTTTCGTCGTGGCTGCACTCTGAGTGTTTTTCTTGCCCATCTGCGCAACTTCCCGACTTCCTTCGCCATCGGCGCCTCCGCTGGTGTTTGGTATACGCCTCGGACTCGAAGGTGCGCAAGTTTCTGCTGCAGAGGGCAGGGAGGCGACTCCCCCTTCGCTTGCCGTCAACAAAATCGCATTCGCTCGGCGGACAGTTCGCAGTCCTCTGTTGCTGCTGCTGCCACCGCTGCTGTTGCCGCTGCAACTGCTGCTCCCAACTTCACTCCAACTCCCGGATGTTGGGGTAGCGCCTGGCTGGGGCTTAGCCACTGCGAGGCAGCGGCAGCAGCAGAAGAAGCGCGTCGAGCCGCTGAATCAGGCAGCATGCAAAGCGACCAAGCACTTGAAACCAAGGCCCCTCTACAGGCTTCCGCATCTTGGGCTCGCGCGCTGCTTTTCTTGGGATTTCCCTTCGATGGCAAGTGACCTGCGCTCTGCGCCTGTTGCTGCTCAGGCTGTGCAGCAGCGAGAGAGCTGCCTGTCCTTTTGGCTCGAAGTGCCGCGTGCGCTTTGCTTGTGTCTGCAAAGCCGAGGCCTCTCATGACGGAACCTGGTGACCCCTTTTCGGGAGTCTCGGGTGGGCTGTGGGGTGGCTTGCTGACTGTCTCAACGCGTATCCGTGTGGCTCTTTCGCAGCGTTTCATCTAGGCCTCATCGCCACGCCTTCGCCGTGCCCCCCCATGTAAGGCACAGGAGAGGACCGATACGGCTCCCCAGCAGCTTTCGCTGCGCTCTGACCCTCCCCGCTTGCGCAGGCTGTCTGTGTACGCCGCTGCTTCAGCATGTCCTTCTTGGTGGAGTCGAATGTGGCAGCCGTGCTGCGGAGCAGCGACATCCCCGTGAAGAAGGCAAGCGCGTCTCCTTCCCTTTCCCCCCTCCCTCCTTCCCCCGTTTTTCGAACGCCAGTCTTTCAGGAATGTGATGACGCATTGGCGGGGTGCGCGGCTCGTAGGGGGACGCCAGTCGGTAAGCACGCAATGCTGCTTCTGCTGCGCGTGCTGATTCAGGTGCAGCATTTGGTGTTGTTCCTAAAATACGCGATTATGGGAGACGATGAAGGAGCCCTAACGGACCGACTCCTCGTTGCAGCCGTGCGTGCATGCATGCCAAATATATCGTAACCGGCGAGTCCGTTAGTCGGACATCATTGCACGCTGCATGCAGAGACTTGTATTCGCATGCTGGCGGCCCTCAAGGCGCTTCTGTCAATAAGCCGAGCGGTTTGGGGATTTCGCCCAAGCGACCTCCCCCCTTCCCCCCCCCAGTCCCTTGCGTGGAGACGTTGAGCGCAAGCGTGCTTCGCGCCTCCAAGCCTATTCCTTCAAAAACGTGGCTTTTTCTGTGCGCGAAGGACCCCACCGGAGAAGTCATGTGTTCTGTTCACTCATCGGTCTCGGAGTCGCTCCACATGTGCCCTGGGAGTACCGTCATCCTCCAGGAGGTGCCTAGGACGACCCCCCTCGAACAACTGCTGCCGCCGCTTCTATCGTGCGAGGGAGCTGGAAAGCTCTTCTGTGACTTATCCCTTGGGATCGTCTTCCTTTTCCCCGGCAGCTCGTATAAAGGCTATCAGCGCTGCTGGGCTGGGCTAGCTGCATGCACGCATGCGTTGTTGCCTGCTCGCGAGGGGCCTGTTTGT
Source organism: Cyclospora cayetanensis (assembly GCF_002999335.1). Taxonomy (NCBI): domain Eukaryota; phylum Apicomplexa; class Conoidasida; order Eucoccidiorida; family Eimeriidae; genus Cyclospora; species Cyclospora cayetanensis. The sequence goes on along the minus strand of NW_020312036.1, from coordinate 577,976 downwards.
ATAGGCGTTTGCGCATGTGCGGGGGTATTGCGCATAGATGCAGTGATTCAGAGGCCTCCTTACAAACCTGCCTCTTCACTTGCATGCTTCTGGATACTCTCTTGCGCTTAGGTCACAGTATACTATGCAGCATTCAAGCTGCCTTACGTCCTCATCACGCAACGCAGCCTCGTGCGGGTAATATCATGTCTTGCCCCTGCAGCCACCACTCGCCTTTGACTTATAGCCTCTTGCGTGTACTTTTCTCTTTACCCTCTGCCCGCTACGCTCGGTGTCTCTCCTTTCCTTGTGCAGCCTCTTTGGCCGCCCTTCCGATATATTTCCACCTTGCCTCCGTGGTTCTTTCTTCGTCCATCAGCTAGCTCGCCTCGCGACCGCTAGGCCTGAACGTTGCTGCTGCTGCCGAACTTTCCCGCAGGCTTTTCCTCCGAGCTTTTTGGATGACACTCTGCGCCAGCAAGCGGAGGACGCCCGCGGCGAGTGGGAGTCCAGGGTAGGCCTGCACCGCTTAAGTCACAAAGCAAGTCTCCGACCTTCCGCCTCGTTAGTTGGCTGGTTCGACTAGCCTCACACCGCTGCGCTAAAGCGACGGCTCAAGTTTGTGCTGCGTTTTCGATGTGCAGTGGCGAGGCGTTCACGGCGAGGCCGCTGGAATGCCGGGGGGCCAACGTTCCTAGGCTCGGCTTTCAGCGTCTGCGCACTTCACGCCTTGTTCACCTCTTCGAGGCGGCGTACTCAAGTCTAGCCAGCTACTTGCTTTCCTGGCAAGCTAGATAGTTGAGAAATATTGATGGGGATTTCTTTTTCTCTTGGAAACAGGCTCATCTATGCTTCAGGGCGTACTGGTTGTCTACTCACTACGCACTTTTAGCTTTAAGGGACTGCGTTATTTAGGCGTGGGGCAAGACGGCTTAGGATCTTATTTTTCTCTAGCATAAACAACAGAAGATTGTTACCCAGGCACCTCTAACGTAGCACCGTAAGCTAGCTGGTTAACGACTTTCCAAGCCAACGAGCTAAAGAGCTCTCTGGACATCTAAGCCAGCTGGCTATCTGTAAGGTCTAACGCCAAGAATTGGCCCCGCCTTCTCGTGAATGGCACGCAGCAGCGGCTCCGCAAGGGCCTGGCGGTAATGCACATCTGCCCCGTCGAGCTCCTCCAGAAACACCTGTTGGTGATGAAGGTGCTGATGCTCCTGAGCTTCGGGGAAGGCCGACCGCCTCCACAAAAGAGCCAAAGAGTCAATCGCCACCTACAACACAAAAATCTGCAGCAGGGGGGCACCATGTGACTGGACCACTCTACTGCGGGTAGTGCTCCGCAGCAGCAGGTGACGCTCAATGGAATAACACACGCGTCTTGCCGACGCCTCCATAACTCAAAGACAGCGCGGCTGACTCCAGACCAGAAGGCGGGGCGTTGGAGTCGCTGCGAGCTCAGTGCCTTTCGAGGGTGATCTTCTCCATTTATTCGTCACATCGCCTACAGCGATGGCGCTCTACTGCGGCTCGAGGACCCCTTCCCGACAAAAGTAGCAGAGGCTCTTACCTCAAAGTTGTCTGTATCTGCATCCCACGCCGCAGCAGAAGGGCGGCGCGGTAGCAGCTGCTGCCGCCGGGTTAAGGCCAGCAGAAAAAAGCGGCCAGAAAGGGCCCATCCTTTTGAAAATTTATATGCGCGAGCCAGAAATCCTTCAGCATACACACACATGGTACTGGCCGTCGTTACGCTGGGCTGCTGCTGGTGCCCGTCACTCGAGCTGCTGCTGCTGCTGCTGCTGCTGCGCTTACGTGTGAAGTTTTCGGAGTGGAGTTCTTGCAGAGTGGCGACGAGCCCTTGCGCGTCTTTGCTCACAGGGGGGGGTTCCATCTATTTTAGAATAGCAAAAAGCAGCAGCGATGAATCCATGACGTCCAAGCGGTAACAACAGCACTAGGAGCTGAACTCGTGGCAGCAGCGTGCGTTCGACATACATCAGCAGCATGGCCTCACCTGGAGCAGCTGCGCGAATGCGTGGACGTCAGCAGCAAGACGGGTGCCTCGTACTGGTGACGCCATCGCGAGATAGTCCCTCAGCGCCGCCTCGTGTTGCAGAGACCGCTGTTGAGCGTCTTGTGTCTGACTGCACTCGTGACTGTCGGCTGCCGTGGAGCCGTCTGCAGCATCTCCCTCCAAGCGCTGCTGTTGCAGCAGCAAGTCGCAGTACTGCTGCGGCGGCTGCTGCACCAGCAGGTCCTGCTGCTCCGTGACAAACTGCAGATCCACCAGGAACTGGAGAAACGGCTGCATCAGAAAAGGCGCGCAGCAGATTATGCAGCCTCAACAACACGCGTAGAAGATCTTTGTGCAACGCAGCCTCCTGGTGCTCTACCTTAGCGCAATATTACTGCTGGAGGGTCGTCGCCAAAGGAGGGAGCGTATTCTCAGCACCAGCGGGGAACCCTGTCACTAAAGCCCGGAGACTGTGTTTGCGTGTGTATGTAGAGGCAGTGATCTCGGATCGCGGCGAGCTTGCACAAGAAGCCGTTGCATCATCAGCTTGCGAGGCCAAGTGAGCACCAAGAAGTACCTCTCTAGTCTGCTCGGCAAGGGCACGCGTCTTTGCAGCAGCAGCAGCAGCTGCTGCTGCTGCTGCAGAGGCGCTCCCGCGTGCAACTTCCACGGGAACACGGAGGCCTAACAACGCATGCAGCTGTTGCTGCTCAGAGAGCACATGCCCAGCGGGAGTCTGCAGAGCCGCTTTCTTTCGAGACTGCATGCCCTGGATGTGCTGCAGGAGGCCCCTCTCATGCTGCTGCAGCTGCTGCTGCTGCTCGTTCAGCAGCAGCTGCTGCTGCTCCTGCAGGGCCTCAAACTGATCCCTTGCCGGCTGCTCTTGCTGCCTCGCTAACAGCGCCAGTCGTGGAATCACACGAGTGGCAATAAACGAACGCCTGCAGGGAACCTGACACATCGCAGACGGGGGAGCTTGCAGAGGACTGGCAGGGGCAGAGGAGGAGCACCCCAAGAAAAGTGTTGCGCAGAGCGGAGCCTCTCACCAGACAGCATCACGGATTTTCCTGTCGTGCTTTTGTGCCGCAGCGTTCAGCTCCTGCTCCTGCTCCGGTGACACAAGCATGGCTCGTTGCTGCTGCAGCAGGTCGGGCAGCTGCTGCACGTGGTGCTGCACGCGTCGCCAGGCGAGTTTCGTCCGCTTTTCCAGCAGCCACCTCCCCCGCTTCTTCTGCTTCCTCAGAGGAACTCGCATCTGCTGAAGGGAGAGAGGGAAGCGCTGCTCGAAGAGCCGCTGGGGCTGCTGCTGAGGCAACGGGGTGTACAGACACCTGTTTTTCTGCTGCAACGCGACCCGCAGTTCATACTGCTGCTGCCGCACCCGCTGCAACTGATGCGTTCCAGGAGCGCGTGATCGTGGCTTGCTCGAGGCCATGTGTAGCAGAAAGGCGGTGTTGCTGCTGTCAATCCCGTGGCTGTAGCGTCGCTGGCTGCCGCGTGCAGCGAGCCTCATGGGCGCTTTCCGCTGCAGCGGCATGAACGATTGCAGCGAACTTCGTAAGACGAATTCGTCTCGCACTGATGCGCCTGCTGGCTGCTCTGCTGTTGCTGCATGCGACGCCGCTGTTCGCAGGACTGCAGCAGACTGGCAGCAGAAGGGGCGATCCACTGGCACCGAGGAGCCATCGACAGCAATCCTACACAGCAGCACTGCCATCAGCACTGCCATCAGCAGCTGTTGCAGCAGCTGTTGCAGCATCATTTTCATGGGACTGTCAACACAAACCGGGGAGGTATGGGGGGCAGGTGCTGCACATCAGCAGAAGCGCTGTACCGGCTCTTAGGGGCCTGCCATTGTGCCTCTAGGTGTAGGAGCAGGAGCTGCTGCCCTTTGTGCTCGCTGCGTCGCTGCTGCCAGCGCTGTCGTCGGCTTGTCTCACTGGTGGACAGCTGAAATCTGCGCGTAATAGCGCCTCCTCACAACGCACCAGCAGAAAGCTGTGCGCCTTCAAAGCCCCTCTTGACACCGGAAGGACGCGAGGTGTAGCGTCTGGTGCTGGAAGGTCGTGGCGATGGTGCAGCTGGGGAGCAGCTCGCGCTTCTTCCGCTGCTGCAACACCAGCAGGGGGTTGAACGTTCTTGGAACCTACACAGCAAGGAAGTATGCTACTGCAACGTGTCGCGCTTCAGACCTCTTCTTTCCACTCTTTGGTGCTCCTTCTATCCTCCCTCTGCATTAATGTGTGTTTGTCGCATAGCAGCAAGTGCAGCCGACTGCTGCTAGTGCATGCGCCTACAGCAGGGTGGCTGCATGCATGCATGCATTGCCAGCAGGAGCGGCCACCGTTGTTTGAGTAAGCGGACTCGGCAGCGGGTGCAGTTCAAAATTCAAACTTCGCACTAAAAAACCCACGGCCTCTAGCTCAAGTCGGCTCCCACCTTTTTTCTCGTGCCGCCGTCCTGCTGCAGCTGCTCTCTCTGCCCGTTGCTTCTGCGGCCTTTCCGCCCCTGAGCGCGTTTGCTTTTGTAGTGGTGTCCATTCAAAGGGCTTCTTTCCTTATCTTTCGTTTTTGTACTTCCTTTACTCCGTTGGCCACCCCCCGCCGAAGCTGCTAGAGCTGCTGCGGTGTCAGACAGCGTACAGTCCCCCCTGTAGTCTTTGCATCCTACCACTTGGGCGTGCGCAGCGAAAGGGCAGCGCTCTGTGCTCCTGTGGTGTCTCTCAGCAGACAGGATCAGCAACAGGATCACCACCATCAGCGCATTCAGGAGGATCAGGCCATAGGAATCCATCAAACCAGCGCTCCTCTGGCACACAGATCTCGCAAAAATACGCGCTATTCTAAAGGCCTACGGGCCGTGCACCATACGCTGAATTCGAACTCCCCTTGGCAAATTGTTTTTCCATATCATTTGTTACATCCCCTCGTGTGTAAACTGGCCCCATCGCACCTGCCCGCTGCTCCTCTCTCTTACTAGCGAAAATGTCAAACATGGACCGGTTCACCATTCACTCTCAGCTGCAGCATCTGCAGAGCAAATACCCTGGAACTGGCAATGCAGATACAACGAGACTGTACGTACACTGCCCTGCACGAATCCCAAACGAGCGACGGGCACTGCCTACAGGGGGCATAGTTGTACGGGGATTTTGTACACGTCCTTGTATACATCTAGCCATCGGCTGTTGCTGTATCTTCATGCGTGTCGGTACTTGCGTGGTGCGTTGCTGTGCAGGGAGTGGGGGCTGAACATTCAGCGGGATACTCTGGCGTCTCATGTAGGGCACTATAGCAGGTATGGGGATATCACACACCCTACATTCCGGCGACTCGTGGACTTACGAATTACCCACACAAAGCCTTTGCCCACCTGAGATTTGTCTGTGCGCCTTCACGGGGGTATGGCGCTCAAAATATCACTCAGGGCTGTAGGATCTCTGTTCTGCGTCCGCAGGCTAGCCTACTTTGCGGTTGCGGAAAATGAAAGTATTCGGCGGATACGTTACCGATGCCTTTCCGTAGGTTTCGACTATTAGCTGTGGCAACTGCGAAGGGAGGGATGGCTGGTTCTCAACATTATGGGTAGTGCGCTGCATGCGTGCGTGCTGTTGCAGCAAATGGTCAATCCCACGGGCGTTACTGAGACCCCATCTGGAGCCGCTACCGTTGGCGCCGAGGGGGCCTCAAAGGAATCGGAGATTGAACAGGATGCAGACGCTGCGAAGGATATCGACGGTGGAAAGGATGAAGTTACTAAGACCAAGGAAGAAAAAGAAGAGGACGAAGATGTAGCAATGGATGAGGGAGATGACATTTAAAGGCCTCTACTCCTAAGGCGTGGTTTGAGCAGCGTCACATTAGGCCTCTAGCAACGGGGCATGTTAATGCCGCGCCGTAGGGTGCGCCTGTTTGTGCTGCTGTACCAAGTGCAGCGGTGTTTTGGATTGGCATGTTCCGGGGGGCTTCCCCTCATGCGGTTCCCTACATACATCCTGAGTATAACCCGATGAGACGGCAAGAGAAGTTTTGCCCAGTGTAGCACGCTTACTGCTTAAAGCGAGGCAATCAAAGGATTATGGGTAGCCAGACAGCAGCCGCGCAAAGGGCGTCCCTGATGGAGCGCAGAGCGGCACGTGCAATGAACTGCGAGTCCACTCGTGGAGAGAGCGGTTTTAAAAATGCTAGTGCAACCGAAAAATTCTGCCGCCTCAAATTATTTGCCACTCTACACATCCCGAGCGGCAGCGGCAACTGCGGGGGCAAGGCCGGCAGGAAAACATAGCCCATAAGTCGGTTTACACTGCGGTGCAGTGAAGGAGACGCTGCCAGCGCACTAGCTGTACAGCCTGCTACAAAACTCAAACCTTTACGAATAGATGGCTGGGCATACACGCTGCAGGACAGGTACAAAGGCTCCCAGCTAGCTTGTTGCGGTGATACAGACCCCTAATGAAACAAGCTGGCCTGCCCCTCTATCGGCGAGGCAAACCGCGGCGGAAGATGCCCCTCCCAAAAATCAGTTACTATGGGAGCAGGGAAACAGCCAGCTAACTACTGGTGTACCGGAAGACGTTCTATGAAAGTCGGCAGTTGCTCAAGCCACTGCCGCGACGTACGAGCGGCAGCTCGTGCTGTCCTCGTTTTATGCGCCGTGCTCTTCAGCAGAGAGTGTAGTCGCACAGCCCTTCTTGGATGGCTGAGCGACTTGCGTCGCATAGGTACTAAGACACACGGATAACCGCCTAATCATGCTGCGGCGTCTGCTCTTGTTCCTGACGGTGCAGCTGCGCGAGGAGCTGCTGGGAAGGGGTAGTCGAGCTCCTGGGCGCTTCGTCCTCCTTATGCAGCACCAGCTGCTGTTGCGCCAATCTCGAAAGCAGCTGATCACGTTCAGCGCGAGGCTGCTGCTCCACCAGCTGCAGCTCTCCCTGCAGCTGCCGCTTGTCCTCTGCGCGCTGTTGCACAGGCCCCCGCTGGTCAGTCTCGCTCGCTCGCTCCTCAGCGGGAAGGTTCTCCGAGCTGCGGCGTCGCATCACCCTTACTCCACGGTGTATGTACTGCAACAAAAACGAGAGGCGCAGCGAGCACCCGCTTCATGGGAGAAAGGGAGCACCAACAGACATAACGGCCTAGCAACAGCATACGCAACTGGAGTTTTCGCAGTACTTTGCACACCCGTGTCGCATAGAATGCGTCTTTCTCGAGCACGTTGCCTGCGCTCTTGCTACGCCGGGAGCACGGCGGAACTGTTGTTACTTCTGCTGGTCCTGCTGCTGCTTTTTGTGGCTCTTGAGGATCCCTCCGAAACGCTTCCTCTTCACCGCGTCCATAGACTCTCCTACCCGCTGCATTCCCATGTCTGCTGCTGCTGCCGCCAGCCAGTGGCGTGTCAGACAGCCACGGCTCTTCCGACTGCAGCGCCACACTACTGCCGTATGTACTGCTGCTGCCCTCAGCGTCCGTGTGGAGCTGCTGCACCAGATGGCCAATCCTTACCAGCTCCTCCCTCCAGGCTCGTGGATCGCGCGGCAGACTTGCACTGCCGCCGCTGCTGATTTCGCCGTCGGAAAAAGCCTTGTCTGCCAGCGTATCCGAGAACGCAGCCTCGACAACTGGCCTAGTAGCAACCACGCTGGGCTGGCTCCCGCTGCTCTGCCTCCGCTTCTTCTTGATGTCTCCGCCGATCCCTCGGACAGAAGAAAAAGAGGCCTCTCCTTCACCCGACATGGGGTGCATGTGCCTGTGAAGCTGGTCGCGTCTGGACTCGGCGAGGCTATTCTGCTTTCGCATGCGAAACTGGTGCAGCTGCTGCTGCCGCTGCTGCTGCCGCTGCTGCTGGAGAAGCCGTCGCCTCTCGCTTGCACCGTTGCTGCTGCTACCCAAGCTGTTGCTGCGCCTGGCGGATCTGCGAACCGGAGCTGTCAGCCAATAGGCAGCAGTCAGACCAAAGGCCAAGCCAAAGCCGCGTGCTACACAAACGATGGGCATATGGAAGAAACGCTTCTGCTGCTGCTGCTGCTGCTGCTGCCAATACCCCCACTTAGGCGTTTGCTGCTGTTGCCAGCCCCGCTGCTGATCCTCCCACTGCTCCCACCGCTGCCTCTGCTCCTGCCGCTGCTGATACCACCACTGCTCTCTGTAGGCAGCGCCATGGTGCTGCTGATGACGCTGCCAGTCACTTTGTCTCCCTCTCTGCTCCCACTGCTGCTGATACGAGGCCCCCTGCTCGGACTGGGGCGTCCCTCTTGACCGCTCCTCTGCCAGGAGGTCCTGAAGCCGCTCATAGTTACACTGTAACAACGCGAAGTCTGCTGTTGCCACTGCTGCACGTGCAGCAGGCTGCTGGTCTGGGTGCCGCTGCTTCGCCAGAAGCAGGTACCGCATGCGAACGGTGCGTCTGCAGCGGCAAGTAGGAGGCAAATCAAAGAACCGCAGCAGCTGCTGCAGCTGGTGGTGATGCTGGTGCCCGCCAACCATCAAAACCAGCCAATCCGTCCGGCGTGTTTTCCATTGGCCACGCCTATTGCAGCTGCGGCTGCCCACTGCCTCTGCCTCTGATAGGGCGCGCAGGTGCTGCTCTGTTTTTCCTGCGATGCCTTGGCAGCCGCGGGAGGTGCTGCTTCAGCAACGACGCCTAGCAAGGGGAGTCTTTGCGCGCCAGCAGCACAGTGTACGCACAGCCTAGGCGCTCGGCCTGCGCGAAGCGTGCAAACGGCACAGAACCACCAAATTAGCAGTTCACAAACGCTTGGCACGTCCGGAAGTGCGGCAGCAAGTGCATTCAATGCATGCACAAGGGGCCAGCTGCAGGCAGCAGGAAGAAAACACGCGGCACAAAACGATCAGCCTTAGTCGGAAAGTGAAAACGGCACATGCCTCCGGCAGAAGACCCGCTGGGAGAGGCAAAAGAAGTGCTAAAATTTGCTGCTGAAGCTAGCCACCGCTGGCATTGTACTTCACACCATGCAGCAGCAGCAGCAGCAGCAGCAGCAGCAGCAGCCCCAAGCAGCAGCAAACCCGAACGAGCAGCACAGCCCCTGCAGTGGGGACCTGTGTGGGCTGGGGTGCGTGCGCTGCACTTGGTTGCAGCGTAAAAATGTTTCATCTTTGAGGAGGGAGCACTGAGGAGGGTTATCTGCTTTCGAGTAAGTTGTTTTGGAGTCTCTCTCCCCCCCTACACCGCATTCGGGACCGTTGACGTGCAGGCAGACCTTCTGCGGGGTATGTATGGGGCGGCCGGCGATGTTGCTGCCGTCTGGTTTCATCCGTTTAAGGGATTCCTCGGCTCAGTTGCTGTAACATGGATCTATCTGATTGGTTTGTTGCCTGTATTTCCCTCGGGGGGCACCATGGCAGCTGCGTTCTTAGCAGCGGCAGCAGCGATAGCGGGGACGGCTCAGTCCTGGCGGGTTTGCAACTCGTGCTGGCGCAGCCACTGCATCGTCTGCCGGCTCTATCGGCACAAACAGTGCCAATTACGGTGGACTTTTGTAAGAATAGTGGCGTGTGGCCAGCCCGTGTGCGTCCTCCTCCTACGTAGCGCCCCACCCGTCAGTGGGAGGAGTCGTGAGTTCGTCGAGGGCGTTTTTCGCGTGTTTTGTTTTCGAATGTTATTGGTGTGGCTCCACAGCGACGGCTGCGTCTCGAACAGGGGCTGCGTCTCCCGTTTCTAGGGGCTGGGCTGCCCTCAAGGGAGCCTTGCCCCCGACCGCATATGGCCAGAGGTCGAGCCACCACTGTGCATGCCGACTGGGAAGGCGCTGCATGCACCGCTTCGTGCTTCTTGCGTGCTGTGTATTCAGATTACAGTCAAGGAAAATGACGACTCGACAGCGGATCGTTAAAGCTGATGGCAGCCAACCCACCGACGTCGAAATGGAGGTCGAGCGATGCCTCGCCGAAATCGAGGTACGCCCCCTGTGTTGTACGTGCCCTTCTATGCATCCTTCCGCACCGCTCTCTTGCCTTGCTGCATGCAACACCGTCCTCCACCATCTGCACAACTGGCACCCTGGCTAGTCCCTGCTACCATCCTCGCAGCGCCTAGCTCTTGGCTCCATCACTTCACGTGCGTTTGCTTTCAGTCTAGCGCTCAGTCTGAGCTGCGTGCCGAAGTGGCCGAGCTGACGGTGTGTGCTGTAAAGCCAGTAGATGTACCCGCCTCCGGGAAGGCAGCATTGGTCATCTTCGTGCCCTACCGGGTCTACGCAAATGTCGTTCGTCGCATTCACGCCAGGCTGATCCAAGAACTCGAGAAAAAGCTCAAGAGACACGTCGTTATCATTGCCCAGGTTCGCCTTTTCATTGGTGGCTTCGGCTGGCTTTTGTTCTCATGGCGGCGCTTTTCGTTGCCCATATTCCAAAGCTCTATCCAAATTGCAGTGTGGATGCTCCCCTTTACTGAGGAGGCTCTATCAGCTCCGTTCTTTTGGCCGTGCCCGGTCTGCTCCTCTCGCAGTGCTGCATACATATAAAAATACATATATATCTGTGCCTTTCTGGAAGAGGCTGTAAATTCGGTCTGGCGGTGCTCAGTTCCTCGTTGGCTCCACACGTGGTACCTTGAGGGTGTGGTTTCGAGGCGGAAGAATAGCAACGCGGGGAGTGTTATCCCACGTGGTGTTGGCCTGAGAGAATGCTTGCGCGCAGAGGAGCATTGTGGGCTTGGACTACAAGCGCAAGAATTTGAAGATACGCCCGCGCTCACGCACGCTCACCAGCGTGCAGGATGCCATGCTGGACGACATCGTAGCCCCCTCCGAGGTCGTTGGCCGCAGGTTGGTTTCCTCGATGATCTTCGAACGTCCAGTCTCTTAATTTGTGCACCCGCGCAGGATGTTCGAGACGGCGTTTTTTCTAGTTTTGCTGGCCTCTTTGTGGCGGGTGCGGTCTTTCATAGGGGCGTAGTTCGTTGCTGTCCTCTGAGTGGGTGGCGTTGCGGCGAATCGGGAGGGAGCTCCGTTTGCGGCCTCCTTATTGCTCTCGAAAGCTTCGCGGTGTACTTGCATGCGTGCGCACAGGTGGCGTGTGAGGGCCGACGGGTCGAAGCTCATGAAGGTTCACCTCGACCCGAAGGACAAGGCGAAGGATAACCTCGAGGAGAAACTTTGGACGTTCGCTGCTGTGTACAAGCGCCTGACCAATAAGGACGCCGCTTTCCTCTTCCCTGACCACGTCTACTAAGTGCATAATCTTTTGATTCGGGCTTTGTTGGCAGCTTGAGTGGGTTGCGGCTAGCGCTGAGCAGTTAGCAGCTAGCAGCAGCGCCTCCTTGAGGGGCCGCAAAGGCCGAAACAGGTGGCGTTACAACGCGTATAACACTGCTCGCTACACATTCCTGTCGCCGTTCGTGGAATTTTAGCGCGTCTATTGTAGAGCCATTGGCTTTTAGGTAGTTCTTGGGAAGTAGTCGGCCTCACCGTAGGTGGTGCAGCTTCGGGCGATGATAGTCAAGCGATAGCCATCCAGCGGGGGAGACAGTTGTTTCGCCAGCGCATACGGAGAGGGGCGCACTAGAGCGCGTAGACGGGGTGACGACAGTGGAACGGCCCGTGTAGGCCGCTCGTCTGCGGTTCCTCGCGAGGTGGGCTGCTGTAACATTACTCCGAAACGGCTCAGCAGATGCTGCATAACGCCGAAACTGCCCAACTACCTCAGTACGGGACGGGCTCCTGTATCGAACCCTCTGCCTCGAGGATCCTCGCCGAGCGCTCTTCCGTATGCGCTATGTGCACTTGTGCGGGCATTTCACAAACAGTGTGCGGGGCCTGTGGGGCGACTACGTAGCGAGTACTTTAGCGTTTGATCTCCTGATAGCTGCGTCATTGTAACAGGAAGAGTCCCGCGTGCTTAAAGTTGGCTCTTCCTCACCGTGTGACCGTATCGCCCTATAATGCTAAACTTCTGCCGTGTGCCGATGTAGCTCAGTCGGTAGAGCGCGAGGCTCTTAACCTCGTGGTCGCGGGTTCGAGCCCCGTCGTCGGCTTCTTGCGTTTGCTTCTTCTGCCTGTGGTTGCCTTTACCTGCTTTTTCTCATTTTTTCGGCTTTCTGTATGAATTCTTTTGAAGGGCGTTGTGGAAGTCTTGCTTGCATGGCGTGCATTCTCCAGTCCCAACACCATCGGGCCCCACGCGCCCTCAAGGCTTCTTCCTCCCTCTCTTCTGGCTCTCTCTATAGAAAGGCAAACTGCTGCTCCTTCCTAGCCTTTTTACAGTCAAGCGCCAAGCTCTTCTTAGGGGTAGTGGCATGTCGCTGCCCAGGCTTCCCTCGCTGAAGTGCGGAGCAGACTTGTTCCCCTGGGCTTAGTGTCTGCCGCGCACTGCTCTTCGTGGTGCTGTCCCACTGGTAGTCAATCAAGTGAGTCTAGGCAGCGCAGCAGTGCAGTGTTCGTAGCGCATCACGCTGCTGACTGCAGGAGGCGCTGGGAAGTAGTCCTGGTAGCAGGCTACAGGGAACAACTTTAGCTAGGCGCATGCGACATACACCGGCAAGGGGCGCGCGTGGGAACGGCGGAAAAGGGCCAAAGAGAGAGGCAATCAAGGCGCTTTAGAAGCCATGGGGGACCGCGCAGGTAAGTGGTATTTCCCATTTCCATCACATGCGCGCTCTTCCTCCCTAGGCCTGCTCCGCAAACTGAGCATCCTCTAAAACTCCATAGAGACACCTATTCATTGAAACTATGTCTGTTGTGGTGTATCCTGATGACTCATATATCCGTTTTGCCTCATGAAGTGTTGGAGTCGCCAAAAGGTAATGAGGCCATGTAGACCAAAACCTGTGGCCGCCTTATGCGGTCCCAGAACAAAGGCTTCTCTTCTGCAATCTTGAGCGGGAAAGTTTTCGGTACCTTAGGCCGTAAAATGGAGCCTTTACAGCCCTGCATGCAAAAACCTATGTTTCCGCTCCTTTAACTTCGGGGTGCGGCCACAGGAACCGTTGCTTAGCATGGAGAGACCGATATTCTTGTACGATAACACACGTGTTCCTATTACTTCTGCTGTCTCTGTATTCTCAGAAATCGTGTCTCGTAGCCCCATAGCGCGGCCTCCACTCCGCCCTTTTGAAGTCTTCGTGACTCGCAGAGTCCCCCTCGTTGTGTATTTTAAGCGCTGCCAAAATCTCCTCCGTGGTCCATACGGTGCAGTGCGGATTCGAGGAGCTGGCAGCTGCGTAGAAACGGCGATATACTTAGCCCAAGACGTCGTGGCTGCATTTGGGGGGCAAGTGAGCTACAACTGTACGGTGACAAAGCCACAACAACAAGCGGCACCCCTGCGTGAACAGGCAGCTGCTACAGCACCACCGCCAGGAGCGCCTACAACACAACTGGAGGAAGCTTCAGGAGCGACTTTTGAGCAGAAGGCGGCGGCTGTGTTCGCTGCTGCTGCAGCAAGGTTGGCTGCCATTGAAGGGGGCGATGCGGCCCTTGTGGCAATTTCAGCAGAGACAACTACTGTTCAAGCTTATGATGAAGTCTTGTCTCTAGAGAACGTTTTAGCGGGTCCGAAAGATGGAGCGCTTGAAGCAGCAGGCATTCAGCTTGACCTGAACGTACGCGGCCCCATACAGGTGTATTGCAACAAGTATTTGCGGTATTCGGCCCTGTGTAATCTTTGTGCGCTTGCTGTTTTAACTGTTTCGATATTCATGACTCGTATCCACATTATATCCTGCGTAGTCGTCACATGCGAGGAACGCAAATCGAGGTTTTGATGCTTCTGTCTGCAGTCGTTTGTTCAACAGCGCAACATAAGCGCCATTGTAATTGAACTCCGACGGTTGTCCCCCCCTCTCGCGGGCTGCAAAAGCTATTGAACACTTCCCACTGCTTCAGCATTATTTGGTAGTTGGAATTCTGTTCAGACATTTATGAAACACCGCATCAGTGGTTCTGCGAAAATTGCTTTGTATGAAGGCTGTGGGGAATTGGGCGGGGGGGAGCGGGAGTGCTTCGCGGCCTCACTGTCTGATCCTCCTCCCCTGTAAGCTTTTAAGCCCCAATGCAGGCTGTGTACTAACAATACGGCGAGATATTCTGGTGTTGAACTCACGATGATGCTTTATTGTGCATGTGGCACCCTATACGGTTCAGATGCAGAACCCTCTTACAGAGGTATTTGTCTGACAGTCCGAAATAAACCCCTTGAAGAGCCCAGTAAAAGGGGACACACAGCAGTTGCAAAGAGGGCCCGATAGGGGCAGCAAGCGGCTACACCGTAGCCAAACACCAGACGCCTGGGCAGACTCACCCAATCCAGGACAGATTTAGACACCGCATTTCCTGTAGTGAACGCCCTTTGGCTATTCACAACGATTATTAACTGTTAATACTGTATGCCTCGAGCATACCCACCAGTAGCCTGTGGAAGGCTTCACTGGTGCGCACATACTGTGTATAGCATCAGAAAGCATCGGCAGTCATGCTACACTGATAGTTTCTATGACAGCCCCAAACTATTACGCCAGGTCACGTGTTTCTGCCGCCTGGAGAGTACATTCCTCAAATAATCATGGCTCTTGGCCCTCACTGAAGAAGGTTGCACATCATCTAGCTGATGCCATGGCTTCTCCGGGTAGCTAATCCATGGAGCCGTTAAGTTCCATGCTTCCTATGGGGCCTCCAGAAACAGACTGCTACGTGTCGCCCATTGCTGCCCCTTCACTCCGCTGGAATCTATCTGAGGGGTGCAGCAACTCCTGCATTGTCAAGAACATCGGGGTACCACCATTAGCCGCATGGGGAAGGGGATCCCCGCCCTCCCGCCGCCTACTGGAATTCCTCAGAGGGTGTAAATACCCGCGGAAAAGATGTTGCTCCCCCTCGGCGTGTGGTGTGCCGTGCGGCTGTTGCAATCCTGCAGGCGTATCGGTGGCATTCGACAAAAGACCTGGAAGATCTCTCCTCACGTTTTGAGGCGTGCCGCCTTCAGGTTCTAGGGCCCGTAGCACTACCACAGGGGTACCACTTGCGCCCACCGCCCCTTGCCTTGAAAAACTAGGCTCTTCCACTATCCCTCCATCACAGCATTGGCATGCATTTGGAGCCGATGGAGCAGCATCGCCACCCCGCTCAACAGGAGTTCCCACGTTTGTATCCCCTGCTTCGCCCGGGATCAGTTCGTTCCAAGCAGCTGTGTTTTGCAATCTCGATGAATCATGACTTGAGAGCTTCTCCTTCAAGGGCTCAAGGGTTGTGCTGTCCTTACACTTGCCGCGGCGTTTCATGGCAAGGGCCCGAAACTTCTCGATATCCCCCCTCATTGTGCCTGGTTGCTGCTCCTGATCTTTACAGATCCTATTGGGCAGCGATGGGGTTCCAAAAAACCGCTTTGAGCCGGTGTACATGTACTCCCCTTTGCCCAAGCTGTCACGGACCGCTGTCCCCTCCTTCATCCAATTACCGTCTACTTCTCTGAAAAGAACATGTGGTGATCTTTGGAAGTGTCTCTCCACCCCGAAGGGCAGTGTCGTCCGTCTCTGCACACCTATGTCATCGACAGCCCTACGTTGTGGGGCAATGCTTGGTCCTGCATTCACCCTAGGGCTCAGCATAGGTGTGCCATTACACCCAATGGCCCCCGAACGTCCCCAGAAAACAGAAGGTGGGAATCTTCCTGGGGCTGATGGCACTGCAAACGGGTCGAGAGCTGCTGGGCGCTGCATTGGAGATCCTTCTCCATCTTCATAGCCCCTGTTTCTCAGTGGTTGCGAAACGCCGTATTTTATCTCGCGGGATCCAACTGGCGTGGTACGGCCTTCTTTCTCACTGTCTGAAGACGGGGGAGCCTGGACTACTACTGGTAGGCCAGGCTCAAGGGGTACCGTCAGCACTTTTGTACTGCGCTTACACAAGGGCACCCGCCGGCCGTGATCTCCCCTATCGCTCCGCATGAGCGTTGTGTCGAGCGGCTCTTCCAACTTTTGGGTCTGCTGCTGTCTCTCAAGGACCGCCAAACTCGGCTGTCCACTTAGGGCCCTGTTTGCCAGTGGATCTACTGCTCGTTCGTAGATTGATTCGCTGGGGTGAATGCCCTGGCTGTTGTAAAGCGTGGATGCCACAGTGCTGCTAATGCTGCTGTCTACGGAAGCACGCTTTCGGCTGGGTGGAGGGCGGCCCACAAGGCTTGCGAGCGCTGCACAAACCTCCTCCCCCACTTTTCCTCCGTCTGTGATATCTACCACCATCACTCCGTTGCTGTTGCTCTGCAATGGCTCAGCCTGAGGTGCCATCCCAGCCGAAACGCTACTGATACCAGCTGGAGTTCCAGGTGCTCCTTTCATTTGCCGGCTTCCTGAGGAACAGAACCGAGACAGTGACTCTTTCGCCCAGCTGAGTGGTGCTTCCCCTGGGCTGAGACCATAGCTCTGGTCCTAAGACCTCGTGGGTGCAGACTGGCTAGTTGCTCTGGCCCTACCATAAGGGATTCCGGCAATTACACGCTTACCGTTCCCTCCAGCATTTGAAGCCCCATTCGCTTGTCGAGCCCGCTGAGCACGTTCCTCGTTGGCTTTAGTCGTCTGTTCCCTCAAGTATGTTAGGAGACCCTTACGTGCCACGTCCATCTGAGCTTTGTAATGTTGTGCACTTGGCGTAGATATTGCAGCGATTTCGCGTACTGAGTCCTCCGTCAGCGGTGCTGCGGTTCTAACCAAAAATAGCGGCTTCACCGTAAGGCTGGGTACCTCCGTTCCTTCATATGTTGGAGGCTTGCCCTCAACGGTACTTGGCGCGTCCACGGAAGTCTGTGGGCACGATAGACGCCCAGATGTACTCATGTCGGATTTTTCAGATGCTTTAGCAGCCTGCAAGGCCCTCTGTGCATCGGTGCGTCTTTTGGTCCGCTCTAATGGCGAGACCCGGAGTGGTGAGGAGCCATCTTGATCATAGTGAGCGCGATGTGAGCTTCCAGATGCTTCATTGAGCGCATCTGTAAACCGTATTTGATTTCCAATTTTTTCTGCTATGTCAGCTGCTGATTTGCATGGCTGACTTTCTTCCTTCATTCTGACTTGCGTGGGAAACCTTTCTTCGTCACGACCGTCATGAATTAGACCATCGCTAGGCTCGCTTTCCTGTTTCAAGAAAATTGTAGCTAAAGAAAGCAATATATGTTCCAATAGAGCCTCTGAGGAGACTTCTACAGTGTTGTGTCGGCCAGCTTCTCTCGTAGTAGGCTTCTTGTCACTCCTGTGCCAACGTCGGTGAGCATTATATAATTCTGTGGAGGACTGCTTGTCGGTGCAGTTTGGATACCTGGTGGATGAACAACACAATAGTCAGCTATGTCCATACGACTATTACATGCAACACAAAAATGCAAAGAATAGTACAGGTCCATTAGACCCATGCCAGTCATTTGCCACACTGGCTCGTGAAATGGAAATAAACAAACATAAAGCGGAAAAAGCAGTAACCACAGAGACCACCCGACAAATATCAAGAGGGAGCCTCACAAGAACTTCGCCAGCAGCTCTCCTTCGTCGTCCTGAGGCACTATTCCTTCTGCAGACGTAGCCAGTGCTTTCACATTTCGAGCCGTTCCGCCTCTAACAACTGTAGTGTTCCCTTGTGGTGTGGCTTGCTCCGGCAACTGCGTTTGAGGTGTGCTCTCTTTGGATTGCCACGGGCCGAACACATAAAGCAGAAGGGACAAGGCCACAAACAGCACATCTGCAAGCAGCAGCATGTGATACATGCCAGTGAGCTCCGGTGGCGCTGGTAATTGCTGCTGCAGAATCAACAGCTGTAGCAAGGAGTCGATCACCAACAGCAACACCAGTTCTACCACCTGCGAAACAACCAGAACGCAAGGCATGCCTGCCTCGTGTACGTATATGCATCCAAGAGCCATAAGAAAGAAAAGAACATGGAAGAAGAGCAAGGAGGAACTGAAAACGACGGTCTGGTTTCAAGGTGTGCAGCAATACAATTAAACGTCAGCGGCAATGTACTTGGGACACGTTCGCTGCATATTGAGTACTCCCACAGTCAGGCCTCCTTTGAACTTACAGGTAAGAGAAAAAATAGCAGAGATAGCTTGCTTGTATCTGCCAGGGCCAGGGAGAGCCCAAACTTTGCTGGATCAGAGAAACCGCTGGAGCTGAATCACCATACACACAGGCACAGCCACTGCCAAAAATCACACCGAATATCTTTGCTCACACCAGAAGACAACTATTATGTAAATAGCCAAGTATGCATGTCTGCACTCCAGGAAAACGACGAGTTGGGTCCACGAACCGTAGTTGCAGACCTAGGTATTTAGGACAGGCCCCATGTGTTTCTTTGACAGATGTATGAGGCTAGGAAGAACCTGTGCCGACGTACACAAATAATGCTTTTTGACAAACAATTCCAGTAAGCACATATCCGAGAATCAATCCTTGAGGTAGGGAGTTTGTGGCTCTTCGGCAGAAGAACTTCGGAATAAGCTCGGCTAGGAGCCACATCACCATGACGGCCAGCGTTGGCCAGTGCTCTCCTAATAATTCATCCTTTATCAAAGCCGAACGAGCAACACAATGAGTTGATAGCCACAGGAATAATCCCCTCCAAGATTTAGCCAATGAGCTTGAGACCTCCATGGTCCTTTTTTAGGAATTAGGGGTACGCGGATAGACGACAGGGAGAAGAGTGGCGCAGGAGTATATACAGACAGAGGGTATCCGCTGCTCAATGCACCGCCCAAGGTTGTTCACAGTCTTGACCCAGTGTTTGGAACAAAACCTACACAAAGCACACGCGAAACGTAGCCACAGAGATGTCGCTTTCTGCGGGTGAATCCATTGAGAAGGATCTGCCATCGTCGAACTGCGGAGAGAGGGCGATTTCATTCATACCTGCCTGCTGAGAGTGCTAAAAAACTAACAAGCAAAACATTTGCTTCTCATGGTATTCCAGCCTCGCGTTCATTACATGGTGTCATGGCTACTCAGAAAAAAATGCAGTGTCCCCTTATGCCCGAGGATGTTTGCTTCGCCCTTCTGTGTGAGCTGCTTAAGGAAGAATCACATTACTTACCCTGAATTTATCTATCGCAATATCCTGGTAATTGCACAGCTCATGTTGCATGAAGATGCTCACCGGAGGCGGTAGGTCACCGCTCGCTTGGTTACCAGAGGAGCAAAAACTGGGGGCAAGGTTCAAAGATCTACACCCCTAGTTATTCTCATTTAGATGATAATAGGAAACCAGTGTAAAGCTTTTAACATGGACAATGAAGTGTCGATGTGAGGAACACAGCCACGAGGAGCGGTGAGACAAGGTCCAATGGTTTGCTTGGATAAAAACACATGGGCCAATTGGCCAGCATGTGCATGTCTCTTCTACGTAGGAAGTCGGGAAGCAGTTAGCATTAGCTAATAAAATAACATGTAGAGGGAGTCCGAAGTACGCGGCAACGACGAATGCATTGAAAGATCACCCTGCTTCCCTCGCTGGTTGAGGATGCCCCGGGGGACGCTGCACCTCCCGCGATGCACGGGCTGCATGCAGTCGAACCGAGGCAAGGCGCCGTCTAAAACTGCTTTATTGTAAACGTTCATCAAGGATACGCTCTCACTTGCTTATGAGGCACGTGACACTTCGTGACTGGGCATTCGCAATCTTTCATTTGCACCATTCCACGCTGAGCCCCGCAAGACCCTTGCACACGGCCTACCTTCTACAATTTTCCGGAGTCTATACCTACGCAGCGAGCAGCTTTTTCTTGAATGATAGACAGAAGCACAGGAGAAACAGTCTTTTAGTGAGCTGTGCACTATCTAGCCCTATACACACCCACATATACACACGCAACAAACGGGGGGAGGGAAGGCCCATCAACCATCTTATTACCCACACATATCCGTGTCCTCTGTAGCCTAATCGCCCGGCCACTGCACTATAATCAGCTTAGCTTGCGGCAGAATGACAATGAGTGGCTGTATAAGATGGTTCTCCAGCAATTTTGCCACTGTGTCTCACTCAACGGCAAGCAGCCTTCCTGTTTGTCTGAAGAGGCCTAATTTTTTCGTGCTTTGTGCTTTTTCACTCGTAATACTACAACAAGGGACCTTCCTTAGGCTGGAAGGCCCTATTTCTCACGCTATGGCGTCTACTAATCCAAATTCTCAGTCGATAATGGTTACAGCATCCGAGGCTATGGCACACACACTCAGAATGCTCCAACCTTCTGCTCAAGAACGCCGCATGCTAGAGGCTTCTGAAAAGAAGGGATGGAAAGATCAGGACCAGACTTTGCATGTTTGCTCCCAATCAAAGTACCTATGTCAAGTTCATATTTTGCACAGCCCCGTCCACAGTCAGCCACGTCAGATGAACGGGCAGCAAGCAAAGCGAACGCCCAGGCCTGTATTTGGTCCAAGCTTCGCCTTAAGATCCCAGCGACTATCATATCTTTCTTCCAATAGACAAAGGCGATTAGTTAGCGTAACGGATCCTCAGGAGGGCGGCAGAAGGAAAGTAAAGCCAATTGCTACGACACCCCTCTTAGCCAGTGATCTCCCCCAAGCAGTTCCTGGGTTCACCATGGTTCCGCAAGTGAGTGAGCGTAGTGAGGTGTTCTTACCATTCCGAGTGCGAGCGGTGGTCACCGACTTTTCTCATCCCCTCGAGACCCAACTTTCAAACCTCAGCGATCAGCTCTGGAATATCAAAGAAACTGAGTTGGAGCAGGCGCAATCCACTGCGTCACAACCTTCCTCAATCAATGCCCCCAGCCCGTCCAAGTTAGAGAACGATACTGCAGGCATATATGATATCCAGAAAGTGCAAAAGGCTCTGCGCTTCACCCATGTGCGGCGGTTCTTTAAAAGTGACGTTGTGCCGGCAGCACTATGGTGGCTACAGCGCAGAGTTATGGTTAACCACCTGCGTGGTCCTCTCGTCATCAAAATCAACGGCGATGAGTAAGAGTGCAGCTATAATACGCGCTGAGAATCTATGGCTGTCCTGTGGCATGCAAGCTGAGAGCTTGCTTCATAGGGCAACCAATGTCGACCTTGTTTTGTGCAGGCAAACCAATGGTGCAATGGGTCGGTGCGGTCTGTGTTCTATACCACCTTTTCGCGTAGAAAACCGGAAAGGACATCAGCCGTTAGGAATCCTGGAAAACACGGATATCCTTTTGCTATTTCGCACCGCCAAGAACGCGCATGAGGAGACAAATCGTAAGCCTCTCTGCATGACTCAGTTCACTATTGGTACTACAATAAAGTGACCATTCACAACAGTAAAGATTCGATGTTCACAGGCGGATAAAGTGGGACTGCACCGGCCAACACCATGGGTGCTGTGCAACACAAAGGCCAAATCTGTAGCCGTGATACAGAGCCTTGTCTTGAGAATTGTTTGTGTTGAGCAGATGTTTGCCAAGTTGACGAATCATTCCGTCCAATTGCTGCTTGCATTTCGGTCCCGTATACCGAAGCGGAGGCTGTTTATGATGAAAGAAACAATGCATTTCCGCATATTGTTGAGCGCTTACTTACATATATAATTGGTGCATTTGCCGTTAACGTCCAAACGCTACCATATTTCTTGACATGGGACCCATCTTGGAGAAAAAAGGCGTTGAGGTATGCTTAGAGCAGCTGCTCACATCCGATTTGAACCTGGTTGAGATAAAAAGCCTTTGCGGGTTCGCAAAACTAGAAGAATATGAGCTTTATTGATACTAGCCCCTCAAATCCTAGTTAGCCTTGTACCTATAGTATCTTCCATACTAAAGACTACGCACTATATACAGCTTCCAGGGCAAGAAATGAACTCGACCCATGGGAAGACACAGTGTTCTTTTTCCTATTTTTTGTCAAAGCTGAGTCGCCTATGCATTAAGGCAAAGGTAAGCCTTACTGTTGCATGTGAATGATCCCATATCAGGCGCATTCGCAGTAAGGCAGACACCAAGTCAGCGCCTCCAATTCACTCCGTCACACGCATATCCACGGTAGATGAGGACACGCAGCCAATACGAACCATCCATGAGAAGATAAACGAAATGAACACGCTGGCTCATTCTCCAGGAACAGGCGTTAAACAGCTTATGAATCATCACTTCTTCCTGACGACCCCTGGGATCACAAATACCGTTCGGCGTGACTACGGTTGTCGGAACGTTGTTGGCTTGGAGCTTGCCTTGGACTACTTCGGCCCTATCTGTGAGATATACACACAGAGTGCTACGATCATTCGTGCTGTATACGCAGCAGTTCACAGGAGCAGGAAGCGCCAGCTAGCTTGCTCTAAGGAATAGGCCTAAAAACCAGCTCAGCCACGACGCATCTGCAATCCCCCAATGAGACACTTTGGGTCGCCATAAAAGATGCTAGGTACTCACTGTTTAGCATTCCCCAAATTTTCCTTCCTAGCTGCATGGAGACATTTCGGCGCGTACGCTTATTTAAATCAATATTGCCCCCAGTTTATGAGCCCATCCGTACCGGCGTGTCAGCGCAAGGCTTGAAAGCACTCTACCAGCGAACAGGTTAGCACGAGAGCCCGCAATTCTTCAAGCCATATACCAAATTCATGTAGTAAGCAAACAGTGCAATACACCGTCTTCTGTGCTTGACTCTCAGAAAACTACTACGTGGATTTATTGCTAGCCGCAATTGAAGATACTGGCTGGTATGTAATTGAAAGCTTATGGACAAGAAAGCCAATCAGGTAAAGAGAATCCCCAGTTGGCAATTCAAGCGGCTGCTGTGACAAGGTGTCATTACTGAGTCTTTTGGAGGCTTTGAGGTTGTCACTTGTTGCTTTTTGAGCACAAACCATGTAAGTCTGCAACTCCAGAGAGAACCTCCAAAGGGGAATCTATCTGTTGATCTTGGCAGGAAGCATACTGATGCTCAAGACGACAAGCAGTGCACGCTTCCACCTTGGGTATCTGGCCGTTTTGCCTCACTTCGGGATCACGATATGGGAGAGAGCAACCCCGAAGCAAGTGTGATTGGAAAAAGCTCAGGTCATCCTATGGTTTTCCAGAATGACTTTGATTATGCTCAGTGAGACTCTGGCACTCTATGTCTAACATCTACTGATGTTTCTAGTTCATATTAAACAGCTGGAGTCTATCCCGGCTACAGTTGACCGCTGTGCATGTTGGCCGATCAACAGGGTCTGATTGCCTAGTGAGGTATGGATATTATTAGGTGCGTTACCGGGGCAGGTGCGTGAAAAGACAAGTAGGGCTGATTTCGTCATCGGCTGGTGGGCAAGACGCATGTCATAGGCTTTTATGCATATCGGATGATGATCGAATAGAAGCACCAATGATGTTGCCGACGGCAAAGCCTACTAAGTGGGTTGCCGTTCATATACTTAGCAGAGTCCCAGATGGGACTGAGAAGACCACTGTGTGCATGCGAGGAGAAAAAAGACAACAAAAACAAGTTATTGGCCTGGCAGAACCGTTCGAGTGCCCGGACGTCGATGTTGTCTGTTATGGAAGGCCATGCAGGAATGGAGGTGTTCCAAAGCATGGAATGTAAGGCGCACATCACAATCTTAACCCAATAAATTGTTAGCTGATTCAACCATCCGACTCCCTGAGCAATTGAGCAGCTTTTTTCTACTTTCTCCAGTAGAAAGCGCTTTTGATTTGGACCCATACTTGCTGGTGTGATGCTGTGTACTTGCCGTTCACTGGGCAATATCCTGTGTGAAGCTGCATTTGCAAACCGGGCACCTTTGGACGGAACTGTGAACACTGGGACACAGAACGGAACCGACTGAGATATCCCAACCGTTTCTCCTACGGTGTCAATTCAAGTATAACCGTGCTTAAGGGGGATTTCTTTGCCATTCCTGCTTTGATACAAGGCCCAGAGCACCTGTACTTCAAGCCCATTTCGTAAGCTTTAGTGGATCTTACACATACTCCGGTTCAGAGAATGCTCTTGGCGGTACTGTTTTAAAGATTCCTTGAAGTAACTCCATAATCTTAAAGGACTATTTGCTCATCACTACACTACTTTCTTGCAGGACGCTACCTGCAGGCGTTGCGATTGACGCGCGCACCGGTTCAATATTTGGGACTCCAGCTGAAACAACTCAAGGTAGCATTAACATTGAAAATTAAGCTCAACAAGAAACAAGATGCATACTTTTAATGATGCCAAAAACTTGCTTTGTTTCAGGCGCATGTTACCACGTGGATCCACAGCAGTGTAGATGCAGGGCGGTGCTTTAGCTGGCATTGACTTTGTGTTGCAGGATGCATACCATTGGCCATAGAAGTACAAATGAAGGAGCCGCCACATGCATCAGAAAGAACGCTTATCCGAATAAGAGTTGTCGACAATCTTTTGCAAGGAAAAAGGCAGTTGCCCGTACCGGATGACGGCGATCACCTCCTTAAACCAGACCCTAGCACCGCATCCCCAAGCCCGTTGCACGTGCAAGAAGATGGAGAGAGCAAGCCCAGCAAGGGTCCCAAAGAGTGGGTTGCCCTATATATGCGACAACCCTTGGACTGTGAGCATTATGTGAGAGGGGATATGCGGTAATCCGCTGCACACGGGCAAAGCTGCCGGGGGATAGGAGGGATTCAGCCGACGAATTTCTGATAAATTCCTCTCCACCAAATATTTCTGGAGACTTATGCTAACATAGCTATCACTGGGAGCCCTAGGGTGCCCCGAAACCAAGCGTTCCCCAAAAGGGCACTCCTTCAGTGGCTGTCTCATATCAATGTCTTCATTCTAGTGTACATGTACTCCTTTCAGCTGGTCATGACAGCCATGTGCATAGAAGACCCAATGTTAAAAGTACTCTATCCTCTAAAAAAGAAATAAAACGGTCTGAAATGAAAAATGGCAGCGCCAGCCCAGCCACTGGCTGCTGCCGGGTTAAAACGAGTTAAGGATACGCTCAAATGACTGACAGCGTCGCAATGCCTTGTCAAACCGCCCTCTCATCCATTGACTTTTGCGATGAGGACTCAGTGCATAAAAACAACAGGCGCCTCAAACAAAAGCCGAAACTTGAGGCACCTTTGGCTCATGACAGATCAACGTATTTGTAGTAATTAAGCGTATTGGCGTGTGGGACATGATCAAAACCATCGTAGAAATCATCTAAACCAAATACACTACAAATCTTTGCAGTCGAATTTGCGGCTACCAGCCGTAGTTTGAGGTCCCGATCGCTTTCCTGTCAAGAAAAATCAATGAGAAATCGCAATCTCCGCTTTGCCGTAACAATGCAGGAAAGTGCAGGAGGCAGCCCGAAAAAGTAGTGCGTAGACTTTAAGCGGTTATAAAACAGCGGATGAAAGCACCAGCAATCTACTGTCCGAAATGCTCATACCCGTGCAGTCATTTCTTGAAGAGTAAACTTCATCGATTGGTACGGGGCTCCGCATAACACTGCCTGCAAACAACACAAGGGTGAATGGAATAACAATCCACACAACAATGTCACGATGTTCGACTATGCACGATTAGCATGAATAACGGTGAGGCTCACAATATGCGCTACACGAAAACAGCAAGCATACACGCTTAATGTAGTCTTGAAAAATGGTCGCACGCGTTACAGCGCATTCGGGTGTCCTCTCATGTCTCAAGCGCGGGTTGCGAGAGAATAGAGCTGGGTTCCACATGGCCCCTCTAGCGAACATTAGACTGTGAATATCGTAGGTATCCTGCAGCAAAAGACGGGCAACTGCTGTGTGCAACAAGACATGGTACATTGATCAGTGAAACAATAGCAGCAACCGTTTTATGATCCACGAAGTAGAAAATGCAACGTCCCACGTGAGTTTCGCATATGATTGTCGGATGTCGATATAGTCTGGTTCTGGGTTCGTGACACGTGAACGTGGTGTCCCTCCTGGCACCTGCGGACAACTGCATTAACTTTGAGCGGATTCCACGTTCGCAAGCCTACTTGGAAGAGAACTGCATCTTCAGGAGAGAGGAAGTCACCGTTTGCTATCAGTGGGATCTTCAGGGCACTCCGTAGTGTCTGTGTAGGCACAAGAAGCAGTGCGAAATGCCACAATCCGGTCCGGATTGCCGAAGTAATTCATACCCAATGTGGTCAGTATACAGAAATAAACCCGGTTAAGGAGGCGTGGCAAGCGCAGTGACAGATCTTTCCATCAAGTTAAGCTTCCAATAATATATCCGTCAGGCTGGTCCGCCACCAAAGTTATGCAGGCGCAATAGACTAGGCTCGGTTCCAGACGTACCGGAAAGACTTGCCAATTCGCCCTGTGGGCAGGCCTTTCGTGGCGTTTCTGAACAAGCAACAGAGTCTTCGATCATAAGATTCTATTGTGAGCAAGTTATTTGAGCCTTTTACGGTTAAAGGCAAAGAACAGAAGTAAGGGGAGTGCACGTCTGTCACCGTACTCTTGCATGAACTGTAATGGCTGCTATTCCGGCACTTTCACATTTGCGCGCGAAGTCCACAGTCTGAGGAAGTACAAGAGAAGCAGGAAGATAGCTCAGAGCCTAGATACTTCGGCTGCTGCGACGAGTAACGATGCCTCTCGTAACCACGCATCTCTAGCCCCTACTTGCTTATATCAACCAACAAATGCAACGAGGGTATTACTGGCCTTAAAAATAGCGTGCAGAGATTGGTTTCGGGCGCAATGCACGCACCTCTTCTATGCTGTCAAGAAGGCGAATCTTACAAGTCACTGGGCATGGAAGATTCCGAGTAAGGGTCTTCAGAATATCCATCGCCAAGTCTGGGGTTTGTAGTAATGCCGCTCCCATGCCACCTTTGACTCTGCGAGGCGGACGAGAGAGTAATTAAAACTGCATTATTAGTTCTAGTGGGAAAATGTTGTGTCACAAGCGAAGCGGCAACAAATGAGGACTGCTTTTGGCTGTTTGACGGTCCGATTAGCGTCACACCGCATGTGCACCTTAGACCTGTACAGCGGGAACAGTGAATATGTTGGCTTCCTCAGACTTACGAAAAGCTCTTCGGGCAGCCCATATTAATGTCTACCGCCGCGATGTCCTGACCAACACAATCCAGACAACCTATTCAAAAAGGTATGGCCATGCCCAAATGCCCTAATGGCCTCCAGCGTGAGAAATGCGCAATGCCTTGAAGCGGTCGGCTATCCTCTTTTCACATTGCGCAAGACGTGCCATGTGCACCAGCAGAAATTCAAGAGTCAACAGTTGCCATGAGAAACAAACCTGTAGGGCTGTTGTGGCAGCCTGAAGTGCGCGGGTGGGATCCGCAGTCCCTAACTGCAGCACTACTTTGCCCGCTTCAAGCTCGCAAGTTGAGAAGATGCATCGCCGATCATTCTTGCATATATACTCTGCAGCATCCGCACAACATATATACAGCCTTTTGAACTTCAGCAAAAGTGTATCACATGTGAGATGACCTCCTAATTCCATTGCTCTCCTCGTTGGCTAGAACTTGCACTTTATTGGTTAGCTTCACTACCTGTGTAGAGAAAGCCTCGAGCGTTAGGGCTCACTGCACCTACCAATAGTGCTGAAATCCTTGTTTTCATACCGCTTCGTATCTAGGAGCTTCCAATCAATAATTTCTTCGGTAAAAACGAGGTCTAGAAGGCGCACAGTCACGAATGTTTCAATATTTACGTGGAAAAGGGGCCTCCAGAGGAACTCGCTTGTTCCTCATGGTCCAGATGTTTGTCAAGCAGCAAAAGTCTGAGCCTCACCTGCGCCGTACTTGAGACATTCCAGGCGGAACGGCAACGTGCTTATTCGCACCATAGGGGCGAGAATCCACGCAGACTGATACATCGTGCTTGGATCTTTCGGAGGAACTTTTCCCACTACGTTAGGAGGTTTATCCTCTTTTGAAGCCCACCCACCGACGGCCCTGGCCAAGTCGCCATATCGCATGTCAGCCGCCGCTGGTGCATTCATGTCATGTGGCTTCGCTTCCACTGCAGTTTTTGATCTTTCATCCGTAGGATCATCGCACGCCAGCTCCTCTTCAGTTTTGGAGCACTTCCGTCGCTTACTCTGTGTAGAAGAGCTCCTGTAGGCTCCGCTTGGCAACGTACACGCTAGTGGCTCACCTGCTCTAGGTTGACAAACGGTCTCCGCCGACATCTCGGCCGCTTGGACTGCCTCTGGTGTCCCTGCAGGCCGCTTTACCGGGTGCTGCTCATGCTCGCGCCCTGATGTAGAATCTGGTAACCCTCCCACAGACTCATAAATCGCTTCTCGGTATCTTGTTGCATCCTCATTAATGGATCCAGAGTCTTTCTTAGCATTGTGGCTTGACTCAAGCGAACTGGCATTTTCAGTCGACCTTGGCGAGCAGGGGTGGTGTTCAGGCGCTCCGTGTCGCCCCTTAGTGGAATCAAGAGAAAGAGGCATACACCCGTCCATCTGAGTATCATGCCGCGAAGTGCCCTCGCTGACAGTGCAACTAGATCCTTGGGTTTCCATTGCAGAAAAAGTCAATAACGTTCCCAGTTGCCTGTTCGGCGGGCCTCAGCCGCTGTCCGAACACTGAAAAGCAAAGAGCTCACTCATTCCAACTTTCAGAAGCTGTCCTCCGCGGATTACCAAAAAGCACTAAAATTCCATTAAGCACGTATGGCGATGCTCGATGGGCATCAGGGCGTTCCCGGGTGTCCAGATTTGCGGCACGGCCTCGTCCTTCCGCATAACGGCTTAATTTGTGAGATCAAATTATTCAAGGTATGGGAATTCTGCCTTTACCACTGGATGAGATAGCCCGTTTCGGCAGGCACACAATGGGCGGATGGGGCCCCACGGTGGCAGCGCCAAGGAGCCCGAGCAGAGGGCAATGATATCGGCCAGTCCTTCAGATGATTTGCTGAGTTAGAAAATGGGTAAACTACAGGCTCTGTATATAGAGCGGTGATATTAAAGGTGCACTGCCTCGATGATGTCCAAAGGCTCAGTATCGGTGCTGTTGGACCCACGGGTAAATAAGGTATTTTTTTTCATTTGAAACACTTACGAACACTGTATTTCAAAGTGCCCTAACCAGAAACGACAGCTATATGTCAAAAGCACAATTGAGAGACACATGCTAACTCTGCATTCCGGTGCTCGGTCTTCGGAGAGGACCTGTACTGCACCGTGCATGCGCCTTGATCTAATCTGCAGCTCAGAGGGGGCATATGCGCCCCAATGTGCAGTGCATCAACAGAATCATCTACGGTTCGCTTGCCTAACTTAATATACACTGTCGCCAGGAGGGGAAAATGAACTGGAAATGTTTACCGGGAAGCAGCGTTGAGTAGCTTTCTGTTGAAAAAGATGTCAACACGAGCTGGACTGCCGTCTCCCCTTTAGTCGTTGTGTGGAGCCATTTGTATCCACGAAATGGCGGAGATTCAATTCACCCGGGTGAAAGGACTGTAACTAGACTCGGCTAGCTTATCAGCTCTCTTACACGCATCCACAATGTGTGCTCCACAGTGCCTGCATTGTGCAACCAATCTGCATGCCCAATTCACAGCTCTAGCTCTGCAAGTAACTCTCAGGAACCTGGGGTCACACATGCGCATAAGGGCTAATAAGCAGAAGACGCTGTTACGCACGGTTTTGCTTCCTTGGGAACTGTCATTTAGTAAGCGGTGGGCAATTGACTGCCACCATGTACACGTTACCAGATCTTCAGAAGTCAGGAACAAGTACGAACTCCGCTTGTACAGCTGCAAAAAAATCTTTGTCAGCGTGTAATTTGCCTTTTAAAGCCTCGTTAGCCCAGCAACAAGATGATAAAGGGTTGAGGTAGCTGTGATTTAGAACCACCAGCCATAGCATTCAAGCAGTGAAAGGTCTACGCTGGAACGCGCGTATCAAAGTCTAGGCGCCGCGCCGCAACATGTGTAAACACAAGATCTGCTACTTCTGTAGTGGGCAAAGCTACCTATGGGCAATTCTTGCCTCACCTATTATATTCATACGCACAGACAAACCAAGAAGTCAATTCTTTTTCTAATTGTGTAATATCTTGTTTCTTGCAGAGGAGCTTTACTTTCATACAGTAAGGCACGGTGCTGTGTACACGTGCGCCTCAATGACATATGCAGCCAGCTTTGAATGCTCGGAACACATAAATGATGCAACGACGCCCACCCTGGCTCTCCCTCTCACGTGGTCTTGGGTCCCTAAGGGGAGCATACAGGTGAAGGAGGGACCTCTCTTGAAAAGCACTAGATAATTTTATTGAACCTCGTTGAGTCTGCAGTTAAGCACTTGCCCGCGAAGGCCGTATACGGAAGGGTACAACAGTTTTCAGTTAGCCAGCGCATCAAAACAAGTAAATGCTAGGTGTGCTTGAAGTCAAATAAACGACTAATAATGCTCACTCCTTACCACTGAAGAAGCTATCATGCTGCATGCTACAGCAAGAAAAAATACCGCAGCTAGTCCCGAGGCACAGGTAAACTGTAGAATCAGCAAAATAGCATATCAATTGGGGCGTCACACCAAGGAATCACTCTGTGCCTACACTTCTGCAGTAGCGTTCCTGCTTTACTAGCCGTCAACCTGCTGGCAGGATAAGAGAGGCGGAGACCTCAAGCAAATGCACACTGGTACGAATCGTTTTCTCATTGCCAGGCGTTTGGTAGAACGGACGCCATTTTCATCTCAGTGACACCAAACGCCCTTGTCTTCTAACATATGTTGTCCCTATCTGGAAGATATCTCATCAGTAGTAACGAACTTCTATTTAAAATCCCCTTACTTACCGACTTTCCGCTCTCGATCGTCTTCCCGTCCTCGTTCCAACTCAGAGTAGCTGTCGGGGCTTTGCTGGGCCGACGACAATCCAATTGTGTCTGCCGGCAGTTTGTCACCTATTCCTTTGCCCAGTACATATTTAATGAGTAACAGTCTTTGTATTGCTTGTTATGGGTCTTAAATTATGAAGCTTAGACCTGCCACAAAATGGAACCTGGCAATGGCCCGAGCGAACAAGGGACCCTCCCTTCACACACTGAATCCACACATCATGCAACGACTGAGAGGGAATTATTGATTCAGTCAAACAATTCTTCAGATCCCATAGCTTCTCAGCAGCGGCATCCTTCTGCTAGCAATCTGCGCCCCTCAGCCATACTCGAACTGGTCGAGGGTGAAGCACCGCCACATGAGGGACACGAAGACGAATCCACAAACGATGCACCAAACACACGAAAGCTCGAAGAATGTCATGCAATCTCTACAAGTGCATCCTCTCTACCAGTCTCACGAGCTCCCCAGGCCTGTACAGATGACCGAAGTTACCCCATCCCACAGTGCCTGGAGGATCTTTCCAGACTTAAGCAGCTCAGCCTGAGGCCCAATACATTTGAACTACTTTCCGAGGCATTCCGTGCATCCTTGTGTGTCATTCGCTGTCTTCGGGCTGTCATTCGTCTGCACGGAATGTATGCGTGCTGCGGCAATATGGAGCAGCTGCGAAACCGCGATACTCTCGGAAGTTCTGATGCCGAAGCCCTTTCACTTGCTGCAAGCATCATGGAGAAGCAGATGGAATTCATTGCTGACGAAACCGCATATGATTCTCTGATGAAGTGGCCAAATACTGCTTCTGAGACTCATGGCTGCGTGAGTGTGCCAAGCGTCCAACCCGGCACGCATTGTACGGAAGGGGAATTGACGACTGACGCACTACCAGACACAACATCCAGTCCAGTTATAGGAATGGATGCAGCGAAATCCATGCATGGGGTTACAACTACGCGAAATGGACAGATAAAAGCAGTAGCAGCCACTCCTGAAATCTCCGAGTTGCCCCCTTCTACGGGCCCTACGAGTAACGGGGTACTAGAGTACGAACTCTCTGTGTGCAAGGCACTTTTGTTACTACAGCAGCTAAAGCCAAACAGCTACTCGACTGTTGAAGAGTCGCCAACTCCACCGTCGCTGTCTCCACAATCAGCTCTTTCCCCACGCGCAGCGCACCGTACTATGGTACCTGCACCCCACAGTGCCTCTTTCAACACAAAAAAACTTATGGGTTTATCAGCATACAGGAGCGGTGTACCCCCAGATGCAATTGTGGATGTCTTGTTGCGCGTACGGCTTCTACAAGGAAGTCAACAGCTGCTGCGGGCAGACTTCGCGCGCCTTCTCCATCAACAACGCAAGCATCAGCAACAGCTGAAGAGTGCTGTACAAACGACGGTGATGAAGTTGGGTCCGGCAGCTTCCCCTATGAATCCTAAAGCAGTTATTGAAGTGATTAAACTTTGAAGGAGCCAACTACCTGCGTTGCGAGGAGACTATTCCGGCAATGTATTGCGAATTAGCATAGTGTGGGGTCCCCAAGTAACCCCTATACAGTGTGTGTATATGTGTATGCCTTGCAGAGGCAGAGAGAGACGCTCTCTTGGGACGCATGCAGAAGCTTTCTACTGCCGTGAACCGCAAGTAGGGCGTTCCGGCTCATCACTGGAAAGCGGCCTAATTGTGCGTGTTTCCCCGAAGGGCAATGAGCAATGCTTCACCCAGTCCTTCTTGTACATGGCAACGAGATTGCTATAGGGCGGCCCGATTAATGCATCACGATTCAATCCAGCGTGATATCGTGCTCGAGATAACCAGAGCTGCCCTGGGGGAGTGCAGGAACACAAATTCTAGTGAGACCCTCAAGTCCAGTATTAAATTCCGCCACACTTTTTCGTTTTTTGTGACATTAGATATAGGGCGATCGGCTATACGTATTCATATGAATGAATTCAGATTTTCATTCAAGCCATCCCGAAATTTGTCCCCGGCAAACGCCTGCACTTCCTGAACACACCCATGTAGAAAAAACACGAACGTCCTACCCTAATGGGTACAGCATCCACTGCTGGCGACCTTTGACACCTGCGCTGAGAGCAGCACAATATGCATACGCTACAAGTTAATTGCGAACAGCTGCGCATGAACTCAAATAATCAGCTAGGCAATTAAATCCAAACATTCCATGCAAAAAAAAAATTACGCAAACTGCTAATGTGACCAAGGAATCTTGGCTTCAGAACATTTTTAATGTCAACAAAGCATGAGCTGGCTGCTTGCTGAACAGGCAAAACAAGTTGCGCAGTCATCTGGCACATTTTAAACATAATAGTCCGCATTCAGAAATAAATCCACCCTACCGCATCAGGATATTCACCTAGATCTTGCAATCCCGGGGTAGCCATTCATAAAGCGAGAAACGGAATCCTTAACAGCTTTGCAGGAGGCGAATTCCCTCTGTAGCGTTCAAGGATGACGTAAGGAGACTGTCGCCATCATGTGTCACTACCCACTAAATCCATCTTTGTCCTCAGCTCTCACGCAGCCAGTTTACGCTGGCCTACCACAGCATCCGCCTGTAGGCCACCGCGCGATACAAGCAAATCCTGTAGTCTTGACAGATTCACTTTCTCCTGTAACCACCAAACCTGCGAAACGGACTGCTGCATATAAGTATTTAGTGTGCTTTATCCATCAATGCGCATCTCGCGTCTTCACGTTGGCCTAAACCCCACCTGCGCGCTGTGAAAGGAAGTACTGCATTCAGAAGCATAAAAGATTTAGCACACCAGTGCTAAACACTGGTCCAGCTAAGCAGTTCACCTTCCTTAAAGTATCGACTTCAGTATTCAAGCCACACGCAACCACTGCAATTAATTATTGAAGGACAGCAAGTCCACCCCACTTGAATTCTCGCCGTGGGGCCCAGACTTGAGGTGAGCGGTAGTTATCACGAGACACCCCGGTGCGCAGCACAACTCAGCTGCCGGGCAGCCGATAGCGAAACATCGTCACCTGCCAGACTGACAGGAAAGCGTGCTGAGACTCCACACTCCGTCAAGTGACAGTGGAGAAAACGGAGATCATTGAATCCAAGTTGGTGAGCAACCAATTAATGCGTTTCTACGCTAACCCACTACTTATTGTGCATGTAGCTTTGTTGGCAAGATAGATGTGGGATATATGCAACAAATGGCGGTATTCTTATAAGGGCTGTCGGTTTTGCACGCAAGCTGCGTCCGATGCAGCGAAGTTCTTTACAAAATGAAAAATTGTCTACAAAATAAAATGTTCGAGAAACACGCTCTCCTGTTTCCTAATACAGGAAAACGCTTTTGGTGTCTGCACGCCGCAGAAGAGAACAGCGATTGTCCCAGTTCTGCGCAGTCTCCGTGAACAAGTAAAATGGCTCTACCTTAGACAAGGCCTAAACTAGCAATGGCATCCGCCAGCACAACGTGGATAACGTTCCTCAACACACAATGGTAGCGCGGCATGAAACAGCGAAACCCACAATCCACCGAGCTTGCTGCGATTAACGCGTAAGCAAATGCCTGTTGTAGCCCCCCTTGATTTGGCGAAGGAACCAATAGGATAAACAGCTCTGCCATACCCAGATAGGGGGCCAAAAACCAAATAAAATTCGAACTGGCTACAAAACACTGGCGGCTGCTGCAACCTGCTTCAGAAACCAAAGTTCTACTTCAACTAGAGTAATCAGAAACACAGACCAGTGTTAAACTCATCCCAGGGATCCAGCAAACCGCATGCACGACCCAATGGCAACAAAACACAAAAACGCGGCATATCAGACAGTACGAATATGCTTGGGAATTCACACGCAGCGACAAGCATGCGTCATGGGTGTCCTAAGATAGTCATCATGCTCACGACCTGCACCAAACATTACGCTACAGCAGGGCTTTCGCCAAAAACTAGGCACGTGGCCCCATAGTACACGCCAAGCCAACCTACTCTGGGAGAGCCAATAAAGGACCGACAACACGGTTAATAGCTTGTACGGCTTCGGAGCTTGCTGAAGCTGCTGCGGCAACCTTCAAAAGACCGCTCAGATACAGCACACACCAAAGACGACTTGAGTCTGCCGCGAGTGGGTAATAGGAAGGCGCCATATGAACCAAAGGAACCTGGCGCTGCCTGACCATCTTCGCGAAAGCAATATCAATAGGCCCCTCATTCGGTGAGGCCAACTTCATTACAAATCCACTCAATACTACAGTTCTATTATGTGCAAGGTATACCTAGGACTGAGAAAGTGTGGCGATCAGCAGTTTATTTGATGGATGAATTTTTGCTTGCCTCCACACCATTGGATTCAGCGGTGGCAGTAGATTTCATCAAACGGCCACCACCTTGTGCGATACCCTGAAACACAGGACTTGGGGCAAAGACAACGATTCATACGGAATGAGATGTACAAGGGGGGAACGGGAACACCAGAACAAATGCTACAAATGCGCAGCAACCTAGGTTCCAACTTTGACCCTGGTAGTACGATATTGCACGCCTACTGACACACGTAACGAACGCACGCTAGCGCAAGCATTACGCATGAATTTGCAACGTGCTCAAATTCAATTACCCTTCTGTTGTGACAAACGAATATTGT
Organism: Cyclospora cayetanensis; assembly: GCF_002999335.1. NCBI lineage: Eukaryota > Apicomplexa > Conoidasida > Eucoccidiorida > Eimeriidae > Cyclospora > Cyclospora cayetanensis. The sequence goes on along the minus strand of NW_020312036.1, from coordinate 542,610 downwards.
AATCCAGTGAAAAGTTTTCAGCAATGCAAGACCTCCGCAAGGCGGCAACTATGCCCCGAAAGATGGTTGAATAATACTCACCTGCCGGTGTCAAAGAAAAGGATTGTATTACTCTGCCCGCTGGCTCTATAATGACAGTTGATGTAGTCATCGAATGCTTTCTTCAGAATCGTTCTACTTTCGGCAGCGACCTGAGCTGAGACCCAAGCCTTCCGCAGACCGTCGTGAATGTAGAACTTGATTCATCCTTACGGCATAGAGTACGAATGGAGCACGTACACAACACCATCATCTGGCCCTATGTCACGAGATTTTTGTACATTTTTCTGGACACCTACGTGGAAACTTATCTACTGGACGACAGCGGCGCACAGCTTACGATGCACGGGATTGCCAAGGATACCGAAAACATGCATACCAAAGGTAGGGCTGGTCAGAAACAGTTTCATATACGGTCGCCATATCCCTTCTAGCGTTAAGGTGATGCCGTTGGGGAAAGAATGCTGTCATCACCAAGCCCGTATCACTAAATAAGCAATCGCTTGCGTCAATGCCGTTCAGTAATCTCATGTTGATACTGTCCGCAACTGCCTCCTGTATGGAGGCGCTCGGTGACCATCTTATCATCAAGCAAAAATGCGTAAAATAAAGGATGTGGGAGGACCACGTGATAATCATGAATTAAACCATCCTCAAACTGAAAAGAGGGAATATGGACAGCGGAAGTTTACAACTGTGAGATGAACCCCTAAAATAACTGCATTCACGAAGCCACATGGATCTAGAAACGGGATGACTTGCAAACTGTACGCAAGAAGCGAAGCCCACCGTTGGGGAAACAGCGACGGGCAGAAGACATGCAATCAGTTTCCGCCCGAGGCCAATGCATACCCACGTACTTTTACAAAACAACTCTGGGCACTTGGTATACGGGCAGTTATGCAGAGCGACGCCGTTGGGTGCTTCACCCGGAATAAATCCTCAGATTTCGACAGAAAATACTCAGCATCGCTACGCAATTAAGCCAGCAGCCCTAAACCATGGCACCAACAAATACGCGCAAGGAACAGCAGGGATTGAAGTGGAACACTGGAAGACTTGCTACAAAAAACTAGGTTCCAACTATGAAGGGGAAACCAGGATATTGCGAGGCAACTAGCATGCAATAAACGCATGAAGGCCCAAGCCCTACATATGAATATGCAACAGGCATTTAGTTCGCTTGTTCGCATAAATACATGCCATACTGATCCTTACAGATATGGATAACCGGCTGCTCAGATATGTCGATCCGCATGCGCCAGTAGGCAATCACACGTTACCGTAAGTGCCCATGGCATAACGCATTCAGACGGCACTTCCTAGATATTTGCTTTCATCAAGTGCAGTCCGCAACACATACACTTGCGCACGAATACCGTGGGTTCAGAACTCAGTCATGCTTTTTCAGCAACATGCTTATGTCCCGAAAGATGGAAAAATAACTATTCATCCTGAGAACCCCGACAGCAATGCCAGCATGCTAGTGGTATTTAAGCCGCATCAGATTTGGTAAGCAGTTGAATTTTCTGCAGCAATCCGCAGACCCTCAGAATTTGATGGTCAAAAAGGTCATCCCAACAGTTAGCTTTGCCAAATATTTACAGCATATACACCTAAAAACACACTCATCTACATGCCAATGTCCTTGCCTTATGGATGCAGCGCCCACTGGTTGCGGCTTTTAACGCCTGCTGCGCTGCGAACGAGAGGAAAGGTTCTCTTTTCCGAGCATGGACGCTTGAACACACACATTCAAACCCGCAATGGGTCAACAGCAAGAGGCTGCGCGTGAATTCAGACTATGAGCTCGGCAAATAAACCCATATACACCATAAGCAAACACAACTTCACAAACAAAGTGATAGTGGAAAAGTGCCTTCAGAATCGTTCTACTTTCGACAAGAACCCGAGTTAAGACCCAAGAATTCCGCAGACCGTCGTGATTGTAGAACTTAATTCATCCTTACGACATGCAGTTAGAGTAAATCAAGCGCATGAGACAACCAGCTGGCCCAATCTCAGCAGTTTTCTCGTCCACATGTACCTTTTCAGAACAGGTCTGTGGAAAACACATCTCATCTTCTACTGGCCAACAGTGAGGAACACGATCGATGTTACAAGCTTGCCTGTAATGCGGGCATGCATACCAAATGTGGGGATATTCAGAAACAGTTTCGAACGGTCGCCATATTCCTTCTAGCGTAAAGGTAGCTCCGTTGGGGAAAGAATACTTTCATCACAAGGAGCCCGAATTCGCCAAGACATTCGACCAAAAACAGCTTGAAGGAGGTGTTACGGCAAAAGAGATTATACACGCAGTCTCCTTCATGGACTACAAGGCGTCAGTCAATCAAGCTTTTCCTGCTCATAATTAAATCACCGTAGAGGTGTCATTTGCCTCATTCATCCTGCCGAAGAAAAACAGCCGTTTGTCGCAAGAAAATATTGGAGGAAAAGACTCGAGGCACCCGGTTATAGAACAGCGAGGACGCGGAAATCACCAGGGAAGCACAACAGACGCATACGCAACATAGAAATACAAATTCCGATAATCGAAATGTTTCGGGAGCCCATGAGAGCAAGCAAAGCGTAGCGGTGGTCAGAATTGAAAATAACATCACTTTTCAGATGCAAATTACCCTAATTGTGACAAGCTCATCAGTCACCAACTTATTCGCGCTCAGGAGGCCCCAAACTGCTCACATTTGTCTTCCATATGTACCACACTGCCGGGCTGTCCGGGGCAAAACAAAGGCCCTCTGTGACGGACAGACGGGAGGCGTAAGGATATATTATCCCTAGCATTCCAAGAGCGACAACTGCGGTGAAGCGCAGCTTGCTTCTGACCAAGCTAGGCGAGTACGTGCAATGCAATTGAGCCACATTCGATGCCACGAAGTGCAGTAAGAATGCAAATGCAATTTCCGAGCCCGGGGAGAAGAACAGCGGAATAAGAAATCTAAATTAAAGAGGCCGAATCGATTTATTACTTGCATCGAAATCTACATGATTACATGCACATGGTATGAACGCACACACCGTTGTTCTACCATTACCCCCACCAAGAGTTGCACTCGTCAGCTGCAGTGGTTGAATTGCCCGAGCATAGCACGAATTCGTGCTATCAAGAGGTGTCAAGAGTTCAACGATCATCACGAGTACGCGCCTGCTCTCCGTGGAATGGCGTCGCAAAAGCACGCAATGGCCCAAGAAATTAAACAATACACAGTAGCGACTGTCGTAGTGACTCCACATCCAGCTGTGCACAGAACATCCCAGAATCCAAGCTTTCTGCCGAGGCAGACGCGCTTGCATCCAACTATGCATCGTTTGTGCAAGCTTTTTTCACCTACAACACGACCGCCCACGGCACCAGAACAGCACATGGGGGAGATACTGTAGGCATAAGAAAAACTAAACGTACTTGACTACAGCAAAGAGCTTTACTCGCGATGCTACTACTTCAGTGTTGGTTCGACGCACTGTAACTAACCTACCCGCCTAGAACGGACTTTCAAACACTAGATACACCATATTGTAAGCTAATTGCTGGCTACCTATCCATTAAACTCATCTGCCACTGCCAAACCAGGCGCAAAACGTTGTCGCATGGTGTAAGCGCAAAATTGTCATTCCGGTAGGCAAAAAGACATCGCAAACCAGGAAGTGCCCCGTCCGCAAATTAGCAGCCCGCACACAGCATATTTCGCGCATTGGAGAAAGCTATCTGTTTGTCATTCTTCCATCTCGAATAACCGGATTTCACGCACATTCCGTCATCTGTTCGAGAACCATTCGCACCTGAGGCCGGACACACAAACATGGTAATACATTCGTCCCTGTGCGCTACAGTCAAGACGTTATGAAAGTGCCGGCATTCGGCACTGATAAGGCGTGGTCTCGTTTGAATGCTTTACCTTTCGCATCACACGATCTTTCCTGGTTTTGTTGTCGATCTTGACATTCCGTACGTATTGAGACTTAGTAGTCTTGATCATGGCACCCTGGCGCACCCTCTTGACCTCCCTCGCCTCCTTCTTCACAGGATCAGGGTTCGCACGGATCTTCTGGAATGCATCTTCGTACATCTTCTCGAGGCAGTTGGCATCAATCTTGTTGCGGATGTACGCAGAGAACTGAGATTGGTACTTTTCTGGGTCTTCGTCCTCGAGCACGCGCATGTAGTCTGCAACATGGGAACCGTATATCCTCGCGCGATGGACCTCGGGGTTGTACGAGTCCTCGGAACCCTCACTGCCCTTCAAAAAACCAGGAAACCGCTTGTTGTTGTGTGGGATGTGGAGGCCGCCGTCACAGGCTCCCTTCATGGCGCCGAAAACACGGTTGCCTGTTAAACAAAATCCATATACATGGACAGACTATTCCCTGAGAGGATCAGCCAGCAATCACAGTAATCACATCAACAGCCGAAAGATCAGCGAACCCACCAACGGTCGTCGAAACAATCCCCACATCAAGGACACATTTGAAGGGACGGCGTTCCTCAGATTCCTCCTCCACGTGGTATTCCTCGCCCGTCGGCTTTTCAACACCGGGGAACTCGTCAGACAGGCCCTTCTGCGTCAGTGAACGAAAACCGTAAAAGATCGATACCGACTCTATGAAGATAAAGAATATAAACCAAGCTCATCTCGGCAAACCACCAGCTCTGCGCAGTAAAACTTGCCTGTTTCAGAAGTCTGCGCGCCAGCAGCAGGCCAGTGGCATATGCCGCCGAGTAATTGGTGAGCCCCACTTTGATGCCGTAGCGCGGCAACTCCATAGAGTCTGCACTACAGACCAATTGGTCCCCTCGCATACAGGCGTACATCACCTGGCATAGAACCCGTGTGTTGGTAATGCGCACGACGAAGCGGTACTTGGGGGCATTGTACTTATTTTTATCTTGAAGAGTGAGCCAGCGCCGCGCTGCATAGTCAGTCTTTCCCGCTGCATACACATAGGCGGACGCAAGAAAACATCGGTACAAGTCAGCGCAAACATAAGGGCAGCATACCTTCTGATTATACGTGCAACTTTGCTGTTGGCGTGGACAGGTCAGCGCCAGTCTGGATGAGGGCGTGAACCGCCCATTGAACAAGCGTTGGTTTGAAACGCCAGAGTTGTGTGCCGAAGGACGAGGAAACGTTCGAGGGACTAAGCGTGCGGAGGCAATGTGCCCCAGCACTCTTAGAGAGCCACACGCACGACTTGCCCTTCGGGAAAGGTCGCCAGTACACAGCATGTAAATCAAGGAACTGTTTGCAACGTTAGCCGCTGGCACACTTCGGGTTCAAATACCAGTCTTCGGGCGGCTGGTAGGGATATCTTATGAGCGCAGCACATAGCACCCCATGAAAACGTGGGACAGGAATCAACCGTCCGTATCACTTTCCGAACCATGCACGCATTCCACACCACATATAGGAAAGTCAGCAAAAGGTATAGTTCGTGCCGCATTAATAAACAATCGTAAATCTTGTCAGCGAGAACCGCTCTTCGGAAGTAGAAACGGCCACGCTCGGGCTCCCCACAATCAAGCGTACAGAGCAGGGTTTCCCGTCAGAAAACGCCTACAGTATATACGACAGAGCGTCATGGACCAAAAGTATGCATCTAACACATAATTCCGGCAAAAAAAGTCGATTTTCGGAGGCAGCTGCCACCAAACTACAAATACTGATGTCCTTTCCCCATGGTTCCTGCAGTGAAAGCCGCTCACCCCTGCGCCGGCGGTACTTGACCTGGAAGCGCTTAAAGTACGCCTTGTTCTTGATTGCCTTTACAAAAGCCATCTTCGCGTACAAAAGCGACGGAACGGCAACACAGTGCGCTGTGGGCAGACATGCGGTGCCTTCCAAGACTGCCTATGAAGGGCGCTGCACAGAGGAGGGGCTGCCGCCCCTTTCCCCGTTGTCCTTACAAGCCCCACTACATATAGCGCCAGCCCCCAGTACAAAAGATGGTGGAAAGAGGTTCATAAAAAGGCATCCCCATACCAATTTTGAGTTATCTTCCAATATTCTGCTACCTTGGTGATGGCTGTTAAGTGACGGAGAGCACATTCCTAGTGGAATTTCCTTGTGCACAGCAGCTGAAGTTTATTTCTTCTGGTGAGTTGGCGAGACTCCGGAGTGGTGAGGAGTGCTCTGCATTCTCCCTGGAGCATTGCATTGCAGCGAAACCACTTTACTCGGTAGATTCATTATAAAGCTGCTCCGGTATCATTTTGTACGGGTATTCTCCGTGCAAACCCTAAAGAGTGTCAACGTGGGACCCAACAAGATTGCCAGTTTGCAAACTGCGGAAACAAATTGAAGACAAAAAGAAAGGACAGCCTGTTTCAACAGAGGCTTCCACAATTGATCATGGTGGTACTGATGGAATTCACGCTAGTATTATCAGATTTTGAAACCAACATAGTGGGTAATGCTCCACAGTGGTCTCCGTAAGAAGGCAGCTCCCTTCAAACTAATTAGAAAGCTGAGTATTTTTTCATTAGAAGTCTCGCCTTTACTAGCCTAGGCCCACCAGAGCTTCCAAATGACGGGGGAGGCAGCTGCAGTGTGCGTGTTCGCACCCTCTGAGCACTCCTAGCTTCAACGGCTGGTTGCACACGGCACGGAGCAGGCACGCAGACAACATTACGTCTTCTTGCATCAGGCTACGAGCACTCTGCAAAAAAAACGATGTGCGGATACACAAAGCTATTCATCAATTCTTGAACAATTTCTAGTTACAGATTATCAGTGCATTTTTAGGCGCCCAAGTATAGCTCAGCACGCTACATCGACCCCCGCAGCCCCCCCACCCGCCACCCAATTCCAGCTGCAAGCCCTCGTGCTCCTTATCTGTACGTCAAGACCAACGATATGCGACACACAGCTGCGGCTTTTGCCCAAACCGCTACTTCCCAACCAAGTAGAAACGCAAAAAGCAACATGAATGAGACGCTCAAATGGGCAACAGCCCGTAAAGAGAAATTAAAGAAACGAACGATCCACACACTAGCCAACAGTGACCGAGGGACCACCACCGCAGTTGTCCGACGATCGCTCTCGTCGGAGCCCTCAGGTGTACAGGCCACCTGCTACGAGAAAACAGAAGGGCCGTAAAATGGGTACCGGGAATCAAAATACATACTAGTTCAGAAGTGCCTCCATGACTTATTGAGCGAAGCATGCACATAAAAATGGCCAGAGGACGCACTTTCTTGATTTTAAAGCCGCCGAAAATCGCTGCACGCCGAAAAACTCTGCACGAATGTACAGACAGCATACTCGAGAGTGCCTGTGCATAAATCTGCTGGTATAGAATATCCTCATAATAATGGGGGACTTCGGCCACTACCCCTAGATTGAGATAGCTTTTGCAAGCAGAATATGCGCTGGGGAACCACAATTCGAAGGAAAGGGAGGAACACCTTCCACGAGGACTTGCGTTGTGGGCCAAACATAGCAGCAAATTATCTTGCGGAGAACGAAGCCTTCAGCCGCTTCTCTGTCAAACACCTAAATTGGCGTTCCCCAGCTCATTTCAATGAAGATCCTCTCCGGTGTGGCCTCGTGCTCAACAGCCCGAAAATCCAGCATTTCTACGGCACCCTGCGGAACTTGCCACCTCTATCCATGGCATTGAACAGCCAATTGTAATAGTTCTGTGGCAACACCAACTATCGGGCAAATCGATGGAAGGGTTAAGAGCAATAACTTTGGAGAGGGCAGCAAATCGCCCTGGCCACCTGACAGCAAATTTCTGCCAGTCACTTTCTATTGCACCTTGTGCAGCCTGCAGATTCACCAAAACAAACTTTCCGGGCTCCAAATACACCCCTAACCCCCCCTTCTCATAAGTCCATGCTTTTTGCCTATCAAACTTTTGCGCACACATCCGCGTGCACTAACCTGCGGCTTTCTGGATCCCTCCGCCACTAGGAGTGGACGTTGACCTTAGACCACCAGGTCCAGGCACAGGTCGAAGTGAGACTACTCGGCGTAGACCAAGGTGGGAGCGCAACAGGAAGACAAGTGCGCTGTTAATAATAAACCAGGTGGGCACGCAAAAAAAATGCTCAGGCCACGTAATTCGATTTTTGTGAGCATGGAGATGCAAAACCTGTTTAAAAATGTGGTTGGTGCGTTGTGTGTCCATCTGCCTCATGGTGGTTCGCAGTGGTCGGAAGTGGTCGGTGTGTAGGCGACTCATTAAAGCACGCTAGAACTCACTGACGGACTTCTGATTCATATCCGTGATAATACTCCAGGAAGAATTGCGAAACTTCTAGGCATGGGTTAAGAGTAATGAGGCATCTTGCCTCCTGGGGAGTGATGGATCTGGGATAAGGGGTGAGCTAGGTCTTCTTGCTGAGTTTGTAAACTACGACGTTGAGCAATCCTCAACCTTGATTTCCAGCAGTCCAACAATAAAGCCCATGCTCAAATCGGTACAGATTTTCTCAGGGATTACAAGGCTCTGCAAAAAGTGGGGTTTGGTAGAAGTGCGCCACTTCAGCTGCCCACAAGAAAGGGGCATGACACTGGTTAACGCCTTGCCGCGGGTCGCACCCCAGGCCAACTTCAAGACAAGAGAGCTTTTCTAGTGCAGCGTAGATTCCACCACGGCCTAAAGAGCAGCGTCAAGTGCGGTGTGGAAAGCAGCACTGCAAATCAAACCCCCAATGTACATACGACGGAGTCCATGCTTTATTTTAATAGACAGTAGGGCAGCCTCGGCGTGTCAATGTTTAATTCCTTCGCCATTCTGGATCTTGGCAATAGTTTCAGATGTATGGGTATTAAAAGCACAAGACTCACGCAGTTTCGGTAGGAATCGTGAATTATCACAGACAATTGCAATTGCTCTGCACAGCAGTGAATCGTCGGGGCGTCGCACGAGCGTGTCAGCGAGCACCTTTGTAATTCCTTCAATTTGCTTCAGTGTAAAGGGGCACTGCAAGAGGCATCCGAGCAAGTGAATGAATGTAAGATTGGCAAAGTTCTGAGGACTCGTTGTGACATACATCAATGAGAGATGGTTGGTCTGGACAGTAAAAGAACGCCCCTAGAAATAGTGTCCGTATTTTTCCACGACCACCACACTGCATAGAGTTTCTTCTCCTGAACTCGATACCACTGCTCGTTTTTGGTAAAGTGAAAAATCAAAAGTAATAGATTTGGTGTTTTGAAGAATCTATAACTGTTTGAAGATATTGGCATCCACCGCTATCTCACTAGCATCGGTGGCTAGGAAGAAGCGATGCTCATAACCGGGCAATGTAAGTAAAAGAAGAGCTTCAGGGCGGCCGATGAGCGTCCTTGCTGCGGCATCAGCCTCCTCTCTCCAGGTCCCGAGCTGCATTTTCATGGGTAGATCAGTCAAATGAGCAGCGGCCGAGCAAATTCAGAAAAGGAATTTCGTCAATAAGGTACCAGCACATTGGACTACTCAAAGTCTCTGTGGGTGCGCAAAGGTAAAGGCCACGTCTTAGGCTACTCAATTTTCGCTCGGTGTGTTTCGAATCGTGCATCCAAAATACGGAATCCCAAACGCATGGCGGTCATCGTTCAAAGCGAACACGTGATTGTGTAGCGGAAGCGCACGCTATAGGTTCTATAGATGCGATGCAACATTTCGACTGATTACTAATAGATACTCCATTAACAGCCAACCGCATTACTGGATGGGCTCATTACAATTCCAAGTAGCTTTTCAGTTCGACTGCAGCATTAACAAGTTTAGATGGCATGTATACTCGAGCTTGCGAGTACGAATGTGGGTCGCCGTTTCGTGCCTGTCATGTGAGTGGAAGGCGGTTTGTAATAACGCGTCTTTGGGCCAAAGTTAATAAGCCGGTTGATTCGTGTAATGCATCAAGCACTTTGCCACTAGCAAGCATCGGAGACTTCCGCCTGACAGTGATCTTGCTCAGGGGTATAGTGTTAACGCATATGCGCCACCCTCCGCCTTTATTTGGCGTCGACACCGGGAATCCACTCTCTGGACTCAGCGTTTTTGAGCTTTAATTCCACTGCTGTCTCCCGGGCAGTCAGGGAGAGTCACGTGAAGCTGAGTGGCAGCAGTGGAACGGGAACACAAAAACGCTAGGAGTCCAGAGGGTGGGTGCCATGGCGGTCCCTCGAATGGGGACAGGACACGTTTGCACGCACGAAAGGGCATTCCACGTTTGCACTTACAGACTCGAGTGTGCATGCCATCTGAACTTGTCAATGCTCCGCTTGAACTGAAACGTTATGTTTTCTTGGGATCGTGATGAGCCTATCAAGAAGGGCGGTTGTTTTGTCCGAAGCCGCTGGACAATTCATGCTGTTTGCCTTTTCGAGAATTATCTGCCTGCCCCCCAATCGTCATTCTGTGGGGACTTCTGACCCAGCGGCGCATGGCTCGGGGCCAGCCCAGAGGTTTGCTCAGTATGGTGCCCTAGACAACGAGCAGGTGGTCAGCCTGCTAGCGCCTCGTCATTACTTGGCGCATCTGTGAGATCCCCCTTGACATTTACCCATACCTGCTAGGCTAAAAGCCCAACTGAAATCCCTAATGAACGCCTAAAACCTTCTTCACTTACTGCACTGCTGAGCCATCCGCATCAAGACGCTGCTTCATCTTGGGGGCCATCGACGCTACACCACTCACCCTAGATGTAATGGGCTCTGTTGCAAATGTCAGGACTTGCTTTTCCCCAGAGCTTCTTGGCATGCCGATCTCTACAGCGAGCACCTGTGGCTACATGTGCGCCTTCAATTAGTCACCCGTTGCATGCCAAGGACTCCAGCATGGTGCACGGGGCGAGCACAGAAACCATGCATCATGGTTATCAAATCGAAGTCCGATGTTTTGTGAAGTTTAACTGCCGCACCTCTGACAATCCTTGCGTCCTGCAATCCGTCGGCGAGCCTAAGTCTTAGGGGGGCGCCAACGAGTAAACAGGCAACTTGCTTTCCTGCGCTGTGTCCTCGAAAAATAGGTCCACCTCATCCAGTGTCAATTAATGCCAGTCCTGATTCGCTTTCATTGATGTGACCTTGTATACGCGCATAATCGACCCCTTGCGGACTCCAAACTGCGGCTCTATTGGCTGTGGTCTCTATCCACTGCGCGGCAGCCCGGGGGCTTTCCTTTACCTTCATGCACCTTCTTTGCATGCCAAGCAGCCTGCTTCCAATGAGCTCAGTCCCCGTCCGTAAGTTTAAAAATATGCTGCGTGCGCTTGTAGCTGCGTGAACACATGACCCAAGGTAGACGTGGGTGCGTTGTTTGATGATTGTCGGGGGCTGCTCAACAGCGAGCATTCCCTATTATTTTCTTCTCGCGTTCACCTTTGAATGTAACCAATAGTGGGTTGACACGACCCTAGGTCCATAGGTCCCAGCTGGTTCTTCCTCTTCGCCCATAAAAGCAGGAATTATCTCCGATAGCTCGTGAAATTCTGGGGACTTCACCATCATTGGAAGCCCCATTGTTATGTTCGTTCACTGGCATTGTCTTTGCCCAGCCTTCGGCCAGCGGACGTATAACTTTGGGTACACTTTAGACAAACCACTGGTAAAGCAGCTATTCATATACAACGTGGATCTCACGAACCAGAACTTCATGGTCATCAGTGTACTAGTCTACTGGTAAATTCGCCCGTACAAGCTTTCTCAGTTCCTCGAAGGCTTGCTGTCAAGCTTATCTAAGCATGCGCTTAGGCAACAGGACATGTATAAGGCTTAAGCTGCAGTAATCTCTGACGAAAAAATAATTTTGCATTCGAAAAGCCGCCATTGATGTGTTTCTCCTTGCAATAAGCATGCCCCGAGAAGCGCCTGTTTCTCTTCATCCATGCAGTACCACGCGAGCTAGGCCTCTAGCCGGCTCATAAAGATTTCAAGAACTTGCCCATTCTCACAGCCGTCACAGCTGTTTGACGGGTAGGCTCATCGGCGCAAGCTTAAACACAATAGCGGCAGACAAATCATATATTTGTACCAGCTGTTTCACAGCGGCTTGCAGGCTGCCCTGTGGCGCCCTAAGGGGCATTGCACCACCGTCTACTTCATCTTTACAGGGGTATTTTTTCCAAGAGGGTTTCCAAAGGGAAAACCAACACACTGAATTTTTAAGTAACTTGATCTAACCCCCAAAAGTTGTAGGGAAAGATGGCATCATAGTGCCTCCACAGCAAGTAAATGAGTGGGAAACAGCTGCTGCGAACCTTTTCAGTGCTACCAGTTGTAACAACCCATCTAAGGTCTCCTCAAGGACACCCTTAACTTCAAGCTCAACCCTTACTGTAGAGATGTCTATTGAATTTTAAGGAAAAGTTTTCCCTTCTCGCAACTGCGCCCCTCAGATCTCCCCAATGAAAGGCGACAGGCAGCATTCGTGCGTCAAGCGGCACCCTCTTAGCACTTCAAAAGAATACTCACAGCTCATTGAAGATAGCATCTGCCGCAGGTGCACAGAACACTGCGTCTTCTCCAATCGAAACAGCAGGACTCTGCAGTCCAGTTAATAAATTCTTTACTTAGCTTCATTCAAATAAAACTGATGTAGTAGAAAGTGTTTGGATGTAGCCTAGCCCCATACAAGCTTGATCTCGTATAAGTGTGTTCTAGAGTTGCTTTCACCCCTTTACGGCCTCTTTCCCCTTCATTCTTCCAATGCGCTACCAAAGAGATCCAACAAAGCTACAAGAATTTTAGTGCAATGGTCTTCGGATTGCACTCGATTGTGAGGCTGCCTGGTTAATACCGGTGTCAAGCACAAGCGCTATTGCAGGCATGTATTCATGTGTCTCATCCGCTGTCCTTGCCTCCTGTGCACCTTATGCCCATGCAAATCAGGACCACATGTTCTAAATCTATGTTGGCATATAGGCAATTAATGCTTTTTGAAAGTATGTCGCGGACAGTGACGCAGCAGCCCCCTTTCGCCCACCCACCCCCACGGCATTCTTCGTGCGTACCGGCCTTAGCGGCTCACGACAAGCGGGAACTTTTGGGACTGCATACCACAATGGCTCATTTTCTACACATTGCTCGATATATCAGACAATACATATTATGGCTCTAGAAACACCGCCCCTTGCGATTTCCCTGGCATTCTCGTCATCCCGCTGCCGCTACCCCCCGCTCAGACAAGGCCGCCAGCCTGCACACTTTAGGAAGTCAATCAACCATTTCTTGGCCTTCCTGAGTCACCCGACTACCAGCATCCCTATTATTAGGTGGAGGGCGGCTTCCAGGTTCTCTCTTCTCTAACTGTTCACACAGTATTGGATCACGAGACGAACGGCTGCTCCGTGCCTGTCGTGGTTCTTCTAGGAGGCTTCGTGTTGACTCTCAGAAGTGCTCAGTGTCTCCAAAAGCTGAGCCATAAGAACCCCCTGCTCCGTCCCCAGGGCTCTGGGGCCGTTGAGTGGCACCCCCATAGACCAGCTGGCAATTCAATAGCAGCGGGAGCCCTATGAAGAAACGGAAGGCAACTGAGGAACTCCCTCGGCAGCTAGACTCCCAGGATACAGCTCCTGTGGAGCTGGGGGAGGGGGAGGATCCGAACAGGCCCGTCCGGATATACACCGATGGTACGATGAACCATGTGCTCCCCCTGTTGTCAGGAATGAGCTATGCACTCCTCACACCCACGAGGGTTTTTCGTGCGTGAATCTTCGTAGGCGTGTATGATCTTCTGCATCTTGGTCACATGAGGCAGCTGGAGCAAGCCAAGAAGATGTTCAAGCATGTCCACTTAATGGCTGGCGTCGCGTCTGATGAAGAAACGCACCGTTTGAAGGGCCAAACTGTTCAGAGTTTAGAGGAACGAGCAGAAACACTTCGCCACATTAAGTGGGTTGATGAGGTTATTGCTCCATGCCCCTGGATCATCACTCCGGAATTCGTGGAGAAATATCGAATTGATTATGTTGGTGAGCCTGCAGCATATTTGTTCCTCGGCACATCAGCTGCTCCACGTGGCTGCCCGTGTGTTTGCTTCTTGAGGAGGCAGTTTGTCTTCGCTCTCTTTGCTGAACTAAGCGACTGCCAACACCGATTAGCAATCCGGAAGTTCTCCGCTGTTTGCTTGCTACGCAGCACATGATGCGGAACCCTATTCTGCAGTACAGAAAAGCAAGGACAAAAAGAAGGACGATCGGAAAAGGAAAAAAACTAGCAGTCCTGCGGAAGCAGACAGTGGCGACATTTATGGATGGCTGAAAAGCAGCGTAAGCTCTTTACCTTCAATTGCTTCTGTGTATTTCGGCGTAGGTCCCCAGCTTTGTAGCATTTGGTTCTTGTCGCTCCCTACCTCAAAACCATCGGAGGATTTGATTCTTTACGACGAGATCATAGTGCTGTTGGGCCTGATGGCTATGAACACTGCGTGCAGAACAAGTTTCGCGCCACGGTGCGCACCCAGGGAGTCTCTACGACGGATATTATCGTCCGAATCCTACAGAATTACGAAGACTATGTCGACAGGTAACCTTTTGATTGCAGCGAAATCGATGCCGCGCTCAGCTTTTGCAAAGATGTAATGATGAACTTTTGCACTTGAGCGTTGGGTGTTTCGCACGTGGCGTAGGTCTCTTTCGCGGGGAATCAAGCCCAAAGATATGAACATTGGCTACACGAAGGCGAATGCAATAAAAGTCCGTTTCGAATCCAGCTTTCACCGACCCCCTTTGTCCTTTCCACATAAGAATAAGCCATCAGTATTTCTGTCATGTGCTACGTCAGCGTTCCTGTTTTGAGGGTTTTCAGATGAAGAAGAACATGCAGCGATGGGGCGAAAAGGTTTCCGACGAGCTCACAAAGGTCACTCTAACGGACCGGCCACTGGTGAGTCCTAATGTGCCGTAGAGGCTGCCCTGCTCTATGACGGTTTCGCTAGTTGTTCATTTCTCGCTCTACCTCCCGGCATTCGTGCTGTTTCTCAGGGTGTGCACTTCGACGAAAGTGTTGAGAAGCTCCGCAACAGCATCCATCAGACGTACGACAACTGGAGGGGCCGCTCTCACAGATTGCTTCGGGGCTTTGCGAGGAAATTCGAACCAATGGTAAGCACCTCTACCATGCTTGGTGGTTGGCTGCTCCATTAGGCTAACAGGTACTCGTGACAAATGATGCACATCATGTCACGTAGAGTGCGTGCGCATGATTTTCTTAGAAATCACTCATCGGGATCCATATCAATCATCACCAGTCGAGTGATGATGATGCCGCCATCTCCGATGGCTCAGCTCTTTCTGACTCCCCGGCTCGGCACGCCAAAGAAGGCACTGGTGTGCAAGCCGGTGAAGAATCAGATGCACCGGAGGCTTGACACTTCTTGAGCTGAGCCCGCGCAGTCTTGACACTTGACCTCGCTGCTGTGAAAACGCCTGCCAGCCAAAGGGCGCAACTCCCAGAAACACTGTAGTATCCGGTTGTTTGTTAGACACGGGCTTCGGTTCTTGCATAGTTCAATTCATACAATACTGAATGGTGGTTGGCATGATTTTGTATGGGGCTGGTTGGGTTGCGCTCGCATGGGCGACAAAAAAAAATCGAGTCTCTTTCAAGGAATCGCCATCTACAATACAGCAACACCCGTTTTCAGTGCCGGGTATGTCGTGCGACCGCGGTGCTCAGGTGTTTTCCGTAATGCCAGATGCCACGGCATGGGCTTTGTATAGTTTGCGGCCTAAATTATAGTATTCTTCTCCATGTTGTGATAGTCTCACATACATCACGGGCGGCGCACTCTCAGTTGTCGTGACAGCTCAGCGACCATGCAAGACGCCACGCTTTCTTGCCAGTCTGCATCTTCGCGTTTTAACAACTTTTCACAGCAGTCGTTAGCTGTACGTTTGCTCCAATGGCAAGCGTTTTTCTTCGAATTTTAATACTTGCAACGGCGATAAGTTGGTGGACGAGAACAGCGGCATGGACACTGTGGCCAAGGGAAAGCTCCAATGATCCGCTTGTATGTTGAAAATTACTGTTTCCCGACTGTTCTAGTGTATGGCCCTATTTGCATCAGGATAAAATCAAGCAGCGCCGCATGCGCATGCCATGGCTTGCGGTATGATTTTCACAACGGCATATCTTCATCGCTGCAGCCTCATGGATTTGCAGAATTACGATGACCAAAGCGTTGATTCCGTCCCATCATCAACCGGAGATTTTCAATATACAACCGCTTACAAGGCTACACCATTCTTTCCTGATTCAGAAGTCCATGCCGTGGAGGTGCAGCCACTCCAGGAAAGGTTCACCGGCATGCACACTGCCGAGGTGGGAACATTCGATTTCCCGACAATTCAAACTCTACGTGACAAGCGTGTCCCTACCAGAATGAGCTGTTTCGCGTGGAGATGCCTGTATCAGGCGAAAAACTAGTTGGGGATAGAGTTGTAAGTGGTCTAGCGGTTGATGAAGCAGGACGGCAGTACCAGGCTCACGGGCCGGCGCCATCGCTCATGCCGGTTCCCGGACTCACCCCGCTGTGCGAGACATATAACAATCCTGCCATGTCACTCGAAGGTATCTACGATGCTAATTTGACTTCTTTACTCGGGTCTGTTCACAAACATCAGATTGGGAGAATTCTAGTATGTGGCAGAATCTGATGGAGCTTGGCATTATGCGCTTGACCCCTTCTTCCATTGAGCCTTGTAAGGAATGTGATACATGCGCTCGCTATTGTTAGTGCTTTAGAGAATGCACATATTTCTAATCAAGTGGCTAGGCCTATGAGCTTGTTGCTGAAAGGCCATGAGTGCAATGTTGCCAAAGTGACTGCATTTGTTCGCCTCGGCAGTGCTTCAGCTGCAGGAATCATTTTCCGAGCCAACAGTCAAGAAGATTACGTTTCAGCAGTGCTGGATACTGATAAAAGAGTGAGCCGTATTCTTCGAAAAGTGGTCTTCTGCTACCAAACGGATTGCAGGTTGCAAGCCTTCAACTCAAGAAGGGTGGTGTGGAAACAACCCTTACTGAGGCACCTATATTATATATAAACCCATCAATTCGTCACGAAATAACAGTCGTAAGTACAGAGCTACCATTAAAAGGTGTGCTAGCGTTATCACGGCCAGCAGAATGACCGGGGGGAACATGGACCTCTCGAGATGTTCGTAGACAATCGAGTTGTGATTTCCTACGAGATGCCACACAAAGGTAGAAAAGATTCAACACAATTAAGCTTATCTTTAAGGCTTGTACTTGCTCTGACAGACAGAGGTCGCTTCGGGATCGAAGTGAGAAGGGGCAGCGCTCTATTCGATGGTTTCGCAATCGAGCGGTAGACAGCACCTGCTTACAACAACCCACCTTCCGCAAGGGACTAGTTTGTTATTCGTGTTAAGTTCATATTTCTGTGGAGCTGCCAAGCACATAGCCATAAAACATGCGCAACGCACCAGTGGAAGTAACAGGAGCAGGCGCTCCAGTGCACGCCCAAGTCATTTGCGTCATGAAGTTGGAAGCTCCCAAATTAAACAGTGCTTCATAATGACCACAAATTTTATGTACCCCTTAAACAATCTTTTTCTATGATGCATCGAACGAGGTCGCAATTCAGTTTCCTTTCGTGGTTATGGCCGCTTGCTCTTGTTAAAAGCAGCACATACTTCACCAACCGCTAACGTAGAGTGACAAAAAAGCATCTTTTTTGCGCTTCCTTATCGGAAGAAAGGGCCTTACTGCTCGGACGCTGTAGAAAACATGCGGCTAAGCGGTATCTGTCGGGGTGCAATGCCTTGTGGCCCTTTAGAACTGGAGTTCACCATACCGTCAGGCGAGCTGTAAATTAGGGCTTTTTGCTGTACGGCGGGCGTGGAAAAGGTGCTGCAAGCTCGTCTCTTCGGCCTATACTCAGTGGGCTCATGGATGTGTGAATACGGGAAGACGCAAATTCAACTTATAGAGGCGTTTTCAATACCCAGCGAACAGCTCTAGCCCTGTCAGCTTGCATGTATAAACATTAGCTTACCACAAGTTTTTACCATGTCGCGCTCCTCCTCAAGGCGCCTATCATTGGGCACACTCAGTTCTCGAGGTTCTGTCAACTCCTTTCAAGTTGCTGGCTTGGAATTCAATAGGAACAAACAGGGAGAACTGGCGCAAGCCATGCTTTCTGAGGTGGATGAGATACTCAGGGCGTATGATGCCGAGCTTGGAGCGGTCCTTCCCAAGGCTCAGTGCTCCCGTCGGCGAAGCTTGTCAGATGATCGTTTTCCGAATGCTCAAGCAAATGCTTCCTCCTCCCTTGACATTACTTTTGGTGAGCATCTAGTGTGATGAAAGAAACCGCAGCGTTGGGCATTCCGTGGAGGCACACCTAGATTTCGAAGGTAGAATCATCAGTTGACTACAGTTCTTTGTCTTCGATGATGAATGCAGGACGGTCTGAGAGCAGGCGTCATTGGGGTCTTTGCCAGTCGGATATATTTCGCATGCAGACTTCAGCTGCTCAGCCAGCTTCCACGGACCTTCAGGTGGACGGGGATGCAATAAATACGCTTTTGGCGAAAGTGCATACACTTTTGTCTACGCAGATGGCTCCAAAGATTCAGGAATTGATGACGGAGGTTAGCGCAGTTAGGGATTTTGTCGAAAATACGCTATCCCGTGATGTATCGCGAAGTGTTCGCGGAGAATGGAGACGATCATTCATAACTACTAAACGACATCCTTAAATGAAAGTTTTTGTACTTTGTGCAGGTTGCAGAGCTTCGTAGGCACAACGAACTCTTATCCGAAAAACTCGAACAGCAGAGACAGCGCAACGAAAAGCAGGCAAGTGCTTTAGAAGCTTTCCTAACATTCGGCGCAAATGGCAATAGCTCTTTTTCCCATGATGTATAAATATGATTGTGTGAGATTGTCATGTTGGTGTGATTGGAACTTCGGCCGCCTTGTAGGTTACCTCGTACGTCAAGTTTAATCCTGTATCCAGGAATGACACGAATTCCGTTTTTGCTACTGCTCTGCAGCTTGAAGAGTTTGAAGAGCTCCAGTCAGAACTCCGGGCCCATGAGGCTCAGCAAAAAAAACAGAAGAGCTTTTTGAAGGAGTTGGACATCTGTCAAAGCGAAAACGCGGTAAGTGTTTGTATCCTTCTGACTTCAGAGGTGCCAATAAAGGCAGGCTCCAATTCCTCCTGTACTTAGTTGGAATCGTATGCATCAAGCCATGACGGGATGTTGTATCAGTTCGCTCTATTCAACGCGTAAGACATGATTGATATGAGTGCGGGCGTGATAGGGTACACAGATGTATGCAAAAATGACAGTTTTTGCTAGCGACAGCTCATGATGCTCATTTGCTGGTGTATTTTGGAGCAATGTAGATGCTGAAGGTGGAACTGAAGAATTTGCACGTCCTCATTGCAAAGCATAGGGATCGCAAGTCGGCCCAGTCTCCACGACAAGCGCATCAAGAAGATGCGACTGACTATCAGAAGGCCTCGTGAGCTGCGCACTATAACATTTGCATTCTCTCTGCTTGCTGCACGGTTCTGGGTATTCTAACCAACTATTCCCAGTGCAGTGCTGAGTTTGATCAATCATACGTTGCGGAATGCACAGGAGCAACGAGTGGCTCAGAAAAGAGAATGAGGATCTACGCCACGAAGTGAGACGAACTTCAGCAAGAAACTTTTCGCTGCAAAGAGTGTCCAGGAGCGTAGTGTAGTTCATCGCCTCTTACTATATTGCGCCTTAATTGTACGTCAATGTTTGGCAACCATTTCTTCATCACTTCAAAAAGTTTTGTATGTCGGTATGGTGGCCTACAGGTGTCGCGTCGTCGTGTTGAGATGGCTGAAAAGGAAACAACGATTAATCAGCTCATGGATGCTATCAGGTCTCTCTCGTGTACTGAGAGTCGGAAATGGTCAATGCAACGCAGGAAATCCTCTGTGCAATGCCTTCCGGATTCCCCTCGCTCTCCGCAGTCACTAGCCTCCTCTATATCGCCAGGTGTCGTCTCACTGGATTCTCAAGTAGGAGAAGCGTTGTGTCTGGAAGGACCAAGGGAGCGATCCCGCAGCAACATACTTGACAGGGTGGGCTTTGCAGCTCCTTCAGTCATGTCAGGCTCGGTTACCACACTAGCAGAAGACCTAAGCTTAGCGTCCACCCCAGCGTCGGACAGTTCAAGTGGACCGCCTGTGGCCTTAATCTTGCCTGCTGAGAAGCGCAGCAGCTTTAGAGGAGCTGTGCAGCCTTCAACGCTACGCCTGGCAGTCAAAAAGACAAATTTAGCACCCAAACATATTCAGCTAAAGGAGGCCAGTGGACTGGCGAGCGACGGGAGCGAATTGCAGCAGCAGCTTAGCAACGCATTGGAAGCCATGGAGAGAGCTTTGTTTGAACTGGAGGACCTACGTTCCTCGCAACTAAAAGAAACCGCTAAACTGAAGACAGATATGGATTTCTCAAAGCAAGCTTTCATTCAAGCAAAAGAGCAGATACGCACGATGACCGAAGAGGCGGAGAGACTGAGGAATGAATGCCAAGCAGCAAGGGCTGAGCAACGCGAGGCCCAGACAAAACTGGATGAATCAACTAGGCAGTTACGTGAGAGCTGTAAGAAGGTAGGGGAGCTTCAAGACACTTTGGAGAGGATGCACAACGCAAAAGAAGAAGCTCAGAGGGCTGCAAACGACACAAGCTTACGGCTCACTAATGCGTTGCAGTCAGCTGAAGGCCAGGCAGTAATTTTCCGTGACAAGATTTCGAATCTCGAGGGAATGCTCACATCTCTCCGCCCCAAACAGGGGAGCTCTGGAACTCTAGAGCCGGCGATTTATCAGGTGACTCCCCGGGAGGCTTTTGACATTCAGGACGATACCCGTGATGTGTCAAAGCTGGGAAGTGGGACTGCGAACCTGTGTTTGTTACAAGTAGGTCAAGCAAGCGCCTCTCGACCTAGTGCTTGCCCAGTGCAAACCAGCTGCAGCAGTGGGCAGCTACAGCTACTTGAGGCGCCTGTCCATGCAGAGGAGCTGAGCATTATTTCCCAGGTCCCAAATGTTGGCTGTTGTTCGCCTTTTGGATGCTTAAATATCTGGTGAGTTGTGCTGCAGTGCAGCTTGCCGTTACCGACAGATGATGTCCCCCCTCCCATACCGGTCGTCCACTCGGGCTCTTTATGCTGCTGCACATGTGCCGTAATTAGTGGTAGACAGCATTTGTCTCGTGCATATGTATTTTAGGATCAAAGACGTTCTAGGTCACAAGAGTCTGAAGGCCCTACAGACCAAACCGCCTAACGACGTGCAAGCAGCGTCCTGGTCCTCCCAGAAGTTGTTTTTAGATGGAGAAATCATGCGTAGGAACTAGCACGGGCAATGTGCAGCCGTTTGATAGGCTCGTGTGTTGCCAAACTGCGTGAAGGGTGTTGTGTCGGCCCCCTTCGCTGAGAGGAGTGCGCTCATCTAGCCGTTGCAAGTGCAGATACATCCCAACGCGTTTGAATACGAACTGCCCTTGTCAAAGTTGTTGCACTCGACAAAAGCAATAGTGGTCCGCCCGCGAAGTCACTGAACTCGCAATCTCGTGATTGGGATGACCTGAGCCTGAAACAACGGGGCGCCTTCATAAGGGATTTGGGCTTGTATGTTAAATATCCTACTGGAGTTAATGCTTGAACGCGAGTGGAGTTTGCAGTGCCATAAGCCTACTGCTACTTTGCTGCGGTTGGCTCCATCAGCAGGCGTTGAGAAACATGAAAAAAACTGGATCTACCACGAACTGGTAGAGCCATTCAGCATGCTTAGCTTTTCCTGCCAGTAGTACGGAGTGCGTTCCGCTGCCACGCAAATGGCGGCTTACCACCACGGCGGTTGTTAAGCCGCAAACGAAAATTAAATGGTTAGACTTGTTCATGTCCGCAAGCCAGAAGATGCGCCAGCTAGAGAGCGAGCGAAGCCAGAGGGCCGAATCTGAGCCTCGATCATAATAATATATTGTGCAGTGCATTGCCTGCATGCATGCATGTATGCACGGCAGCGGAGAGCCGCATGCCAACTGAGGCAACACGAGCGCTCGCATACACATCGTGAGCCTAAACTGCCGTCAACCTCTTCCACCACTGACCGCCATGGCAATGGGGATTTGCCGATCCTCTGGACCGACACCAGAAACAGAACACCTAGTTCGCACTCTCACCCGCCCCTACAAACTCCTCTCCTTGCGCGTCACTGTTGCTGTTGACAACAACGCTCCTGGGGGGTGCCTCGGACCCCTCAGGAGCCTGCGACCTCTTCTGCCAGCGCCCTCCAGGTCGAGCCATGCAGATTCCGAGCGAGGGGAATGCGGTTTCGTCGTCCACATTTGCATTGTACGGCTTTGCCGAGGCGACGACAGCAGGACGTCCACCGACTCCACCCCGTCCCCTGACCGAAGCAGCAGCAGCAGCAGCACCACCACTACTCCCGCCACGGCTACTGACATCACCTCGGCCTCCCCGACCTCCTCCACGCCCTCCAACTGCTCGAGGACGTCTTCCGAGATCGCCTCCGTCGACTCCATTCTGCGCGCGCGCCCCTGTGCTGTTACCGACGATCTCCTGCACCATGACCACTGCCTGGTCGATCGCCTCTTGGGAACCTAGAAGGTACACTGCCTGGGGCCGACCGTCTATGACGACACTGTCCAAGTTGCAATCGCTCTGTAGGCGGCGCACATTCGCCCCCTGACGACCGAGAATGGCGGGTACCGCCTCGCGAGGAACCTCGATTTTATGAGCAACTTTGCCGCTGCGCGCAACCTCGTCTTCCATCCGCTTGATGGCATCGGCCACGACATCGTAGCCTCCTAGACTCCCGCGAACGATGAGGCGCTCCCTGGGAACATCGACGCGGATGCGAATGCCATGCTCCTCCTCCAGAGCACGGTGCGCCTTGTCCGCAAGGAAGCACAAAGCGGCAGCCACCGACAACTCGAGCTCCTCTTCCTTCATTTCATCCAGGATCTGCTGAGCCATCTCGACCGCCTTTTGCACGGCGTCCGGGTGACCCGTGAAAGTCAGGGTAGCCTTCTCCCCATCGAGGAGAGGTGGCTTGCATGTAGCGCCGCTCAGCGTCTCGATTTCGTTCCTCTTTCCACGGTCAAGGATGCGCAACTGCGTTGCCTTGATCTCCAAGACCTCCGTCGCCCGACTCAGCTGATGCATCGCCGCTTCAACGGCCTCGACTGCCAGACGCAACGCCTCGGAAGGAGCAACCAGCAGCACACCCTCATCGCATCGCAGCAACGAGATCAGCTCGTGCGACCTGCATGCACCCCAACAACACACCGAAGCGGCATTCCCTCTAGGCGCTGCTCGCAAAGCTTCCAGCCCTATCTATACGCGGCAAACATCCCCATGGTGGCCATCTCTCCGTTCGCACATATCGCTGTGGATATACGCATATCGCTGTGGATATACACATATCGCTGTGGATATACACACATCGCTGTGGATATACACATATCGCTGTGGATATACACACATCGCTATGGATATACACACATCGCTGCGGATATACACACATCGCTGTGGATATACACACATCGCTGTGGATATACACACATCGCTGTGGATATACACACATCGCTGTGGATATACACACATCGCTATGGATATACACACATCGCAATGACCATCTCGACATACCCAAGACAGAGCGCCCTCCCCTCCAAAGAACGCCCCTCCTTACCTAATATGCGAGAAGTCGACAGCTGTGCCGCGGAGAATTCTAGTGGCCTTGAATCTGTCGCACTCGACAACCTCCACGCCGAATCCGCCAAACACCTCCTCTAGCTCCGCACAGGCCTTCTTGCACTCATCAGCACTGGCTCCCCTGATCGCCACAGTCGTCGTCTTGCTGAGGTCTCCTCGACGCGGCAGACGCACCAAAATGGTCACTCCCATGGCAGTCTCAATATCCTGAACCTTAGAACGTGTTCTTGCACTGCCCTGAATCATGGCCCGTGCCACTTCCGACTTGAACTCGCAGCGGCACTGAGACTGCCCTGCGTCGCTTGCCGAAGGGGAGCGAGACTCCTAAACATGCACATGCACACACATACATACACATACACATACAAACGGCCTGCATTGCGCGTGCACTCAAAATGCAGTAGTTGGTAAGGGCGCACATAGGCGTTGAGACAGAGACAATACACACACATACTGAGACAGAGACAATACACACACATACTGAGACAGAGACAATACACACACATACTGGGACAGAGACAATACACACACATACTGGGACAGAGACAATACACACACATACTGGGACAGAGACAATACACACACATATTGAGACAGAGACAATACACACACATACTGAGACAGAGACAATACACACACATACTGAGACAGAGACAATACACACACACATATTGAGACAGAGACAATACACACAAGCACAAATGGACAAACGCACATAAATCCACGCACACATACAAACGCACTTGCACACATCAGTCCCCACACATACACATTACGGCAGCTCGTAGAGGACAGCAATAGGCTCTGTGAGCACTGAGAGGAACGTCGCACGCGGCGATGTTAGCCTCTCTTGGCAGGCGCGAACGGAAGAAGCAGCACGTCTATTACCTTGATTTGGGGAATAGCCTTTTTGACAGTGGCCTCGTGACCAAGAATAGTAATCCACTTGTCTTCTAGCCAGAGGAGGACGTCGAGCTCTGCCTCGAGCTTCCGGAGGTTGCTTCCAGCGCTGCCAATGAAGGCCCCTATGTTTTGCCCCTCCAGTGAAATGCAGTTGGGCGCGGTGCTGAAGCCTATTGGGACTTGCGGAAAGTTGCATGCATTCAGGAATGCAGCACACTTGTCGCAAGCGTCTTGCACGTACCCAACGATGCTCAGGAGCAGACCCCTGTCACCCAGTCCCTTCTTCTCGACTAGCACACTGAACTTCCGCTCAACCTTGCGCAGCATGGGAGAAGGCTGGCCCTGCGGCGTCAGCAGAATGAAGCTTGCGTCGCTCGGCAGCGCAACGGATGCATTCACGAAGCTGGAAACTCCGTTCGCCTCGGGAAAAGCGGCCCCCACTTCCTGGAGCCGCTTATGCCACGTGGCCTCTCTCTGCTGCGCTCTGCGGTTGTCTGGGGCGTTGGCAGCTTGCTGCACAGCCTTGTGTGCGCTTCTCACGATCTGCTCAAGCGTGGCTTTCAGCTCTGCTGCCTGCTGCTGGAAGGCGCGCAGGTCGCTCTGCTGCTGGGTGAGCGCTAGCTGCTCCCTGAGGTGCGCCAGGTAGCGCAAGGACTCCTCCAGCTGAGCGTCACTGGTCGCATCTGCGGCGCCCCTTACCTCTGCGCCGTGTTTGTTTTGCTGCCCAGCTGCCCGCTGCTGCTCTTTTTGCTGCTTCTGAATGGTTTGCTCGGCCTCCTTGATCTTTTCTTGCATGTGCTGCACCGTAGAACGCTTGTTGATTGGCATCTTGGCCCCCGCGACCTCCTCTTCTTGAACCTCCTGCATCTCCTTCTGCAGCTGCGCAGCCGACTCAGCAATGCGCTTCGCACCTGCCCCATCAGTGACTTTTGCGCAACTGGCCTCGAGCTGAGCCACCTGCTTGGACCACTGCTGCGCGATCTGACTGAGGCGAGACGCATAGGTGCTGCCCCCCGCACCCGCCCGCATTGCGCTGTTCAACTCAGCCTCCTGCTGCCGCTGCTCTTGCTTCCTGATCTTCTTCTTAAGATTCTTCTTGCGGCTCGCGGACATGCCCGTCATGTCAATCTCTCTGCGCTGCGCAACCCCCAGTGGCGGCACAACAGCGTCTGTGTTCTCTGCAGCAGCAGCAGCAGCGCCTCCTGACTGGTCCGCTTGCTCTTTTGCAGCCGAACCGAATGATTTTGGTGTTGCAGCCGTAACGGAGGCCTTCGTGTCGGTCTCCGGAGGCGCAGCGGCGGAGTTCGGGGTGCCCCCTTGGCGAGACGCGCCCTCCCCCCCTTTCCGGGGTCGTCCCTGCTCAGCAACAGCGCCGCCTTTGCCGTCGCTGTTGCGTCCAGCGTCACTGCCCTTCGATACGTTTTCCCCAGATTGTTTTGCTATACCAGCAGCAGCAGCGGCAGCGCTGCCGGCAGCCGCTTCTTCGTCGGTCCTCTTCTTGCGAGCCATTCTGAGATGTCTTGGCCACCCCCGACGTCTACGAACTGTTTGTGGAATACGTAGGGGCTACGAAGAAGATCACAATTCTGGGAATAAACTATTAATTGCGCGTGCAATCCCCAGCCTATCTCCCGGGTACCACTCTGTGAGATGCCGAGCAGTGCGCCACCCGTCTGCTGCCGCAGCCCGTCTGGCCTCTATATCATCATCATGCGCCCCACAAAGCATAGGTTATTGTGCCTCACCAGCGAGTAGAACGCATCTAAATTACGTTTTATCCCCTAAATTTTGATCATAAAGGCAGGCGGAGCCAATTATTCGCACAAAAAACCAGCTACCAGAGCTGCGCACTCTCCGCAGCCCCTGTCCCAGTCGTTCTTGAGGCTTTTCTAGAAGGGGATTGTTCAGGCTCCAATATCCTACTCCGCGTCGATGGAAGCAACTTCAAGCTACTTGTGCAGTTTCGCCGCTACTGGGCCCTAATGTGCCCTTTCATCGCACATAGTGTAAACTCTAGCTGCTGGTCTCGCCTCCCCAGAAAGCTCGACATGGCTTTTCATGCCTGCGGCGATGACCCTCGATATCAGACAACTGGCAGACCATGAAAGGTGCCTCGAGGCATACGAGCCACGCGAGTACGTCATAAGTGTAGAAACGATGTGCCTCGTGGAAAACCACCATACACAGCAGATGCCGCAGTGCATGTGTCGCCGCCCAGAAACTCTTGACACTTCCTAAAACGTTAATAATATTCAACTAATGATTCGGGAGGAACTGGTAAATGCATTTTCTTCAGTGCTTCCTATTAATTGTAGAGCAATGGTGGCTCAACACATCAAGATGCAGTGGTGTGCGCATTTGTGGTAGATGTTACGTGCAAGCCGCTGTGAATGCTCGGAGTGCTTGGAGGGTGCAGCTACGTTGACTCCAGCTCTCCCGCTTCCCTCAAACTGGTAACTTTGAGGGGCACTGGCTAGAAGAGATAGTTTTGGAAGCAAAAACTTTTTCGTCAGCTTGCATTCAGTCTGGCGTTAAATGTCTCCTTACAGAGACCTCCGATGGGGTGCTACAGCTAGAAATACCGCAAGATTCGATGTAGTTGTTTTCCGCTCATTCACTGACTGTAAAGGCACCACGATTGCAGCTTTCTCTACAACTGTTATGGGTTTTCGATAGTTACTTTGTAAGTTAGTGCGCTAAGTCCCCATCAAAACATTCTGGGAAAAGAAATCCTATGGAGATGAAGTAGCGCGTGGTGCGCCGCCTCGTGGGGCGCCACAGGGAAGCTTTCAAGCTGCTGTGAAAGAGCTCCATAAAAAGACTTGTCAGCCGTTATTGTGTTTATGCATGCGTTGAGGCTATGCCAGCCAAGAGCTGTGGCAACTAAAAGAACAGGCAAGAGTCTGAGGACTTGATGAGCCGGCCACTCCCGTAACTCGCGTGGTACCCCATGGATGATAGGAACTTGTGCTCCTTACGGCGTGCTTTTCGCAAAGAGAATCACATCGCTGGCGGCTTAATCATGGCAAAATCGTTTTTCTGCCAGGGACTATATCAGCTCAAGTCTTACACATGTCCTAACTCATCGGCGTATGTTTAGATATGCTCGACGGCAAGTCTTCAAGAGAACTGAGAAAGCAGGAGAATGTGTCAGTAGACTGATGTCCTGATAACCATGAAATTCCGGTCCGTAAAAGCCACGCTGTAGATGGATAGCTGCTTTACCAGTGGTTTGTGTCAGGTGTATTCAAAGTCATACCTCCGCTGGCAGGAGGCTGGGCAAAGTCTAAGCGACGAAACTACAGAACGGTGGGGGCTTCAACATATGATGGACTGTTTGGGGTTTCACGAACTAAAGGAAATAATTCCTGCTTATACGGATGAGGAGGAAGAACCAGCTGGGACCTATGGACATAGGGTTGTGTCAACGCGGTATTGATTACATTCGAAGGGGAACGAGGAAAAATAGGGGATGCATGAAGGCAATGCATGGGGTATATGAGCCTCAGAAAATCCCCAAACAACACGCCTGCATCTGTTTTAGAAGTTTGAGTCATGTATTCACACAGCTACAAGCGCACGCAGCATAGGTAAAAACTTCCCAACTGGGTAAGCTCACTGGAAGCAGACTGCTTGGTGTGCAAAGAAGGTGCATCAAGGTAAAGGGAGGCCCCTCCGCAGGCTGCCGCGCAGTGGAGGAGGGCCAGAGCCAATAGAGCCGCAGTTTGTAGTCCAGAAGGGGTTAATTATGCGCCGATACAAGCTCACATCAATGGAAGAGAATGGGGACTGGCATTAATTGACACTGGATGAAGTGGACCTATGAGCCAAGGACACAACGCAGAAAAGCAAGTTGCCTGTTCACTCGATGGAGCCCCCCTTAAGACTCAGGCCTGATAACGGATTGCAGAACGCAAGGATTGTCAGGGATGCAGCAGTTGAACTCCATAAAAAAAACGGCATTTGATTTGATTACCATGACGAGTGGCTTCTGCACTCGCCCGGTGCACCATGATGGTGTCCGTGGCATGCCACGGATGATCAATTGCAAGTGCACATGTCGACACAGGTGCTCGCTGTAGAGGTCGGCATGCCAGGAAGCTCTAAGAAGAAGCATTTCCTCTCATCCTCAACAGAGCCCATTTTATCTAGGTTGAGTAGTGTAGAGTAGATGACCCCCAAGGTGAGGCAGAGTCATCATGCGGATGGCTCAGCAGTGCAATAAGCAAAGAAGGTTTTAAGCGTGCACCCCGTCTTCTCGGCACTGCAACTGCCATCAGGAACTTCGATTGCAACTTTAGCTGAGAAGTAGCAGGAATGGGCAAGTGTCAAGAGGGATCTCACAGATCAGCCAAGTAACGACGAGCCGCTAGCAGGCTGGCCACCTGCTCGTCGTCCAGTGCCTCGTATTGCGCAAACCCCTGGGTCAGTTCCATGCCGTAGTCCACTGAGCCAGAAGTCCCCACAGAATGGAGGTTCAGCGGTAGACGGATAATTAATCAAGAAGGAAGGTAGCGGTTTGTGCTAACTCTAAAACCCTGAGCAAGATCGCTGTCAGGCAGAAGTCTCAGATACCTGCTATTGGCAAAATGCTTAATCAATTGCACGAATAAACAGGCTAATTAATGCTACACTCAAAGGAGAATTTTCGCAAATCGCCTTCCGCCCATATGACAGGCACGAAACGACGTCCCACATTCGCACTGGCGAACTCGAGTGTACCTGTGGGCCATTTGAGCCCGTTACTGCTACAACTGAACTAAAGTGGGGAGTCGCTCAAGATCTTTATCATCACACCCAGAGAGGCGGTTGGCTGGGTGAACAAAATACATCTTAGTATTCAGCCGAAATGTTCGATAGCGACTACGGAACCTACAGCGTGCGCTTGAGCTGCTTTTTGGCAAGCAGGGAAGGTGAAGGCAATTAAGTGTTCGCTTTTAATCATAATCACTAAATGTCTGGGATTCCTTGTTTTGGCTGCGGGATTCGAACCACAACTGGCAAAAATTGAGCAACCTAAGACGTGGCCTCTACCTTTGCGCACCCATAGGGGCTTTGAGTAGGTCGATGTGCTGTATTACCGAAACTGCTTTTTCTGCATTTGCTCGACCGCTCCTTATTCGATTGATCCAATTAAGGAAACGCAGTTTGGGACTTGGAAAGAAGAGGCTGATGCCGCAGCAAGGACGGGTATCGGCCGCCGTAATGCTCCTCTGGTACTTACACTGGCCGATTATGAGCCTCACTTCTTAGTAGACAGCAAAGTTATTGCTTATCGCTCCCATCACTTCATCAAAACCAAGAATATACAGCGCAGGAGAAGGAATCCTATGCAGTGTGGTGGGCCGTGAAAAAATACGGGCTTTATTTCCACGGGCGTCCTTTTACTGTGCAGGCCCACCATCTGTCATTAAAGTATCTCACTAACAGTCTTCAGGACTTTGCTGATCTCACATGCATTCTTTGGCTTGGATGCACGCTGTCGTGCTTTTGCGACGCCCCGACGAATCAGTGTTGTGCAGCACAGTCGCTATTGTGTGTAATGATTCACGGTTCCTACGATATTGCGCTTAGAGCACGTTAAAACACGCCAATCTGTGCGCAAAAGTTTAAGAGGAAAAAGCACGGACTTTTGAGAAGCCGCGGTCAGGGGTGTGTTTGGAGCCCGAAAAGATGTTTTTGGTGAATCTGCATGCTGTGTACGGGTGCATTAGAAAAAGACTAGGCCAAATTTTTCTGCCAGCTAGTTAGCGCCGCTTGCTGCCCTCTCGAAAATCAATGCTTTGCCCCATCGATCTTCTAAAAGGTAGTGGTGCCACAAAACGATCTTAAATGGCTTCTTAAAGACGTTTCAGCTCTTCTGGAATTGTTCACCGATTTCACCGCGCAGGCAAGTGACCCGAATGGAGGTAAAAAGTTCAGCAGGATGCCGTAGAAAATCTGAATTTCCGGCCTATTGAGCACGAGGGCACGCCGAACTGGAGTAGTTAATGAAGTGTGGTGGGGAACGCTTACTTACGCGTTTGACGGAGCTGCAGCTGCCGGCTCTGTTATTTGCGAAAGGACTTGCTGCTCGGTTTGGCTAACAATAGTACCTTTTGTGGACGGTATTCCTCGTAAACCTTGTCTTTCCCCAGTGCATGTGCTGCATATGAGAGCTACCTTTATGTATGAATATTGCTGGAACAAATCCCAGTCACCATACTCAAACCTACTTGCAGGAACTCTCAAGCATATTGTGTCCACATTCTTTCTTGTGCCTTTTTTGAGGCATAAAATCCGAGTATTGTGCATGAACCGGCTAAAATTGCATGCAGATACTGCTGCATTAGGCGCGGAGGCACTGCTGGACAGCACGTATCTCGAATCCCTTCACACGTATTACTAGTGTTATGTTTTCTAGTAGTACGAGGCTCACTCATTTTAGTGCTTTGACGACAGCGAGCCATCGTGAGGCAGCAGGTGAATCGGTTCGATTTCTTGTTTACCGCTAACTACTGCTCTTGCTTATGCCCTTCTATTTAACCTTGCCTCGTGTCGCAAACTTCGCCCTTGTCATTCTCACTGATTCAGTATTGCTGCCTGCATGGCAGGTGGCGATTGGCGGAAGTATCTGTTTCCTGCACGCAATCGGTGTTGAAGGCAGGAACGGAATACGCGGCTGCATGCTAGAAATAGGGGAAGAGAAGTAGCGTCCTGAGCTACACTACACCACTTCCTAATCTGCTGTATTTCATTGCAATAAGTAAAGTTTTTAACTGCCTTTTTGTTAGTAGATTGTGTTTAGTACCGACTACTGGACCCTCAATACAAGAAGACGCAGTGTTGCGTGCATCTGCGTTAGTTGTTACGTGTAACTAGCTATTTCTGCTCACGCTCCGAGTGTTCTAAGGGTGCACTTAAGCGCCCGCTTGATGTCCCTCTTCCCTCATGTCGGGAACTCTGGCAGGCGCGTCATAAAAAGGAAGCAGCACTTTTGAGAAACATCCAATAACTTTTATTTTGCCTTTTTTGAGTCGAATGATACGCGACTCCCCAGATGGAACGTTACTTCCTACGTCCAAAGCCCAAGCAACGCGTAACAGAAAACAGTCTTTTTGGACGCTTGTTGTGGTCCTTCCCGTTAAGCCAGAACTCTGTAGATTGAAGGTTGCGAGGTGTCTTAATCTCCTTTTTGGGAAAAAGCCGGTGGCTGTACGTGCAGGCCAGGCACCCGCTAAAAAGTTGTTCGTAACAAGTGGAGCAAACCCCGGCTCTACAGAGCGAAAATGGAACAACGGATAAACTAAGCATTGGGTCGTGGACTACGTCTTAAATGGATGCAAAATCGTCTACTGGAACCTGCAGACCTACAGGTTTACCCACCACAAAACAACCGAGAAAATGGTAAATGGACGCCTGCCTCGGTCCCCTTCCTTTCACTCTTTACTCGGCGAAATTATCTGAGAGTGAGAGACAGGAAGCTCACACTGAATTCATTGAACGACCCGATGCCTTTTGCCCCCAACTGTAGCTTCGTAAGTGCCTGATTGGGGTCACTTAAACTCTAGTACTCGCAGTGTATTGGCAGCTTTATGCCAAACGAGGCACTCTGGCCGAGTTGACAGCAACTCCATAGGGGTTCCCATCTGCACTCATGCGAGGAGATTATGTTCTAGTTAGGTAAACTAGGAGACTTTGCAGAAGTGCCTTCTCTGCGCTTAAGCTCGGGCCTGCTTCAAGGCTGCGCGCTGGATTAAGGAAGAGATAAGGAAGGCAGTTCATGGACATTTTGCCCAATAAATTGTGCCAACAGGAGTGAAAGAAGAATATACTTCAATTGCCTTTTTGTGCGCCCCAGGAAGCTCCCCAGACACCGCAACAGTTGGGTGAGAGTGACTATTGACCGATAGGACAGAGGCAGCAGCAGCGTTGTCGCTGGGCGATGGCAAATTGTGCAGCTTCCTTCCAGCAAGCAATCTCCTTCAAGCTATAAAAATGACTGAAAGGATATAGGTGAATGGTTTTTGGTTCATGGAATTGTTCGCGGCAGCTGTATCTTTATGTTGCCTATTGTCGGCAGCTCGGGTCCCCCCTACAGCTCTGGGATTTGCGCTTGCTCGGCCTTGCTTTCTCTTTAATTTAATCCTAGCACATCATTAAATCTCTTGTATGTGCATTCAAGATGATGCTAGACACAGCTGGAGGTGCCGCAGGCGGTGATCAGCTGTCCGCATCAGTCATAGACGACTTCTATGCGAGCGACGCCCCGGACCAACATGTGTTTTCGGGTCCCGTTAGCCCCTCAGCCAGCTTCAACAATGAAGCAGTCACACAGAGCCACCCACCAGACGAGCTGACCCATGCTACTCACCCAGCGGCCTCACCCGCCACTGTCTCCTTGGGTGGTAATACACCTGATTCTGTGGGTCTCGGCGGGAGCCTTGATGGCAACAAGATCCCCGGGGGCGCAAAGTTTGCAGTTTCTCAGGTGCACTAGAATCCTCTGCAGTCTGATCACCCTTGCTCGCCCCTTTCCAGCCGCGAATGCACTGGCTACGTGGAGGAAGTCTTCCACTGCAATTGGATTGACCGAGGCGAATAGAAGCATTATTGCACAGCCATACCTTCCCGCGCTTTGTGTCTCAGCAAGGCTAAGTTCAGCGAAGCTAATTGGAGCCTTTGATCTCGGTCTTTGGGTTGTGTGCGTCGCCATCTGCAGATCCATGGGGTGTACTTGGCGCTGCACCGTTCGGTGCTGAGCCGTTGCGCGCCATGGAGCGAATTTGCCATGACGTCTTCTTTTCAGCGGCCGGGCACAGGAGCCGCGGCAGTTGACAGGATGGAGAGGAACATGCGTTATTTCGCCACCAACTATTTGTGCATCTGCGGCGCCCTTGGTGGGGTTTGTGCCCTCCTAAACCCCTCGGTATTATTCCTTTCTGCTCTTTGCGGGGCTCTATGTGCCTTCGCTTCATTCAAAGGAGAAGTGCAGGTGGGTTGCTCGCGCAAGCATTCTGTCGTGATGCTTTTATAGATGGCGAGGTCTCGCTCTGAGTTGTCAAATTCACAGTGGTGTTTGTCTCGGTCCTAACTCCCGCTAGTGGCCGACTGACAGCTTATTTGTGGTGTCTTTTTTGATGCGGTAGCGCACGAAGTCTCTGTCATTTTCTTTTCCCCCTGCCTTCCCTCCCACCTTGCCTCCTGCTCCTCGTGTTTCTGCACCGCGTCATTGAGCCCCCTCTCATCGCCGACCCCGTTTGCTGTGTTGCTTCTGCCTGCATATGCCGCTGCTCAGATAGGGGATACGACGCTCTCTAAGCGAAGCTTTCAGACCGCGGTTTGCGCCTGCGGCGCCTGCTTGCTATTCCTCTTCGCTGGCAACGCGGTGCTCACGCTGTTATTCGTCTGCTGCCTCATTGTGGCTATACACTCGGCACTTCACAAGGGTGTCTCCTACCAAACCATCGCACAGAAGAACGCTCCCCCGCACGCAGACCTGGGAGTATAAGGGTTGACCTAGACACAACGTTTTGAACTAGACTGCGTTGTGAGGAGGCCGCGAGTTCATCTTTCGCAGTTGGGGGCGTTTTTCCGAAGACACACGAGGGACCAAACTACTTTGTTTTCCATGGGCGAAGAAGCAGGCGTATTCTGCTCTCGCGTAAGCTTTTCCTGAGGAGGCGGCGCCGGTGGCTTTGACCGCAGGACCAGTAGGAGATGGGGTTGTCTGGGAGTACCTCAAGATAAGGGGTGGTTGGGAGCTAGAACTCAGCGATGATATGAAGGGGCCCTATCTAGTCCCGCTGAGCGCACTGTCTCTGGGTGGCCAAAGGATGGGCTGTTCACTGAACCCTTTGACCCCAAGCGAAAACTGGCCTTGTTCGCGTCACCTGCTCTTTCTCTTGTGCCGCAAGCAGCGGTCGCCGATAAAACGTTGCACACCATTAGCACGACAACCCGCCTTTGAATGGTGCAGCGCAAAGTCGAGGCATCCCGTGATGCCTTCTTTAAGAAAAATCGCGGAGAGCATTACGCAGAGGCAGGCGGAAGCACCGGGCTAATACGCCTTAATATCACGTCCCTTAGGGCCTGCGGCCAAAAGGTTTTCGAAATTCCAGACTCCCATCGGATGCAAGTTAGAGTCACACGCTTCACCAAGCTACAAGTTCCCTGCCCCCGCTGCTAGCCCCCGACCAGAAGGGTTGACGACAGAGGTGTGATTGACTGCACGCGTTGAATGCTCCAGTGCATAGCTGTAGATGCTACCACGGCAGCAGGACGCTTCACGGCATGCATTGCTTCAGTAGTACGGGGCGAACCGTGGTATGCCACATAAACTTGGGGAATGAGAACGGTCAGGCCCCGAATGAGAATACCTCATCAAGTACTGGCAAACACGACTTGTTTATTCAGAGTTCTTAAGTGTAGCTTGGTTTACTAGCGGAGAAAGCTCAACGGGTGCCGGTAGAGGGTGAGATACGGCCACGGGTGGGCACACGCATTAAGGCAAAGCGGAAGAAGGGTTGGAGGGAGAAGTTACATTCTGGAGCAGATGACGGCTCAGTACTGGATGCTGCTAGGGGTCCAAGGCCCACATGCAGCTCTGGGAGTTTTCTACAGAGTCGCTCTTTCTCAACCCCGCTTCCCGCCAACACCTGGGTTGCATAGCCATGCACTGTGGCAGCGATGGAAAGACAGCACCAGCTGTCCTCATTACAGCACGTGCTTCTCCACTCGCTCTGCGTGTCGTCTAGTAGACCTATCAGCGGCAGCGGCTGGCTTCTGCTGTCGCTGTCGCCCTCTAGGCAATAGGTGTACCAATGGACTGCAGCCTATACTGCGCAGGCGACATCAGCCCTTCCAGGCCATATTCAGCAGGCCTTACATTTGGTGAAGGATAACGGAGATCCTTGCATATAACCCGCCTTAAGCTCAGTTTGCAGCGCAGGCTGGTGTCTACAGAGGGGCCTGCCGGCTGGAATGCGAGCAGGACGTTCGATCCAGGCTTGCTGCGTGAACAGGCCCAGAATCATTCAAGGGGTGGCATCGCTTTCTAAAACTCGCGCTGCCCATAAAAACCTACACGTGCACACACTCAGAGGGAGAGGAAAGACCTAACAAGAGGAGGAAAGCCTCCTCCAAACAAAGCCGCCAGAGAAAGAACGCGGGGGAAGGGCGCCACACCCCCACCTCGAAAATCCCGGGAACCCCTCTACAGCACGAACATCTCTGGCGCTATGCGGCTAGTATTCTGTTAAATTTTGCATTTCTCGTGGCCGGTGAGACTCTGCAACTGGAACCTACAGAGCTCTTTGGAGGCTGCTGCAACCGATGCCCCTCGAGGTGCTCAGGTGAGGGGCCCCTCCTTCGGCGCATCGAGGCGACCAATTTGAACAGCAACGGCGTCTTTTCGAGCGGCACATTGACAACACCTCATTTTCTGCTACACGCTGCCTGCTGCAGATTTTGAGGATTCAAAGTCCTTAGTATTGCTTTCAGGGGGAGGGGCCCTCGAGCGTGCTCGAGGGCCCCTTACCCTCCCTGTTTGTGGCATTGCCAAGTATTATCGGGATATTGCCATCTCCATTCCCTTAAGCTCCAAGTTTTAGGTTCCTGGTGTCTGCCCCCCTCTGCTGCCTGTGAGGACTTGTAGCTGCCTGCCTAGGCGTGAGGGAGGCAGCTACGCTACCGACCGCTGAAGAATTTCGTCTGCCTAGGGACCCGCGCCTCCCTTTTTTCGTAACTTCCCGCACTGATAGTCCTTAATATCGCGTGCGAGTGGTGATTACTGGAGCCGCTGACGCTTCCAAGACAGGGTGTTCTCTGGATCCAGTGCCTCATGGCCCCTGCGCCTGCGTAGGGAAAGCGGCGCGAAGGCAGAAAGCCCACCCCATTGCTTGACGTCGAGGCCTCTGCTGTACATACAGAGGAGCTTCTGAAGAGACTGACTGCGGCAGGGTTAGAGGTGCCCAGAGCAAGGCTATGACCGCCACAGCGTCCTGCCGCTTTTGCGGCAGTGAAGAACTGGAGAGGAGCGAGCACAAGGGCGAACTTACCTGCTGCAGGTAAGAGGCGGCAGCACGAGCTTACTATACAGCCTTCAAAAGAGCATCCGCAGTACCTGTGTGGGGAGCAGGTGGTCCTGTGGGGTTGCCTTTCTTGCTCGACGGCTGCCTGCACACTTCGAAGTCGTTTTTTCACAGCGCACAAGCTGCTTGTTGCCCCCGCTGTCTATCCATGAGGATGCGCGTCCTCGCCACTCGCGAAGAATCTGAAAGCGGAGAAAAAGAGACCTCCTGGCCTTTTAAGGCCTCCGGTACTGCTGCTGCCTGACACTGATGCTGCTGCCTGACACTGATGCTGCTGCGGATGTGGCTTCTTCCTGATGTCTGTGCGCAGATGCGGCGCTGTTTTGGAGGAGAGCGGCGTTGTAGAAGGTCTCCAATTCGCGGAGTCTTCGGGAGGTGGCATGGCCATGGCAAGCCTCCTCCCGTTGCTGCTCAACGGGCTTGCTGCCCGCATCCCTTGTAGTGTTGCTCAGAAGGGCGCACAAATAGCGCTCTTTGCCTATCTTTCTTTCTTTCTTAACTTCTTAACTTCTCTCTTTCTCTCTCTCTAAATATATATGTATATATATGTCTCTATTTCTCTCTCTATGTATGTATGTACATATGTATAGCTCTATTAATCTCTCTATTTCTCTCTCTCTGAGCGGCTAAGCCTCTGGAGTCTTCACGGAGCCACTCGCCTCATAGCAGTGCCTTAGCGTCGCTGTGTATCGTCTGCGTGGGACGTCTGTATCATGCATAGCCACCCTCACACCGTCTCCTCGCAAAAAGGCGCACCCTACTTTCTGAGATGGACGCTATTATTATCGCGGCATCTTGCTTCCATAATCTGTTGCCATGCGTGGTGCCTGCGGCTCTTGAGGTGTGGCTAATCTCCGTGGTTATTGTTTGCTGTCTGCGCCCTCAGGTAGGGCGTTTTGTTCCAGCAGGTGGCACTGGAAGGGGTCTTGGATTTGGTGGAGGGGAAACGCGGGAGCAGGCACTTCAAAGAGGACTCTCCAACATCCAGTCTGTTGCAGGTATGTGCGGCTTTACCGCTACTGCTACTACTGCGCTCCTGCTCACCTGCTCCTGCTCCTTCTACTCCTACTGCGCTCCTGCTGCTACTGCTGCTACTATATATGGTGCTGCTACTACTGCTACTACTGCGTTCCTCCTCCTACTAATGCTCCTGCTACTACTGTGCTCCTGCTCCTGCTACTGCTACTACTACTACTGCGCTCCTACTGCTGCTAATTCTACTGCTACTACTGCTACTGCGCTCCTGCTGCTGCTGCTGCTACTACTGCTACTACTGTCACTGCTACTACTGCTACTGCTACTACTGCTACTACTACTACTGCGTTCCTCCTGCTACTGCTACTACTGCTACTGCTACTACTGCTACTACTGCTACTGCTACTACTGCTACTGCGCTCCTGCTGCTGCTGCTGCTACTACTGCTCCTGCTACTACTGCGCTCCTGCTGCTACTGCTGCTACTGCTCCTGCTGCTACTGCTCCTGCTGCTCCTGCTGCTACTGCTGCTGCCGCTACTACTGCGCTACTGCTACTGCGGAATCAAAGCGAGGTCCTCTTCACTTCCGTAGAGCGGCAGCTGGGTAGGGCGTCTTTGTCCTTGTGGTGGCGCTGCGGTTGCTGTCTCTGCGATTGCTTCCACCTGAGCCTTTTGAGTTCCTCGATGAGGGGTCACGGGAGATGTTGCGCGCAGCAGCGGCAGCAGGTGTAGCCTGTTGGTGCTGTCTCGCTGGGGTGTCCGTCCGTCCTCTTTCGCCCTTCCGTGAATCTCCCGAGCTGCGTTTGGTTGCGCGATCCCTAGCGACTCTTGCAAGGGGGGAAGCTAAGCATGCAGGTTCTTTTGTTCGACTTTCATGGCCTGTTTTGTGCCGCTGCCGCTGCTTGCTGCAGACCGACTGCGGCTCTCCCCCCAGCACGTAGCCTCCGCTCACCGGTTGTATCTCATGGCCTCTCAGCGCAACTTCAGTGTGGGGAGGCGGGGATCCGTGGTGGCTGGAGCCTGCCTCTATGCAATCTGCAGGAGAGAGAGGACTCCGCACCTCCTCATCGACTTTTCGGATGTTCTTCGGTAAGAGGAGGCCTTTGAGGCAGGCCCTAGACGAAGAGTTTTAGAAGCAGTGATTCCTTTTTACAGCGAGCGGTGATAGGAGGAGAGGGTTCTTCGAGCAGCGACGCCCCTCTCCCCCTCCTTCCCCCGCAGAGTGTGCCACGACGCCGTGGGATAGTCAGTAGCCTTGGGCTGGTGATATCCAGCTGCTGCTTTGGATGCTGGTTAAAGGTGGCTTGTGCTCGTGCACGAGGGTGTGGGTGCCTCTGCTGCGTGAGTTCCTGCTGTGCTGCAGCGTCAGCGTTCGCTCTCTAGGCCAGGTGAAGACACACTCCCTCCACAGCGGCTAAAACCTGCAGTCGCATTTTCCCCGCAATTGCATGATCACAGGCCTCTGTACACGTTTTGCTGCACAAGACTGCGCTGCCATCCCGTGCCTGCTCCTGCTTTTGCTGCTCCCAAACCACTACACGGTGGCCAGCAGTGCGTAAAGGGCGCGCGCGTGGTATCGCCGAGGCGTAGATCGTTTGTGGCTTACCTTCATCTTTCTCTCTCTGTCACTTTCCTCCTCTCTCTCTGTCTCTTTCTTCCTCTCTCTCTTCCTCTCTCTGTCTCTTTCTTCCTCTCTCTTTTGCTGTCTCTTTCTTCCTCTCTCTCTGTCTCTCTCTCTGTCTCTCTCTCTGTCTCTTTCTTCCTCGCTCTCTCTCTCTCTTTCTTCCTCTCTCTTTCTCTCTCTCTGTCACTTTCCTCCTCTCTCTCTCTCTTTCTTCCTCGCTCTCTCTCTCTCTTTCTTCCTCTTTCTTCCTCTCTCTGTCACTTTCCTCCTCTCTCTCTGTCTCTTTCTTCCTCTCTCTCTCTCTTTCTTACTCTCTCTCTTTCTCTCTCTGTCGCTTTCTTTCTCTCTCTCTTCCTCTATCTGTCTCTCTCTCTTTGTCTCCTTCTTTCTCTCTCTCTGTCTCTGCAATGTCTTGTCTCTCTCTCTCTCTCTTTCGCGCGCTCGCTCGCTTGCGGAGAGGCTTTTGAAGGCTCTGCCAGGGCATGTTGGCTTCCATCTTTCCGCTAGGATTGCGAATAATGTCGGCGAAGTGAAGTGTTTGAAATGCTGCGATCTCAGCAACTCCGTGCACGATTTCATGCGGTGTGCCATTGGGTATGTGTGTGTATGTGTGTGTGTCTTGATCAGGTATTCATGAAGCTGTTGCGGGTGCTTCACGTCCAGGTACCCCATGTAGATCCGTCTCTTTTCCTTGACCGCTTTGCTGCACAGCTGCAACTGGGGGAAAAGACGCAACAGATCGCACAAACTGCCGTCCGTCTGGTGCAAGTAAGCAGCATGCGCGCTCAGCTGCTTTGTCCGCTTCCCGTTCTCCCGCGAGATGCCTGATGCTGATGGCTTTTCTTCTAGAGCGCCTGCCAGACGCGAAGAGAGCAGCTCCACACATTTCTTCACTACGGCTTTCTGGCCACCGTCTGCATGTTTTGCATGCGCTCTGCTGTGTTTCTGCATGTGCTTCAGGCTATGAGGAGAGATTGGATTACCACAGGACGAAGACCAATGGGACTCTGCGGCGCGGCTCTCCTAATTGCGGCACGGTATCATGACGTACAAATCGATGCTGAAGAAGTTGCTACCGTAAGAAGCGAATGACACAGCAATCAAATTCTCCTCCCACACCGTGTCGTCTTCTTCGCGCGCTGGCTCGATTTCTCCCTCTTTCCAATTCCTCTCTCTCTTCCAGTCTCTTTCTCTGTCACTTCCTCTGTCTCTCTCTGTGTCTCTTTCCTCTTTCTCTTTCTTTCTCTCTCTGTCTCTTTCTCTTTCTGTCTCTCTATCTTTCTATCTCTTTCCAATTTCTGTCTCTTTCTCTTTCTGTGTCTTTCTCTGTCTCTTTCCCTCTCCTTTTTCTGTCTCTTTCTTCCTTTCTCTCTGTCTCTTTCTCGTTTTCTCTCTCTCTCTCTTTCTCTCTGTCTCTGTCTCTCTCTCTGTTTGGCGAGTTGCCCTCCTTTGCCAGACCCCCCGGCCTCCCCTCCTCCTTTTGGCAGATTTTCGCATATGTGCGCAATGCAACTAGCACTTCCGGCTCTCTCCTTTGGTGCGTGCCGCCTCTAGTTCAGTGTATTTCTTTTTGTACGCCTGCATTCGGAGGCGCTTGTCCTTTGTTGCCCACCGTCGCTTCCTTCTGCACATCTGCTGCTCGCGCTTTCGATATTTCTTCTCCACTGTGCTGCTCTGCGTGCAGGCGGTCCGTGTGTCTTGCCCAACCCTCTCAAAGCGGCTGTACGAGTTCAAGAAAACGGCAGTTGCACAGCTGCCAGCCTCAGCCCTGGGGGAGACAGACCTGCTGCAGCTTCCCGCCTTGCCTCTTCCACCGTGCCGCCTCGCTAAAAAGCGGCACCAGCAGCAGCAGTCACCGACTCAGCAGCAGTCGCAGCAGCAGGCAATTCGAGACAGTAAGCGATGTCGCTTCCTGAAGGCGGAAGGGCGAGAACATCGGTTCTGGGAAGGACCGTGGCATGACGCGCAAGCGTCATGTTTTTGGCTGTAGTTGCATACTCTGCGAGCACCCTTCGCAGGACGGGCAGAAAAATTCTTCATGGCTAGTGCATGCGGACTGAGGGTTGTTTTTAATTGTCGGAGTCTAAAGTTTGGGGTTCGATGTGTCTTGCAGAAAGAGAAGCCCCTTTGCCCTTGGGAGATGGACCTGCAACAGGTACTCCAAGGGATTCTCTTCCTGTCACTCATCCCTACCTGTATTTCTGTCTGTGCATTTTTTCTTAAGCGACAACCTGTGTATAGAGAAAGATGTACCTATGTGTGTAGAGAGATGTACCTATGTGTGTAGAGAGATGTATCTATGTGTATAGAGATGAGCTTATGTATATAGAGATGGGCCTATGTGTAGAGAGAGATGAACCTATGTGTAGAGAGAGATGAACCTATGTGTATATAGAGATGAACCTATGTGTATATAGAGATGGACCTATGTGTATAGAGATAGAGATATGGTCCAATGTGTATAGAGATGAACTTATGTATATAGAGATGAACTTATGTATATAGAGACAGGCCTATGTGTATAGAGAGATGAACCTATGTGTGCGCTCCCTTCAACACAGCCGGGCCTCGTTTTATACTTGTTTCCTTACCCTTGGAATGAGCTCTTCTTTACCATATTCCATCGCTTTGCCTGTGGCATTTCCCCTGTGCTTTCTTCTGCTTTTCGCGTCTGCGGGGATCTTAAGGCTTTGCTAGTCTGCCTCGCCCCTCTATCCCCAGTTTCCTGCTTCCCTGCGTCTTGCCGTGTGTTAACGCAGCCGATGCAGCATCTCCTGTGGAAAAGGCTGCATCCGAGCTTCCTGCGACTGCTGGGGACCCGCGGCCTTCTCCAGAAGCTCCTTCTGCTGCTGATCAAACAAGCGGGGGGGGAGGATATGACTCCCACACAGGAATAATTCCGCTGGCGTCGCAGCGCGTGGAAGGCAGTGAGGCCCTTTGCAAAGAGGTACGCTGCTCTGTCTACCATCTTTCCACCATTGCATCTGTATTTCTGTCTGTGTGTGCGTCTGTCCATCTATGTGTCGGTCTGTCTGTCTGTGTATGTGTGTGTGTGTGTGTGTCTGTCTGTCTGTCTGTCTCTCTCTTTCTCTCTATGTACTGTTTCTACGTGCGTGTACGGGGCTTTTTCTATCGTAGAGAGCCGCCGTGTGCCGTGTCAGGGCCTTTGCGTTCTGTCTCCACGGCCAAAAGAATATCCTTTGGGCTGCTCGTGGCTGTGTGCATGCACAGTGCGAGTCTCCCGCGAGAAGGACGCACTCGATGTTTGCTGGCTCGTCGCTTCCTGCCTGGTCCTTACGCTCGCCGCATGCAAGGCCTTTTTTTCGTGTGTCTCGTACGGAGACTTTGCGTCTCACGACCTCGAGCCTGCACACTTACGTGCCTTTGCTGCCGCAGCTTCCGTCTTCTGGAGACATCCTCTCTGTGGCTGGCTGGATGGTCGAAGTCATCAGCGCTCCTTCTGGAGCTGCAGCAGCAGCATCAGGAGGCGATACAGCTGTAGCTGCTGCCGCAGTAGCAGACGCAGAGGAAGACGATGGCAGGTGCAGGGCAGGCAGTGGTGGAAGCTTTGCGGGGGTGGCCGCAGAGACAGCGGAATGCGAATACGCTGAGAGGGGAGATCGCGAGGAGGAGGAGACCATCAGGGCAGCAGATAGCGTGAACCCTCTTGCGGATCTCTTGAGATCAGTGCGGGTATGAGCTTCTCGAAGGTGCTGCTGCTGCTGCTTTATGGCTGCCTCGTGCAATCCCCGTCTTGCTGCTGTCGCTGAAGCATGCGTGCGCGGAAAAGTTTCTGGGAAGGGGGAGGGGAAAAACCGCTGGAGGACTATGCACCTAAGCAGATCACTGGGCTCGTTGTACTGCTGTTCAGTTTGCTGAAACGTTTTACAGAAGCGATAGTAGCAGCTCCCGGAGAGAGAGTTGTCTTTGTGCGCCTCTTGAGATGATGCCGCTGCAGGCGAGGGTCGACGAATTGCTGCCAACCTCGGAGGTGTCGCGTATCACTGCAGACGGTGGTAGTCGACACACAGTGCCCGTGCTCCTCTCTGCAGCAGCGTCAACAGCA
The DNA here is from genome assembly GCF_002999335.1 of Cyclospora cayetanensis. Lineage (NCBI taxonomy): Eukaryota > Apicomplexa > Conoidasida > Eucoccidiorida > Eimeriidae > Cyclospora > Cyclospora cayetanensis. Next base: position 499,218 of record NW_020312036.1, on the reverse strand, counting down.
GAGGCAGCTCCCACAGCGAAGGAGACAGCAGCAAGCGCCGCATCAGCCTCCAACGCAGAGAGAAGAGGGGCTGCTGTCGAGGACGAGGACGCAGGTGATTCAGATGACGGCCTTGACGATATGCTGCTCACAGAGCAAGAGCGAGAGGCAAAGGCCCTTATCTGGTGCGGAGATTCTTTTGCGGCACGAGCGGCTGCGGTTGCTCTTTGCATTTCTCACAGTTTCCTCTCTTTCTTTCTCTTTCGCTCCGTCTATTCTACACTCTTGTCTGTGCCGCCCTCCGTACCGTAAAAGTCTCTGGATTTGACATCCCTCCACTTCCTTGCCCCCTAACCTAAAGATGCTCCTCATGGGGTTTGCGGTTGCAGAGGTGGCGGGTGCTTTCCCTTCGCCGATGACACGGAGGATGCATGCTTCTCCATCGCGCTCGCTCTGTGTATGTGTATGGTGTTGTATGTGTGTATTTGTTATGTTATATATATACATAATACATACATATAGATATATATATGTGTGTGTGTATGTGTATGTGTATTTGTTGTATGTGTATGTAGTGTTATATATATATATATGTCTACATATATATATATATATATGTATGTTGTGTGTGTCGGCTGGCGCTAGGGACGACTTAACACGCGACATTATGCCCGAGGTGCATCGGCGTCTTCGGCAACGGAAGCAGAAGGAGCGAGAACAGCAACACAACCCCAGCAAGAGGTGTGTATGCGCTGCTCTTCTTGTGCGTACGTTGTGTTGCCTCGCCCTGTGTGCCTCTCTGCATGGCGTTTTGGGCCACATGTGCTAAAGTTGCCGGAGGACTTTTTTTATGAGTCGTGAAGGCTCGGTCCTTGTCGCTCTCGTGTCAGTTCGAAGGATCGCATGCCTCTTTCATGAACTCGCAACACACCGCTCTTCAGCGCCTTTCCTCTCTGCTTAGTCATGGCTTGCCAACGCACGAATTTTCTGCTGCGTCTCCGCAGGCGCCGTCCACAGGCTCGACGAACAGCAGCCCTTGCAGCTGCCGCCAGTGTATGTACACTTCGACGAACACAACGCATGCAACTAGAGCCCTTTTTTTCTGGAGGCCACAGGGAGCACCACGAAGCATCCACCTACCCATAACAGCACGCCTAAATGCCCCCTACAGTTGTGTCTGTTTGCTTGCCCTCCTGACACCTTCTTAAGAAGCAACGTGCGTGTGGGGATGCTGCGCGTGCATGAGGGCCGCTCTGCTGCAGGCAGCGGAGTCGGTTCGACTTTCGCTGGAGAAGAGAGGAAAGGGCCTTGCTCAACGCATCGATGAGGAGGCCCTTGAGGCACTTTTTGCTGCCAGAAGGGTTGTCGAGCTATAGGACTGTCGCCACACTACCAAGCATTTAACATGGACGGTAACCCCATGTAGTTTGCGTTCTCACGAAAGTCGGTGGATGCTCGGGGGTGTCTCTTACGGAGGCCACTGTGTTGCCTTTCGCAACTTTGGCGATTTGCGTTTCACTGGCAGTTACTGCTGCGCCTCCCAAGGCTCCCCAACCAAACTGGCAGTTCCAACACGTGTTAACCCTACCCGCGCAATCTACAGGGGCCTCTAAATGCACACTGAGTGCTGCTTTTGCTGCCGCTCTACAGAGCTTTGTGGGGGCGCCACTATTGCTATTGCTGCTGCTGCTGCTACTTGAGGGCTAGCGGATATACACTCGCACTACAACTGCAGAGGAGGACAGACAGGCTTGTAGGCCCTACTGTTCTATCTGAAACAGTTCATGAATTTAAATCGCTTCAGTTGTAGAGGGCTCGTCCGCTGCGGCGGCAACGACAGCACCAGCCGTGTCCATAAGCCGCTCGTACGCCTCCGCAAGCGCAGCAACATCGGCAGCCTGCAGCAAGTGCCGAGGTGTAGCGACAGATGAGAGAGCAGCGAGGGACCTCCGCGATGCGCGAGACAAAAAAGCTGCCTCTTCTCGCGAGTGCTGCTGTTCCTGTGCCTGCTCCTCTTGCTGACCTTCTAGCTGTTGCTGTCGCAGCGACTGATGATGCAGCAAAAGCTGCTGCCGAATGTGGCGTGCTGCGTTTGCAAGAGGGGGGAATGCAGCAGCGGGGAGAGAACTCGGCAGGGGTTCAGGCCCGGCTACAAGTGCTGTTGCGGCTTCCTGAAGTGTGTTGAGGTGTCGATACAACGAAAACGGCAGCGCGTCGAGTTCTTTTACGGCTGGCGACGCAGCAGCCGCCTCCGAGCATATCCGCTTCTCCTGCATGCAGTGCAGCAGTACCGGTAGTAGGTGTGACAGTGCAACAAAGAGCCTCACGAAGTCTTTAAGGACCAACGACGTGATGTGCTGCGGCGGCAGCTGCTGCAGCAGCTCCACGCTCAGAGGCCCTATAATCACTGCCGCTGACATTACGTGCTGCTGTTGTTTATTTACCGCGCGTTGGAGCTGAGCTAGGGCGCCGAGGCAGCGGACGAAATGTCTGGCGGGAGTGCCGTTGAGGCTTGTACGGTTAAGGCTGTTGAGGCTGCTGCTTGGCTGTAGCTTGAGGAGCAGAACCTGCGCTGCAAGCAGCAACAGCTGCAGCACCGTCTGCGGCTGCGTCTGCAGCTGGTGCACCCCACGATCTGCCTTTCCCGCTGTGCTTGAAGGCCTTGTTTCTTCCGCTGTAAGGAACGCCTGATGCGGGAGAAATCGCTCACCCTCTGGTCCTGTAGCCTGCTGTCGCTGCTGCATGCGCACAAGGGCTGAGGTTAGCTTCAGCAGCTCGGGCAGCGGCATCGCCAGGAGATTTCCTTGGATTTTTCGAGTGTCGCCAGTCCTCTGCAACAGCTGCAGCTGCTGCTGCAGCACTGGAACGGCTGGGAGCTGCCGCCGCAGGTGCTGCTCGCGCTGCAACTGTTGCAGCAGCATGACGGAAAGCCAGCAGCGCTTCAGGACACGTCTTCCGTGCCGAGTGAGGGAGGTGGCATCAGCAGCAGCAGTAGCAGCAGCAGCAGTAGCAGCAGCAGCAGAGCTCCTCCGTACGGCTGCAGACAGGACCGCTGAAGCCTCTGGTGAAGAAGCGCTCTCTGCCGATTTTGCTGCGGTTGTCTCGGGAGCTTCTGGTAGGGGAGTTGGGTCTGCTGCTGCTCCCGCAACTTTTAGTGTGATCGTTGGTGGCTTTAATTCTGCAATATGAGCCGCCAGCCTCGAAAGCTCTTCGCTAGCTGCTACCTGAGTTGCTGCTCTAGCCACCTCCGCAGTCTCTCCTCCCGAGGGGGAGGGTGTTACTCCGCCTGCCACGGGGGCCGCTGTCACCTCGCTGCAAATGCGTGCTGCTGCAGCAGAGAGCGCTGCTAGCCGTCCGACTCTTTGCACATCTCGGGGATCTGTTGCTGCTGCAGCTCCGTTTCGCAGCTGCGTCTGCTGCTTCATTTGGCGGTGTGCTGCCTGCAGCAAGAGCCGCAGGCTCTTCGGCTGAAAGACTTCGAAAATCCACGCAGTTTCGCCGCCTTTCTCAGGAAGGCAAGGATTGCTGCTGCTGGCGCTGCGCGCATGCACCAACAGCTGCTGTTGGCCAGTGCTGACGAAGAGGTGCAGCAGGCTCTCTACGTCTCCTAAGGAGGCATGCGGAGCTGCGTCGAGAAGAAGCTGTTGTAGGAGCAAGCACAGGGATCTGGAAATCAAATTTCCGCCAGCGCTGCCATTCGGTTCACCTGCCGCTGCTGCTGCTGTCACTGCTGCGGAGGCAATAGCTGCCGCTTTGAGCCCCTCCAAGTCTTGCTTCTGCTCGAGTCCAAAGAAGGTGCTGCGGTGTACTGCCAGCTCCTGCTCGAGCTGCAGAAGCCGCCCGCGCCGTCGCGTGAGGGGTCCGCCGCTGTATTGCTTCCGCTGCTGCAGTTGTTGCTCTGCATCTGCCAAGTCGCTTAGGAGGGCCAGCAACAGAGGGAAACGTGGCGCTGCAGAAAAGCCAGCATTCAGAGACTGATGGTGTTGCCGCTTCAGTGTTCCCCGCAAAATGGCATTCGCGTATTTGCAAGTTGCGCCTCTAATGGCTGGCGGCAGACAGGAGGGAAGAGCATCAGCTGCAGCAGCTACTGCTGCCTCCGCTGGCGATGTGCTGCGAGCTGCACTTGCCCTCCTTGTCGCCGCAGATGGAGTTTCTCCACTCTGTGCAGCTGCACGAAGAGTGCGAGAAAAACGACCACAGGGCTGCAGTGGCGGCCATGACGCGCGCGCACAGCGTCCCTGCTGTTGCTGTTGCTGTTGCTGTTGCTGGACGGAACCAGGGCGGTGTCTCTGCAGCAACAAAACGCCGATTGAGCGGATAAGCTGCTGCCCCTTTCGCCCTTCTAAGTTAATACGTATGGCACCTCGTTCGCGCTGTCTGTGTTGCTGCCTTGGGAGGCAGCTTTCTGTGTGGCACTCCAAAAATATATCGGGAGGGCTTTCTGGAGAGGCCGATGCAGCGGCTTCTGCCGCTCCACCAGCCTTGGCTGGTGGTGCTGGTGATGATGCTGCGACTGCTGCTGGTGGGAGTGCTGCTCTCCGGGGGACCCCCGTTGTGACTGTTCGAGCTACCGCAGGGATCGCAGCGGCCGCAGTAGTAACAGCGACAGTCGCAAATTTCCCTTCAGCCAGTCGCCACATGCTCTGGGGACGGTGCAGCTGTGCGGCTGTGGTTGCTGCTGTGGTGCTCTTGCCTCGGGGGAGGGGGGCGGTCCCGCCTCCTCGAAGGCAGAAGGCGAAGCCTCGGCCCGTTGAAGAGCCTTTGTTTAAGAAAGCATGCCGTTGCATGAACCCTTAAGTCCCCTTTAATGCTTGCCTTCGAGTGCTGCGATGCCTCGCAGACGAGGCGACTTGCATGACCAGAATCGGCGACTGCTGTATCCAGAGGCACCGGGTGTACGTACACTGGTTCTAAAGCCCATAGTGCACTCCTTCAACTTGAAAGGCCATCATTATGTCTGCTTTCCTGTGAGTTTAAGGCGTACAGAGAGGGAAGAGCGTGTATTTCAAGGTCCGTGACACTTTTTGAAATCGATGCGCATGCAAGCAGGGCCTGGCACCCCGCCTGAGCGGTGTAGGTACACTCATTACCGCACACTGGTATGCGAAGACCTATGCCATGAGCAGAAAGCTCTCTCTGCATTTCTAGGCGCAATTCGTGCGTTGTGGCACTAGGCACTTCTGTCTATTCGAAGGCTTAAGGTTCAAGGGGTTTGTCCACCAGGGGCCCCCTAGGGCCCCTGGCCTTGCCCCCGCCTTCTTTCCCTCCGCATTCCCCCCAGCCTTCCTCCTCGCGGAATGATGATTGCGGTCAGACAGATGCAGCTGGGAGCGCAGCATGGTCTTGCACGGTGTTTCAACGGCCGCTCTGCAGCGGCAGCAAGGCCTGCAGCAGTCATTCCTGCAGCACCAGCACCAGCAGTGATGCTTGCTGCAGCCAGAAGAGCAACGAGGGGGGACTTTTTTTGGCATCGGGGTGCTTCAGGTGAGGTAGATGCGTCTTCCGAGGGGGTCCTATACAGTTGAGAAGAATCCTTAGGCGATAATCGAAGCCCCTAGCAATATACGACTGGTGCGTTGCGTCTGCCGTTTTGCCGCTATTATTTTCCAGGACGTGTATCAGCGGAAACAGCAGCAGCGGCGACTGCCTGCGTCGGTCTTTTCTCTGAACACAACGGCAGCACCCGCACGCGTAATTGGCTGCTGCTTCCTCTGCGGCGGCAAGCGCAGCAGCAACAGCACCAGCAGCAGCAACAGCAGCAGCAATGCAGGCACAACAGTACCAGAAGGGCCGCTGCGACGGTTTTTTCTAATTTTGCCGCTGCAAACGAAGAAGCCGAAGATTCGCGCACCCTAACCATGTTCTGTGTATGCAGCCCGGGGGTCGAGTCGCTGCTAGCTCGGGAGTTGCAGCTATTACTGTTATCTCCGCAGTCGCACTTGGCCGCTGCTTCTGAAGCTGCAGCAAGGGGCGACTCTGCAGCAGCAACTGCAGCGGCAGCTGCAGCGGATGCCGCAGCGGCAGCCTCCTCCGTGCTCTCCGTGGATGTACAAGAGGGCGGCATAGCAGTCAGGGGTCCCCCTGAGCTCCTGTGGAATATTGCTCTCCGGAGGTGCGTATGAGGACGGCTGCTGCGTTTCTGCTGGCTGCGGCAACACAGCAGCTGCAGCAGCTCCAGCAGCAGCTGCTGCTGTTGCTTTGTTGCAGCACACAGAGCGTGCGGCAACGCACAAACCTTTCGCAGAAGGTGCTTCATGGGTAGCGGCATCTGACACAGCTCCTTGACGTTCTTCTTGTTCTTCATGGATGCTGTGCCGCAGTCGAATTGCCGAAGAAGTTCGAGTTGCCGTTGGGCATCCCTTTCCTGCCCGGTAGGTGTCCATGATGCTGCTGCTGCTTCTGCTGCTGCTGCTTCTGCTGCTGCTTCTGCTGCTGCTGCTTCTGCTGCTGCTGCTTCTGCTGCTGCTGCGCTTGGTGCGGTCTTTCCTCTTGAGGGTGTGGGGGTCTGTTGAGGCTGCATCGTGTGCTGCTCTTGCGCAGCCTTTCGCTTACCCACGAAGCTGCTGTTGGTCTCTGCTGCTCCTGTTGTGCTGCTGCTTAGGGGAGAGAAAGAACTTATGAGAGGCGCGGCATCCCTGCCCTGGTACGGCCTTTGAATGCGGGAGATATATCCATCACCGGAGTTGCGCTGCCTTTATTGCTGCACAGATGCAGAGGCGACTGTCTGCAAGGCTAGGTTGCTGCTCGAACAGTGCTTGCTGCTGCTGCCTCTAGGGAAAAGTATGTGGCCTTCTCCGCGGCCTTTGAAGAGCCGATCATCGCAGTAGGCAGCACCTGCTGATGCACACGCAGTCACGAGCACTCCTGTCGTTTGTATTTTTCTCCGGAAAATAGATAGAAGCACGGACGGGGGAGCTGAGACAGGCGTTCCAGAAGAAGTAGAAGCAGCAGTTGTATTAACCAGTGCTGTTGCAGTGCGGGCTGTGATGGCAACTACTGCTTTTTCTCCATCTGGTGCTCCTGCTCTTACTGCTGCCACCGTTTATCAGGCTTCCTCTAACGCGTCTCGGCTGTATAGCCGCTCCCTGGTCTCCTCCGCGGTCCTGGACGGCTTGAAGGAGAGAAGAAGGCGCTTGCTGCAGCATGCAGAGCTGCCCGATGCACTTCCCAGCTCCATGCAAAAGAGAGGAGGTAGCTTGCTGCTCTTGCTGCTGCTGTTGTGCATACCGTGATGCTGATGTACCTCACGTGCTCCTCCGTTGCGCCCACGCGCTGGCAGCGGTGGTCTTGCCAAAACGGCCGCGTGTCGAGAATTTTCGTGGCCAGTGCAAACAGCACTTTATTGCTGCCCCTTGTTGCTGCGGCAGTGCCGAAATTCCTCTCTGCATCCCCATTCAGACATGCCCGTTGGACAGACTTCTCCGAGCACTCTCGAGCAAGGCTTCTTACGGCTCCCTTCTGCCTTTTTTCTCGGCCTGTCTATGCGCCTCTGAGACGCTATCCTTCGCGTCGCCTATGTCTTCATGGTCCGCTGTGTGTGCTGATTTGTCAGTGGCTGTCGAGAGTCCTTAGCCTCGCACCCTCCCCTTCCATCTCTTGCAGTTTGTCTCTTTTTCTGCGATGTTGCTTAGCCACCACCGCTAAACTTTTGTTGCAATCCTTCCGCTGGGCACAAGAGGCGAGGCGGCCTCTGTCACCGTTGTTCGGGTTATCCCCTGTATTTTCGGTAGGCTGTGTGTGCGCCTCTCAAAGATGGTCTCGCTCTTATCTGCGCTTGTTTACGGCCTCCGTGCATCGCAGCTGGTTCAGGCGCGTCAAAAATTCACGTTCTTCTCCGACACAACATCTGCTATGTCCGCCTTGCACTGCTACGGCTAATTGCGCTCCTACGGCTAATTGCGCTCCTACGGCTAATTGCGCTGCTACGGCTAATTGCGTTACTACGGCTAATTGCGCTGCTACGGCTAATTGCGCTGCTACGGCTAAGCTTCTCGCGCTGCTACGGCTGATTGCTGCTTTTTCAACGCGTACTGCTGTCCAGTTGAGGCAGCCCCCTCCTTGCAGATGGCCTTGCTGCCGCAGCAGCCTCTGCATCGCTTGTGCCTGCTTGCCTCCGGCTATTCCAAACTGCTGCAACTTATGCGGGTGCTGCTGCAGGTAAGTGTGGCTGCTTCGGGGCCACTAACGCCGCGCCTGTGGCGCGTCCGGCAGGGCACTGCCCCCCTTAGGGAGACTTTGGCAGCAGCAGCCGTCTTTCTTTCGCCAATACTGAACCGACTTAGCCTGCAAGATAGGTCAGTGCAGGCGAGCGGATGGCGAGCTGCTGGCTCTTGTTTCCGTCGTGCCGTTCCAGTCTGCCCTTCTTCCCCTATGCCACGCGTGCCTGTCGTACCTCTGTCTCTTCGCCATTCTCCTGTCAAAGCGCATGCATGGCCTGTGCGGTTGCGATTGCCCGGGGATCCGTGCCGCTCTAGGTGGCCTCGCGTAAATCTGTACTTGCACCCATGAGCCTATCAGTCCGCTTTTTCCGTCCCTCCGAACTGCTCTACTTCTCACGGTTTTTCTGCGCTGCCGTTTCCCCTCCTTGAAGCGCTGCCTTCTTTGAGCGGCTGATGCAATAGTAGCCGTTCCAATGCAACTCGATGCCTCCGGATTGAGCGACAGAGGGACGGGGGGGAAAGCGGGGAAAATGTTTGGGTGTGGCACCGGCTGTGCATATGCATGTAATGTAGAGACATTGGGGAGCATCAGGGCTGGGCCTGGCAGCGATACGTTCTCTTTTGACTTGACGCGCTCATCGTAGAGACCAGACAAGGCAGCCCCTCCACATCTGCTGCTTGTGTCAAACTGTCCTTCTTGTCAGCCTCACTGTCCTCGATCCGATGTGTGGGAGTGGCGCCCTCTTGCTGGAGCTCATGGGCATCGCTGCTGGAAGCCTCCCAAACTCCCCCCGCAGGAGCTTTCCCTTTTTCAGTGTGAGCGAGCTCTCTAGCTAGCCTCTGCACACGAAGCAAGCGAACGGGGGAGCTAGCTTGCCAAGCAGGGCACAAACAGTCGAGTCTCCTAGGCCGGGAATCAGCTTACGTGACCAGCTAGCCAAATAGACACGCAGGCAGCACGACACCCACACCCGTAAGCAGCACCTCCTGTAAAAATAGTTTTATTTTTCTTGTAAGGCTCTGAGTTCTCCGGTTCTGTGGCCTGCTGGCTAGCTGCTGGGAGGCTGGCTAGGGGCTTTCTACCGCCTTCTGGTGCTTTGCTGTGGGCTTTGTGTCTTTGCTTCTTCGCAGTTCCCCAACCACTCGATGACGCGATTCAACTCCTTTCTTGACTGCCTGGATATCCTGTAAAGCCTCAAACCTTCGGCTGGCTTGATCCAGCCCGAAGCTGTAGATTTGCAGCCTTTGAGGCCTCTGTTCTGAACAAGCGGCTCCCTTGGGAGCTTCGTTCCGTGAAGCGAAGGGCCTCCTTTCTCGCAAGACGCAGCCACAGTTTAGCTCCACAGACGCTCACATGCGGCTCCTGTTGTTGCTGCAGGCCCCATCCAAAGGTGGGATCGCTTCGGCTTCTTGGGTGTGACAATAACAAGGAGCAGCTGGAGGTGCGTGCGCTGTTGTAACCCGACCCCAAAAATTTTGCACAAGTTTTTCGCGAGGGTTTCTGCGAAAGCTCTTGCGAGCGCGGTTTCACAAAGGCAAACTTGGGGCTGGCGTTGTTCGCAGAGTGCCAAGCTAAACGTGGAGGCTTTTCGCTTGAGGTCTCCAAGACTCATGAAGGCGGAGGAAGGACTGGACGATGGTTAGTTAGCAGCAGCGTTCTCAGTTGAGCTGCAGGAACACAGAGCTACGTTTTTGCCGCCAGGATATAGCGGCGCTTCTTGTTAGACCTTTCTGCTTCTGTAGATGGCGTTTGTGCTTGTCGACGGGGCGTGTAAGAGCTGCACGCACTGGAGTCAAGTGTCCATACAGTGCGCGCGTGGCTTTGCAGAAGGCGGTCTGCCTTGTCCCCTCTCGCTGACGCACTCTGACTTCTCGCCGGTAAGAGCCGCAAAACGCGATAGTGCCACGCAGCGCGTCGACTCTTTGTGTGGCTTTTGTAGCTTTTTTATGTTTTTCCCGCGTGTCTTCGTCTTGGAAGAAGGGGCGGAGGGAGTCGAGCACCTGCTGCCTCGAGCTATTTACCTTTCGCGGTCTTGTGCATGCTTGCCCGGCTCTTCTTACTGAGCCGGTTGATTCCGGGTAGCGCGCATGCACTGCACATGGGGAGGTGACTGCATTTTATGTGTCGAAGTTGCTTGGCATGCGTGGGCCGCTTTGCAAACAGTGTGTCACTGTCTGCTTTGCCGTTTATCTGTATCTCCTCGGTCCGCCTTGTTTTCTTCGCGAGCCTCGCCTTTGGAACGTGCGGGGTAGCGCATGTGGGGTCTTTTTGCCTGTGGAGTATGGAGACCTCGCGCTGTTGCATTCCTGCCTCCCTGAGTGCAGGTGCTGCGTGCCCTGCCTCCTCAATCTGTAGTGTTGACGAATGCGCCATACGGCGTGCGGAGCTTGCGGGGAGATAAGCGACAAAGGACGATGAGGCGGCTCGAGAAGGAGATCGCATCCAACCCAAACATCCGCTCTGCCTACCTCATTGCCCGTATGTCCCCCTCATTACTGCAGAAATAGTGGCGCTGCCGTAAAAAATGACTTCTGACTTTCAGGCCAAAAGAGCCTTCTCCGCCGGTATCTCTAGCATCTCTGGTTTCCGAGCCGTCTTTCTAAATACCCCTCGCACTAACCCGTGATTTTCTGTTTCTCAAGTTGTCTTCCCGACTTTGTCTGCCCGTCTACGCGCTGTACGCTGCTTCTTTGCACTGCTCCTTAAGAGAGCCCCCGCGACAGCCCTGTGGGCCGTCCGCACGAGTGCAGCCCACGCAGGGAACGGTTCGCGCGTGCTGCATTTTCGAGAAGCAAACACCTCGTAGATATGTCGACTCCCTCCTCATCCCTGGCGTGCATGCAGGGCTATTTTTGTTTTCGCACAAACAAGGGGGCGTGTGTGTCTGGGGCTTTCTGCGAGTTTGTCTGCAGCGGGGCGGTCCTTCAGGGCGGAGGCTTTGCTCCCCTGGAGGCCTTTGGGCCGTTTCAGCAACTCAGGCATCGACGTGCAGCTTCTCGAGTACAACAGGGATACACTGCCTAGTAGTACTGCCTCCCCAAAGTAGGGAAGGCAACAGCAACAACAAGCAGCATTGTGCCTCAGGAGCGCGTCGCAACAACGCACTCCATATTTCTGTTTGACTGACTGCTGGAGGACTCCCACGCATCACTCCCGCACAACATAGTACCCTAAGCAGCTCGCAGTGACATAAATGCGTGGCGGAGTATGCACAAATTATATATATAATACCGTACGTAGGTACATACAGATATCGTATGATGTATCTGGATTCTACCTGTATACGTGTTCGGCAAGCAACACTTGAGTTCCGGCACCCGTGTAAATCGCGAGAAGCAGCTACGGATAGCCAATCGCCAGCCCGAAAAAATTTGCCCTGCGCGTTCAAGAGATTCCTATACAAGCTACATTGAGCACTCTCCCAGCAGTGCCGTCTAGCAACGTGGCGAGTTCAGCGGCGGGAGGAGCCCTTCTTGCGGGAGCTGGCTGCTTTCGCAGCCTTCGTAGAGATCCTGTGCAGTGTCAGTGGCGCTAGGCTCACACCGAAATTCAAGTCCCCATTCTGCATGCACTTTATGCAGGTCAACGATCCAACGTTCAGAATTTGTCGTGTAGGTCTCCTGAGAGTAGCGCATGCAGAGTTCCCTTTGCCTGCAACAACTGCTCGAAGGTCCCCGACTCGACTACTGTCCCTCTGCGCAGAACCAAAAGCCTAGAGGCACATTTCAACACCGTGGGGCTGTGAGCAATCAGAAGTGAAGACAGCAAGCGCTGTTGCTGTTGCTGCTCTTGTTTCTGCTCTTGTTTCTGCTCTTGTTGCTGCTCTTGTTGCTCTTGTTGCTGCTCTTGTTGCTGCTCTTGTTGCTGCTCTTGCTGCTCTTGTTTGTCTTGTTGCTGCATGGCTTGTGTGAGGGCCTCGGTGAAGAAACGCTCGCTCTCCGCGTCTAGGGCACTAGAGGGCTCGTCCAGCAGCAGAATACGAGGCTGCTTGTATAGCGATCGCGCGATGTCGAGTCGCTGCTGCTCCCCGCTGCTGCAGCAGCAGCCTGCCGAACCCCCTACAAGCGTCTCCATACCCCGAGGCAGATGCTGAACAAAGCCCAAGCAGTTTGCCCTCTGTGCCGCCGCTTCCGCTGCTTGCGCTGCAGCAGCAGCGGCGCAAGCAGTGGGGGCTGGTTCCCACGCTGCATACTGAATGTTCTCTCGGATGCTGAGGCTCCCAAACAGTTTGCTGCTTCTGTCGCTCACTACTCCCAGCACGCGACGCAGCCACATGCCGGTGGGAATTTTCTCCAGGTCGATCCCTGCCGTAGCACCACAACACAAGAAGGCCAAAACAGCCCTTTCCCCCTCCACACCGCGCGCCGTTTGCAGCCACGATGCAAGGACGGGCAGGGAGGGGAGAGGTGGGACGGGGTCATAAGCAACAGCAGATAGTGTGCAGCAGCACGTCATGCGTAGCCGTACCGTCTACGGTGATACACCCCTTTTGCGGTCTTAGTTCCTTAGTGAGCAGCTTCATGATGGTGCTCTTTCCAGCACCTGAAGGACCTGCTATGCCCAGCAGCTCCCCGGGAAGGAGACGGAAGGACAAATCCACGATCCCGCCTATGCCCTCTCCGCATCGGCTGCTGCTGTTTCTGTTGCTGTTTCTGTTGCTGCTGTTGCTGCTGTTGCTGTTGCTATTGCTGTTGCTAGTGCTGCTTCCCGCTGCTGCTTCTGCTGTCGCCGCATCCTGGTCGTAGAAGTAGGAGACGTTGTGGAATTCTATCTCGCCCTTGAGTCCTTCTAAGGAGAGCACTTCTTTTTCCTGCTGCTCCTGCTCCTGCTGCTGCTGCAGGGAGGGCTGAATAGCAGCAAAGAGACGCTCTGCCGCTGCGCGTCCTTTAGCCCACTCGCCGGAGAGCGACGCAAGGCCGCTGAACCCCGCTGCCACCATCATGCTGTATGCGACAAAGGACGTCAAACTCCCGTATGTCAGCTGCAGCGCATGTGAGGAGGGAAAGCAGCATGAAGGCACAGCGACCCATTACGGCAGCAAAACTGTCGTAGCTGTAAGAAACCAAACTGCAAAAAGCAGAGAAGGACGGAGGGAGCGTCAAAGGGAGTCTCTCGCAGAGGCAGACAGCGCGCAGGACGAAAGGCGCAAAGGAGAGGAGAGAGGCAGCACAAAAGAGGCTTTTGCAAAGCCTCCGACTGAAGAGACTCCTCGAGTCTCCCTACTTCACCACCATCAGCAACGTTCAGAAGGGGGATCACCAACCACAGCAACAGCAACACCAACTACAAAACAACCGAAGCTCGCCACATGAAGTCTTTCTGCTACACATGCGAAACATGCCGACATGGAGAAACCTACAGAACCTTTCCTGAGGAGACTGGCTCCAGCGGAGAGCACCAGAAGCAACGAAAAGTTTGTAGCCACCGTTAAGGACCCCATGAGGGTGCCGCTCGCTCTGGAGGTCGCTGCTGCAGCCGCCAACACCTGTTGCGATACATCAGCAGCGCGCGCAATTTCCTGCTGCTGCTGCTGGTGTACGTACACCGCGCTGTGGGCGTAGAGGCGGTCCAGAGCGAACTCCGTCCACCGACCCTCTGCAGTCTGGCGTGCCTCTCGCAACCGCTTTAGACGCCTAAAAAGCAAAAAGGCCCCAAATAGCAGCCTGAAATAAGCGCGGAAGAAGCTCGCAGTACAGAAGCGAGAAGACGAAGAAGCGTCAGGCTTGAACCGTGAAGGCACCCCCACAGCAGAAACCCCTCTTCGTCCAAGGGCGCGCGGCCTCTCCTGCCGCTAAAAGCAGAGCCTTAGGCACACCCCACAAAGTCACGTGGAGTCTTACTTGGCAACAAGGATTGCAGTCGCCGCAGCTGCCGGTAGAAGGAGCAGCGCGGCTGCAGTGAGCTTCCTGCTGATGAGGAGAAGAGCGACGGTGCCTCCCAGAGCCGAGTTGGAGTACCTAAGGAGAGTGGGAAACGCGCGGCTTACTACTGAGGCCAGTTGCCGGCAGTCCTCTCCGAGAAGCGCGCAGAGTATTCCTGGGGTGTGCACTGTGAAGAAGCTCGGGGGGCTCGTTATACACCGTGCAAACAAGTAGAGCCTGAAGGAGCGAAAGAAGCGCCTTCGGCGTGTAGATTTGGTTTTTTCTTCCAAAGAGAGGGTGTGCCTCGCACATAGAGGATGCAAAGAGACTGGCACTCGAAGAGACGAGCACGTGGATTGGATCGTCATGCGATTCAACTAGAGACAGGCCCCTAAAAAGCCGCCATCCGCCCAGTGCGTCCACACACAACCCGCTCCTAAGGGCTGGCTTAAGCACTGGCTCACCGAAGCCTCGTGAGGATCTCCTCCTCCGCACGTTCCAGTTGCTCCGTCCTACACGCGCTGCCAAGTGCACCGAGGAAAAAAATTCCTCCGGCGAGAGCCAGCTGTTTGCCCTGGGGCCCCGCTAGGGGCCCGAGGGCGAGGGGCCCCCGCAAGGGGCCCCTAAGGAGCCCCTCTCCCGTGTAGGCAGAGTCCACACAAGTTCCCAGGATGTAAGGAGTCAGCATGTTGCATGCGGAGCACACAACAAGCGCCAAAGAGCCTAAGGCCAGTCGAGCCTTCGTGGACCCCTCGAGGGCAATGCGGCAAAAGAAGCGAAGGGGAGATTCATTCTCTTTGGGGCCCCGAAGGGTCTCAGGGGCCCCTAAAGCCCCCAACCCCCCCGGGGGCCCCTCCGGCTTGGACAGTACTGCAGGCATTTCAGGTGCTTCACACCCAAACTGTACACGTTGACGTTGCCCCCCTTATCTCCCCACACACACACATACACACATCAACGATCCCTCTGTGTCCCCCTGCTTATCTTGCATTTAAACACAATTATTTCGCCTTTCGAGCCGATAATGGGCGCTCTCGCCGCTCACCCTTCCCTGCGCCCCCGCAAAGGGTTCCCACCAGCGACACCGCAAAGGGGCTCCTGCGGGGCCCCTAGCGGCCCCATAGTTCCAATGACATTTCTAAGGAAAGCTTGCACTGAGTTAACTGCGTTTAAAAGGCAAAGCTTCACTTGACTCATGTTGCGCCCTTTGAGTGTTCGAACACCCCATGACGCTTCGACTGAGCTGTTTGCGCCGTGAGGTGGCTTTCGCCGCTTTCTGCGCCTTCTGCTGCGTCTTTGGGGAACTTTTTCCCAAATGAGGAACTGCAGGGACGCAGAAGCCCTAAGGAGCCACCCATTGAGCGTAGAGAGGCACCGAGAATGCCGACATATAACTGCCAACGGCGCCATCAAAGGCCATCATACATGGCATGGGGGCACGGCGGCAGACGGATACCATTTATTGCAGACCGCAGTGGTTAGTACGCATGTTGAACTGCGAAAAAATGTCCATAAGCGAACGGATTGCGACCAAAGTAGAAGAAGGCGGAATCCCTGTCTCGGCTTCCCCGTGAGGCTAGGAAAGCCGCAAATACAGGGACAGCCTGAGAACTGCAGGACCCCTAGCGAACAGGCAGACTTGGGACTGCATCACTTTTGCACTATGTTATCACCCTGATCTGTTATATGTGATCATAGGGTTGTTTCGTCGTCTGTGCACCGATTGCTACCCAACTTACGGGTAGCCCAACCACATGTTTATTGTAGGGTGTAGCTGTCCCTCCTCGATGCTCGCCGTAGCGAGACGTTTCTAGCACCAAGCTGATGCGAAACTACGTAAAAAAATGTCATGTGTCCCCTTGAAAGAGCTCCTGCCTCGAGGCCCTCATCCGAGAAGGTTCCAGCTTAAGGGGAAGGAGTGAAACGGCTAGGCTGCGCAGGCATTGATGCTCCCTCTCATCACTCTCAGCATTCACATCCAGTTACACACAGCAACCTATGGAGCACAGAGTCCACGGGTATAGTATTGAGCCAAAGCCATACTCGGCAGCACATAGTGTATGTGCAAGGGGCCTTACCACTGAGTCAGTTCTCCCCTGAAAACTATTCGAGCAGCACTGGGGTAGTGCAACGAGCCGAAGTGTAGGCTCGTCCTGAAATGCAGAGGGCTAAGCTACTTCTACACATTTACTATCAGGACAATGATGTCAAGTCAAGATTATGCGGAGAATTGATCCATTGATGAAGTTGCTCTTTTATTCTATATGCTGCATGGCAGAGTTGGCTGCAGTTTTTACAGATTGTGTGCTTTGCGCTTGAGCATTGCGCTATCGCATGCGATGGTAATGCGTAAATGTCCAGAGTACTTGGGGAACGTTGAGGACTGACACCCTGGTTTCCCTTCCTCCCAGCACGCCGGGGACCTTGTGAAATGAGGGCAAAGAAAGGGCGACGCTCGTGTGACGGAACTTATATTAGCTTTCTGTGCAGCTTTCTTACCGAATGTGGAGGCTGAGACTTCCTTGTTGAGGCCTTAGAGGGCGCGCCAAACTTGTTTCTAAATGCCACCTCTCGGAGGTAAGGGTCTTTGGATATCCCCTTCCATTTTGCTGTAGTAACGCAGCACCCATGTACACGAAGAGCCAGAGAGCCTTATTAGAGGCTATGTGTTTACTGGCCTAGCCAGGAAACAGTGTCTGGGCTACACTGTTCGTCATTTAGGGGGCGGCATAGCCGCGAGATCCCCATGGAGGTATGTGAGGCTCCAGGGTCCCTTCAAGCATGCACATCGTCTTGGCGTTGATTAGAGGCCTACCTACCCCTCTCCCAGCATTTGGAAGTGCCAAAAGCTCTGGCAGTCCAAGATTTTATTGGAAACACTTACCAGGCAGCCCTTCGGTTCGTAGCTGGCTTCGAAACAGGAAGGACCTGTAGAGTAGGAGGCGTAATGTGTCAGAGGGGCTCCATACGCAATTAGCCGCACTCACCTTGAGTCACTGCCAGTGTGTCAGAGCGCAAAAGTAGATGCAATGGGCCCCAGCGACTTATTTCAAATGCCCCTGGCCAAATTGAACTGTTTTTGCACGTACGGGAAAGTGAGGTGCTCCATTCATCAGGCTGCCCTTAGAACTGGCTTGTCTAGCCCGTTGTCCCCTCACACCCCCAACTTACCCACCGACCCACCAAAACGGTGTTTCTTAGTCTATAATAGCGGTAACTGTGGAGCGTTGGACAGGTAGAGGCCCACAAAACATGGAAACTGCAGCCTTAAGGCAGCAGGTACATTTATAGTGAACCTCTAGTCATGGGTCGGATCAGAGAGGACGAAAAGTGCATGGGATCCGTACAGAAGGCTCCTTTAAAATATCCCTATCTCCAGCTGTTAAAACTTTTGAGGGCATGTAAGGGAAGACCCACACAATCGAACAGCCTCATTATTCGTATGCTGAGCTAGCCCCGCTAAATTTCCTACTAGCACATTCGGCGGAGGGAGCTGCCTACGTAGGCGGCTACAACAGGGGGCTCCTGTCTCCATTTCTTATTGCCATTCGCTTCTGTCACATGGAAAGAAGCCTTCCGAGGGTCCCTTGGCCGCTCCGTTCCCGTGTAAGACTCCTCGTACCGTGCATCTATTTGCCTCGGCTAACTTCTCAGGCCCGTGGTCTGTACCCACCCGACGAAATAGCAAATTCAGAGTTCGTACACATTTCAGAAGGCCAAGCTAGCGCTTTGGGGCGTACGAAAAAGACTGGATACATGGAGATTTTTGATGGGAGGTCTCTCATGTGCTCCTCCAGTCAGGATGTGCGAAGAAGTGGCAAACCCTAACAACCCCCTGAATGGATCAGCCTATGTACTTGCAGACTTGCTCAGTTCAGCAGTAATGTGCCGAGCAACAATTGCCTTTACCTCATCTCGGTGAATCACTTTAAATACCCTCACGGCCAGAGGTACCACGTACTACGGGGATCTGATGCTCAGGGGAGCGAAAGGAGTGAGCGCAGGCTTTCAAGGTAGGGAATATGGCCTACTTTCTTACGTGGTAGGAGATTTCAACTACGTTTCGGCTCCTACGTGCTCTCGTCTGCGCCGTGGTGGCCACAGCACCGCCCAGGAAACAGATCATGGGTACCCTTTCTGCCTCTCCTGCCCCCGACGAAAGTCAAGATCAACATATGAACAAGGACAAAAAAGCATAAATGTTAAAAAGAAGGCAGCTGCAGGGGGCCTCTGAGACGTTGCTGGTGGCCAAACTGCAGTCCACTGCGGCCCAGTCCAGCGGTCAAGAGGCGGCGCTGGTCCAGGTGCCCCTAAGCGCAGTCCCACAGTACTCGCTACTTCCACGAGAAACTCACCAAAATACATTAATTGTTCATGCTGTATGCGTTTTATTGACAGAGAGGTAGAGTGCCGCCGCGTCGCCTCTAGGGGAGACCCTGCCTGCGGTGTCTCGACGACGCAGCAGCCTCGTGTCTCTGCCCTGAAGTCAGAACCACCGAATGCAAAGAGCCTCAAAACTCCCTAAGGCCCCGCACGCTCTACGTTTACCCATAGACACACAGGCGTTCGATAATAGAGACCCGCAGCCCCAGTTTCCCAGATCCAGCAAGCACATGTTTTTGACGCAGTGGTAGCTTCGACGCATCTGGCATTCGAACACGAGCATCATAATGAGGCCATGCCTGTTCGGCCTCGTGGTGGCCCAGGCAATGTGGGCCCCTGCCGCGGGCCTCCGAAGAGTCAAGAGTTTTAGGGATGCCGTACTGAGCAGCCCGCAGTACCCATGGATGGACGAGGAGGTTTCCCAAGAGGGGCCCTTTGAAGCACTGTCGCAGGAAGACAACAGTTTTTTGCAGAGGGATAACGACTTGCCGGAGGAGCCCCTCGACGAGGGCAGCGGGAGTATGCAGGAGGAGGGGGCCGAAGCGAATGAGCCCGAAGACACAGACGACAACCAAGCAGCACAGCAGCACGCCACCAACAAGGAGACGGGGCCTGTGTCAGGTTCTAAAGCTGAATCTGACCCCAGTAGCAGCTCGCCTACGGCAAATGGTGAGGAGAGACCAGGAATAGCAACAGCAGCTGCTGAGGATACTAAGGAAGCGTCAGAGGTTGCACCCGAAGGGCTTGAAGCGGCATCGGAAGAGTCAGAAGGAGCATCTGAAGGGCTAGAAGAGGCATCCAAAGGGTCAGAAGACGCACCCGAAGGGTCAGAGGGGGCATCCGAAAGGTTAGATGAGGCGCCTACAGGGTCAGAGGAGACACTGAGTGAAGCTCAAGGTACACAGGAGCAAAATGACGAAACAGCCGAGCAGTCAGAGAAGGCAGACAATGCAGTAGAATCAAGCCTTTCGCATCCAGCTCCCAAGCAAGCGTCTCTTCCAGGGGCAGCGGCGGGATACCCAGACCAGCCAGTACAGGCTCCCGCCGCCATTCAAGGACAGCCCCCCCCTCTAGAGCAGGTGCCTCTTCAGTCTGAAGGCTTACCGCAATCATCTGTTCATGAGACGACCGCAGAGACACAGAATTCCGCCCTTGCTCCCAATAAGGAGTCTACTGAAGCGGGTATGCCCCCCGCAGTTCCTCCTACACCGGTGACGGAGGAAAACCAGGATGTCCAAAATGAAGCAGATATACGTGCATCGCCAGAAGAAATCTTGTCTACACTCCCTGCTGAGGAGGAGGCGTCCCAGAATGCTGCCGCTACTCCTCCACCCCCCGAGAACGCAGAGGGGCCCCCAGCAGAGGCCCCCAGTGGTCGTTTTTTAACCATTCCCGGCTCTGAAGACAGCCCTGAGGTACCCGAAGTACCCGGGCAATCTGATCTTGTAGTGCGCTGGACTCGGGCGTTTCTTTCAAAGGGCCGGGCAGCGTTGCACATGATGACGCATGCAAACATCCTCCGGACCTTCCAGAACCGTTCCGAGGAAGTGCGCCCCAGCCACGCTCTGATGCGCAACCTGGCTAAGAACTTCCAGGCGCTAAAGCAGCAAGTGGAAGAGGCAAGAGCCCTTCAGAGCCAACCAGCAACACAAACAGCAGCCGAAGTAGCAGCAGGCAATACCCTTTGAACCAGACGAACGCAGCCACTAGGTGCGCGTATTGGAAGGTTCTTGAGAAACGCGCCAGTGCAAGGCGCAGGGGTCCCTCTACAAGGCTCGCCGGAAAAAGCGGTCACAGCAGCGGCAACATGATCCAGCAGCAAGCTGACTGCCGTAGCAAACTGTCATAAGGTAGAAACCAGGGTGACGTGTGGCACTGCTACTTAACAAGGAGGAATGAAGGGACGCCTCAGCCAGGCTCTGGCGCATACGCCGCACTAGAGGTTTCCAGCGAATGGCGCAAACAAGGGGGCCCGTGCAAAGATACTGCGCAGGAGTCTCGGCATGAGACTGCGCTCCCCGGGGTGCCTCTGCGGCACCTGGGGCCTCCTTCAGGCACGGTGTACTGAGGCCCCTAAATTACCCCTTTGCAGAACCACCATCTAGCCGTCACCGATGAGAAAATGGAGGCACATAGACCACCAAATTCGGTGGGCGGGTAGTTAGTCTTTAGGGCTTGTGCTCCCTCAAGCACTTCATGGAGTGCTTCGGAGGGCAGCACGTAAAGAAGTGGCTCTGCCTCTACAAGCCCTTTAGAGAAAACTACAGCCCCACAACAAGGGTGGCCAAGCGGCTTCCAGAAGATCCTTTTTCAAGCCCACAACAGCCCCTCTTACAAGAAGTAATCCGGAGGGGGTTTCTTGGAAGGAATGCCACGACGCTCCTGAGAAGAATTCCATGCACGCATGTGAGTACGTGCACATGTTCAGATCACAATCCTCAAGCTGTATGCGAAAAATGGAGAACATGTGAAGGGCAGAATCGAACAAGGGGAGCTAGTAAAGAAGCGCATCAAATAGAAGGGGTAGTAATAATATATACAACGCCGCGTAGAATGCTTTAAGGGACTTCCGCCCGCGTGTACCGGAGGCGCAGCTTCAAAAGTCTTAAACTGGTAGTTCAGGTGCTCGTCTAACTCCATAACCGTCGCCACGTTCCCGCATCTGAGGAAACGAATTCAAGGAGTTAAGGGTGCCCCTTGCTAAAAAGAGGTATTTGTATGGCCTGAAGGGTTGCCGAGGAGCCTCCATACGGATAGGGAAAATACTCGAAGCGTGAGGCTTCCCAGCAGGCTGCAAGCATGTGATGTGTGTAGGCCTTAGTACGAACCTATAGCAATAGTTGGGTGCAGACCACACCGTAACCAGTCGCTTGTCAAACCACCACTTATAGCCCTGAGAAAACACGACGCAACCGTGTAGAACTTGGAAGGCAATTTGAGAGGGCCGCACTGCTTGGGGAACGCGACACCCGTAGGCACGCCTATTGATGCGCAACGAGAGTGAGAGGGAGCGAGAAGAGCCAAGGAGAACGGTAAATCGCCGAAGATCTAGCAAATAATCCTGTGAGAAGGGAGGCTATCAGGTATGACAACGCGGAAGAGAGCAGCGAAGCGACGATGATCGGAAGTTGATCGCTCACATCCATGACTAGCTGGTGTGCTCTGGCGATGATTTCGATGTTGTTTGTGTGACAAAACTGCATCCACAAAATGTCAACTCAGCAGCTCGAACTAATATCGCCTCCAACGAGGATGGGTGCCCACCAGAAGGCACGCGCAGCCCCTTTCCCTCCACCATTGTGAAGTCTTGGGAGTACAGACTGGGGTGTACATACAGCATACCGTCTTAACGATGTCGGAACCAAAGAGATAGCCAGCCCCTCGCGGGCTATACCCCCAGCCTTTCATTTCTGGAGAGGCAGAGCAGCAGCAACGTCACAAAATTCGCGCATTATACAATTACCAAGCCCCTTGGATGCATGCAGCAAAGAGCACAGGCTGCTGCGTTAGAACTTGAAAAAAAACCTGCCTTCGGGGTCGCTCCACAAAAGATCACACATAGGCCCCTCGTGAGGCACTTCTTGCTTTCTATCGATTGAACGAATCTGCAGATTCACAGAAAAATTCAAACTCGAGCAGGCATCAGAAACTCGCAGACGGCCTCCCCGAGATAAACATAAAAGCAGTAGAACGCAGAGCCATGGGAGACGCCGCGGCGCAGAAAGCGCCTCACGAAGGCATACACACAAGAACAGAACACAGCGGACAGCACCAAAATCACGCCTTGATGCAAAATGGCGACTCAGCGAAAGGATAAGCAGCTCTATAATATATACAGACGCATGTTACACACACACATATATAAACACAGGCAAACCAGCACACCAAACCAAGTAAAACGGCTCACGCCACAACAAGGCGCATACGGAGAGGCACCAGGAGACGTAAATAGTGGCAAAATGAGCCCACACAGAGGAGCTGCGTACATATACGTGCAAGATTATGGAGGGATGCATCCCCAACGGGAGTCGCAAGACAGTCAGTACCATCATGCAAAAAGAGGAGGGCAGGAGAGGCAAGAATTTGACGCTCGCTAGCACGTCTATTTGTCTATGTAGTGTATAGGGAAAAAACGTGAGGGCTGGATTCTTTGTTGTGCCCGTGTTCGAGAAGTGCTGTCGTGGACAGACTTCATCAATGTTTGAAATCGCCGGGGAAAGGCCCCCATGGAGCGCGAAGAGCTGGTCGTCAATGATGGCCGCTAGCGACATGAAGTCAAAGACTTCCGTGCAGTACCTCCAAACGCTGCTGCTCCCGTATTTGCGCAGACATTCGTCGTAAAAGCCATACACCTGAGCGGCAGACAGGGCGCACAAAGAGAAAAAAGGACGCAGCATACAGAGGCATGCAGTTCATTAGTTCTCTGCAGTAGAGACGAAAGGTGTGCAGATGCGTGCTGCGAGCAGCCCGTATAGCATGCATATATATATATATCTATGCCTGTGTGTGCTGTAAACCTGTGGGTGTGTTTAAAAAGTCTATGGAGAAGCCATGGAGCAGCAGGCAATGAACTCCATACCCAGTTTGCAAAATTGACATGCAGCTGGGGTGCCAAAAAGCACATGCGTCTCTTCTTTGGAAAGCGGTGACCTTGACCCCTTTCTCTACGTCCCTCTATCCTTACCTGCGTAATTTGTCTGCTCTCATGGTTGCCACGAATAAGCGTTATCCTATCCGGGTAGCGAACCTTCAGGGCGAGAAGTAACAAGAATGTCTCCACAGAGAAGTAACCGCGGTCAACAAAGTCCCCTAAGAAGAGATAATTCGTCTCCGGCAGGAAGTTTCCGACACGAAACAGCTCTAGCAAATCGTAAAACTGGCCGTGGATGTCTCCACAAATCTGTATTTCACACCGCGAGGCGCACGCACAGACTAGGAATCACTTATTACGGGAAGAAAACAAAGCTAATACAAGAAAAGCGAATGGTCTTTTGAAGGACACTTCCTCTCTCTCAGACCGCATGCTGCCTGCTCACCGTCACGGGCACGTCGACCCTCTCTACGTTGCTCTCTTCCACCAGGATTTCTTTGGCTTTTGCGCATAACGCCTTCACCTCTCTCTCCGGGATGCACTCGCACCGACGCAGCTGCTCTATCTGGCGATCCAAACTGCTCATATTCCCCCCACCACTGCTGCTGCTGGTTCTGCCACCCCCACCAGCGGGAGCTCCGCATGCGCTGCCGCCAGCGCTGATCAAGAGGCCTCCAGGATTCGCTGAATCAACGCCTGCAGCCCCCTCGGGAGCCCCCATCTTGGAATCCGCTGACGGGGAGGTCCCTTGGGAAGAAGACCCTGTAGCTGCTGCTACAGGGTCTGCTGCACACGCTGCTGATGCTGCGTCTGACATCTCCATTGAAAACGGAGAGTAATGACCCTATAGCCCCGAAGGGGCCCTGGAGAGGTCCAAGTCCAGCACAGGGAAGAATGTCTTCGAAGGGCTGTCCAGCAATGCGATGCCGCGTTGTGAAGCAGCGCCGAGACGCAAATCCTCGACCGCACGCTGCCCCCAGACAGCGAAACGGAATAATTGAAATGCAGCCAACCAACGCTGTGGGTGGCTCACCTATAGCGGCTAACTGATGCAGCTGATCCAAGCAGCTGCGGCTGCTAGTGTTGCGCGCTGTGCGGTGGTGGCGATTGCTGATGACGCCGCTGCTGCCAAAGGGTGTCAATTATGCACGCTGTTGGTGTGTGAGGAGTTTGTTTACCGATACGAATGGAGAGAAGATATGCGGGACCGTGGCTGTGGCCTTTTATCGCGACATGGGCTAATAAGGAAGAGGATGACCTGCGTCTGTACACTGAGAGCACTGAGACTCAGTGGATGTCCTTGATCTCCTTAGAAAATAGCTCTTCTCATTCGGTTTCGCACAAATAATCAAAAAATGCGAAACGTGCTACCGCTGCCTCGCCAGGGCCCCCCTGGAAGGCGAGCGATACGCATGCAGCCCTCGACGTCAGCTGCACGGGTCTGCACAGCAACTGCTTGAGCACAAGAGAAAGTTGTGACAAAAAGCGATTTCTTGGAAACGATGCACTTTGGGCGCCTAAAGATCCTGCACCTCCGCGTGAAGGCGATTTCAGGGCCTAATAGCGGTCAAGCCGAACCCTGAGCTGTCTAAGCAAAGAGGCCTCCCACGAAAAGCCTCATTTGTAGGGCCATTAGTAGGACACGAACACGTGTGGCGCTTTCGCAAGACTGAAAGCTCCGCGGGTGCTGTATAAGCTCGCTGGGCATAGCTACACAGAGCGGAAGACCAGTGGTTTAGGGGCCTCCTCCTTGCCGCATACACACAGTGGCTAGACTCCCTACAGGCAGGTACCAATACTTTCACGAAGCATAGCTTGTCTGCCTTATCTGACCCATCCTGGGGGTGGCTGCTCCTCCTCTACCCTGGCTACGGTACCCCGTTGTTGTTTCCGTGGGGAGGGGCCCCAGAAACTGCACAGCCACACAAAAGCGAAAACGACAAGTGGTCTTCGTGGGCACAAACTTTGCGAGGAATAATCCTATTTAATCCCTGATATCCTGTCTCGATAACTTTTTGCAATAGCGGAAGGAGAGACAAAACCAAACTGTAACTTCCTCACCAAAGGCCTGCCTAGAGAGAAACCTGAAGCCAGAATTAATACACGCTTAACGAAAAATCATGAGGTTTTCTAAGGACGTGTCTCCCTTTGCTCGCCAGCGCCCCTTCAAGTAACCCATATAAGGGGAGAGGGACATCAACGCAGCACACGCTCTTTGGGCCTAGAGCATTTTTAGGAAATTACACAGCATCTATCGCATGCTCACACAACGGTACGTCTCTTTTTACTTAACTTACAGCACTCCGGGACTAATATGAGATACGAACATGCAAGCCAATTCTTTAAAATGTTCACTAGTCCCTGGTTTAAAAAAACTTGTCCGGTAGAAAGCGCTAAATTGTACCTTTGTCACTTACTGCCAAGGCCTAATAGAGGAGCACATGCGAGCTCTTGGACCTTTACGAACATCTGCGCAGCTTAATTTCATTTATGGCGGTAGTCGCCATTAATGGGATTCCTTGCGTCCCTGTGTAATTGCCATGTTCCAGTCCAGGTCCTGCCTGAAATAGCTACCTTCATCCATAGTTATTGTTTGAAAAGTTGTTCATTCAAAAGTCGAGGTGTTCGATACACTCGGATGTATGTGAATGCACTCTTATTCTGGTAAAACCTAAATGGTCGATGCATCTGTTCCCTGTTCAACCACTGGCTGCGGGTGCAAGACGATATCCGCTTTCCCCACAACTGCTGTCGAGATTCAATAAAGTTATTTGTTAGTTCAAGAATTTGAGTTTCTTTGGCAACTACATGGGAGAGCAATCCACTGGCTATGGAAGTACACGGTGGTGCAACCCACTTCTGGAGGAACAGGCCTGCCTGAAAGCCGCTTTGACACAACTGGTACAAAGGCATGGTCTGCGAACCAGCCAAATGTCTATGGATGCGTTGAATAGGTTATATTGACCTCAAAATTATGGTGGCCATAAGGATGGTCAAGTACTCCAAGATTTCATCAGCTGATGGGAGATGTATCTCGCAATGCACCCCATGGAAAAAGAGAAACACGTGTTCTTTGAAGCATTTCTTAGTGGAGGGCGAGGCTCTTTAAAGGACATCTCCATCGATGTGAAAGAATTCTGCCTGCAGGGATTGCTACAGTGTAAGCATTTATACAAGCCCTGACTCATTGGTCTATGCCAGAATCAGCTCAACAGCAAGCGTTCGGCGTTTGAGAAAGCTGCCGGAGAATTGACCGACAGATAGAAGCATCAACAAATGTAAAAGCTTGGCTAGCGAATGCCATAACATAGACTAAAAGCTCCCTTGTCAGTAATTTGCCTCGGGTCTAGCCGCCTTGTGATGTTCAATGGTTGCCCGATGGGCAGCGACGAAGTGATCAAACGACTGATCAGTGGGTTTTAACGTGTGATAGACTACTTGAGGTTTCAGGAGCAAATGAGAGCAATCGCTTTGTCTTTGGCTGGATAAGAGGAGCCAAAGGGAGGGACTTAGAGCCTATGGATGTCGGGGCTGTGTCGACAGGCCTTACTCGATAATCTAAAGTAATAGAGAAAAAGCAGCTAGAGGGAACCTGTCGTCCGAGACGGTCGCAGACACCCCCAAAACAGTGCACCTGTATTTTTGTAGAACATTGGGGCATATAATTCAAGTCTGCAAACGCATGCGCAAGCCCACGAACTTAAGCAGTGGGACTGAACCCAGCGGAACCAGTCAGCAAAGTGATTAAAAAAGGCGCGTCAAGTGAACGAAAGCCTTCCACAGGCTGCAACGCAGTGAAGGGGCTTTAGAGGACAAACACTCAGTAAGAAATCCCCCATCCCTCAATCATGCACTAATTTTTCACATTAATGATCAAGACTTGCTAATGATACTTCACACCGATATTTAGTGGAGCTGCTATCGAGGAGACGGCGCTGCAGTGCAATCTAGCTATTCATTCGTGAGCGCAGTCCTTAAGACCCGAACATGCTGAAGAGTGGCACAATACAAGCATTGCTAAGGCTATGCACCTGAATATTCCTTCAGATCGGAATCGTGATCCATCAGAATAGTCCGTGACTTCTAACCTGGACCCATGCATCACGTGCACTGTTAAGGATGTCAAGGGTGACCGCAAAAGCAGCCACAGGTGGTCATTATTGCGTTCTGTTGAGTTGATCCGGCAAGCGGTGAAAAACAACAACCGCTAGTCTCCTGAACATCGCACATATCATCTGTGGTGAGCGGGGTCGAGTCCGTATCTCAACAAGGTAAGGCAGAGTCTCCATATGGCAGCTCAGCAGCGCAGTAAGAGAAGACGGTTTTGAGGCTGCTTTCCGTCTTGGTGGCTCTTCAACTAGTTTCGCATTAAGGATTGCAATTGATTTGTCATTCGAGTAATAGCAGGAATGGGCAAATTCCAAGTGGCGGCTCGGGCATGTGCTGAATAATAACAAGCTGCTGACAGGCTGATCACATACCGGCAGTCCAGCTTGCCTTATTGGCATAATTCATTGGTAAACCCTAAGCTATGATTCGCGGTGTCGGGAACCCCCGCAGCGTGAATAGGAGTATGAGCCGCAAGTGGATGGGCTGTGGAAAAACGGCAGAGTAAAGGAATGGGCTAGCACCTTTTGGCAAGAGCCTGTGTAAGTGCCGAAAAAGGATGTAAGGTGAGCCATGTGCATAATTTTAAGCCCCTGAACAAACGTAAAGTCTAACAAAAGTTTCTGATACCTCATGGTGGCGAACGGCTTGACAAAGGACACGATTCTACAGTCAAATCAGCATTAGATTCCACAGGTGCCCTCATTCAAAACCATTCAACCTAATGATAGACACAAAATGGCCGGGCCGAGCTACAACTGGAAGTTGATCGGGAGTTCAGTGAGCCTAGCATGAAAGGATGGATGGCTTTCTACACGGGTGATGCCTCCTTTAATTGAGCAGGGCGCTCAAGTTGCACCAAAAGTACCTAATCCTTGCACTAAAGGCCATTTATGAAAAGAATTGATATGGCAAGGCATGCAGCTCATACGCATGAGGACAAGAGTGCAGGAATCAAGTTAGTTCTGGCAAAAATTGAAGCAAGCATGACGCTACCATTAACTTTGCTCACCTGCAAGAGCGTTGCGAAGCTCTATTGTTCTACCTCTCACTACACGAATTTCATTCCTGGGTATTTTTGGATTGCTGCGTTAACTACTGAACTGATTATGAACCGCAGTCTGTAAGCTCGACACAGAAGGCTGATGCCGTGACAAGGACGCTTATCAGTCGTTTTACAAGTCCTCCACTGCATACACTGCTAAATTGTAAGCGTCCTTTCCTACTCACACCTACTTACAACGGATATAAGTGGGGTGTTGGTGGGTGGCAGTCTCTCCCACCAGACTACGGGTTCTCCAAAACACAAAACATTGCTGATCCTTTTCATCATTTTAACCCAAACGAGCAGCGGAAATCAATGCGCGCTATTTTGCTTGGTGCTATTTGGCGTGGTGAGGGTGTCAAGTGTTCCCGCAGTGCTATATGGGTGTGATTTTACTGTCAGATCGGTTATTAGTCTTTTCTGTTTACGACAAGCTTTCAGGGCTTTGATTATCCTAGGGCTGTGCCGCCGGCTTTGACGCCTCCTGTTGTACTTTAGAGTGAAGCATTTTGAGACCGTCTCAAATGCGGCCTTCGACGCGCTCGCGCAAGGCTCCAGAGATTCATTGCTGAGCGGCGCAACCGGCCTTGTCTTATGTCCCTTGAAATCGCTTGAGTCTTGTGCTTCTAACATCCATGCATCTGCTGCTGTTGCCAAAATACAGAATGGCAGCTGGCTGAGATGCAACCACGTTGAAGAAAGTCTGCTGTGGTTAAAAACAAAGCCCAATCTCCGTCGCCTATGCAGTACAACTTCGCCCCCCAGTGCCGCTCTGCGCAAACCATATGGTCACGTTCCTTCGGAGCACGGTGCGATACACGCCCCCATGGAAAACCTGCCTGGTTCTTCTGACAGTCCGCATGCATCGTACGGCAGAGATGAATGCACTGTCATGCCCAGCCTTTCGGCAGCTAAAGCCACGAAATTTTTCTGGATCTGGCCGTTTGCAACTCCTTGAAGGTCGTTAAAGGATTTGAACTAATCTGACTATAAACTCTTACTATTGGACTTCCGGAGTTCAACAATGAAGGTACCATCTACGTCGGTCTCCGCAGAACGCGAATATACCCATTTCATCCCTTGTTCTAGCTGTGTTGCGGCTCAGGGAGTCACCCAATTATCCTAAGCTCATCTCCGGAACCTGCAGGGATCCTCAGGGAGTATGACCACCGTAGGAATTACGTTCGTGTATGCGATGTGGCGTGCCTTAACGACCCACCTATGAACCACCACCCTTAGGCAGACGGACAGACACGCAGAGCGCACCAATCTCAAGCTTCTGCAGTATTCGCAACTCTGTTCGCACACAACTCTAATTGCGTGGCTTAATATTTTTACTTGTGCTGAGTGGGCTTAGAATACAACAGTACACCCGTGTAACTGTGCCTCGCCCTCATCCCTGATCTACGCTGAGGAACCGCTCTCCAATACGCGACCAGGTGCTGGTGGTTCGGTATTTGCACCCACCTTCTGCAGGGGCGGAATCAATGAATATTTGGCTAGTCTACGGGAACATGTGCGCAATAGTTCGAGAAAAGCACGAAACTTTGAAAAAGCCGCGGTCCGGTGTGTGTTTCCAGTCTAAAGGGTTGGTTTGGGTGGATGGGTAGGCTGTATGATGCCCAGCAAAAGGGGGCAGACAAAGGAATTTGCCGCCAGGTGGCTAAGACTATATGCCATCATCGCAAGAATCAAAGCTCTTATTCTACCCATTTCCCTAGAATCTGGAGATGCCGCAGAATTATCTTTATTGGTTTCACTAGCAAGCTTCAAAACACCCCGAAGTGTTCGTGGACTTTGTGGCGCAGGCAAATAATCCACATGGAGGCAGAGGATTCACAGGGAGCCGTAGAAGTGCTGGACTCTAGAATGTTGAGCCCCGAGGACCTCTTAGGCAGCGAATTCCTTTAAAAGGGATGGGGACCACGAATATTTATTGTGCCACTTTCATACAAGATCTGCTCAGAGGGCCACTTACATCCCGACACAAAACAAACTTAATAGAGTTGTTGAGTGCATTCCCAAAAAACTCCCGCCTTCCCTGCTCTCGCCCCCCCAGCGCTCTCGACGACAGGAACGAGGGGCAGCTAAACTGCCACAGCTGCACCTTCTGAGCAGTCCGGCTGTTAACAGCTGGTTGAGCGTAGCACCAAGCGCACAAGCCCGCACCGTTGCGTACTGTGGTACTGAGCTACCAGTACATTGGAAGAAATTAGATATACGAGCATACAAAACAATTAGTCAGCCGTTTACCAATTTCTGTTTCAATAAAACTAGTGCAGCAGAAATGTCTAGATGTGGCTTCGGCCGGTGCAGGAGGAAGAAAGCGGCAAGTGTCCAGAAACCTGCGATATAGGGGTTTGGGGTAGGATGACTGCATGCGCCTAAGGTCGGAAAGGAAAACAACACGAAAGCGACAGCAAGAGGCAAGAGGAAGCAAAGAAGTAGAGCAGTGGAGTGGGGATGCAGGTGCACGAAAAATAAGGCTACGTGCACTCAGCCCGCAATGAGCCCTTCAGGCTACCCCCTGAGATGCCTCTAAACAAGGACCCTCCCTCAGTTCCTGTGACTCCCCGATCACTGCCTACTGTCGCTTCAACATTCAGGCAGCACCGTCGAGTAGGGAGGGGCAGCGCCGAAAAGTGTTGCTTCTCGCAGTGTGGGGTATCCTGCCACGCGAGCAAGGACTGCCCTAGTTGAGTTGCTTTTCGCTCTGTGGATCGAGAATCAGACTCCACGACCGCGTTACTTTTACGGGCAGCTCCTCTGAAGTTTCCTCTACGTTCCTGAGGAACGACTCCAGGGATTCTATCGCCTTATTTCTACCAAGGAAGGTTGCGGCAGGGCACCCAGCGCGCCAGTGTTTCTGCAACGCTCCCCAGTGCCGATCTACCCATGCAGCGGCTGCTTCTTCGCAGCTCTCAGTGGCAGCCAGCCTCAGAGGCAAGCTCCGCGAGCCGACAAGTATCTCCGCTGCCACAATTACGCAGTCCTCAGTGGCGCTGTGGGGAGAAGGCGGGAGGGGGGAGGAGGCACCACTCACATTCACCTCGGCGGCAGCCAATGTCGAGACACCGCCTGCACATGCGAAAGGTACTGCCCCTGGCGATGCAATATTTGTTGCAGGGTTCTCGCTGGAAGGTGACGGCAGCACTCGATTTCGTAGATTGCATCGCTCCGAGCTCAAGAGGCCCCCAGCATGACATTCCTCCTCACCAGCACCTGCCCTCGCATTGCTGCCTCTTCTACAGACAGCCTTTTGCAAGGCAGGCACGTCGGCGATCCTGGTGCTGTCTTGTTCCGGTGTGGCATCTCCGTCGCTCCAAATGCGGAAAAGCTGAGCGGCGGGAGCCTCAACGAGCGGATGCTCTTTTCCACCATTTTGCTGCAACTGCTGCTGCTGCAATTGCTTCTGCTGCATCTGTCGCTGTTGTTGCTGCAGTTGGTGCGAGGCTGCAAAAGAACGTCGATGGACGGCTGGTTGAGGGGGGGCTGCTACGAGGGGGGGGGCGGTAGGGTCACTAAATAGATGCTGCAGACGTGCAATAAGCGTCTTGTTTCTGCATGCCGGAGGGGCTTGTCTGCTCGTGGGAAGAAAAGAGGCAGGAGGAGCAGCCACAGATGCTGGAGCACACGCTTTGGCTGCCGGCTGTGGGTGCTGCTGCTGTTTTTGCATGTGCTGCTTCTTGAGTTTTTCTATTGCTCTGTGTTCTAGGCATTCTTGCTGCCTGAGGATGGCTTTCTCGCGAAGCGCGGCCCTCCTCTGTGCCTCGGACTGCTTTTGGTGCTGCTGCAGGTGGTGCAGTTCCTGCTGCAGTTGCTGCATTCCGTGAAGGAGTGTGGCTCCCAGTTGCTTAGCCGGCTGTTTATAGCGACCAATGAGGTCTCCCAGCATTGCTGGAAGAGCGACAAAGGGGTCTTCCCTCAGAAACTTGGGCACATGCTCCTCCGTCGCAGAGTCAGCTGCTGCGGGGGGTGCAGCGGGCGTTGCCGTTGCTGCTGCAGCTGCTGCGCTGCAGCTGCTGGGGGAAGGACGACTCACGGGAGGCAACACCACTCTGCCCTTGAGCTCTGCTAGTTCTGCATCGAGGACCCTGCGCTGTCGCGCATGCAGCAGCAGCAGTTGCTGTTGCTCCTCTAGCTCCTGGCGTAGTGCAACTGCAGCCCGGCTAATTCGGGTGTAGGTATCCCTTAGAGCCTCTTCGCTGAGACCAGCCATGGCCGACACAGTTGCTTCTGTCTTGCTACTTAGAGAGCCGCCGTCCATCGCGTATTGCCTTTCCAATGAACTCTTTGCGCATGGGAAGTCACCCGCTGCCGTCCCGGCGAGGCCTCCTCCTGCTGCTGCTGCTTCCGACATTCCGCAAAAAGTGCAGCCTCAGAGGTTTATGACGACGGCTCTCATGCCAGATCGGGGTGCTGCAGCAGTAGCGTCCCCTGTATTCCCTCCAATCTTCTGCGTGGCAGCGAGTCGGCGGTGGCCAGAGCAGTGTGCGTATTGTTGCAGCCGCTATGGTGGCAGTACGATGACTCTTCTGAAAAAGTGTATGAGTAAATATCGCTGTAAAAGTCACTTAGGCGGCCTGATGCCGCGCTTCGCATTTTTTCCCTGGTTTCTGAACATGTACTGACCCTCTGCTGGCGGCGAGGTAGTCAGCGGCTAACGTTGTAGCGGCGCGCTGCGAGTGTGTCTGTCTACGTGAGTCCCCGCTGCACAATCTTTAAACTTAAAAAATTCAAGATTCCGTCCAAAATCAAGCGCGTGGAAGAAAGAACTCCCAGCATAGCTGCTCGGACAAGAAGGCCTGCCGCCTCCGAGACAACCGCTGCCGCCTTTGACCCCAGGGTAGTAAGTATGGGCGGAAACGTAGCAGAGAGCACCACACGAGATTCTGCTGCTCGTATACGTTACATCGGAGTATTAACACGTGTTTTGCAATGAGAGAGAGTTCGAAAAGAACCCCGAGCAAGAGAAAGGATTACCATTTGAATGGTAGTCCTGAAGAGGCGCGGGAAGGGCGTGGCAGCCTCTTGAAGACAGCCCTGCATTCCCAGTATTTAGCCGTTTTCATCAGGCGTTCGTTACAGGTAAGACGCGCCAGCAGTTCCCATGCCCAGCTGCCTCGCCATAAGGATGCTGCCTCTGGTTCAATGAAGGAACCACATGCACGCAGCACTGTCCAGCAGACGAGCTAGCCAGGGCTAGCCACAGTTGCAGGGGACCACCACCCACCATCCCCTAAGGAGCAATCTCGTCAGCTATCTAAGCGCGCCTCTGTCGTGTTTAGGCTCGCTAAGGGGGGAAGGCAGCGCCTTCGGAGCTCCGCTCAATACACACACCTCCCTGTTTGCCAGTCTAGCAGGGGCATCAGCCCGCTATCATCGCGAGCATACCCCAAGCTTTGGACACTAACGCTCTACGTCCTTGCGCCTCCAAGGAGACACTATTCTAGACAGCGCAGCATTACGAGATATGCCTGCCGCAGCAGGCATGTCTGCTGCAGGGGGCCAATATCAGCAGAAAGCTGATGCAGCAGCAGTAGAGGTGCAGGAATACTGAGGCGCTGCAAAGAGCGCATGCGTGATTAATTTTGGCAGCAGCACTAGCAGGCACTGCTTGCCTTTGCAGCCGCGCGCTGAGGCTGCTGCTGTCCCTGCTGCACCCACAGCTCTCGACGCCGTCTACGCACCTTGAAAATCTTTCAGACACTGAGAGATGGCTGCAATCCGCCGCTTTGCTGCTACAGCGAATAAGTTGCCCGTGTGCTGCAGAAAAACGGACAGCGCGTGCAGCACGCATACCAGTTGCGTTCACAGACCGCACGAGAGCGGTGGCAGCGACGGCAGTTATTGTACTCGTAGCGGCTAGTGCTAGGCTTATATGCGCATCCACAGCAATAAATTGAAGCGCGAGTAACAAAGGCACACAAAAGATCATGCACGAAATTTTTTTTGCCGAATATTTCAGTAGTGTCGCTGCTTCGGCTGCCACCTCCGCCGAGTTAGGTGCAGCCTCCTCAGCTCACCTGCCGTAGCTGTGCTGCGTACACGCCGTCCAGCCTCGCAGCGGCCTCAATGCCGAGCGTTACGAGGGCCTTGGTATTCTGTGCGAGTTCGACGTCTTCCACGCGTCTCCGTTGCTGCCGCTGCCTTTGATGCTGCTGCTGTTGCTGTTGTTTGGAGGTGTTTTGCGGCTGCTGCTGCAGTACAACGTCCTGTGAGGCCTGTAACCAAGACAGCAGAGTTGTGCCACCCCCCTTGCGCCCCCAAAACTTGATACCGCGCGCAGGGCCGCAAAAAATTTCAACAAAAAGGCAAGAAAAGGCGATTAAAACACACCACTAACAGCGGAAAAGGTAGCGGGGAGAGAGAGAGAGAGAGAAAAAAAAGACGGTGAGGCAGCACACATACACACACACTGCCCCTCATCGTTGTGTGAAGTTTTTTGCACGGCGTCCGCGCCGCAGGAGGATGTAGGGAGAGGGCGTATTGACACGTTGGCAAGCGGCGAGAAAAAGAAACGACTTTCTTCAAGCAGAGGCACACGCCTTACAAGCAAGAGATTCCACAAGGCGCGCGGGTTGCCAGCGTCCATTAAAAGAACGCGTGAAAAGTAGCAGCATCCTAAGGCAGGCTGCTGCACTGCACACTGCAGCTGCACACACATTTGTCCAGATGCAGACAAAGGGGTCGTGTATACAGCGCTATTTCACGTGTACAGCACTGCTGTGCACATAGACTCGAAAAATAAGCCGAACAAGCCCTCGAGAGGCATGCAGCAATCACCAACAGCAGCGCCTCTTAACAGCGTCCCTTCGAGGTTCCCGTAGGGGACTGCAAATACCGCGCAAACGGAGGCGTGCAGAAGCTAGCAAAGAGGAAAACCCGCAGCAAGATCTGTAAAGAGCTCGCGCATCGTAGTAGTAGTAGCAGTACCTCTCCATAAGTCAGGAGGTAGTAGAGGTTGTTCGACTCTCTAAGCAGCAGTTCCTCCCACACAAATGCCGCCTGATGGAGGAGGCCGAGATAGAGATACATCTCCGCCAGTTCATGCCACGCCTCCTTGTCTGCTGCGTATTCTCTCAGATGCCTGTACAGACACCCCGCGCAACCACCGAACGGCCACACAGACATCGAGACACAGCAGAGCCCACTGCATGCTGCATGCTGCGTGAGATCTGCAGGTGCTGCTCGTGGCGCTTGTGCCGTTCAGGGAAGCGAGTGGGACCTTACGCGATAAGGAACGAGATGCAGTTCTTATAGTTGCCCTGCAGGAGAAACACACACACACACACACATACACACATACACACACATCGAGCCGCGAAAAGTGCCTTTAGAGAAAATCCTCCTACCGGAAACACCGACATTTTGCAGCATGCGCAGCTAGAACAGGTGCACACCACCGACGGCAGCAGCAGCAGCAGACCATCAATTTGTATGCAGAAACAACTTGTCGCCGCGCTGCAACATCGCCGGGGTGTATCTGGAGGTGATTGGTGAGCAGCCGAAGGGCCTCAAGGGGCTTGCCTTCCGCCTCCTGCTGCAGCAGCAGCAACCCCCGAAGTCGCCTGCTGCCGGTGCCTCCCCATCGCGCAGCGAGAGCGTCATAGCAGCTCTGCAGCGAGCCCACACAGACAGCGGCGGCGGAAATCGCGCGGATGCGCAAACATAAGCCCCCAAATCAGCGCACCAATGCGTGAAGAAGCTGTTGCTGCAGGGAAGGGCACACGACTCGCCGCAGTATTCGAGGCACGCCAGCGCGTCAAGGGCTCGTCTGGCGCATACCTTGATAGCCGAAGGCCTATGCAGCGTCAACGCCGCCAAGTACACCGCCTCATAGACTGACCAGACTGCATGCGCACTCGCAGCACTTCACACGCACAGCAATACCAGACACGTATTCTTGCCGCAAGCGGCGGCGACGTGACCTGCCGCCGCTGCTGCGAAAGCTGTTCGCAATGCATCAGCAGGCGGGTTCGAGGGCAGCAGCAGCAGCAGCGGGAGTGGCGCTGGTGGCATTGACCGCCAACGCGCACTCTCATCTTTGAGAGATCTTGCATGTTTTTCCAACAATTCCTTGCCAAAGGCGAAGGAAATCGCGGGCGCCTGCCGCGCCTGCGCATGCAGGAGCCCCTCCCTTAACGCTGCAAAGCTCAGGGCCCGGGGATCTCCATGGGGGGGGCCCCCGAGGGGCCCTCCCGGTGCCATCGCGAGGGGACGTGCTGCAGCGCGTGCGCGTGAAGCCGCTGCAGGAGCAACACGGGACAGCTCGCGACACGAAAGCCTCGCAGCTGAGATGGGAGAAGCAGAGGAATCCCCAGCGGGAAGAGGACGCTTTCGCGCAGACGTGGAGGGGGGCTGCGGTTGCACGCAAGCGAGGTGTAGCTACCGCGGGATGGGAAGGGAGGAGGCAAGAGCTACGGCAGTAACACAGACCCAGCAGGCGAAAGAGGAGTGCAAAGGCAGAGGGCGGTCCCTGTCTGTACTTTTGTTGCTGCAGCAAGACGAGGCGAGTTGCTCGGCCAGTGCAAGAGAGGAGGGTGGCGAGGCAGGCGGAGCGCTGCAGAGCAACCACTGCGAAAGACACCCAAGACGAGGTGCCGCAGAGTCGTACTGTCGGAGGAGGTAATAACTTGAATGATGGTTTCAAGAGCGCCACTCTACAGACATCCTGCATGTACAATTCGGGGCTGCTACCCAGCCCCAGCGCGCGCGAGGTGTCTGTACACCTCAAGGAGGAGTGGCCGGACTTACAGCAGGGAGTTATCTATGCTGACGCAACCAATATAAGGGGCCACTGGATGCAGTGCAGTCCCACAAGAGGGGCGTTTTCGCTCTGCACACCGAGTCTAAAGGGCCTCCGGTGCATGTATATATATGCACACGCACTGCAGCAGTTGCAAGCACGGCGACGGCAGATGATCCGGAGGCAATAGCCGCACCGACGTTTCAATTTCAACACTTTAGGCGCACAAGGGCCGCCCGGTGCCAGAGTTGCAGCAGACCCCTTGGAAACACACTCGACGTCGAGCGCAGCCCAGTCCCAAGTATTCGCATTGCGCTAGCAAGACAGCACTAGCGGCAGCAGCATACAGCAAGGGAAGGGGCCAGCGTGAGAGGGCAGCCCTCTTCTTGCAGGAGCAAGACGGACAGCAGCCATTGGTGGAAGCGCCACCGCCTTTTTTTGGGGTGGGAAGACGCTCAAGATCAGAGGCCTTAGCAGCAGCAACGCATGCAGCGACACCATTACAGACGCGCAAGAGTGTGCTTTCAGGAGCTTCTGAATAACCAACCATGCAGACGTCGAAGGGAACGGCTGTCCGCTGGCGAGCTGGTAGTCATGCGGAGAAGCCGCTTGAGCAGTCGGAGCCGACAGAGCAGCCACAACACAGGCAACGACGCCCTACCCTGAAGGAGGTCTTATGCCACGAGGGGAATAGGGGTGTTATGAAGGAGTTTGTGGTTTGGTCTTTGCTTCTGCTGGTGGTTCCGCTTGGGTGTCTCTGGGGGGGCTACAAGTGGCTGCAGGAACGACGGCCAGATGCAGCGGCAGCAGACAACATGTGGCTTTCTGGGGTTGGGGCATGTGTCGTTCTGTTTCTACTGACGCTGGCGTATTCTGCGCTAGCCGTAAAGCACGACTTCGCCGATGCTGCTGCTGCAGAACCCCCTGAGTGTCACCCCCCGCAGCAACCAACCCGCGGCAGTAGCGGCGGCCGCCACAAGGGGGACTGACGGAAAACGTTCCTCGAAAGCATTCGAAAACATGGCACTCTATGAGGTCATGACGCACTAGCTTTTTTAGATGCCGATGCTGCAGCAACTAGCAGGGCGCCTAGCCTAAATACGTAAGGCACCTAGATCCTGACCCCCCGCGCGATAGAGGCGTGCGCCTGTGGGTGCTGCTCCGGAAGTAGACAAGAAAATAGCTTCTGCGGAAAGAGACACTGTCGTTGCTGTGTCCCCGTCGCCGCCAGCCCCACTAGCATCTAGCAGCAGACAAAACACTAGGTGACGCTTGCTGCTGCTGCTCTAGCAGCAGCAGCAGGGCGTGAGAAAAGTGCCGCACGGCGCTCTGGAGCAGCTGCTGGCCCTCTGCAGACGCCGCGGGAGCTGCAGATACCGCAATCCGCGCTGCCATAGCAGCGACGGCTGTACTTAGCAGCGGCCGTTGCTGCAGGGGCCCGGTCTTGGCGTGTAGATCCTGCAGCAGTCGCCGCAGCAGCACAGGCACCTCTAGAGCCACCGCGCGAATCCACTGCGGTAGCAGAGGCAACGCGTGAAAGGACACGTAGGCTGCACTGGCGGTGCTCCTGCAGCTTTGCAGCAGTGCGCGTAGCTGCGTCTGAGCGGCAGCCGGCTTGCCGGTTGGACAGCAACACACACGGCCTCCTAGTGGAGCGGGGGGCTCTTCTCTGTCCACGCATTCCTTCAGCGCTGCTCTTGCTGCTGCAAACAAGTGCTCTTGCCGCTGCGAGGCTGCCTGCAGAAGGACCGTCAGCGACTGCGGTTGCATCTCCCGTGGGATCGTGCGTCCTCGGCGTTCTCCGGCAGCTGCAGCAGCTGCAGCAGCTGCTCGTGATGTGGCATGCAGGCAACCTGCATAGTATGCCAAAAAGGCACAGTGCGAGGCACCCTTCGACCGCAGTGCCTGCGCTACACCGTTGCTGCAGCGGAGAAGCAGCGGCCGTGTTACGAGAGGCGTTACAAGCTCTTTGCATGCGGGGCCTCCTCCGGTGCTGCTGCTGTTGCTGCTGCTGCTAACGACTCCATCCAGCGCCTCAGCGTGCGGCGGCAGAGACAGCTGCAGCAACAGCCTTAGCTCTCTGAGCTGCTGAGGCTCCAGATGGATGCTGTTCGAGGCTCCTGATCCTCCTGCTGCTTCCGCTTCGGCTGCGACTGCGGAAAAGTGCTGCAGCAGGGGCAAGGCGTAGAGCTTATCCTCCGCTGCACATTCCTGCAGCAGCGCCAGCAGCTCTGCAGCTGCTGCAGAGACGTCTTTGCTGCAGAGACTCCGCACCGCAGCGTCCAGCTGCCGCTGCATCTGACTTCTTCCGGCTGCAGCGGAAGGTGTGACGAGAGCAGCGGCTGCAGCCGGACTGCCATGACCTCCCAGAAGGCACTCTAAGGCTCTGTCTTGGTGCTGCTGCTGCAGCTGCAGCTGCAGCAGCAGCACCAGAAGCAGCGCACCACCGCCGCCTCCAGCAGAAAAGGGCGCAGGAAAGTCTGCTGCTGCATGCGGCAGTAGCTGGTGCAGTGTCTCGATCCAGGGTTCCACAGCAGGCTGCCTTTCCCACGGCAGTGCAGCAGCCGCACCCCTTGCTGCTGTTGCTTCTCCTGCTGCTGCTGCTCCTCTCGAAGGTGTCAGTACACCCCAAACACGCGAAAGCTCCTGCTGGAGCCCCTCGAGCGTGCAGCCTTCGGCAGCAGAGGCCAGGTGCAGCAGCTGCAGCAGCCTCTGTGCGAACGCTTCGCCGCTCACCAGTCGCTGCTGCAGCTGCACTGCTAGCTGCTGCTGCTGTTGTTGCGGCCAAGGCTGCTGCGCCTTTTGCTGCTGCATGCACCGATAAGGCACAGGCCCCTGAGGCAGAGCGAGAGCCCTCCTTTGCACGAGCAGCAGCCCGCCTTCAAGGAGACTCTCGATCTGACAGCAGCAGCGTCTTGAGCAGCAGCAGCTTCCGGCAGTGCTTCTGCGCGTGCTGCATCCTCCCCTGCAGCGGCTAATAGACAGCGGCCAGTATTTGTTGCTCGACACACGAATGCCTAAGATCGAAGAGGCCTCGGGGAGACTTGCAGGCAGCCACACGCGATGGACGTCATAGGCTTGCATGCAGCTGCAGTCTGCTGCTGCAGCGCATGCCGTTCCGCTGTCACGACAGGCTGCGCGTTGAGGTCGCACCAGCAGCAGCTCTACAGGGAGGGAGACGGCCTTTCCGGAGTTCACTTCCGCTGCCCTCAAGAAACGAGGCTCAGCAGCTAGGGCGTAGAGATGCCTTTCGGCTTGCAGCAGCAACTTGCTTCCGCATGCATCTGTGGGGCTTCCTGTGGGGAGGGGCTGCAGAGACAGCACCAGCGCCGCGACAGCAAGGCTGCTGTCGCGCTGCAGGGACCACTGGCACCCCCCCATGAACAACAAGCCGACGCAGTGATGCAGTAGCAGCTGGTCGGCGTAGCCTTTTCCGTCGCTGCTGCCACTCGTACTGAGGCGGTGTCTCTCCCGCAAGAGCACCGAAAAAACATCCTGACGTCCTGTCCCTGCAGCGACGCATGCAAGGGCGCAGCAGCAGCAGCGCAGCACTGTGGCAGCTGCTGCCGGATCCAGACCGACCTCCTGCTGCAGCTGGGAGCTGAAGATAGGCAGGGAGGGCACCCATACGAGCTGCTGCTGCTGCTGCTGCTGCTGCTGGGGGTCTTGCAAGGGGCGAGGCTCCACACTGCCGATCCGCGCAGAGGCAAACGCCGAATAGTACTGCAGCAGCATCAGCACGACAGCAGAGTTGCCGCTGCCAGCGTACCGCAAGCCAAGACTCCACAATAAGGCCCCGATGCAATGCGCTCGCACCAGATTCGCCTTATAGAGATTCAAGCTGCCGCCGCTACTGCCGCTGCCAGTTGCCCCGTTCTTCGCTCCGCTAAGAGGAGTGGTCATGGTGGGGGTGGTGGTTGTCATGGGGGGGGTGGTGGTTGTCATGGTGGGGGTGGTGGTTGTCATGGTGGGGTTGCAGGAGGGGTCGCGGCTGCCGGTTCGGGGTGGGCAAAGCAAGCCGCTCTGGCGATTCACTAAGCCCGCATATGGCATTCTAGGGGCCTCGCTAGGTGGAGCACGAGGGGATGCAGGGGCATCGCTGGGAAGCACGCGGAGAATGGGGGGAAGCTGTGTGGCGATCCACGCATGCGAGGGTCGTGCACTGCGGAGGCGAATCATGCAGCGAGCCAGCACCTGCAGCACGCCGCAAAAAACGGAGCACAGAGATATACTCCTCGAGACTCTGCGTTGAACAGCGGCATTTTTCACCTTGAAAATGCACAGCGAAGAACGTTGCCTATCGCGTCCTCGACGCCACGCCACCTCTAGAGTAGTGTGGCCTTCTTTTTCTAGAATTTCTGTTTTTTTGCACGGCAGCTGCGTGCAAGGGAAGGAGAAGGGCCAGGGGGTAGGTGTAGGTGTAGGTGTAAGTGTAGGTATAGGTGTAGGTGTAGGTGTAGGTGTAAGTGTAAGTGTAGGTATAGGTGTAGGTGTAAGTGTAAGTGTAGGTATAGGTGTAAGTGTAAGTGTAGGTATAGGTGTAGGTATAGGTGTAGGTTAGGTGAGGCCCCAATCGCTCGAAGACGTTTGCAGACTCTGCAGGCGAAGACACGGAGGGGTGAAGAGCTTTTTTTCTATACCTTGTGAGACACAACATGCGGAAGGCATTCGTTGAGCTGCTGCGCAGTTGTTGGGAGCTGCAAGGCCCTCGCGATCTCTTCGTCTCCTGTGCCAAGAAAAACGAGGCCTACTGCGAGAGCGGCAGGTGCTCCAAGCAAGGAGGCATCCACTCCCCCGGCGTGTGCGTTGTTGTTGCTGCTGCTGCTTTTGCTGCTGCTGCTGCTGTATCCGCCGATCTGCAGCTGCTGCTTTTGCTGCCCGTCACCCCACGGAGACAGCAACAGGCGCGCATGTTCGTCTCCGAGCACGAGGGGGGGCATGCCCCTGCCGCTTCCCCCCTCCCCCGCTGCTGCAGTCGCTGCTGCTGCCGCGGCAGCACTCACAAGAGCCAGCGAACGCTGGAGAGGAGTAGTCTCTGCTCCAGAGCGCTGCCTTCCCCGGAGGCTGCAGTGAGTGGAAGACACTCCTGCGTGCCCCCCCCACAGCCTTGAAGTCGTCAGATTTGCGATCAGCAGCAGCTCAGAAATCCAAGGCTGCACGTCTTCCGCGCTGTCTGCGGCTCCCTTTCGCCGACTGTCGCCGCAGCAGCGATTCGCGAGCCGTCCCCGACATCCTGCCCAGACAGCCCCTAAGGCCCAAGCAGCGCTGAAGGCATAGGCGTGTCTCTGCTGCTGCTGCTGCTGCTGCTGCTGCTGCTGCTGCATCAAGAGCCACGGGGGGTGCAGCAGGTGCTGCAGCAGCGTGCGCGTCAAGGCTGCGTCTCCCGAGCCGAAGTGGAGTACACCGAGGCCTACAAGAGCTGCGGCTTCTACGGAGCCGCTGCCGCTTGTATTGTTGCTGCTGCTACTGCCGCTGCTGCTGAAAAAGGCGGATGTCATGACGGGGGAGGGAGGCAGATGGAGGAAACAAAGCCGCCGGATACTGGTGCTGCAAGTGCCAATGTTGCTGCAGCAGGCTGCGAGCAGCAGACCCACGAGCAGCGCGCTATTATCCGCAGACGCTGTCTGCAGCAACCGCACCCAATCCGCACTCCGCAGCTGCTGCAGGTGCCCCTGTAGAGACAGTCCGAAGCAGACTCCTCCGAATTCTGCCCCCGTTAGCGCGTCCTTGTGCCGCAGCAGCCACTGCCAGAAGCGGCTCGTCTCAAACTGCTGCTGATCCGGAGGAAACCTCGCACGCGGGATGTCTCCTCCCGAAGGGGGTTGCGGCGCCTTGCCTCTCGTCGCGGCGCAGCATGCACAGACACTGCAGCAGAGAGGCTTCTCCTCACCGTGCATCCTTCCCGCAGCGGCTGCCGCCGCTTCAACCCGTCGCCGACGCTGCAGGCTGACAACAGCCAAAGCAGCAGCACATGCGTTGCTAAAAGCCGGCCACGTGAGTGCTTCCGCAGACACTCGCACTTTGGCACGCTGATATCCTAACGGAAGCTGCATGTGCAGAACACGTCGTCGCTCACAGGCTCGGCGACCTGTGCCTCTCACAGCGGGGGGGGCCCCTGCGGGGGCCCCCCCCAGAGGGGCAGAGGGGGCCCCTGTCTCCCCAACGCCGGCAGCTCCCGCAGCGCAAAAGGCTTCCGGAGAGAACTGCAGTGGCAAGGTCTCTTCGTCTACAACGTCCCACGAAAAGTCAGTCGTAGGCTGCTGCAGCAGGTGCTGCTGCTGCTGTCTCGGCTGCTGCAGCTGCTGCTGCTGCTGCTGCAGGGGAGCAACGGCCACGAGCTGGCAGCGCAGATCCATGGGAGGCACTGCTAAACGAGAATGAAGAAAAACCTCGGGATCCGCCGATCCCAGTCTGAGGGCACCCCACCCCAGAGGAAGGGACAGCCGACGCTCAAGCGCTTGCTGCTGCCTCTGCCGCAACAGATCCTCGGAAACAGCAGCAGCTGCTGCGGCAGCAGACTCCAGCAACACCCGCGCACTGCACTGCAGCGTGCAGTCCAAGAGACGCTTCGCCAGACTCGCCAAGGTACTGCCACTGCTGAGCAGCCTGCTGCCCTCCTGCTGCTGCTGCTCCTGCTGCTGCTGCTCTTCTTCTTCTTGCTGCTGCTGCTGCTGTGCAGGCAGGCTGTCTGTACCCAGCTTACTGCTGCTGCCGCCTCCTCCGCTGCGCCCTTCGCTAGAATCCTGCTCGCGAGATCTGTAGCTCGATGCCACAACAGCACGCACCAGCATCTCCCCTGCAGCAGCCGCTAAGGCCTCGTTCTCGAGGCTTGTGCTTCTGCTTCTGCTTGTGCAGCATGCAATGGCAGCACGCCGCTGCACGGCTCGCAGCAGCAGACGGTTTGCTGCAACATCCGTTCGGCGAAGCAGCAGCAGCTGCTGCTCAGTAAGGCCCCGCCTCAACAAATCCTCAGTCACACCCAATCGACGAAACACCTGACTCAACCATAGCCGCAGCGGCAGCATCAACTGCTGCAGTAGCCTGTTATCCAAGCCTGCTCTGCTGCTGAGCTGCAACACCTCCCACAAAGCGCCGTCCTCTTGTTGCTGCTGCTGCTCTTGTTGCTGCTGCTGCTCTTGTTGCTGCCCGTTCGTGGAGAGGCTGCACCGTGGGGGCCCCTGGGGAGTTATTACGTCGGGAAACAGCTGGTGCACTTTTGCGCCGTAGGCTGTAGCAACAGCACAAGCAGCAAAGCGTGTTAATGGCAGCATAAGGGACGGATACAGCACTGTGTGTGGTTGATGTGGCAGCGGCGAACTCCGTAAGTCCATTGTATCCTCGCTGCAAGGTACACTTGCGAGCGCTTCGATATTTTGAGTGTTGTGAGTTCTGTTGCTGCTGCATTCGCCGCTGATTCTGCCGGTGGCTCGGGGTTGCTGCTCGGGGGAAGCAGCAGCAGCAGCAGCAGTAGTAGTAGTAGCAGTAGTAGTAGCAGCAGCAGTAGTAGCAGCAGTAGCAGCAGCAGCAGCAGCCTTGCGTCTCCTTATAAGGCGCTGCAAGGATGCTGCTGCTGCTGTGCAATGACGCCCCTGCCCATGTCTACTGCTCGCCAGCTTTTCCAACAGTGAAACACAGGAAGGCACCTCCTGCAGGTGCCTTAGCCAGACGAGCAGCGGCGGCTCA
Organism: Cyclospora cayetanensis; assembly: GCF_002999335.1. Taxonomy (NCBI): domain Eukaryota; phylum Apicomplexa; class Conoidasida; order Eucoccidiorida; family Eimeriidae; genus Cyclospora; species Cyclospora cayetanensis. Next base: position 454,660 of record NW_020312036.1, on the reverse strand, counting down.
CAGCTGCTGCAGCTGCATGCTGCAGCAGCTGCAATTGCTGCAGCATCGGTGCCGTGTAAGTGAGGGCCTCCCGTTGCGGCTTGAGCAGCAGCAACGGCGAAATGCCGAAGGAGGTGCACGCATCTCAAGTTTCCTGTGCAGCAGCAGACGCTGAAGGGGTTGCTGTTGCTGCTGCTGTGCTGCTGCTGCGCTTGCTGCAAGGCGGGGAAGTAGCACTGGTAGTAACTAGCGAAGAGAGGGAGTTTAAAAAGGCGAGCCAGGGTGTGCAAGAGCCGCGCAAGTTGCTGCACCTCCTGGTGTACTGACACCTGACGCAGGAGAAGGTCCTCGAGTAGCAAATGCAGCACCAAAAAGACACAGGGCATCTGCGTGCGGAAGCCAAGCTGCTGCCACTCCCCGACGGTGCAGCAGCAGCAGCTGCTGCTGCTGGCTGCAGAGGCCTTTGCAGGCAGTGACGCAGGAGGCGTGGAAGATGCTGCTGGAGAATCTGTCTGCGACGCCTCGTGTTGCTGTGCCTGCTCTTCTTGCTGATCAAGCTGCTCTAGGCAGCCGTGAGCGCCGCGAATGATTGCAGACAGTGATCCTAGTCCATCCTCTTCAAGAGATCGGAGGAGGGCTGCTGTTGCACTTGTTGCTGCTTGTGTTGATGCACTTGCACTTGTTGCTGCTTGTGGCCTACCTCGATCGCTGCAGCAGCGATTCGCCTGCTGAGAGCGCGGAAAAAATTCAGCAACTCGGCGCCGCTTCTGTGGAATCTTTCGCACGTTGAGGGGTGTCTGGTGTTTTGCGAATTGTGTTTGCTGATGCTTCTGAGAAGGGAGGGGTAAGTCGTCTTGGCCCCCAAGAAGCGTATCAGAGGGCTGTTCAAGCAGCTGCACCCCCACTTCCATGACTTCAAAGTGCTCGTTTCCGCTGTTGCAGCTGCTGCTGCCTTCGCTGCTCTCTTGACTGCAGGGGGTGACGCATGTTTCGAGGCAGAGGAGCGAGCAAAAGGCCTTCCACTCGAACGTCGCGAGGTTGGCGGATTCAAGAGAAGCACTCAAGATGCCTGACTGGTAGGAGGCCAGGGCATGTGGAGACTGGCAGAAGCGGAAGACAGCAGGCAGCAAAAGTGCAGCTGCTTGCGGCTGCAGCAGCGCCGCAAGGGTGTGCATGCATGCGCGTAGCAGCCAGCTGCTCTGTTGCAACCGCACGCTGCAGCGGAAGCTCTTGAGGCGGCGCAACTGCAGCTGTCTCCGGTGCTGCAGAGTTCGACACTGCTGAGGAAGTTGAGGCAGACAACCTGGTGAGGGCGGACGCTGCTGCTGCTGCTGCTGCTGCAGCAGCAGCGTCACTCGGAAGGTGTTTGCTGCTAAGGGGCTGACGGCAACTGGAGCAGCAGCTGCGCATGCCAAACCTCTGTCTGGATGCAGCAGCACCAGCTGCTGCAGGAGCAAGTCCCCTGCATACAGCCGCAGCACTCCGTCCAGGTGTAACCCCACAAAATGCTGTGGCAGCTCATGCTGCAGCACTGGGAAGGAGCAGCACTTTGTTGCGCAGGAGCTTTGGCACCGCCCTTGCTGTTGCAGCGACACAGCAGGAAGGGAAACAAGCACACGAGAACTGCCGTCTATACGACCATCGCGCGCAGCTGCATCGGATAGCGGTAAAGAGGCTGACGCTGCCGCCGTTTCCGCCGAATTCTTCAAGCAGCAAAAGGCAAGGATGTCAGCAATAACGCTATACGTGCTGCTGCAAGTTTTGCTGCTGCTGCAAGGGCTGCAGCTTGTGGGAAGAGGCAGCAACAACAGTTTGTGGCATTGCTCCAGCAGCAGAAGCACCCGCAAGCGTGTCTCCACAGCATAAGGACTGCCATACGGGAGCAGCAGCAGCGCAGGGGGACAGAGTGGAGCTGCGCAAGCCTCACGCATCGCTTCAGGTGGAATCGCAGCAGCAGCAGCAGCCCGTGCTGCTGCTGCTGTCGCTGCAGCTGCCTTAGACGGAGCATCTGCTGCTACTTCTCGTGTCTGCTCCAAAGAAAAAGATGCGATTTGCTGCAGCTCATAGAGAGGCGCACTCCCGAGACACCGAGGCAGAGTCAGTTGATGCAGACGCTGCTGCTGCTGCGAAGTGAGAAGAAGCTTCTGCAGAGGCAGCCCGCCTTGCAGCACTCTCTCATCTTTCCCTTGTGATTGCTGTTGATCTTGTTGGTACTGTTGATATTGCTGCTGTTGTTGTTGATCTGGTTGGTGTAGGTGCTGCTGTTGTTGATCTTGTTGCTGCTGTTGATCTTGTTGCTGTTGTTGATCTTGTTGATCTTGTTGTTGTTGATCTCGTTGTTGATCTCGTTGTTGATCTTGCTGTTGATCTTGATCTTGTTGTTGTTGATCTTGCTCTTGTTGTTGCAGTTGCTGTTTTGCATAGTGCTCCTGTTGACATTGCTGATGCTCTAGGGAGAGTGCTTCTTCTTCGTCTAGCGGCAGGAGAAGGAGCAGCAGAAGTCGCTGCGTTGCAGGTGCTACTGCAACGGCCAGAGGCAGCTCATTGAGAATTCCCAACACCGTCACTGAATAAGTGTCACTGCTGCTGCCTCCTGCGTGGGTGAAGCGAACATACGCATCAGCACTCTGATGAATACTGCAGACGCCAGTGCTGCAGCGATCGCTCCTGCGAATATTACTGACGCAGCCGCTACAACATCGAAACATAACTGGCCTTGCCCTGCCACCTCCCCGTACAGACACAGAGAAGAGGATAACACGCGCACAGTTCCCTGTTGCTACCATAAGCGGCTCTTGCTTGTGCTGCTGCTCTTGCTGCTGCTGCTGCCGCTCTGGCTTATGCTGCTGCTGCTGCTCTGGCTTATGCTGCTGCTGCTGCTCTGGCTTATGTTGCTGCTGCTGCTCTGGATTACGTTGCTGCTGCTGCTCTTGCTTTTGGGAGTGTTGCATGGGGAAAGGCATCGTGTTAGGAAGGATAAATGCAACACTTGCCAAAGCTGCAGTTACCCAAATGTGGCGAGCCGCAACGGGAACGTCGACAGCCAGCTGTCGCTCCGCTGCTGCGACTTGTATGCCGCTGCTGCTGCTGCTTGTGCTGCTAACATCGAAGCATTCCACAAGCGCGCGCTCCCCGCTTCCGTCTCTCTCTAGAATCCAGAGACGCAGAGGCTGCCCACTCTGCCGTGAGCTGCGGCTCTCTCCCGCTGCTGAAGCAGCAGCTGCTGAGCCGCTAGCAGCAGGTGCTAGAACGGCTGCAATAGGCGCATGCGCTGTACGCACAGCCTTCGCCACGACCGTCCCGACCGTAACAGCAGCGCGCCTCAGGTGTCCATACAGCTGAATATGCGCGACTCCCTCACGTCCGCATGCGAGCAGCGGCTGCTGCCGCAGCAGACAGGGAACCCTGTGCTCCTGCTGCTGCAACAAGCACCATCTTTGCGCAGCAAATAGTGCTGCATCTTCCGCTGCGGCTTCTGCTGCGGCTGCTTGTGCTGCCGCGACAGCCGAAGGGCTCAAGGCCGAAGTTGCTGTAGCGGCTGCTCCTCCTGTAGCTGCAGCAGCAGCTGCAGCAGCAGCTGCAGCATGAACACGACGCGCGGCAACAGCTCTCAAGGACTGACTCAAACATGCCAAATCACTCAGAATGACATCCTGATGCTCTCCTACTCCCCCGCAACCCTTTCGAGCTCCAGCCGTTCGTGCCGATGCCCTTGTTGCCGCTGCATGCGCAGCTGCGCCTCTCCTGCTGTGGGAAGCAGGATACGCGCTGCCATTGGAAGTCGAGGTGCCTGGGGGGGAAGCTGCTGCTGCCGGTGGTGCTGTTGTGGACGTACAGCGCGGCGCAGACTGCAGGGGAAGCGAGCCGTCCTCCGGCTCCCGAGAGAGGTGGCCGCTGTTGTTGCTGCTGCAGCAGCAGCTGCTGCTGCCGCACGGGGTGCCGCTGCAAAAGCAGCTGCATTCTCCAGGGAAGGATCCCTCCTCGCCCCCCAGGATAAATGGAGTGATGACTGTGTCTTCCAGCGGGCATGGGTAGGCGCGAGTTACGCAGCCTTCCGCGGCTGCCACGTCCAGCAGCATCAAGACTGCAGTGTACGCAGAGCCGCAGGGGACACCCACATTGCCTCAAAAAAAAAAGTCATGCTGCTCACGATGCAGCGCCAGACGCTGCCGCTGCCTTTGCTGTTCGTTGCTGAGCTTCGCGGTTCTAGCAGCAGCTCTGCTCCTGACAGGAGAGTGCACGACACCCAGCAACCGCCCCCTCCCTCCGGGCCTTTTCAGCCACAACCAAGTGCCCTCGAGCGAATAATTCACCAAAAATACAGAGAAATACCATCCATGGCGCCTCCTTTAGGACCACACAGTCACAGCAACAACTGCCAGGAACCCGCCACCGACTCCACCCTCCAGACTCCAGCAGTCTCAGGCAGATCCCCGATTAAATGCTCTCCGTATTTCGGCCGGCAATGTGGTATTATTGCTATCCTTTTTGATCTGCTAAGAAGATTGGACTCCCTCTAGCCCTCGGCAAACCCAGCTCCTCATGCCCGACCGCGATTCGGTCGTCGCTGCTCCTGCTACTACGGCTGCTACGGCTGCTGCTGTGTTTATACCTACGTTCACACGTTTGATAATCTCCCCTGCCTCTTGCAGCTGCCAGCCACCCACCGTTCCTCTCTGCCGCTTTTCTCCTCTCCTGCTGTGACTGTCTGCGTGTGTTGCTGCTCCCTGCGCTGCTTCCCCCAACACTCATAAAAATACCTCCTCGCGCACTGCAACCGCGGGAGCTGCGAGAAGGACAGCAGGCTCCCCTGAAAAGGCCTCTAGTGCCTTTGCGGTCGGGGATCCTGAGTGTTTTTCGGGGGAGGAGTCCTTTTAGCTGAGTGCACGGCGTATAGCGAGCCGCTTCCTCAGCTGCACTTCTTGGCGACTATTTTAGCTGCAAACTGAGGGCCGTCAGGCACAGCTTTGGCTTAAGGGCGTTTTGCTAGGGGGAACTAAGGGCCATTGTCTGTGAGAAGAGAGGGGACTGGGTACACAGAAAGGCGACGAGGAAGGGGATTCCAACTGCGCACATGCCTTGTGCTGCGCCCCTTGACCTCCGACACCATAGCGCCTAGAAGGCTCAGGGTTATCCCGTGCAAAATAGGCTGCACTGCACTGCACCGCGAACTTCTGTGACGCCAAAGGCACGTACTATTTGCGGTTGGCTCTGCCGAGTGGTGTCCAATTAGATACCTGCTACATGCAACTGAGGAAGCTATTTCGAGCTCCCTCAGTTGGTAGGCTCGGGCGCTTTCCAGCAATTATATTTCACCATGAATGTGCAGAGATTTGACGAGTCTGTCGGTCTGTCCATGCATAGACCTTGGGTATCGCAGAGGAGCGTCAATTCGAAACAACACGCCGCAAGGTCGTGCGCCTTTGTGCTACACGCTGTGTGTAATTAGCTGTGAATACTCGGTGCGCTTGGAGCTACAACGACGTGCACCCTGGCTGTCCGTCTCCTCTCATGCTGAACTCTGAAGGGCGGGCCGAAGAGGGAAGAAAAGGAAGCTCTTTGAGGAAACCCTCAGTAACGTTGTGGTGATCTAGATTACGTTTGGAGGCAAGCGTCTCCCCGCGAAAAACCATAGAGGGGGAGTCGCACGAGTTGGTTTGTGGTGCTGCACAGATCAAAGGTCCCGTGTGTTCTAGGAGTGTCGCCCCTACATGCAGCTCTCTCTTTTGCTGCCGACCCTTTAACGTAACAGCACTCGGCCTTGCGCGAGCGACTGCCCGCAAGACTGGTGCTCAGGAGGCTCAACACTTCGCGGCTGCCAGGAGACAGTGCGTCGATAGGGGGCAGCCTTAAATACCGACTTGTTAGAAAGATCCCCTCACGCTGAATCCGTCCTTGGCCCTCAGGACGAAAGGGCGTTCTGCCAAGCAAGGTCATGTTTGGCGTTCCGTCTGCCGGGGAGGCTAGACGCAGCGGGCTAGCTTAGATCCTGGTCTGCTTGTTGGTAAGTTTCCAAGTGTCTCCATCGAGTGCTGTTGTCGCTTCTCACGTGTGGGTGCCGCTTGGGTAGTTGTTGCGGCTCGTTGTTGCAGCCTGCAGCAGCGCCCGTAAAGCCACCATGAAGCTCGCACCGATGGCAACAAAACTTTGCAACACCCTACTGATATCGCAACGGGCCTGCGGGGTCAGACTGATCGACTGCTCCTCGAGCTGCGCTTCTAGCTGCCTTGGATGCTGCTGCAAGTGCTGCTTCTTTTCCTTCTCCTGGTCCTTGTAGAGGGCATTGCCGTGGCTGCGAACCGTGCGAATTGGCAACTCGAATTCTCCTCTAGGGGCCTTGCGCCCGCGAGCTCGGCGCTCGGACTGTGTGGGGTTGGGCAGGCTGTAAGACATCCTAGGAGGGAGTTGCTGCTGCTCTTCGGATGTCGGCAGTTCTGCTGCACGCTGTTGAGCCGGCAGGGAAGCGAAGGGGGAGGAATAGCGTTTGTGGGGGCGCCGCAAGTGATGAAGTAGGCCGCGATGATGCTCCGTGGGTGTCGCCTCTCCAATATCATCCTCTTGGGGAGTTGAGACCGCTGATGCAGAGCCAACCCTCTCGACCCTGTGAAGCGCTTGCTGTTGCGCGCGCTGGTCGCCCTTCTCGTGGGGTGTGGCACCATGTTCTGAGAGGGGGGCCCTTCGAGGGTCCTCTACTGCCTTCGCTTGCCGAGCCTCAGCCTCGTCGCGTTCCCCCGCCGCTCCGGATGCATGAGGAGGCTCTGGCTCATCATGCGGCACTCGGGTTGCCTCTGCTGCTGCTGCTCTTGCTGCCAGCGCACCGCAGGGCGTTGAGCAGGAGGGGTGTGCATGGCTACTCATGCCACACGGGAGGAGCTGCTGCTCCCTCTCCAGTGTTACTGGCAACAGCAGCTGAGACATGTGTAGGACTTGCAGCTCGTTATCGTGCTCTGCGGACTGAACAGGAACCGTTCCAGGAGCGTCTTGATGCTGTGGCTGGTCTTCGATCGGCTGCTGAAACTGTCGCTCTTCTTCTTCTTGCTGCTGCTGCCGAAGCTTTTGCTGCTTCTGGAGGCACGGCTCCTTATCTGCCTGCCCTTGCAGTGCAAGTGCAGGCTTGTGATTCTTCATGTATTGGCCAACCTGGCTTGCTTCGCATTGATTCTCCTGTAGCTCCTCCGACTCTTCTTGAGCCTGCATAGCCTGGTCTAGTTCGTGGTCTGCAAGGTGCCTAGGCCACCTTTGCTTCTTCGCCCTTTGAGCATTGAGCCTTTTAAGGCTTTTCAGGGCCTTTTCTTCCTTCTTTTTGCGTTTGCTGCTCCGCCGAGATTCCGGATGCTGCTCCTTCTTTCCGTGCTCGTATCGCCCCTCATCATCCCCATGCTGCGGCGCATGCAACGCTTCGCGCTTCTTGTCTTCCTCGAGGCTCTCTTGAAGCTGCTGCTGCAGCGCCTTGTCCCCGTAGGGCGGCTGTGTCTCTTTGGGGACTGGCCGATGGCTCTTTTTGTGGTGTCGCCTGCGATGCGAATCGATGGCGCGGGGGGAGGACTTTTTCCCGGAAGTCAAGGTGTTGTGTCTTGCGTCGACCTTGAGTGCTCCTGTCTCTTGCTGCTGTTGCGTTTGCTGTGCAGGAGCCATAGCTGAGACGCTATCATTGGTGGCGTCTGAGTGAGGCGTGCACTGGTGCGCTCTGGCTGGTACTTGTTTTTCTTGCTGCTCTTGCTGATTATGCTCTTGTTGCTTGTACTCTTGCAGATCGTGCTTTTGCTCCTCGCGTTGCAGCTCACACTGCTGCAAGACCTCGTGCGTTTGGATGCAGGGCAGTGTCTCTTGCTGCCCTAGCGGATTCGTATTGCGGCTTCGCTGAATTATGTGGAGGGTATGGAGGGGCTTGCTTCTCTGGGTGCCGGTCCGCGCTGCCTCGACTTGTTGTTGGAGCGGTCGCTCACTCTCTGGAGCTTCGCTCTGTTGCTGACTTCCAATGGTTCGCCTCCACGGCAGGAGCTGCTTCTGCCACTGCCATCGCTTTTGCTGCTGCATCGTTTTTAAAGTCCTATTCCTCCGGCTTGTCCAACTGAAGAAGCCCAGTTTTGCGTTGTGCTTGTACGCCTGCAGCTCTTCTGGCTGCCGCTGTACCTCGCTTGCCTGATGCAACTCGCCTGTGATGGTGCCTTTGTCTGTATGGCGCTTGCGACTGAACAGACGACGCTTCGGCTGCGCTTCCACTTGCTTCTGCTGCTCCTGCTGCCCTTGTTGCCGCGTATTCTTGGCCTTGCTGCTCCCAAGGATTCTCCTCAAAAGGCGCTGCTTTTCACGTTGCAGTTGCTGCGTGTTCTGGTCTTGTTGTTGCCCTTCAAGTTGCTTCTCCTTGCGCCGCTGCCGGCTGAGACTGGCTAGTTTCCGCCCCCGTGGCTGCTTTTGTTTGAGGGCCTTGGGGCTGAGATCGGTCTGCTTGGTGGTCCAGCTGAAGAAAATTCGCTTAACTTTGTGCGAGTTACCGGCACTGCCCTCTTCTGTCTCTCGTTTGCCGCAGTCCCCTACAGTGGAGAGCCCCTCCTGTGTGGCCGCTGGTCGGCGCCTTAAGGAGAAAAAACGGCGACTCTTTGCCGTTGACGTGAAAGCTCCTTCTCCTGAGCCGCCTTCAGTCTTCTTTCTGTACTTGCTGTATTGTTTGTTCCGTAGCCACCATCTGGTTTTGTCGCCGCTGCTACTGTTGCCGGTGCCTTTAGCTTCTCCTCCGCCAGGCTTCATTCGAGGGAGCGTGGTAAGGGCCGAGCGTAGGAGGGCGCTGCCTGAATATGTTTTCATGGCTTGGCTGAAATCTTCTCTATGTGCTGACCCACGGAGAGGCCAGCAGTAGAAAGGGGAATCTCGGGTCGTAATCCAGCAGTCCTTTGACTAGAGGTTCCCCGTCGCAGCTACCTGATAAGCCTCTCCGGCTCACAGCAGTCGCACCAGAACATGCGTACATGCATTCCTACATACATGCATGCATACATTGATACATACACACACACCCCCCTCTGCCTTCCTCTCCCGTACTGCTGATGTGGCTAGAAACTACAGTAGCGGGAAAAGCGGCAGTAGGTGTTTTCAGCGTCGATTTTTGCGCACTGGTGGCTCCGTGCAGCCGAAAGCCTTGTCTCCTGGGCTCTCATGCAGGCCGCAAAGTGATCCCTAGACGAGGCTTCTTTGAAGGACTGCTTAATTAGATGAACTAAGCCGTTGCAGCCTTAGGGGCTTTGGAGTGCAGGGATAGCCTGCAGGACGTGAGCGCTCCGCAACCGCCCCCTGTGTGGTGCCGCAGCGGCTGCTGCCGGTCTCCTTGTTGAAATCCCCTGAAATAAATGTAGAGAAAATTTAAAAGTAGGATATTTCGGCCTTAAAGCGTCTGTAGGGCCCCTTTAAGCACTCTCCCGAGCACGGTGTAGGGGGCCCCGCGTGCACTCCGCCACTCGATTTGGGAGCTCCACCAGAGCACGGAACCCCTGCCTCTTCTGCCAAGCAACCAGTACACAGTGAGGCATTAAAAAGATTCGGTTAAAAAGCAAGAAGTGTTAGAATGTCAAATGGGGGCAGAAAGAAAAGTTTCAGCCTCCAGGATTCCCGCCGCAATACCACCCACTACCAGGGGACGATGCGCAGGGGCCCCATAGCCGACGACGTCGCTTCTCCCTTGGGGCCTCCTGAGGCCAGCTACTGAGTTTGCATTTCCGCATCCAGTGTACAGAAAGGTACTTCGCAACAACAGAAGAATTGTCTCCGTTTTACCGGATAGACCTCTCCTTCCCCAAGGGCGGCCTTGAACGCGACAAGGTCCCGAGAAATCCAGCACTGCGCATGCAGCCGCGCACAAATGGCTAGGAGGCGGTACTTGAGAGGCCATGCTTAGAGACTTGACGGCGTAGAAAGAAGGGAACCGAGACAGGAGTCGCCAGTCAACAGGGAAGGAGGAAGCGGGGGGAGCGACTATTTCCCACCCTCGCTCGCAGGAGGTAATGGGCTCCACGAGGCACACGTCCACCTTTTCAGCGGCCTCCAATGCCGCGCTCAAGCAGAGGCACTGCACCTTTTCAAGAGGCGCTTCGGGCTGGTGACGCCCTTAGGGCCGCGCAACAGTTTCCTGGAGCCTTCCAAAGCTACACGGCAGCGGTAGCCGCAGCGGCAGCCGCAAGAAACAGGCACAAGTTGGCAGAAGCTCTCTGTAGGTACGTCGAATGCAGGTTCAGGAAAGGGTCAATTTTCTAGCTTTACGCATTTATTTTTTCTCCTCGACCTTCGGGGGCCTAGCGAATGACGCAGATTTGCCTTCCTCTATGCAGATTTCTCTTGGTTCCTCCATGGAAGACGCTTCCAAGGACGTATAGGCGCTCTACAGGGCTTTCTAGCGATGCAGCATTTGCAGTAGAGGGTAGTAGGAGTACTGCTGATAGCAGCAGTAACGAGTGATAGCAGCAGTGAAAAGAGTGAGAGCAGCAGTAAATAAAGGGAGCAGCAGTAAATAGAGTGGTAGCAACAACAGAAAGCCATGGAGTGTGGACGTTGCACACGTGTTGTGTCGCGGGCTCTCTTTCAGGTCTGCTGTTTGCTGCTTAGACGCTGCTGGCGATCTCGAAGGTGGCGCAACAGTTCTCTCCTTCCTGAGAAGAAGAAGAAGCTCACCAGCACGAGCGGCAGGTGAGGCAACAGCCGCAGCCTGTGGCAGAAGAAGCAGCAGCAGCAGCATAAGACACCTCCGCAGCCGCACAGCGCCCCCCCCTAGGCCTTGGAGCCAAAGTGCAGCTCCCATAGCCGCAGCACGCGCAGTAGCAAAAGCAGCTTTTGCTGATTCGCCAGAAAAGGCAGCACGGGGGAATCCACAAAGGCTGCTGGTGGAAGCTCTTAGATTTGCTTCTAGGGCCCTGCGCTTCAAACCTCACAGGTGAAGAGCTTCTGCGTATTCGGATCGAAAACTTCTGCTGCTGCAATGACTATATATCTATATATATATATATATCTATATATATAAATATATATATTATGTATATGTATGCGTTATTCGAAGCACGGCACTTGCGGCTGCTGCGGCTTTCCTGTCGCAGCGTTCTGAGCTTGCACGCAGCAGCGCAAGCAGCTCTATTGCTGCAGCTACCAGGGCTGGCGGCCTCTTTAGCGGCCCTTCAGCTGCGGCACCTGCGGCAGCCAAGCCTCTCGAGGGTTTGCCATGGACTGAACCAGCAGCAGCAGAAGCAGCAGCAGCAGCAGAAGCAACAGCAGCAGCAGCAGAAGCAGCAGCAGCAGAAGCAACAGCAGCAGCAGCAGAAGCAGCAGCAGCAGCAGAATCAGCAGCAGCAGGGAGTCAGCTGTTTAGTGAATTCCTTCACGCTGGACTGTGTGAATCCTGATGTGGCATTGGCAGCCCTGCAGGGGCCTACTTACAAGTGGTGTCGACGCCTGCCTGCTGGCTTACTGATGCTCCTTCGCCAGCACAAACATGAGCAGCAACAGCAGCACGAGGGGGGGGTATTGGTATCACAGCAGCAAGGAGAAACGCAGCAGGAACCCGTGAAGCACTCTGATGCAGGCAACCGTCGGCGGAGGGACGTGTGGCTGCTGCAACAAGCGCTGCGAGTAGCTGCAGTCCTTGCGGCAGCAGCGCCAACAACAGCAGCAGCAACAACAGCAGCAGTAGAGGCTTTAAGCCAAGGGGAGGCTTTGACCAACCAGGAGACTGCTGTGCAGGTGATGCGTTGTCTGGCACTGCAGCAGCTTATGCGCGCATGTACGAATAGTAGGGCGCGTTGCCTGGGAACTGTCTCTGCAGGCCTTCGGCTGGAGGCCGCTCTAAGGCTAACCTGTTGCCACGGAAGCGCTGGGGAGATGATGAGTCAGTGCTCAAGAGGAAGCTTTGCGATGCTTTTATCCCCATGGTGGAGGCGTACAGCCCTCTGTGAGGCCGGGCTGCTTTTGAGCAGTGCTGCCTGTTGTGCATTGACGAGGGCAGCAGATCTTGAAGCTGCGTTGTTGCAGGCAAGCCCCGCTGTATCGCATTTGATTTTGTTGATGGCGTTTTCTGATGCTGATGCTGCCGAGATTTATTTCTGGGCTTTGCTCGCTCATGGGAATGGGAAGCTCCTTCATCGCGACGGGGTATCTCTTGTGCTCGTGCAGGCGCTAACGTCCATGGAGGCGGCCCTCAGCGAGCTTCATCAGGAAGAACCCACAAGCAGCAGCAGCAGCAGCAGCAGCGGGAAGAAGAAGAGCAGCTGTACAAGTCCTCCGGACGTTCTTGCTACCCCTACCTGGCAAAGCAGCTCTATTAGCACCAAGAGCACACTCAGAAATCTCTGCATGGCTGTGCAGAGATCTCTAAAGGAGGCCCTAGAGCACACCGAGAGGCGCCTGACAGCAGCAAGCGCTGCTTCTGCTTCTTCCGGACTCAGTTCGGCGTCTTTCTTTGCTGCGTCAGAGGCCTGGCGTGCGCGGTGTCTGGTGGCCCTTGGAGATCTCTCAGGAGTAAGTAGTTTCTGCGCGTGCCGTTGTTGCTGTTGCGGCTTCGGCTCTGCAGCACTGCACGTTCTGAGGATGGCTTACACAGCCATCCTCGGCGCAGGTAGAAGCTGGAGAAAGAAAGATAGAGAGAGAAAGATAGAGATAGGCAGACAGACAGAAAGAGAGACAGACGGAGAGACAGACAGAGAAAGAGGCCCTCTTTGCGTGTGCGAGTTGCAGGCCCTGGAGGCTGCCTCGGCGGCTGTGTCGCATGATATCTGGGCAACTGCGGGGAGCCTAGAGAAAGGGCATACACTTTTCAGCGGGAGCAAGGCCTCCGGGGAATATTCCAGCACGCAGCCCTTCGGCCTACTCGGTAAGACGACACCTTGCAGACAGCCTTGAACACAGGAGCCGGAAGATTCTCGGAAAAGCCAAGGGACACAGAGCCGACGACTGGGAAGCCTTGAGGGAGACAGACAAACAGCAGCAGCAGTATTTGTTCGTGCAAGGAGATCTGCACAGAAGGGCAGGGGCTGCTTGACCAGGAACGCACGGTTGGCGCTAAATGATGGTGTGGCCTGGTGGACGGTCCTCGGTAGCGACACTCTGGGGAGCTCGAGAGAAGTGCAGACTTCATACTCCACACTGCCGTCTGCTGAAGTTTTTGTGTGAATACGTTGTTCTCCAGGGCCGTTTACAGCACTGCGACTACGAGCCTTGACCCTGTGGGGCCTTGGCTGTGCCGCGGAGGCTTCGATTTCCCTTCAGCTCTGCCGGAAGCTGGAAGAGGCTCTCTGGCTTGCGCATGCGCGTCCTTCTCAGCAGCAGGGGGAGAAGGAGAAGCAGATGAGGATGGCGAACTGTAAGGCTGCTGCCCCCCGTGTTAAGTTGAAAAAGGCGCTTCTAGGACACGCCTCTGTAACCTGAGCAAGTCTCTGCCCTCTTTCGCCTTGGGCTTTACGGCTAGGCGGGGCCTTGTGCGAGAGTGAGGCTGTGCAGCTTCTACTATGGCCAGCCGCTACCACCGTCGCACCCCCCAAGAACTTGAGCGTCTTCGTCTTCGTAGGGAAGTGCAGCGTGGGGCCCCTGTCACGCTGCATTTTTCGTGCGAGATCGGCAAGGGAATCTCCTGAGGAGATGGACCTAGCAGTCCTCGGCAAAAAGCCTCCAGAGAGGCGCTCGAGGATCTGCAAAAGTAAGCCTCATCAGTACTGCGTTCGCTCCAGTGTGTGGCACTCACAGCTACAGAACCTAAAGGACCAAGGGCCTCCACAGAACTGCTCACACGGTAGATAGCCCTGAGCGGAAGGCTCCCCACTAGAGGCACAGCTCTGCCTTTGGGGAGACGCATGGCGCCTACCCCGTACATTGGTGCCTTCTACTTACTCCTTGACGTGAGACAGTGGATGCAATTGCGTAGTATTTCTCGTTTCCTGCCGTTTTTCACTCTGTCCGTCGGACCCTAGCGACCCATAGGCGTGTGCCTCTAGCGGTGTCCCTACAGTTTCTCCCTCTCTCGCTTTGTGTAAATGCCAGCCTCTCTGTGGCGGAGTCGCTTTTATTCAGTGGCATTGGGGGGAGCGGGGGGAGGGCCCGCTGAATTCTGCGTAGCTATCTCTGCCGGCACTGCTGCTATGCCAAATTTTCAAGCGGGCTATTCAGAAATTTTTGGCGTGTAAAGAGGCTCACAAAAAGTGAGCCCGCCCTTCATAGAAGTTCTGCCGTGCAACGTTCTTTTAAAGGTTTCTTGTCCACGGGGAGACACTTAATTTGAAATGGGAGGCAAATTTTATCAAAGTCATGTAGTGCTTCTCAAAAGAGCTTTCACCTTCTCCTGCCCGCGCCCCTACAGAAATGGCTCCCGCCATGAAAAAGAGGCACAGGTACGGTGCATGTAGCTGCACTCTCGAAACATTTGAGCATTTAGGGCTGTTTGCACATAGCATCCAGCGCACGGGTACACAACATTGCACCGCCTTTTTATATCGGGCAAATACTGCTCTGCAACAAGAAGATATACGAAAATACACACTCACACACCCTGAATGCTGACATATCCTTGATCAGATATAACCAGTACATCAGAAAGTGCCTATATGTAGCATTGCGTGTTACACATGCTACGGGGGGAACCGGCCAAATAAGTTTATCTAGGGCTCTCTCGTCTCCCAATGCTAGCTTGGAACCAGGGTCCCAGTAAAGTGGACACGTAAATCATCTTCACCCCTTGTAGATGAAAGTCAGGTGTCTCGGGGGGCGAATTAACCGTATGATTCAAACTCTTCTACGTAATGTATGCAAAACAAAGGCGGGGCAAAGGTCCCTAAGAGCGACTAAAGGCACATTAATTCTCAGGTTCTTGCTGTTGAATTCACTCCTAGTATTGTTTCTGTATTTGCTTTTGCGTGTCCTGCGTCTACTGGGGAAGTTACGGGAACGGCTGGTGCTGGACTCTTTGCGCTAACCCGAATAGCAGGACCAGTGGTGCCAAAGGGGCACCTTTCATTAAATTCTCTAATGAATCGATTTTCAGTATTTCTTTAGGATATTAATAAACCGTTATAGGACAATAATTCGGGCATACTGGGAAAAACGAACCCCAGGAGGACATGCCAAAAGAGTGTTTACAGTTTGGGGTGATTCCCCCCTAGTGAAGGGTCGCTTACACCCTCCCACGGTTTGCTGCCGCAGCAAGCCGCGGAATATTCATATTTGGATGCTATATCTTATTATGGTGTGTCAGTCAAATGTGGTCATAAAGATTTCACTCTCTTTGCCCGAGCGGCCAGAACTTGGCGGAGGTATCCCGAACACCCCAAGAGAGGAAGCGCTTCCCAAGCGAACGCACATATTCCCTTGTCTTTGTATCTTTGATGAAACTTTTTGTCAGTTCGAACCTTGGTATTGACCTATACTGCATAGCCTTAACTGGGCCCCGTTTCGGATGTACCCCTTTGCCACCTGGTTTTTCCGTCACTTCTTCCGCCTTCCGTAAAGTGACCCCCTCCGTATCCCTCGGCTCTCGCTGCATGTTCTCAGACAAGCCTCAGCGCTTGAGCCACAAATCGAATCGAAGGCTTCGGCGCCTCACAGAGGAGCGGAGAGGCACCACTTTTTGTAGCAAACGCAGCACTTGCTGTCCAGCAGCTTCAGGAGGCTAGAGAAATCCCCAGCCCTAAGATAAGCACAAACACAGAGCCAAGAGCAGCAGCAGCCGCGCACAGGGAGCCTCAGAGCTATATCATGAGTTTCCCGGAGGCAGCGGACCATTCATTCCACCCCCTCATTCTTCGGCCCCCGTCAAGACACCCCCCCCCCGCTGCCGAGCAGCGGAGGATCTCAGTTGGCTGCCGCCTCTTTTCAAGTGTAGAGGACTCTTCTTGCATGCGCCTCCCCCCCGATGGAATTGGGGGCGCCGCTGGTCTCTGGGGCCCCCATGACTTGCCCATGCGCTCCTCGAAGGCAGCAGGGGCCCCCCTCATCCTCCTCTCGCCGCCGCCGTTTGCCGTTTGGGGGCCCCCCTCCGCTCCCACTTGTGAGGGCCCCTATCCGGGTAGGAGGCGCTCCTGCCTCGACGCGGAGTTCCCTGGGCGCCTACCCATAAATCCTCCCCCCGAGATCTTGAAAAACACGCTTTCCAGCACAGCCTTGCAAGGCCAGGAGGCCCCTTCCGACGGGCAGCCACGTCTAAGATCCAGCAACTGTCATTCGCTGCGCGGCACTTTCGAGCGAGACAGGTGGACAAAGGCGTCCTCCGAGCAGAAGGCATCCCACGGATCTTCCGCATCCCGAGAGGGATATAATGGGGGTGGAAAGAACGGCCTTTCCTTCCTCCGTTTCCCTGATGGCTGCCCTCCCTGTTGGGAAGGGGGGCACACAAGGCTACCAACGACTACCCAGGGGGCCCCCCCCCCTGCGCTGACATTGGCCAATACCTCTTCTCGCTCGCGCTGCGGCTTCGCACAGAATGCAGGCATGGGCGACACCCGCGAGAGTCAATTTTACTCTCCAAGAAGGGGCCCCCGACATCTACCCCACCGGGCAGTCGCCGTCGGCTTGCCAGAGGCCTTCCTCTCGGGTGGGGGCAGTCACAGCACAGACAGCAGTCTTCCCAAGAGCAGCAGCAATCTGAACCGTGACAGTAGAGCAAGTGCACCGAGCAGCTCTGTGCTGCAGCCGCCTTCACGAGGAGGGCGAATTCGCACCAACGCCAACTCCATGTGGCAGGGATTCCCCTCCCATCAAGGCCGTCGAGAGGCGTATGAACACTTGCAAGACCAGTTTCGCTACGAAAAGGTTCCCCGCCTTCCCCCCCACTCCTCGTTCGCAGAGGGTAAAAGAGTCTGGAAGGCTCATGAGGCCCCCCCTTGCAGGGCAGAGAGGCCGCAGGGGGCCCCCCGCTACGCATACAACGCTCCGACTTCGGCTCTTCCGCCAGGCAACACCTCCACCAAAAGCTGCAAGTCCAAAGATTTGAATTCATGGCCTTACAACGCCACGAGGGCAGCTCTCGCAAAGCGAAAATGCAGCGTCAGCAGCAGCAGCAGCATTAGCGGCATTGTTAGTAGCAGCAGCAGTGTCAGCAGCAGCAGCAGCAGCATTAGCGGCATTGTTAGTAGCAGCAAAAGCTCGACAATGCTGATGAATTCTCTCAAATCTGAGCACCCACCACCACCACCACCACCACCACCACCACCACCAAAGGAGACCGCTTCTTCAGCTGCTGCAGCTGCTGTAGCGGCAACAGCGGCTGCAGCAGCTGAAGAAGCGACCCCAGCAGCAGTCGCAGTAGAAGCAGCAGCTGCTCGAGCACCGCATGCTTCAGTCGAGCTGGCAAATGCAACAACAGCTCCCTTCAGGCAAAAGCTGCATCAGCAAACAGCAAACACACCGCGCCAGCAGCAGTTTCAGGCCGAGCAGCAGCTACAGCGGGGCAAAAAACAGCCGCAGGACCAAAGCATGCAGCAGCAGCAGCAGCAGCAGCAGCAGCACCCTCCCCATCGAAAACGTGAATCAATGGAGACACAAAAACAGCAGCAGAAGACGGACGTCGAGCAGCAAACGATGCAGGAAGGGCTTTTCCAAACGCAGCAGCTACAGAACAAGTTGCTCGAGCATCATACTCAACAAGACGCAGCACATGAGGTGCGTGAAGTTCAGCAACAGCAGCAGCAGCACGAGGAAGCAGCAGCTGAGCAGACAGCGCAGCAGGAAGGGTTGCAGCCTCGGCATCGGCCACAAAAGCCGAGTCAGCAGGAGCACGTGGAGGGGACTCAGGATTGCCTGGAATTTTACTACCACCCCCAGCATTTAACCCGGCTGCAAAACGAGCAGCAGCAGCAAACTCAGAGCAAGGCGCAGCAGGCACAAGAGGAGTACCTCAAAGCTCCGCAGGAGGAGCAGCAAAGCCAGCAGCAGCAAGAACAGCCACAGGAGATCCTGTCAAAACTGCTCCGTACATCTGACCTTTGCAATGAGGAGGCCACGCAAGGGCCTGGTATTGTAGGTGTAAAGCTGCAAGAAAAGGTACAGACACCTTGCTGTAGCAGCATCGAAACCACTGAGCAACTCAGAGCTGCTTCGAAGGCACCCGCCATCAGCAGCTCCCCCAAATTCCCAAGACGTCAACTCCCTCGGCAGCCGCAAAGGCCACTGGTGCAGAAAGACATCTGTAAGCTTCGAAAAGCGCCTCAGCGACGATCCCAGAACGCCATGCAGCCACCCCAGCTGGTGCTGCAGCAGCACCGTCGCGTAAAAATGCTTTCGGATCAAAAGTTGCGGAGAGAGCAGAAGCAGCAAGGACGTCAGTGGCTCAAACAGGAAACGATGCAACAACCAGAAGGCAAAGACCTCCAGCTGCTCCTTTCCCAGCAACAACAGCAGCAGCAGATGGCGATGGATTTGCAGCAAGAGGGTCCTTGTGGCTTCAACGTGCCTGTGCAACAGCAGCAGAAGCCGCCGGTGCAGTTACACCCGCCACATGCGCATGCGGGGCAGAAACACCAACAGCAAGCGTCCGTACAGTCGGGCTATGAAGAAGGGCTTGGAGGAAGTGTTTCTCAGCCTGTTGCCTGTGCTGCTTCTCATGTGACGACAACAAGGGGTACCCTTAACGGCTGCTGCAACCATCTCTTCCTCCCAGCATCTGATGCTGCGGATCTTATTATTGCTACGATGTATCCGTACGAGGCTCCAGCAGCAGCGTTCGCTCCTGCGGCCGCCTCTGAAGTCGATCCAAGGGCCTTTTATCCTTCTCCGCAGCAAATGCTGGAGAGTAATCCTCTAGCGCTCCCTCCGCCGCAGCAGGAGCAAAGTCTGCCTAAGCAGATGCGCACGCAGCAGCAGCCACTTTACAGCGAGAAAGAAGCGCAGCAGCAGGTGCACACGCAGCAGCAGCCACTTTGCAGCGAGAAAGAAGCGCAGCAGCAGCGCATGCTGCACCCGTTGGGGTCGGTGTCTGCAGCAGGCATGCAGCAGCAAGGAGTACTTGGGGCAAAACAAGGCCATGCACTGCTGCTGACGTTCCCTCTGCATGCGCATCACACAGAGGCCCCTGCAGAACCGGCGGCTGCGACGCGTGGCTTTGCCGCTGCTCATCACGCCGCAGAAAATTCCAGGAGCACCCGTGACGGGAGAGGAGATACTCTTTGCAGCACTCGAGGGAGCTCCATGCAACAGCAGAAGCAGTTCTTGCTGCAGCAGGAGCAGCAGCGAAAGCAGCTCCAGCACCTGCTGCAGCAGCAGCAGGAGCAGCAGCGTCTGCTGCAGCTGGCCGTGGAGAGACTCGAACAGCTACGGAAGGAGGAAGACAGAGACAACAGACTGCACCGCATGGAAGCCTGCAAGCACCCCCGGCAGCAGCAGCGCGTGCTGGCACTGCTGCAGCAAAACTCCCTCCGCATGCACAAAGAGAGGAAGCTGCTGATGCAGCAGCTACAGCAGCAACTCGACAGCTACCAAGCCCAGCGTCAACAGCTCCAGCAGCTGCAGCACCAGTACCTGCAGCAGGAAGATTATCAACGCTCTCTCCAGCGGCAGGCGCTGCAGCAGCAACAGGAACAACAAAAGCCGCCGTGGCACTAGCAGCCGCCACCGCTTATGTGCAAGCAGTGCCGTAGGAATAGGCCCCCATGGACTGCTCCTGGAAGATCCTTCAAGGGGCCCCTGCTGAGAACCCCGTCGGAATTTCCCGCTGCCTGAGGGCTGTTTCACTGTTCGCCTTCGTGACTTTCTCTTGAAAGCACGAGCCGCTACTTATATCTAAAAACTTAATTCGTATATCCCCCCAAAGCTCTGTCAGGCTGGTTGTTTGCAGTTGGACCGCCCCACAGACGGCCGGCGGTGGAAGCGCTTTTTAGTGGTGGCCAGCATTCTCACAAAAAAAGCGTGCGCTGCATGCAGCGACGAAGGGAGGACGCAGCCCGAATAAACGCACACGGAGCAGATGATGTGAGCGTGTGGGTATACGTGTCTGTACAAGCTCTGTGGCTTCATTTGCATGCGATTCTTATCGGGTGCCGGTGCATCGTATGTTCGACACGCGCTTTTGCATGCAGTACGGCTGCCTGCATATGCACTTGCATGCAACAGGGCCTAGACGCCTTTGGGGAAAACGGGGGGCGTGGGGTCGGTGCCTCCGATTTTGCGCTTGCCGTGAGGATTCGGATATCCCGTTCTCCTCTTGGTGAGTCGGGGAATCCCCACGAGGGTGGAGGGCCCCTTCTTCAGATAGTTAGGGTTCTCGTTGTGGTAAACAAAGCCTGTCTTGTTGGCGGAGAGGAGGCAGAAGGGGTTGCTGCTGCGCTTTACAGGGCGCACAATTGGCAAGGCCGTCGCGAAGAAGAAACGGGAGGAATCGGGAGACAAAAACTTGCTGCTGCCCCCTGTTAGAGATATGTCCTGAAGGTACTGCAGTTTTTCGCTACCTGAGACGGAAGTTTTCACAGGTGTTAAGCCGACTTTTGTACAGGAAACGGCACCCGTAGGTACACTGGAGGAGGGAGGCATAGCGATCAGTATACAAAAAATATATGTATGTTCATCCACATGTGAAAACGCTATACACGAGCCAAGCAGACAGCATCGAAAAGATAGGTGCGATTTCCTTGGGGGCATGGAAAGAAGGCCGAAAAACGAAGGGGAGATACGCACACAGGAGGGGGGAAATGAGGAGGCAAGCAATACGGCAAGGGGAGGCAGAGTGCAGCAGTAGAAAAGAGAGACACCCCCAGATATACCCTGAAACTGCCTAGCAGACATCCACCCGAAGAGGCTGCAAAAAAGGTAACTCGAAGCGGCAGGCTTGCCATTACAGGTGCCCTACTGCTAAGGCCTATATACATACATATATGTATATGTATATATACATTTATATATCGATGTGTACACAGGTGAAAATAGCGACGTATAGGCGAAGAACGAAAAAAAATTTAAGCTCACCTTGCTGATGCTGCATAAGAGCCCGGACAGCCAGAGGGCCCATGTGTCGTTTGTAGTGCCACTCAAAGATCTCCCACTTCAGCTCCTTCATGAAGGGTTTGAAGCCGCTTCTGTCTAGATGCACACGCGACTTGACGTACTGGCCCTCCCTACGAAAGCGGAATGCCATTTTGGAGTGCGTGCCCTTCTTGTCCTTAGCCTCCTTGGGTGTCTTGCTGCTGCTGGCTTAACTGCGTACCCCGAAAAATTTTCCGAGTTGGCAAGGAAAGTGAGGCTGTTTTGTGTGAGAGCCTGAGCAAGGCTGTGCCAGTACACTGGGCAGGAGCAACGGCAGGCAGATGCGGCGAGGAAGGGTGTTTAGGCAGTGCCGGCAAGGAGTGCCTCAGAGGGGGAAAACACGTAGGAGCCTGGGCAGTGAGGGCGGGGAAGACGGTGGGGGAGAAACCCACGCAGCTACATGCTGCGCGCTTCATGCAGTGCCCTTTAAGGGCTGCAGCCGCAGCAGGAGAGCCCGTAGAGCCTCACCAGAGGGCCCTGGAGACTTCCTGGGGGCCCTCGTGAGGAGGGGAGGGGCCCCCCAGCAAGGCCTCTCTCGCAAGAGAGGCCCCACTCGGAGGCCTTTAAAGGTCGAGCCGCGCACACAGGAGCCTTTACGCGAATGCCAATTCGCGTAAAGGCAAACCCCTTTTGTGCTGACGGAGGGCAAGAGGTGGCGTAGGCAGCTGTCCAGAAAAAGCTGAGCCTTTAGGCGTCCTGAAGCCCTCCTAAAATGGCGAAGGCTGACAGAGCTCTGAAGGAAAATCTTTAGTTCTGAGATCGAATGCCTGGAGGGGCACCACCATCACCATAACTCCACCTGTAGGTATTACACGGGTGGACAGCTCAAGACTGGAGCCTAAGGGGCGGTAGAGATGCAGCCTTCATCATGCCTACCAGGCTGATGACCAACTTAGCAAGGGAGCAGAAAAACGAGAATCATTACCTCGAACCTTCAATCAGGGAACTCTCTCCGCGCTGCTCTGCGGTTTAGGGCTGCATGCGCCAAAGAGGCAGTCTTTAGAGAAGCTTACGCGATTTTGCCCGTTGCCTCGCCCTTCTTGCGGTATTCCTGCTGTCACCCGCCCTCTGAGATTTCTGTGGGGAGAGACTCATCTCCAGACACAATACAAACATATTATGAAAAGTTGTTGACTATCTGCCGAAAGAGCCTCCTCCCCTGCTTCCCGCCTTCCCATGCTGCTCAGAGTTCTTTAAAGGGGGCAAAAGGGACAGCCTGAGTGAGCGCTAGTTACTGCACCCTCCTCCGCGCAGTCCGAGTATTCAGAGGTAGTAGGACTCAGTATCCAGCACACACGCACGCAAAACTGCGTCATGTTGATCAGGGGAATGCTAATCTGCAGCAAATCCCATAGACCGAGGCAAATAATCAAGCGATTCAATACTATTTTTCAGTTACGTAAAACTGGTGTAGTAGGAAATGCCGAATTGTTTTCGTGTAGCCCTCCCACGTCGGTCCGTGGGTTGGGGGATTCCTGAAAAAGGCGTGCTCCGTTGCTGCATATTTAGATATCTGCACGCGAGGCCTACACCGCGAATCCAATTATCGTAAGATCAGCAACTGCTTTCTTAACGTAATAGCCAGCATTCTAGTCAGCGTGCACACCAGTTGCTCTTGGCTGCTACTGCGGGGGAGGACGCATGCTATTCAGGGTCCAACGTCACGGGCAATAAGCTCCTGAAACCTGGGGGCTTTTGCCAAACAGGGCAGTATTTGCAAGCCTGAGAAGCACTAATGCGCTTCTCAACACAGAAAAGATTCGCGCTTTTTCAGGCGTTTACGCCGTATGAGAGTGCACCGCTTTTGTTTGCTTGCACTACACATAGCTAAAAGCCTCCGGCAGACAGCAAACTAAGGGTCTTGATGCACCGAACTGAGCACCTTGTGGAAGGCTTCGTTGACGTGAGTTTCCTACCTGTTCAGCAGAAATCCTGGCAGACTTTCTTTTGGGACGAGTCAGTTCAGACGCCTGTACGGCCCTCATTTGTCGTGGCAGCACGACTGTCCGTCTCTCTATAATCAGACAAAGGAAGCTTTTCTGGCGAACCAGTTCCTGAGACAGAGACCTGCCAAAGCTCACAATATTATGTCCCAGGTTCCCAGGTGTCAACGGAGAGTGAGTACGAAGGAGAGTTGCGTCACGCATTCCCCGCCCTGGGGTACGCTGCCTCGGACCTTTCCCCACTATGTAAGGCTCCACTACGTATATATCTTCACAGGGAGACCCACTAAGCCTCAGAGCTGCCATAGAAGCGCTCTGAACATCCACGGCCAGTTCCACAAGATAACCTTTGACCCACAGACACTCTACATTGAACCTTCTCACAGTGAACCAACTCGATGCTGCAGCCGTTCAGGTGAACGAGTGCCAAGCCAAGTAATAGTTAGTGCGCTACTTATTTTCCAGCAAATACAAGCAGTGTACTGGAAGGTGCCGGGGGCTGTACAGAGACGTCCCTGCTCGGCACGAACCTGGGGAAGTGACTTCCCCCCTTCTTTCAATGCCAGTCGCCCCCTTGCTTTCACTGCCGGGGGTCGAGCCGTTTTCGGCGCACTCCGCGCATGCAGTGGAGTCTCCTGTAAATAGCGGGCGGGGCACTTTCCTTCGCGGTGCTCATAACAACTTAGATTTAGTCAAGGGCCGACCGTGTCATTTGGTGGTTCGTACGTCCCGCGGTGTTGCAGAGGGGGGAAGTCTCACACACAAAGTACAACATGGCTATCTTTTGTTGCCAGCCAGCTACCTGCTGCTGCTTGCGAACTCTACCAGTGCTCAGAGGGTGCCTCAGCATTTTAATTACCTTCCTCTCCGTCTCCGTAAGATCTGGGATAGGGGCCGCTTTGGGACGACACCGTTTTGTAGGCTGCATCTCGTGGCATAACCAGGGTCCATTCGCATAACTGGGGGTAAAGAAAAGAGCAGAACTATCACGAGCAGGGCCTGCCACTAAAGGCACTTCTCAGATTGTCATCAAAGCAACTGCATTCTTGCCACCAGCTTGACAAACCCATTTGAGTACTGAGAGCTGTTTTGGCAGCTGCGGTTTAATGATCACCCCCTGTTGCGTTGTCGTGAAGGCTTAGCCAGCATGTACCTCTCTGCTCCTATTCTGCCTCTCCTTCCCTCTCTCCACGTGTCTGTCTGTGTCTCTTTCGGTCTCTGTATGTGCCTTTTTCTACCAGTCAGTCTGACTGTCTCTCTCGCTCTCCCTCGATGTGTTTTGGCCCTTATTTCTATGCACAAGCCCCTTTTGCCCCCCCTCTCTCTATTTCTATCTGCTTGCTTGCGAAGTCTTCCACTACTCTCCTGCAACAGTGGACTTTCCGTGCACTGGACCTCCGTTGCTGCTGGCCCGAGTGTCTCTGCACTTAGACTGGAATCTACACCCCTCAAGCCTGCCACCACGATGCCCCGCACAGCCTGCTGGGAAGCTCCCAAAGCAGAAAGCCTTCCTGAAAAGAAGTACAATGAGCACCAGGGAGACCACAGCCCCTGGAAAACGACGCCCACGCACCCTTTTTAGGGACCCCACAGCAACAAACAAGACACAGGGGCTTCAGCCACGTCGGCGATGAGCACCCTGATGCCTGCTGACACCAGTGCTGCCACCTGCATGCGGAGCAGCGGCAGCAGCCGGTCTAGGCCTTTCTTCCTCAACGGAGAAGCCCCCAGTTACGAACTGCAGCAGTACAATGACGGGGAGCACCCACCAGTACCGCTGCAGCAGGGACGGTTGTTGTTGCTGCTGCTCCTGCTGCTGATTCTGCTCATGCTGCTGCGGCCCATGCGGCGAGGCGGGAGCTTGTTGCGGTGTCGCAGCGGCGGGAAGAAGAACTGCAGCTTGGGGGTCCTTCGGGGGAGTCGCTAGCAGCAAAGCGGGCTTGGAGGCATGACAGGAGACGTAATAGCGCGTAGACTCCTGCGATTTCTGCTGTTGTCGCTTCACTATCTCGGTTGCGGCGGCAGCATGCAGCAGAGTCACTCCAATGGGGTGCAGCAGCAAACTCCCCAAATGGATCTGAAGGGAAAAAGGGGAAGAAGCGCTGTCTGCACATGGTGACACCTCTGCATGCGGTTCGTGCGGCTGCTGCTCTTGTTGGTGCTGCTGCTGCTGCAGCAGTAGAGACAAGGGCATGGTGCTGAGTACAGGCGGTCGCCCCTGCTCAGACTCAACCTTCAGTGAAAGAGCGGGAAAGACTTCTTCCTGCTCCAGACGATGTTGCTGATGCTGCTGCGCCTCAAGCAAGGCCGCCGAAAAGGGCTCGTCATCGAAAGAGGCCCACTCGGCTGCAGGTTCTCCTGTTTTGGTCGTTCTGAGTGTAATCGTGCCGAAGGCTGTCCACTCGCTCGCGCTGCTGCTCCCGCTACCCCTTCCGGGATTCCAAGGATCGAGAATGCGAAAGGAGACTCTCAGGGGTCTCGAAGAGGGTGCCTTCCCACGCACATGAGCGAGTTGCAGGAAAAACGACAGCCCGAGGAGCAGCGGCAGCAGCAGCAGCCGCA
This sequence comes from Cyclospora cayetanensis, assembly GCF_002999335.1. NCBI lineage: Eukaryota > Apicomplexa > Conoidasida > Eucoccidiorida > Eimeriidae > Cyclospora > Cyclospora cayetanensis. The sequence continues at coordinate 429,209 of NW_020312036.1, read as the reverse complement.
GCCGTCGCTGCGGTCCCACACGCCACACCATGAGTCTCCTGCAGCTGCTAATGCGGTTCCTAAGGTTCTTGCTGTGGGTGGCTTGTGCCGGTGTTTCAAGAGCGCTGGTGTCTAGACACTGCTGGTGTATGTAGTGGCGGCGTTATTACGCTGTACGGCCGCAGCAGCAACAGCTTCAAGTGCGGCCGCCGCGGCCGCTGTTGCCTGCGCTCGCAGCAATTGTGTTTCAAAGCATGACAATTGTTTCTTTTGAGGGTAACTGCTGCTAGTGGGCTACTCCAGGGGGCGGCTGAAGGTGTTCACAGGCTGGGGCTTTGTGGAAGCGGAGGAGGGCCTGGAGGTGGTAGTAGCGTCATCGGCAGCAGCAACAAGAGGCCAGCTTCTCTGATGTATACTTTTTGCTCTAATTTTAGTGAAAACGTACTTTGTGCTGCAGGCATAGACCATCCGTACAGGCGGCTGACCGCCTCGTCGTGCCGTGTCTTGAGGCCCCTGTTGGTGTTAGCGGTACCGCTGCAGCAGCTCCTATAGCCCGAAAAACACGCGCCTGTTAGACAAGTTATAGCGATTGAGCAGCGGTGTGTCGTGCTGTCGAGAAGACCGGTTTGCCTGGGGCTGCAGTAGAAGTCTTTGAAGGCGCATGTGTGCTTCCAAGTGTACTGCCTGCATCATGCTAGGGTAGCCTTCAGCCCGACACTTACCACTAAGCTAGTCACACTGGACCCAGAATGAGTCCGAAATCGACTTATTGGTTTACCAGGTCGTGTACCACATTGCTCAAGAGTGCTGCTACGTCGAAACGGAAAGTGGTGAGGCGGCGTGCAGTCGCGCCAGACGCTGTCAGAGCCACTAGCTCTGAATGCTGGGAAATCTTCACAACTGAAGGCACGCGCACCCTAGACGGCCTGCTCCCCTGTTGTGGAAACCTTGAGGAGGGCCACTGGCAAGCGAAGAAAAACCTTTTTTTGAGAAACACCTGATGACTTTCTGTAAGGCTCGTATTACGAAATATATGCAACAGCTGTTTCCCCAGGGGAAACTATAAGGTAGGCTTACAGACTGACTAGTTGCACTGGCCAACGTAACGCTACACCTAAGGTTACCGAAGTGATAGTACACGGATCTCCAGACTCAATACGAACTTCATCGAAATTGAGCACCTTTTACAATTATGAGCTTGCTTCCTCCCCATTCACCGGGCCCTGGACACTCAGGGGTCCAACGTAAGACCAAAGTGAGGGCAGGCCAAAGGCTACGCTGCCCACGGCTTTGCTCGTTTTAAACTGTCACAACACCGTATTCACACCTAGTTGCACAGAGCACTCTATAGCCCATAGGCAAATGAACATCATTCTTGCCTGCTTGTGCTAACGGAAATGATAGCCAAATAGATGTCTTAAGCAGCCAAATTACGTAGTCCAGCCTCGGCATACTCTTGTTCACCTATAGCCACTGCGGTATCAAATGTGCCCCAGTGCAGCTTCGCCCTCCAGAGGGCAGTTTAACCAGCAAGCCTACGGTAGCAGGCTGGGTATCGTTAGTGTTAACAGATAGATATCAAAAAGCAGTCAACACAGCAGTGAGAGCTCTGTTCTACCATTCGCCATCCCAAGGTGTCTGCTGCCTATGGATCCCTGGCTGCGGCTCATTTCTGCCTTTCCGCACTGGCGGCTGCCTGCTTCCGCTCATTGTTATTGCGTGGCACCAGGTGTCTTGCATGTTTATCTCTCCCTTTATTGCAAACAGTGAATGCTGAGCCTATCCCTGTCCTTCTATTGCCTCTTTGTACTTGATCTCCTAAGGGACTCTACACTTCGGCGGTGCGCTGTACGTACATCCCAAATGCTTGGTTAACCGGAGTCCCTCTGCCTGCGTCAAAGGAGAGAAGGCTACGCCTTATGTTGTTCCCCAACTAGTCGTTTGCTCCTCGTATGGCCATTCTCATCGGGGACCCAAATATACACACCCGCGAAGGAGTATGGCGTGGTGACGCAGCTAGCCACCGGACCAGCTAGCTAGCAAGCTAGCCGCTTCTACAGGAATAGATGACTCAAAAGAAGGCGCCAAGTCGCCTTTCGTATCTCGCCCAGCTCGCCAACTATGCCACTGAGAGCTATTTACACATGCCCCGCTAGCTATCCTTCGAGGAGTTAGCTAGCTGGCGGGGCGCTTCCGCAAGAGCTCTTCGATCTTACGGGCGTCCTGCGTGAATAAAAGCAGCATAGAGCGAAACCCCGATAGAAAGCAACACGAAACAAAGCAGGGAAAGAGGCAGAAGTACCAGCACCAACGGAAACAGTGCACACAAGACCACCAAAAGTATGCGCTGTAACGAGCCTGAGAGACGCGATATGCGTATGAGCACCGCGAGCAGCAAGACTCAAAGCAGCAGTGGCAGCGACAACAGCGACTCACCGCTTGGGGACTAATGCGCTGCAGCAGAAGCAGCAGCTCTGCCCTGTCCGTTTCGTCCGTGAGGTCTGCCCCTAGGGTAATGCAGCTGCTAGCGAGCAAAGACAGTCCCTGCTGCTGCTGCTGCTCTTGCTGCTGCTGCAGCAACAGCAGCCACTTGACTGGCAGCAGTCGTACAAACCCGTGAATTGCCAGCAGACCCTTTCGCTGCGGCAGCAGTGGCAGGAGCGGCTGCAGCCGCAACTCGAAGAGGTGCTGTAGCAATAGCAAAAGCGAGACAGCAGGCGCAGCAGCAGCAGAGGCAGACAGAAGCAGGAGAAACGCCAACGAATTAAATTCATCCTCAGCTGACTGCTGCCGCGAAGAGGCTACGCGAGGAAAGTGAAGCTCTGTACGGCATTCAAACAGCAAACATGAGCTAAATATGCAGGTGGGGGTGTGGTTATTAGCCGTAAATCTTGGGGGCTGGAGGCAAGCACTTTCGGCTTAGGACTTACATGCATGACGATATGCAGCATGAGCTTCTCACTGAGGATGCCTTCGAAGAACGCAGCGACCCCAACTGCCTTCAGTGTACGGTGCACATACACCTCAGTGGCAGCTGCAGCAGCAAGCCGCTGCTGCCGTTGCTGCTCTGCTTCAGGGCCTCCGGTCTGCTGTTGCTGCTGCTGGTGCAGCAGCTGCACCGCGCGCTTCACGCAATGCACAGGCAACTGGCTTTCTATGGTGCTAATGAGTGAAGAAACAAAGAGTTGCAACATCTTTGTGACTGCTGCCTCTGTTGGGGGCCCCCGGAAAAGCAGCATTTCTTGCAGGAGCGCAGCCGCAGCAGCAGCAGCAGCAAAGCTGCAGCAATCCATCTGCTGGAGGGCATGCAGCGCTCGAGGGAACACGACGTCCTTGACAACGTGCAGCAGCAGATCCGAGAAAGCAGCAGCCACCTCGCTGCTGCTGTTGCTGCTGCTGCTGCTGCTGAAGGCTTCCATCTCCTGGCAGAAGGCAAAGATATCCTTGATGAAATCAAAGTCAGCGACGTCAGGGCCGTCCCTGATGATTCTCCCGCTGACGATGGAGCAACTCCGTAACAGCCCGCTTCCGCTGTCCATTGCGCCTGAGGCAGCAGCAGCAGCAGCTGCTTGCTTCTCGTCTGCAGCAGCACCCCTGCCAGCGTTGCTTGACTTTTCTGAGTTCCCACCCCCTGCGTTCTTGACGCCTTCTTCTTGCTCAGAGGGCTCAGTCGCAGCGTCCTGCTCCCGCTGTTGCCGCTGCTTAAGCCACTCGACGGCCGCTGCAGCAGCAGCGGGTGTGCTGGAGGCGAAGGTTGTCTCCATGGGGAACCACCAGAGCAGCTCCCACGCGGAAACCGTCTCCACGCTCTGCTTGAGCTGCTGCACCAGTGGGAGCTGCTGATGAAGCGCAGCCATGTCATCCTGGCAGCTGCGGCAGACTGCAGCGAACTCCTCCACGATACGGCGCGCCTGCAGCAGCAAGAGCAGCAACGCACAGTTGTGGCGGGGCATAGGAGTCGAATTCGGAAGGCCTTTGTATATAAGGAGGGAGAAAATAAAGGGGGCCAGAGCGATTGGCGAAAAGAGGGCGAGGACGAGACTCCCGACAGGGAAGAAGCGAGCTGCAGAGCGATGCACGCTAAAAGGAGAGCAAAGCTATGAACAGAGACAGGGATGGCAAAGAGGCCATAAGAACGCACCTCCTTGTACTCTGGACGCACATCCTCAAAGATTTCAGCTGCCGCATGCAAAAACTGCCGCTGCGTTTTGTGCCTGCGTGTGCTGCTGGAAGTGCTGGTGCTGCCGGGAGGGCCCTCCTCATCGCTCGTGAAAACTGCACTGTCGAAGACTTCACCCCAGCATTCGCAGCATCCCAGAGCTGCACCATCCACTTCCCCCCCGTCCACAGCACTACCTTCTCCCGAGGCTGTCATTGCGGACGAGGCTGCTGCTGTCATTGCGGCCGTTCGAGCTGCCGTTAGCGCTTCTATTGCCTTTGGGGAAGCCGGGTGGGGAGCTCCCCGCAGCTGCTTCAGCACCTTCCCCAGAGGCTGCTGCTGCTGTTGCTGCTGCTTCAGCCTCGCTCCATACCTGCGCGCATGCTTGCCAGACATGTACGTCCATCCATCGGACAAACTCCTTGCAGCGCAGCCCTTCTTCCTCCACATTCCTGCGGCTGCGCGGGAGTGCAAAGCACGTCGATGCTGCTTTTTCACGCCGCATACATCCATCGCGGAGTTCCCCCCTTCCCTGCTCCCTAAATCGTCTCGTGTCTTTTCGGCAGAAGGGGGGGAGGGAGGGGGAACGAGAAGTCAGGAAGCACGCAACAGTGCGCGGAGCTCCCTGCGGACAGTTCTGAATAGGGGGCAATCGAAGCGGCGGCTTGGGTTCACTCATTTACCTCCTTCTCTTCTTTTGAAGACTGAGACTGCGGCCAAATTCATCGATGCGCTCCGGCAGGAGAGGCCCTATGTCGGCTAAGCGGCGTTGCGTTCTGCACAAAATCCCCCAACCCCTCCAAGCGGAGTCTCAAAACAAGAACCTTCCTCATGCTTGGGAAGGCAGCGTAGTGTCGGCAGCAGACGCATGCATCGGAAGACTCAACACGTCGGGCGTGAGGCCTCGCCAAGGTACATAAACTGCCAGAAAAAAGGGAGGCTGAACACAGAGAACAAGGAGCATAAAGACAACCTTACGTCCTATCAGCGTCAGCAGCCTCGAGCTCCTGCAAAGCCTCCACAGCCATCTTTACGGCGGGTTTCTTCTCATCTGCACACAAACAAACACACACAAACAAACACACACACATACATACGCATACATATACACACATACATACATATACACACATACATACATATACACACATACATACATATACACATACACAGACATACACACGCACACAAACACATACACACATACACATACATATACAGACATACACACATAGACATACACAGACATATACACAAACACATACACACATACACACGTACACATACATACACATACACAAACACACACACACACACAGACAGACATACATTCAGACACACAGAGACAGACACACATACATACACAGACATACACACACATATATACACACACAAATACACACAGATACATACACACACACAAATACACACATATACATACACAGACATACACACCCGTAGAGCACAGCTCCACCATGGCAATAAACAGTCTCCCCTTAGCCTTGAGTTCGAAGGGCAATCAAGCAGCTCGCACGCGCGCAAAGCTAGTGCTTACGAATACAGCCGCTGAGATCCTCTACAAACATCAAAAACTCCTGCAGACGCTGAAGACGCCGTTCCGTTTCTGTGCACAGATGCAGCAAAACTCCAAACAGGCAACTCATCATTCCTTCGCATAGGAGAAAACACGCACATACAAAGAGGAGTGTGCATGCAAGCCAAGCGTAAGGCCACTTCAAGGAAACCCTGGAGATGGATTGCTGCTTACTCAGCTGTTTGACTTCGAGAGCAGCTAATTTTGTTGCCGTTGCCTTTTTGTAATGCACTTGTTGTTGTTGTTGCTGCTGCTTCTGCTCTTGTTCATCTGCCTGGAGCTCTGCCTGCTCCTCAATCCACTTGACTGCAGCGGCTGCTTGCTGCTCTGCAGTGCTGTTGGTGCTGCTGCTGCCTGTCACCTTCTCTCCGGTCCAAAGCTGTGCGAAACAGGTTGCTGCAGTGTGTGTCGTTGCTGCTGCAGTTGCTGCTGCGGAACGCTCTGGCTCCGCTGCAGCGCGAATCAGGTTGCTGCTACTGCTGCTGCTGCTGCATTCATCCTCACCAGGGGCAGCTGCTGCTGCTGCAACGTGCTGCTGCCCCACAATGCTGCTGAACGAATTGAGGACGAGCTGCTGCTGCTGCTGCTGCTGCTCTAACTCCATCTGCTGGCGCTGCCGTCGCTCAAGTTTTTGTTGCTGCAGAAGCAGCTGCTTCCTCCCAGCCCCTGTACAAAGCAACATCTCAGCAGCAGATGCGTAGAGCGTTAGCCACTGCCACTGTCGCTGCATGCGAAGACTACTTGGTCTGCGGCAGCGAGAAGAGCTTCATTAGTAATTGTCGCACAACATACACACCTTTCATGATCTGCTCCCTCTCCCACGCCTCGAGAGCCGACTGCTCTTCCGCATCCGCGGAGAGCTGCTGCAGAAGGGGAACCCCCCTCAGCTGCAGCATGGCCTCCCTAGCCAGCCAACTGCTGCTGCTGCTCGAGCTGCTGCTATTACTGCTGCTGCTGCCTCCCTTCGCCGTATGCTCGTCGTCTTCAGTGTACTCCCCAAAACAAGAGACACCCGCTGCCGCTGCGGACTTCCCTCCAGTGCTGCTGTTGTTGGTAAAATCTGCAACACGAGCTTGCTGACGTGATCGCCGCGCAACTTGCGCGAGGGCAGCAAACGGCAGCTCCCCCCCATCGTCTGCCGCCTCACCAGCAGCAGCAGCAACAACAGCAGCCGCAGATGTCTTCTCCTCAAGCTCAACCATGGAAAAGATTCTCGAACCAACACTCAAAGCGCTCCCTTCCCCTGCCCGTAGAGGCACTTCTCTTGCTGCCCCAATCTTTCCAGTAGTAACTGCAGAATCTGCCCCTTTTAGCGTTGAACGGCGGCTATTGCTGCTGCTGCTACTGCTGCTGCTGCTATTGCTGCTGCTGCTATTGCTGCTGCTGCTATTACTGCTGCTGCTCATGCGCTGACCGTCAGCTGCGTTCCGGGAGCTGCAAAAATACCAACATAAAGCTCGCAAAACAAAACGTTCAGCCACAGCGCCCTCCAGCAGCAGCAGCTGCCCGATCAGTTGCTCAAGTGCAGAACGTGATTTATGGGGGGAGGGGTTGGTTGATGCATGCAGGCTGTCTTACACGAACTCGTGACGCCTGCTGCTCTCTTTGCAACTGCTGCTACCGAGCTTGCTGCTGCCGCTTGCATGCGTGGCTTTGAGGACGATTCCAACGCTTCCTAGCGGGTTAACAACGAGTAGTGATTTGTCGCTTGCGGCTTTGTTGTTGCTACTACTACTACTACTGCTGCTGCTACTACTGCTGCTGCTGCCATCCCTGCTATCTCTACCATCTCTACTGCCACTACGGCGGCTGCTGTTGCTGTCCTTGCTGCCTTCCTTGCTTCGTCCTTTGTGGCTGCTGCTGCTGCTGTGTTTTGCAGGCTTGCTGCTCGGCAACTGCTCTTCCAAAGACTCCCGCACAGCCGCTGCAGCCCCTCGTTGCTGCTGCTGCTGCTGCAAAAACACACGAAACACACGCGCTTGAATACTCTTAGCGGGAGGAGTAGCAAGGGGGGAGGGGAGGCCAGGGAGGGAAGGGAAGACTACGAGGTTGCTGAACAGAGGAGAGACGAGACAAGAGCTGACCTGTGCGCTCTTGTCTCGTCTCTTTGCCAGCTACATTTAAAATGATAGGATTCAGCTCACCGAGTGTGACGTATCCTCATCAATAAAGCCGAAGCTAAGACGCTGTGCCCTTGTTGCCGCTGCTGCTGCCTGCTGCTGCTGAAGCAGCAGCTGCTGCTGCTGTTGTTGCTGTACGAAAACTCGGCTGCTGCCGACAGCACATGCACCAGCAGCCAGGAGCTTTTTCTTCGGCTGGTAATGCTGCTGCTGCTGCTGCTGCCAGCGGTGCTGCTGCGAGTCGAGCTGCTGTTGTTGCTGCTGCAGAAAATGCTGCCGAGGATCACCCTCGTTGTCCAACTCCCTGAGGGCGTCTTGAAAGGAGGCATCTACCAGCTGCAGTTCGGCAGGAAGTGCGGCAGCTACTGCAGCCGCTGCTGCATGAGACTTTGCCGCAGTTATGGCAGCGCTTCGCCTTATTGAGTCTGCTGTTTGCACCGTTGCTGCTGCTGAGTGTGGCGAAGGCAAAACAGCAGCAGCCGCAGCTGCGGCTCTCAAGGCTGCTGCGCGCGATTGCTGCTGCAGCTGCACAGTCTGCTCGTTCTCTTCGCGCGCAGTTTCCTGCTCATCGTCACTGCTCTCCGTCTTGGCCTTCCGTGCTTGTTTCACAATGCCACGGCGCGCAAAGAGCGCCATTCTCTGTGCTGTAGTGGTGGAAGCAGACGAAATGCTGCAGAGTGCCGAAGTTTGCCGCTTCCTGCTAGGGGCCGCTCCAATGCCCACTGGGGGGGGGGCGTTAGAACTCCCGTGTTTGCATGAGGCTGAGGAGAGCTCTTGCTTGCTGGCTTGCCTGCTTGCTGCTCTTGCTTGCTTGCTGCTCTTCGTGCTGCCTCTCCCTCTCCTTTCTGCTGTCAATAGCGTTCCGCTGTTGTTGATGGTGACGGTGGTGTTGCTGCTGCTGCTGCCGCTGCCGCTGTTGGCGGTGTGGCCAAGCAGCAGCAGGAGAAAAACTGCACCAGCCGATCTGCAGTAATAACTCAAAAGCCGTGAATTTCGTATAAAAAGTGCAGCTTTAACGTGGCAGCGTTCGGCCTCCGTGTGGCGGCTACTGCTGTGGCTACTGCATGCATGGCCTCGTCAGCCCAGCGCCTTGTGCTGAGTGACAAGGCCTCTAGGACTGCGTGGAGTTCTTTTAGACATTGAAAGTAATTTAGAGAGTGTAGAGGGAACTGGGAGAAGAACGATTGTGCAGCAGTTCAGCATCGATATACTGCCCTATCCCGCCGAAAAGGAAAGCCGATCGGGGTGACCTGGCTTGTACTTACGTCTGGCCTTCGTCAACGGCACGGGGTATTACAGCGTGGGGAGTGTAAAGAAGATTCGTTCTCAAAATAGAAGGTCCCTCCCAGGTGCCGCTCAACCCTCGAAGCTCTTTTTCAGGACCAACGGCAACACTTACACGAGCATCAAAGCGCCAGGCATGCCTTGCCAGCCTTGGCCCCTTTTCCGCCTCCGACAGCGAGTATCGACAGATATCGCGGCAGCAGCAAGACCAGCGCATTTCAACAGCAACAACAGTAGCACAGCTCCTCCAGGAAGAGGAGCCTTAGCAGGCAGCTGCTGCTTCAGATTGCATGGTTCTCCGATGCCATAGCAATGTACATCATCGACACACTGCGTACTCCCCTCTGATTTCAGGAGGGCCATGAGGCAGTCACAGCAGCAGCAGCAGCAGTCGCTGCTGCAGCAGGCCGTGAGGGATATTCATCTGGCGGAGTTTGTTGCCGTGGATTTAGGTTCGTTTTAAAGCATCCCTCAGAGAGATCGGGGTAGAAGATGTGGCGATATAAGGCATGCACTGCGTGCAACGTCTGCGTTCAAGGGGCCTCTCTCGCACGTCGAGTGCTTTTTCCGTGTATAGCTCTGCGCGGCCATCATGGCAGAGGGCTAGATTGCTAAGGAAACGCGGCAAAGACAGAAAAGGGGGAAGAAGGGGGGGAGAGGGGCTTTGGTATTCCTCGCGCGTAGAATCGCCGACAGGAAGCAGGCGGACAGGTCTGGCGGCCTGGGGAATTTTTTCAAGCAACTGTAACAATCGAAACTGCACACATAGGGTGTACTTGTGTGCGTTGATGTACATGCACCGTATCTCTCTGCAGAATTCACGGGTTTACTGCTCGGCGCACGGCCCAGGCTGCAGTCTATGGAGCAGTATTTTGCGGAATGCCAAAAGGCTGTGGGAGAGTTTCTTGCGCGTGAGTATCTCTTTTACGTACACACCGCGCAGAAAACTCAGGTCTTGCGGTCGCCATAACGATCGATAAGGGACTTTTAAAAATCGAAGCGCGTATCGGTGCCGCTTGAAGCGTTGGGGCACACCTATCAGCAAGTACATATGGTTTGTGATGCAGCCCAAATTGGCATATGCTGTGTGCGTCGAAATTCGACAAATGCCAAGCAATGGATTCTCCATCCGTACACCTTCGATGCACATCCCCGCGTGCGCCTCCCGTTCTCTGTAGTAGTCCTCCTTCACTCGATAAGAAGCCCTAACATTCAGAAAATCCGCGTGAAGAATAGGAACACGCCCCTTTGAACGGGGGAAAGAATTCCGCACACGCGTCTATATACAAGCAGGGGCACAATAATAATACAGCCCTATCGGAGCCAGCCGACCAGCATAAGCAACAAAAACGGCCTGTCTCAGTTGCGCTGCGTTGTGCCTTCAGCGGGGCCGCAGCGTCTTTTCAGTAGATTTGAAAGCCTTGCGCTTTCTTCAACGAAACGGTTTTGATTTCAACAAGTGGCTAGCCAACGGGTAAGCACGACGAGAACCCTTGCGCCGTTGTGTTGAGACAGCAGATGTTTCTCGCTCTTAGAAAGAATGTGTTGTGTGCGTCGATGCTTCGAGACTGATGGGCGCGGCTTTTCATGCGGATGCAGACTGGACTATGAGCGGCTTTGCGATGTGCAGCAGCAGCAGCAGCAGGAAGATGCCCTTGAAGCCCTTCACGCGCAGCTAAGACAACGGCAACCTAACCAGCCTACAGAACAGGAGCCGTCCACGGGAGGAGGCGAGCGCAGTAAGCATCTTAAGGGGGGGCTAAACGGAGTGGAAGATGACCACACCAAGAGCAGTGATGACGAAAACATGGGGAAACGCAGCGGGGAGCGAAGTCGTGCAGCAGCGGACACATCGGTCGTACAAAACGCAGCTACAACAGCAGCATCAACAGGGCCAGCAGCAGAGCTTGCAGCCGCTGCTCCCTTAAGTGCCGGTAAGCAGAAGGGAGGCTCCAGCAATACGGCTGTGATGGCGGAGGGGGAGGAGGATGCAGACGATGTCAGCAGCAGCGCTAATAGCCTTGGGGGGTTGTCGGTGCTTGCGGAGGCCCTCATCGAGGCAGAGGTGCCCATTGTGCTGCACAATGGCCTTTTGGATTTGCTACACTTGATGGAGAAGTTTGTCCAAGAGATTCCCCCCACACTCCCACTCTTCGCCAGCGAGGTTGCTAGGTAGGTGGGGCTCTTAAAGTTGGGATGTAGGCTTCCGCCCAACTTCCTTCCTTCGCATGCAATTTATTGCAGCTTGCAGCCTGGCTTTCAGGGTCTTTCGGTGCTTTCAGGCTTTTCATTGGCGGCATCTTTGACACGAAGTACATTGCTACACACCTGACGCCGTGCAGCACTTTTGGCCGGTACTGACCTGAAGCGCTAAAGTCCTCCCACCCAACCTTTAAAGCCTAGGCTTCACAGTTCTCTTTCAGTCACCTTGTACTTGTTGAAAGGCGGCCTGTATGTGGGGCGTCTTCCGTGTGTACACACACGCGAGCAGGACGCGCGTCAGTCCAGCGGCGGTAAGTGTTTCGTGTGAACGCGCACAAGTTGAAGTGTCGCGAGGTGTTGTTACTACAGCACGGCTCTGCAAGCTCTAAGGAATCACCTGCTGGCGGCCCCCGGTTTGAACTGCTGCTTCATCATCGACGAAAGCTGCAAGAGCGCCTTTGACTTCTCCTTCAAAGTAACTCTAAACCTTAAAAGACCGAAGTTTAGGAGGCTTACAGGGAAGTAACTGTCTGGCGGGCGCTGCTGCGGCCGAGAGGACAGGCATGGTGAGGGTATATATATATATATATATATATCTATGCATCTGCAGGAGCTAAACGTCGCAAATGAGATGCCCGACGCGCGGAGCCACGAGGCGGGTTTCGACGCCCTCGCGACAGCACAGGTGCCGTATACGCTAGGGTCCCATTTTTCTCCTTTCCCCATCTCCGTAGCTTGTGGACTTGAGGTTCGTCGAGCTGTTGGTGTACATCCAGTGAAGGTTTGAAGCCTTGTGCGTCTATTTGCTGCACGGGTATTCCGTCTGTTGCCCTCAGGTGTTTGTTTGTTTGGCAGCTTTTGAGGCCAAAGTTCAGCAGCGAGAGTAAGGCACGCTTCCTAGAGGATGGCTTTGGGATGCATAGCCAACTCGGGATGCGGAGCAGAGGTTGCCTGGGGTTAATAATCTTAGGAGGGAACTACATATGAGGCAGCGAGCGAATGCCTGCGACTGAGTTGAGCTGCGCGCACAACTCTGGATGTGCCACTATGTGTGTATGCATGTATGTATGTGTATCTGTGTATGTGGCTATACGTGAGTGCATCCAATGCACATGGAGTCTATGTGTGTCGGCTTTGGCTGCAGCGTTTGCATTTCCTTGCTGAGCAAAGCGCGAGACATCATTGGGGTGGCAGGAGTCCATCCGGGATATATAAAGCTGCAGAGCTACCAGCAGGAGGAGCCGAGGGCAGGGGTTCTCAAGAGAGACAGCAGCGGCGGCAATGGAAATGGCAGCATCAGCAGTACAAGGAGGAGCGAAGACAAAGGAATAGGAAAGGCACCGCCCAACGGCATCGACAGGGCAGCGCCAGAAGTCAAAAGAGCCAAGAGGGATAGAGCTGGCAGTGCCTCTCCGCCGCGGATCTCCGTTGCAGTGGCAGCAGCAGAAAGAGGAGAGGGAGGAGACCAAATAACTGCCTCTCCGGGACGGCGCCGCCGCAAGGCCCTCTGATTCAAATAGGCTGTGAATGTTCTAGGTGGGTGGTGTTTCAGTGTATGCAGGGAAGGGGAGGGAAGGGTTAGGTTTATTCAAATCAATGCCTCGCATGACTACTCGTCTGCAGCCCTTGTTGTGCCTCTATTTTGGAGCTGCGGCGTAGCCTTTCTCCTAGCGAGAAGAGGCTATGAGGCCTAAATCTATAAGCGTAAGGTGCCCTAGGCTCTCAATCCAAAACACTGCGGTGAGGGCAAGGCCTTGGTTAGACTGCATGGACCGCTAAGAGCACCCTGGCGAGTGCCTTGCCGCTGCCCAGTGGAACCTCCCATTAGGGAGAGGCCATCTGCGGGGCTTCAAGGGGCCCTCTGAGGCCACATACCTAAGGCTACGATGACAACGTGAGGGCATCAACACTAAACGGGTTCTATGCTCCTGTACAATAATGATAGGCGTCTTGCAGGGAGCGGAAAGACAAGGGCCTAGCCTAAGGGGGTCCTCGTATAAGTAAGGACGTGTGTGGCTAAACGCCGTCCTCTGCGGCTAAGCGCAAGAAGGTGGACCTCACCATGGTGCCTCCGTGATTTGCGTCATACTTCAGTTTGTAGAAGCAGCCGTCTGCAGTGAGGGCTGCGAACGCACGACGACATGCGCACGCGTGCAGACCTACCTTCACGGGCAAAGACTAATAAAGGTTCTAGCAGACGGGGGTCCCCCAGGCGCGGACTCTGTTGGGCTGTAAGGCAAAAAAGAGAAGATACGCACTAGTAACGACACCAGCACCGGGTCAGAAGTGTAAAGGGTTTCTTGAAAAAAATTCTTGGGGAAACTTGGAAGTGCGCAGAACCTTTGTAGACATACCTAAGATGCTTTGGGGCTCTTGGCCAAAAGCGCAGACCGCTGCGAAGTTCTCCGAAAAGTGGAACCTACACATAAAGCATCTGACCCTGAAATGTTATCCCCTGAAGCCTCTTGAGTGTGCGAAGAAATGTCGCTGCTGTCTCAGAGCTGCTTAAGGGAGCGCGTGGCGTTAGTTTAGGGGAGGGGGAGGGGGGCCCCATGGGAGATTCTGAATTTCCACAAAGTTTAGGGAGGGAATAGGGGGTATTAATCGCTTGCTTGAATTGTGCCATGCTCCACTCCGACTGGAAGTAGGGGGAGATCTTGGAGAGGAAGGGCCAAGAGCTCTTAACGTTTCTTCCTCCCGATGCATTCCCATTGTTGTTGGGGGCGATGCTGCCATCCCCCGCGGTTGCAACAGCAGCAGCAGCAGCAGCAGCAGCAGCAGCGGGGTTGTAGCTCGTTGAGGAGGCAACTGTTTCCCTTGTTGCACTGCTGCTGCTCGTAATCCAGGTGGATGTGGGAGCTGCTGCTCCTGCAGCTGCGGCAGAAGCAGGGGTCACAGCAGCTGCAGCAGCAACCGGCGCTGCAGCTGCTTCTCCGTCTCCTAGCCGGTACAAATGAAGCGTGCCAGTGTTGCTGCAGACGGCTAGCAAGCCGTTACAAGGGCTGATGCAGAGACAAGTGATTAGGGCCGGATTCACCCCTGCGCAGCGGAAATAACACTCTGCGACGCACGCTTCCTCCTTCATCGATTTCGTGAAAAAAGCCGAGAGGGATTAGGCCTGGCAGGCAGAGGGGCGAAGGGCCATGGGGCCTCCGTAAGTCAGCCACGTCGACATGGAGAAGCACATGGGCAACAGTAGGTCAAAAAACACGGAAGAGTATATACGCTTAGGACTGACACTGACCCCTTCTGACTTCCTTGAGGAGCTGCCCCGACGCAGAAGAAAATATCCGCACCAGCGTGCCTTTCACGGAAGCGGACGCCAGCAAGGAGCCGTCCTGGCTAAGGCAGAGGCAGCATAAGTCGTTCTCGTGAGCAGCTGCAAAGCACAACGCACAAGGCTGCAAAGGCGCGATCAAGCATGCGGGCTTTACCCATGGGCACTGGGCAATCTCAGGCGGCCTCTCTACGAAGAAGGGCTCGACTAGGGCACTGTCTGTTATTTTTACAGATAGAGATGCTTTGTATGAGGGAAGACTCCGCCTCCGTTCCTTCAGCCTCTGCTGCAGCGCACGGCACATATCTCGGTATACTCCATTCGAGGCCTTGGGTTGCAAGCCACCTGCAAAGGGATGACGGCAAGCACTAAGGCTACTCCTAGATAAAAGGGGCGGCACTAACTCATGTCTGAATGCTGAAGAACGAACCAGCCGGCATCCCTTGGGAGTCATCGGCAGAAACGAGATAGAACAGAACCTGCACGGTGCCCTTCTGCAACGCTGCGGAGGCAGCAGCGCAAGATGCAGCAGCGCAAGATGCAGCAGCGCAAGATGCAGCAGCGCAAGATGCAGCAGCGTGCAGCCTCTCAGTGTCAGAAGGCCCTTTTAGCAGCCTCAGCCGCATGTCAGCAGCAGCACTTCCAGCAGGAGGGGCACCACACATGCGCCCCCTACCCGGGCATGCAACGACGAGCGTCTGCTTTTGTTGCTCTTGAGTGCTAGTGGCAGTGGTAGCCGCCACGCATAGACCTGAGGGGTTCGGTGCCGTAAGCACGGAGTCAACTAGGGAGAGGCCGCGTAGCAAATAGATGCAGACTTTGTTCTCAAGGACCACCAGTAGGCTAAAACACCACATACACACACCACAGATCCGAGATGCGCTTGCATTGCATGTAACAGGACGTCAAAACTCTTCTTCCCCTTTCTTTCGCCCCTCTTCCAGCTATCAGTGAGATCCCACTAAAGACAGCAGCAGTAGAGCAACGGCAGCAGCGAAAAGAGACTCTTCAGCTCCCTCGCCAGATCTCTGCTCCTTCAGCGGCAGCAGGAGAGAAGTTCACAAGAAGGAGAAGCAGTCAATGGTGGCAGAGGAGGAGGAGAGCGAGAAATACGGACGCCTCTCGGAGCATGGTGACCCCTATAATGCGGGTGGCGAATCGCATCTCGACAATCGAACGCGCTTGTCGATCATCCCATAGCACACACACATTCTCCTGCCATAGCTCATCATTCCCGCCTGCAGTATAATGCAACACAGGAAGACGCACGGGAGGCCATCGTAGGCAAAACGACGGCAGGGTGCAAGGTGATCCGGGGGATGTCGGTATATGTATGTTAAGAGGCGTGTGGGTGCGATGCCTTCCCGCCTTTTCGCCTGTCGGCAAAGCTTCCTGCTGCCCTTGCCGCTAGAATGTGGAAAGAGGAGACAGCAGAATGAGCGAGGAATGGAGGACAAAGCGGTGCATCAAAGCACGGGGGAGAGGATTCACGGGGACGGAGGTACACCCCAGGCGGCCACAGCGCCTTACTCCCAACGACAGCTAAGATATTACACGTATAGAGCATCTCCACCAATGCAATGCTGCATGGCAGCTCCTCTTCCAGTCCCTCTTCATTTGCCGGAATCAAATCTGCAACGCAAAAGCCACAGAGCTCCCCTTCTCAGCCACAGGGTCTATCTATATAGGGGCAAGGCAAGCAAGGCCTTATATTCAAAAGCATCGTCAAGCAGCTTACGAACCCCCGTTTTAAGGGCTGATACACGTGACAATCGCTCGCCAGAGACCTCAAAAGCACTGCCCTCCCTCCTGACCATCTCCCGCCATACCAGCCGCGATGACAGACGTGCAGCTGGACTCGCAAGGTTCGTCCCACCCACCTCTTTGGAACGTCTTTTTAAAAGGCTCCGTGCTGTACACAACGAACCCTCGTCGGGTTGCCGCAACAATGCAACGAGAATTCTGATTAAGCGCTGCAAATCCTAAGCCTCCGACACCAAAGGAGGCCTCCAGAGCGCCCCCAGTAGCTCGAGGCGAAAGGTCTGGCCCCCTAGGGGAAGATATACGGATGCCACGCACAGACATTTAGGGAAGCCGGAGGCTGCAGCGGCTCCTGCTGTGCTGATTCCACCGTTGCTGCGTCTGCTGCTGCGGTAGCCGATGCCACTGCGCAGACTGCTGATGGAGTGGTCTCGCCCCTGCAGGCCGTGCGTGCCTGCACGCGGCTGCTGCTGCTGCCTCGGCTGCAGAGAAAGGACTGTCCGCCGCACGAATGTCTATGTGTAAAGGATGGCTTCGCGCCACTGATGTCGCAGAAAGGGGCAGTCAGAAGTCTGCAGCATGCGGGATGCCGCCGCTGCCTTTATGGTGTTGCGATAGGAGACGCTGGGCGTGTCCGACACTGCACGCGTCACGATCTTGCTGTCGCAGTTGGATTCCTTCGGTCGTCTGATTTTCTTCCGTAAAGGTTCATTGTCAATCAACGTGTGTTGTTCGAACGGCTGAACCGCGAGCCACTGACCGGGACCTACAGCTGTCGGCCGGTGCGATTTGCTGCCCCCCTTGCGAGACGTTTGGGCCGCATATAAGGTAGATATTGATGCAGAAAATGTCAATACACGTAGCAACAGGTGCTGCGCCGCTCCAAGGGAAGCGCTAGCCTCTCACTCACGACGATCTCCTACCGCTGCTGCGGCTACTGCCGCTGCTGTTGTCGGCTGTGCACGGACAGAGCCGTATGCTGAATGCTTCTGTTATTCCAAGCTTCACTTCCGCGACTCATATTACTTGCTGCTAAATCTATTGTCCTATTTGAGTGAAGCTTCTCAGAGAAAGCTCGTATGACGGAACTGCAGAAGACAAAAGGCGTAGGCAGCGCACATCGCTGCCACCTGGGATGTGCAGCAGCTCCCAGCTGCAGCAGATAGTGACTGCTATTTGTACCACCTCACTTTATATCTCATCAAAGAACAAGATCTAGGCACTTAATGCACAAAGGCACAGAAAGCCCTGCAGAGGACTGTGCAGCGCCTGAAGCACTCACCACCCCACACAGGCATACACACAATACGAAGGCTGTTGCTGCAAAACGCCACCCACTGGATGAAAACTCCGCAGAGGCAGAGCTTCCAGTGGCTGATCGACTGATTTTGGCTCAGGCTACGACCAGAGCTGTAAGTCCGGAGACAGCGGGCCGGCATTTACCTCTTGAGCTGATCCGTTCACCAGATATCCATAATTGCACAGCTGGCCATCATGGATTTGTGCGCAGCGCCTCAATACAATCCTGCTTCAACGATCCATTCCCCCGCAGGATCCTGTGTCACTCTAGCATCAGTGATGATCTGCTGATCACGCGAGCAACACACTTGCTGCAGTTTATGGTGGGCCGTGGTACAGCTATGCACTTTCTACCACACTATGTACATGGAGCTGAGAATTCGTGAGAAATTGAGTAATTCGCTTGTCTGTTCTTACATCTTATTTATTGCAGAGTACTGAAGCTCGATTTAAAGAGGCGCATAGTCTCAATGTGTAAGGAGCTGGACGCTTTGCGCAACTGACTGTGAATGCTGGCAATGCCTGGAGCGTGCATCTGTGCGCGTTTCAGCTCTCTATCCCTGCCCCTCATGTCGGTAACTCTGAGGACCACGGGCATAGGCAGGAGGGACTTTTATTGAGAACGCAGCCAATAACTTTATAGCACGCTTGTATTGAGTCTGGAGTCGAGTGTTTCCCGCGCGTACACCTGAGAAAATGACTTACAATGTGCACCTACCGCTGAAAGTATGGGGAACTTAGTGCGCACAGCACCTCTCAAACACCCTAGCTTCCCTTCCTTTTCCCCCTCCTCCTCCGCCCTCTCCTAAGCTCATCACCTCTCAGAATTCCCGATCATATCCTTTCGAGTGAAACCTGAGCATAGTTTTTGTTGAGCTTCGTATTGGATTAGGGGAGAATCCATAAGAGAACCTGGAAGTATGCGCGTTACTCAGCAACTGTTGCATTCGCAAGCAAGGCCGCGCCCCGTGCTAGTTCACCAGAATGCATGTATGCTATTTGCTGTCTCCACTGCAACGATTGGCTTTGTTTCTACTGGTGCTACGGCCGCGCTTGCACTTTAAAAGGCTGCTTGCGTGCCATGGCCTTTGCCCTATGTGTTGCCTGCCCTGTCTATGGCTTTGAATGCCACTGTTTCTTCAGTTTGGCCCTTTCCTGCACCGCTAGTCCCACTGATTGGTGCCTTACCTTAACAACCAAGGGCAAACAATAACAGCTTCTTATGCTCTTATTGGGTACTGTTGATGTGGCTTGTCACAGCTACTTACGGCATCAGCGACCGCAGCAGCATCCTGAAAGTCTCTCTGTGTACTGCAATACCCAGTGCAGCTCTGCTTGCGTGCTTCCCTCTAGGGCTTCAAAAGGAGGCCTTGGGTCAAGCAGGACTAATGAAAACTTTTGAAAGCAATGATTTTCTGTTTCTGCCGTACGCTCCTCTTTCTAGTGCCCTACACAAGGGAGATTGGCGTGAGGGCAGGAGGTACAGACCGAATGGGGGCGGGCCGTTACCTCCTCTGATTGAGCTCTCCGGGCATATTCGATGCCAGTCTAACGCGTTTACTCTAGCGTAGAACCACCGCGTTCTTACCTTCGGTGTAAAGCGCGGCATCTTTTTGCAGCAAATAGATCTTAAGAGCAGCAGCCAAGGCATGCAATGAAAGCGCGATGACTACATAGTAGGGCGTGTCTGGCGTGGCAGCAGCTGTCGAAGTGTAATAGACCCAACCAGTGTATGGTTTCGGCAGCAGTGCGTTCTCCGCATTAGATAGCACACAAGCCGTTGACGGCCAAGGTCCTGCAGCTGCACGCGTGCTTTCCGGCAAAGGGGCGGAGTGTGCGGCTGTTCCGTGGACTGCTGCCATCGGTGCTACTGCATCTGTATCACTTTGCAAGCAGGAGCTTGTCATACGCCTTTCCCCCCGCAGCGTGCGCTACACCCCCGGCTCAACTCCCCTCCCTTCCCACCTCTCCCATTGGCTGTGCCGCTTTAGGGGGAAGCCGCAGTCCGGTACACATCATTGGACTCAAAAAGACACCCCTTTTGTGTAAGTCTCTTGGGGGGCTTCCGACAGGGGCCCCATGGTGCCCTAAGGGACGCAGCCAATGCAGTGAAGTTCTTTTGGCTAATCCTGCAGCTCATTGGCTTAAAAGCCGCAGCAAAATCGCGTCATCATCCAATAAAAAGGCACACATTAGTTGGAATGCTAGGCCTTTTCGTGTAGCAGTAGCGGTAGGTACATGGCCTCCTGCTGTGGCTGCTGCTGCCGCCGCCGATGGACCGCTGCGGCCTAACCGGGACGGCCTTCCTTGGGAAAAGCTTGTATCAGCCAGGCTGATACAAGCTTTTATTTCGCGTTCTGCTGCAGTTCCGAGAGTTGTAAGCCAAAATCAAAATTGGCGATTGCACCGGCTGCAGCAAGCCACTGGCGCCATCCGTTCCTCCCTGCGTTGTAGCGGTCTTCGCAACGCGTTTGAGGAGCTGTAGCCTCACGATTCGATTCTTCTGCACAGTTTCCCGTGCCTCTGCAGCGGCAGAAATATATTCTGTGGTAGTAACAGCTGGGGAAGCGCCGCAGCTGCCTGTACGGCGCCATTCACAGAAATCGCATACGCAGCCTCAGGAGAAACCACAGGGCCTAGTCCAGCAATGCTGAACACCAAATGAGGCGTCCCGACCCCGCGGGGAGGCCTTAGTCTGCAAAAGGAGGAGCAGCAACAGCAGCAGCCATGGCGGTGCGCCTTTTGCAGCAGGAACACCACCCCTGCCCCCTCCCCTCTTACCACTACCACCCTTCCCATTCGCCGCCTTTGCTGCCCCTGCTACTGTTCTTCCTGCTCAGTGCCACTCTGGGGGCCCTTGCGACGGGCGTGCCCTCTTCGGCTGCAGCCCCCTATCCTGAAAGCCCTCGCGCCGCAGCACCGAAAGCATCGCCAGCAGGTGAGGCAGCTCCCACCCTGTATGAC
Organism: Cyclospora cayetanensis; assembly: GCF_002999335.1. Lineage (NCBI taxonomy): Eukaryota > Apicomplexa > Conoidasida > Eucoccidiorida > Eimeriidae > Cyclospora > Cyclospora cayetanensis. Next base: position 408,570 of record NW_020312036.1, on the reverse strand, counting down.
GAGGATGTTGAGCCAGCTTCAGTTCACGCGTTTCTGCAGGAGAATGGCAGCAGTGCCCCCAGCGGCAGCGATCGGGGGCATCAGATCGTGGCCTCCGTGGGGGAGCACACACCAGCCACGTTGCACGCCATCTCCGCCTTGATGTACGAAGAGCTTGAGCATCGGCTGCACCGGCTGCAGCGAGTGCTGCTGCTGCACCCCGCGCAGCCCCTGCATCCGCGGGAGCGGCAGCAGGAGGCCGTTGGCGGTGAGTCGTCTGAGACCATCGCGAAGCTGCACGACGCAATGGACCGTCTGTCCCTGCTTCAGCAGCAGCAGCACAAGCAGCAGGCTGCCCAACAAGGATGGCAGAGCCGCAGCGGCTCTCTGGAAGGCGCTCTCCTGGCACACGCTGAAAAAGAGGCAACGACAGAGGACGCGCAGCGGCAGGACGAGAATCAGCAGCGACAGCAACAGGACCAGCATGCTGCTGCGTCGCAATTGCAGAAGGAGCTGAGCAACAAGGTCTTCTTGAGGAAATTTCTCGCGGATGGAGCCGAGAAGGAGGGCTCGGAGCAAGCAGAACCAGCGGAGGGGGAGTCTGAAAGAGGATCCTTGAATCAGGATAAGCGTCGCACAAATCTTTCGCGTTTTCTGGGTGTTCGCGAGGCACGTGGCCTCGGCAGTGATCGCAGCCGCTCGAGTAGAAGTGGCAATGGTAGTGGCAACGGCAGGGGGAAGAGGAGTCTCGCTGGTATACCCCTGTTAAAAATGCGTCTTGACGTCGAATACGCGCTGAAGGAATCTCTGACGACTGCTCGTTTCGCAGAGTCTCGCTGGAAGCGGCAGTCGGAGCTCTACAAGATGAAGGGGAGCAGTCATCACAGGGAGGGCTATGTCCTCGCTGACGCTTGCGTTGCGGTGGATTTTAGGCGAGCCGTTGCATCAACGGAGGGTCATGCAGAGGAGGCTGCGAATGCCTCGAAGCGCCGCCCACTTGAGCTTTCGGAGGACGGCTTGGAGGAGGAGGGGGCGATTTCTCAGGGTGTTCTTGTAGGCACTCCAGTTAGCGTGAAGAGGAGGTATGACTCGGTGCGCAACAGCTGCACTTGCCCCTCAGGATGGAAGCAGTGCAACAGGGAAGAGGCGCTCACCGTTTCCTACGGCTGGCGGCAGACGCTGCGGAGAGCCTGCAGAAAACGAGATCAACAGCAAGAAAACGAACAGGAGCAGCTGCTCCTACAGGCCCTCACAAAAGACCTCTATGCCTTTGACTGCAACGGGGATCAGCTGGCTCCTTCAACTGAAACTGATGCCGAAACAGCCTGCGCCGCTGCTGCTTTCATCCTCTGCAGAGAAACGAACCCGAGTTGCGGCGTCAGCGAGTGGTCAGAGGCCCCCCCTTCCCCTAAGCCCTTCGAACCCTTTTGGATTCCAAGTCTGTGACCATAGCTGCTGTGCGCGCGACGCTCTGCTTGCTTTATTCCCCCTCTTCAAGAAGAGAGCAAGGGTTTCTTCATGCGATAAGGCACGCTGCTGCTGCTGCTTGTTTCTTCTCAGGTCTGAATGGTCAACATGCTCCGCGCCTTGTGGAGAAGGCCAAACGTACCGGTACAGGCGTCTGCTGCTGCCGATCGAAGAGGATAAAGAGGCCCTCTCGCCCTCCACTGTCTCCAAGAGCTGCAGACCTTACCATCTGGAGGAGAGAAGACAGTGCAGTGCCCCCGTGGCATGTCCAGAGCTTGTCGCATCAGAACCCTGCTTTTGGGCTTATGCCAACTCCAATTTGTGAGGTCTGGGTGCAAAAATCTGCTGCTGAGGCGGCTCTGGCTGGCCTTCTTGTTCGCGCTTGTGTCGTTCTCCGGCTCGCGTTTACACACACTGCGATCTGCAACTACTCGCCTTCTTCTTACGTTGCCGAATGCGCTGGTCCCCCTGCTGCTGCGGACTGCAGGCCGCAGAGTGTTCACACCAAGAAAAGTTGCGTGTGCTCTCTTGAGGCTGAGGTGGAAGAAGTGTCGGAGACCTCTACGCTGCACGGGGAAGAAGGGGAATCCGAACTTGTCGCGTGTTCGGCTGCGGAGGCCGCCTACAGCTTTTCTCAGTGGAGAGAGGACATGCTGAGCTACTGCTTCAAGACTCTTAGACTGGCGAACAAGCCGATAAAGGTCTGGATGGCGTCTGACTCATGGCGTTGCTCGTGTGCTTGCTGCCGGCTGCTTTCGCCGAAGACAAGTCACTCCCTGCAGTCGCCTCTATAGGGGGTCTCTGAGACGCTTTCCAGGGAGTTTTAGTGCAGGCAGCTATGGATCGGACTTTCCACGTTACCGGGCGTGTGCTGCTGGTGGCAATCAATACGGCTGCTGCTCGTGGTGATAGGGTGGGGGAGATCAAATTTCGCGGAGACCGCTTGGATGTTTCTGCTGGCGTGTGACGCAGCTGCGGAATCTGTCCGTCTCACTGTGATGCGCGCTCTTGTGGTCGCTGCAGATTATAAAATACAGAAAGCGTGCAGGGTCAGTGCGCGTGGGGTTGGCGTCTTTGGGATACGTAGACTGCACCGGTACGTCTTCAGCTCCTTTCCTGCCGGTGATATTTGCTAGTGGCTGCCACGCCTCAAGAGCGCTCATCTTGGCGGGGACGCCGCTGTCTCTTACGCTGTTTCCTCTCTGACTCCTACGCTTCTGGTCTACTGCGGCGCTTCACGTCTTGCCCTTATGATCTCTCTGTGCATGCGATCCGCATTCCCATCCTGCCTGTCCCTCCTCCGTATCCCTCCTTATCTCTCCCCCCCAAACCCCGTCCATCCAGTCCTTGGCTTATCCTGCCTTTGGGGCGTCCCTACGTTTTCGAAAGCAGATGAGCAGCTGGCAGCGTTTTGCAGCACCAAGTGCTACCTGCTGTTCGTGCGGCTATCTCAGGTGGTTGGGGTTCTTTCGACGCCTCCTCAATGGCGAACTTCTGCGGGAAGGGCCGTCCGATGCTCTGCAGGCACGCTAGCAAGTCGAAGGCGGTCGCCTTGTATGCTGTAGATGGATACGAGAAAGCCCCCGTATCAGCCCTGCAGCAAAGTAAGACCGATATCTGCTGCTGCTGCTACTACTGCTACTGTGGTGGTAGTGGTAATGGTGGAGTTACTGGCTGGACCGCCTGCTCTCTCCAGAAAAGTGTTGACGCTCATTGGGTCGGCGTTGCAGTCGGGTGTGGAGCCGCCTCCTGACGTTTTCTGTGGGCTTCTTAGCCCTCTTTGGCCGCTTGTCTCGCTCGCAACACACACTTGCGTGCTCCTGTGCTTTTCCCTTGGTCCTTTTCAGCTTTATCGTATATGCATTCGCTGGAGGAGCCAGAAGGCCCAGTTGGCTCGTGGGCTGCTTTTTTGTTGGGGGCCTCCTTCGCTGCATTGCTGTTGCTCTTCGCGTATGTGCAAAAGCGGAAGCTCGCTGCCTGCTTTAAGCAGACAATTCAGCCTACTGCCGCAGCAGTAGCAGCAGCGGCTGCAGCTGCTGCGCACGGCGCTGGCGACAAAAGGAACTGGGAGAGGACTACGAGAAACGTCGTGGCCTTCGCTTCCAGGGCTGCTGTTGTCAGCTGGCTGTGGTTGAACACTGCGCTCCAGAGACTTGTCTCCTACCTCATGGTTTTGTGTGGCAAAAACGGCAGGCCCACTACCCGAGCCCGCAGCAGGAGGAGCAGCAGACTAAGTTGGGAGGCACCCAGCGACAGCAGCACTTGGAGTTTACTGCGAACTCCTAGCTTGCAAATGGAGTCGACATCATTTGCAGATAAGTCTGAGTAATTCTTTCTTTTTTATAGTCCAAAGCGCCGCACCACCGCTTGAGCAATTGCTGCTGCTGTGGGCACGTCTTTAAAGCGGAAAATCAGGGGCCCCCTTCGCGTGTAGAGTCTCTGCACGCTTCCCCTTCTCCTGCTGCTCTGCCACTTACGCGCTACCCCGGTGCTGCCCTTGCTGAGCTGTAGCTGCGCATGAACTGCGTTTGCCGCTGAGGATCGGCTAAGGCGGATTTACCGCTCAGCAGCAACATCCTCAGTGTCGCTTTGTGCGAAACGACAGAGGCACCGACAGTGGGTACCGTGTCGAGGTGGCAGCTTTAGTCTTGGGAAGCCCGCGCGGCCCCCCCCTCCATCTTCACCGCTGCAGCCGATGCTGCCGCGGCAAATGCTGCAGCCCTTACAGGGTGGGTGGCAGTTTAGATCACAAGTGGGGCGCGAAATAGTCCAAGATTGGCGCACAAAGTAGTCCCACCCTTTAAAGCTTGCATTCCTAGCCTTTGGTTGAACGTACGACGCTGTCTAGCCTCTTTCAAGGCCGAGTCAGCAGCTTGCATATTTGCACTGCCATGGCACACTGGCAGCAACAAGTGCTGCAGTTGGTGAAGCACTTGGGCTAGTGTACCCCTTTAGTGCGTCCACGTTCTGCCCTTTGCGCTGCGCTGTGTAGTATACTTCTCATCTTTCCTTTTAAAATCATTAAGAACCTACTGGCAAGGCTACATATGCGACAGCTGCAGCCCTTACCCATTGCATCCGCGCCGTCGAAGTACCGACGGGAAGAGCAGTATCAACCCCAGCGAGGGGTCCTTTAGTAGCCACTAAACTAGGGTTTACTTCGCTAAGGCCTTCGGATGACTGGCCCACACTGTGAAATTCTGGTGCCGGAAGTGTGGTGCGGCAGTTGAGCCTCGCAAGCTGATATTTGATGGCCTCCAGCAATGCGCTGGATCTACTTACCCACTCTCGCTGCAGGTGCAGCAATCTACCAGCTCCTCTGTCCTAGCCAGAGTGTGTATAGGCCGACCTCACTCGACGAGATGGCACACATCAGAAAACAGAATAAATTCACCAAAATAGATTCCCAGTAGAAAAGCGACGTCGGTGCGCCCTATACTATACAGGGCATAAAGGGGCTACAGAGACCCCTGAGAGGTCCAGCAGACCGGCGTCTCGCTCAGGTGGCTCCTGCGTACGCTTAGTAACTCACTGTACAAGGGGAGCCTGTGCTTCAGAAGCGACAGACTCACTCGTCAGATGCGTGCTTTGCGGTTACAGGAGCATTCTGCTCTTTGAACCAAGACGAGACTGAGGGGGGAAAGGCACGAAAAAGCTCCTCTTCGCTTTTGCCCGAGATCCAGCCTTCCTCTTCTTCGCTATTATCGCACTCTGTGAACGTCTCGCAAACAGCCTCCTCCCCTTCTCCGTCTGCTGGCTTAAAGCTCCAGCACCCTTCTTCCTCTGCCTTCTCCGCGCACTCCATGGCTGTTGTGGGGGCATTAGCAGTCTCAGTCACTGAATCGCCCTTAGTGCGAGCTGCGGGAGATGACCACCTCCTGAGTGAAGGCCCCGTAAACTTCTTTCCAAGCTCAAAGGTCCCTTTGGCGGACAGGCACTCACAGCACATGACACTTAGACTTCAGAGCAGGAAAGACAAATGAGGTCACTATTCCACACAGTAGAAAAGACTGTCAAAGGTTGCCAGCGCGCTGGCCCCCACGAGAGGCAAACCACCCTGCGTCTGTATCCCGCACAAAATTTTTCAAGCAAAGACCAGCAGCAGAAGAGGCACACTAACGCCAAGTCATCACGCAATGCCTGCACTGTGACTAGTGGAGGTGCTCACAAGGCAGTTGAGGCGTAGATCTGCGACCCGAAATGGCGTCCTCCTCAGTCGTGGGGACGACAGCACTGCTGTAGTAGCTGCACGTCTCGTCCTTGAAGGTCCAGGCAGTGCATGTAGGGCTCTCTGCGCAGGCTTCAATGCAATCGTTAACACTAGTTGCCACTTGCCTGCTCACGCTTGTTGCCCTGCTCGTGAAGCGCCTCCTGAAGGAGCTGGCGAGGCGAGGGGCCTCTGCTGCGGCAGCCTCAGCAGGAGCATAGCTGGTGTTGAAGAGCACCACGGGAGTCGGTCTCTCCACGTAGCCAGTGGAGTATCCAGAAGAGTCTTCTAGCGTCTGTTCGGCCGTCGAATACCCAATACACTGATTGCCTATGCGGTGACTCCACGCCACGCACTCCTGCTTGGAGCTGCAGAGACTGGCGCAATCCGAGAGAGTTGTGGCTGGTTCTGTGAGCACGACATTTCTAGTTTCATCGATACGGGTGTTGTACTGAACCTTGCCTGGCTCCAGGCTCGTGCCGCATGTGATATTGTGCCCATCTCGAACAGAGGCCGGGTTCTTATCGGACTTGAATAAGGTGCAAGTCACAAGGGGCTGCTCGTTTTCTTTAGAACTTTCCTCCACCTTGGCCTGCCACGCTTTGCAGTCACGGTGCGCTTGGCACTCGACCACGCACTCCTTGGGCTTCTCAACCGTAACAGTTCCTATGGGGTCTGAGAAAGTGCAGCTAGAGGAGCTCACTGCAGAAGCCACCGTCCCGCTGATGGCGCTTTTACCGCCCGTGACACTGGTTGCGGTTTCGAAGAGGTTGCAGTTCGTTTCCTCCCCCAGCACGAAGGACCAGTACAAGCACTTGGGCGTATTTAGGCACTTTTGCAGACAACGACCGGGAGAGTACACCGTGGAGGAGGCAATAACATCGCCCGTTAAGGCAACTTTATTGGATAACGGAGGCGACGCTTCAGAGCAAATTCGGGGACCTGACACGCTGTTGGGGTCAAACACGAAAGAGTGTGTGCCTGCCGGCAGCAAGAAGCAGGATTCGCCATTTCTGAAAGCCCAGTGCTCGCAGTTATCGACCTTCTGGCAGCTCTGGTAACATTGGAAGGCGCTGGTTGCATCTGCGATCTGCACAAAGCGTCGGAAACCACGCGTGCAAGTGCATAAAGGCATACGCAGGTCGGCACTTGCCGAACGTCGACAAGTCAAAGCCAATGAAACACGGTGCTCGCTTCACGCAATACTGGGGCTCGTTATCTGTCGCACGATGAGACCTAGCTCGACAGGTTGCTATAACGGAGTATCCAGCTAATTTAAGGCTGTGCAAACAAGGCTACAGCGCATAGCTACCAGGGTCTGTGCCGGCTGCCTACACCAATGATCTTGTCAAGGCTGTAGAGAATTCCTTCCTCGAAGCAGCTCGACTCCTGCTCCGTGTCGTTTACGCAGGTTCTTTCCCCTGATATGACACCCCGGATGGGTTTCGAAGAGAGGCTGACAGCGCCAGAGAAGAGTGAGCATAGATCTAAGTCAGAATGGAAGGTCCAGGCGCTGCAGAATGGGTTGGCAATGCACTTGGCGCCACAGGCCTTGTAATCCTCGATTTCCATGTGCTGGAGAGACACTCCAGTATACACGGCGTTCATGTGCATGCACCCTGAATATACAAGCTCGCCAAGCGCCCAAGCACATAAGACCGCTCATCCGTATAACCGGATGCAGAGCGTTTGACGCTTCTCCACTGTCCAGGGTGCTCCCCAACACCTGAGGTAGGAGCCGTGGGAGCATTAGAAGTGCGCAGGGCTGGTGAAAAAGGGATTCTTTACCATATCTGACGCTGCACCACTTGGGTCCTGAAAAGCGGCCGATGGACGTAGTGTCATTAACCCGGCCCAGGATAGCATTAGCATCCTTCAAGTAACAGCCCTTGTTGCTCCTAAGCCAGCTCCAATAGTGGCAGTCCGAGTTGTTGCGGCAGAGGGCCTGGCAGGCTGCGGGAGACTCCACTTCTCCTGTTTCATTCTCTTCCACGTTATGACCCACGTAGTCTGATTGCTCGAAGCAAACAGCTGCACGAGAGCGAGGACCACAGCCATGAATGCAGACTGGGTGTTCATGCGTAGGCACCGTGTGGACGCGGAAACCCTACCGCAAACGATACTATATTTATACATATACATATCCTCGACTATATGCATGGTCACTTACTCTCAGCCTCGCAGAAAGCCGGACCCGACACCAGGCCCGACGTGGAGTTGCCCTTTGAGTACGCGTTGAAGGAAGACCACAGGTTGCAGTCTCCAGTAAGGAGGTCGTACGAGAAGTGTGTGCACCCGGAGAAGGCAGCGCAAAAGAACTGGCAGGCATCAAAAGAATTGGCGCTTCGCGTATTCAAGCGAGCCCCCACAACGCCAACGTCTGCGAACTGACAGCCTGCGGCAGGAAACGAAAACCCTATTTGGCCGCAAAATGCAAGCCCCCACACCCGCCAATGGTTCCGAACAAGGTGTCAGGATCCACGCTCAATTGACACGAGAGGTGGGACGCCCACCTGGGAGAACAGGCACGCAATCACGGGTGCCGGAGACCTTGTCTAGGGTTGTCTCGCCCTCAAACCTCCCGTTAGGAGCATTTGAATTCTTCAGTGCACACGTGCGGTGCTGCGAGCTCCAAGTCCAGTAGTAACAGTCCCTCGTCTGCTGGCATTGTCGATGACAGACCGGGGCAGATTTGGCCTTCGAGGTCTTAATAGTGTGTCCACGGTACTCGACTCCTGACTCGACGCAAGAGGCGGGGGCTGTGGAGGGGTCAAAAGCCGCGGGGTAATCTGAGGGCCGGGGAGGCTGCACGGACATATTGTGGCAAGTGCGGGGTCCAGAGGTAACATCTGGGTCTTCGCGCCGATTCAGGACAGCTGGTGCGCTCTTGAGAAAGCAGGAGTGGGTCGAAAACTTCCAGCTGAAGAATGCGCACTGCGGGTTGCCTGTGCAGAGGCGCTGGCACTCTGCAGGGTTCATCACATAGCGGCCCTCTATTTTCTCGATGTCGTAGCCATAGTAATCTATGCCGGCTTCAAAGCAATTAGAGGAGAAGGTGCACTGGCGAGGACCAGAGACATATCCTTTAGCTGCCCTCCTCTCAGTAAAGGCTCCTGCAGACTTCAGGTAGCATATGCGGGTGAGGATGTCGTATGTCCAGAAGCCACAGCCCCTGTATGCAGCGCATTCATCCATGCAGGCTGCAGGGGAGCCCACCAAGGGGACTTGTTGGATGTCGTGGCCGTGGAAGTCATAGTCGTACTCAAAGCACTCGGCAGCTTGGACTCTCGTGTCACCGAGCGCGGCCCGAGGCGCCAGCAGGGCCGCACTCACGGATGCAGCTAATACCCGGAGATGCATTCTTATTTAAGCCACGTAATATGGCAGAGTACAGCTTCGGACACGGACAGAGACGGGAAGGGTAGCACACGGAGAGCACCCCGAGCCTCCACTGGCCACGCGCCCCTCAAACAGCTAAGGGGACTGACGGAAGGAAAACTATTTTAAAAGCTTTTTGAGGCAAAATCAATACTTAGTAAAACACAAATGTGGCATGGGACAGTGAGGAGAGGTTTCGGCGGCAGGAAGGGGCCTCTAACACCTGCGGGGGGGAGACAGGCTCGCGCGGGAGACGGACAGCTGTCGCAGACCGCATGGAGCTATAAGTTCGCAATGGTTGCTTTGCTATAGCAGAAATAACACTTTCAAAGGCGTAACTCTGCGTATTTCAGGCAATGAAAAGCTAGTGTACTGCACAGAAGGGACCATACCGCACTGTTCACCATTTTACCCACGCGGGAGGCACGACTCCGCACGGTGACCCTCCTGCAACACAACCGGCCAACTTCTGCTCGAAAACCCACCTCTAATAGACCCTACGCTCATTTGAACTTAAAAAAGCAGATTCGTCTGCTTTGAGTGGGCTCTAGAAGAGCACAGGCAAACCGAAAGCATGCAGTTTGTTGCATCTTTCTTGCCTCTTTCTGCATCGCTGCCATAGAGGGAAGGAAAGAACCTCCTTCCCCTCCGATTTCTGCGAGGATCTATGCAAAGATAATTCTTTTATACAGATAAGGTGCTCAAAGTGCCTCTTCCAGTGTATGAAGTGCTATTGAACGCCTCCTCAAGAAGTTTCAGCTCTGTGCAGGAGAAAAGACCTCCGGAAAACCGTGCAGGAGAAGAGACCCTGACTGTAGATTTGTATGGTTTTCAGGAAATGCCAACTTTAAAGGCGGGGACAAGGAAGAAACTCTTTGGTAAAGGGGAGGCACGCAAAGCCCGTTCTCAGCTGTAGCCCTCCACAGTGTTGTCGACCATCATGTACTGATGCAACTTGCCCCAAAGGCATCACGGCACATCGAAAGGGTTTTAAGAGCTGCAAATATCCTAATTAGCTAATCCCATATCAATAGGATATTTGAACCTACTACAGGTACATCGGGCAAGCAATCTATGGTCGCCCTTGGTGCTCAAGACCAGAACGGGTGCGAAGCTGTAGCAGGTGCAACGTGGGCAACCTCTTAAACGCCATTCGTTGTGGCTGGTACTAAAAAGCACGTTCTACAAACTAGGGGGCTGACTCATAGGCAAACGCTTTTAAGAGAACGAAGGAAGCAAATGCAATTAATGCAAAGGTATTAGAGCGGCATTTGATGCGGCGTCCTTCCCATCTGTAGCCTCAACCTTAGGGTACATTTTAAATAATGTAAGTGCTCAAAAGTTACCACGACACCATACACGCCCTCTCGGGTTCAGCGCTACGTGCTAGTGGCTCTACCTCTGAGGTTCAATGGAAGCCGTCTTGTGGGGGCCCTCTTTGAGACAACAGGGCCCGATAGGGTCTAGGGTGCCGCCATCAACAACGAATACCTAGCGTGTTTCAAACCACCATCAGAAACATAGAAAGTTACTGGTCTTGACCACACAGCAAACCCCCGCACTTTTGACTGTCCCAAAACTCCGGGTTTTTTCCAGGGGTCCAGCCCACCGGCCTCCCCTACATCGGACCTTCGTGAAGGTACCGCTTGACGGTCATCAGCGTTGCAAGCACAATTGCAGCAGCAACAAGAAAAGCCACGTAGCTCTTCCTGCCTGCACAAAGCCCCCTAATGGCATGCACGCCAAGGCAACCTATTGCTGCAGCTGCTGCTGCAGTGGCGCCGAAGACGAGACACGGCAGAAAGTGAAGGCGCCCTAGGAGCAGGAACTGCAGAGTTGTTGCAGAAGACGTATACACTACGCACGCAGAGGACGTAGCTACAGCAACTACGGGGTCCAACAGCAGCAACAGCATGGGAGAGAAGACGAGTCCCCCCCCAATCCCCACGAGGCCCGCAAGCACCCCAGTTACAAAGCCCACGAGAGGTGCAGCCAACAGCGCACACAGCATTTGCTCCGCCTCTGCTGCAGAGCTGCCTCCTCCTGCCGTTTCTGACCCAAGGCAGTCAGAGGGAGCTGCGGGGACATCTTCTAAGCACATGGGCGAGTGGGGGCCCCCCCGAGAGGCCCCCGCAGATATGGATTCCAACTCTACTGAGCCTCCTGAAGTCTCAGTCTCCAGAAGTGCTCCTCGTTGCAGCCCCCAGGGTGGGCGCCGTCCCTGGGGTTGCTGAAGCGAGCGCGCGGTACGAAGGACTCCCGCAATCACCAGTGCGACAAAAACGCCGATTTTGTAGAAGAAGCTGCAGCAGCGAACTGCCCAGCCATGTAGCAGGGCGACCCATCGAGACGCAGTGGCGGTAGCTGCAGAGCCAAGAGATGCCCCTGGATGCGCTGCCTTGAAGTGTCTTACGATAGCAAGAGAGATAAACGCTTGCACAGAGGCCCCCGCGGCTGCCGCAACGGCAGCGACACCGGCAGCAACCCCCCAACGACCCCGATCTATCAGAGCGTGGCAGGCCAGACTGCAGCAAACCACAAAGACTAGCAAGAGACATAGAAGGTGGTGCTGCGGATCCCTTACGGGGGAGGAGTGCAGCATGTGTCTGCAGGCGTCTCTAAGGCCTCGGCAGGCCGCCCCTGCTGCAGCGGAGCCACGCAGCAGAGCTCCCAACTCCTGTAGCTCCTGCTGTTGCTGGCGTTGTTCTGGCTCCTGGTTTGCGGAGAAGGGCCTCCTTGGTGACCGACCACCTTCACGTGGTGGGGGCTGCACCAGATAGTCGTCACAAGGCTCCCCCAATGAGCGTAGCTGAGGATTTACCGGGTCCATTTCCAGCAGAAAGTCTTCCCCGCGGGAGGCCTTGTCCTCTCCCGAAAAAAGACACCTGGCGCGTCTCCACCAGCCGTGAGCGCGATCGAACTGGGTGGCCGTCTGAGAGTGCCGTTGCGCTCGGACCATCTCCTCGTTCTCATCATCAGCGGCGAAGGATGAAATGTGCGTCATTTGCAGCAACTTGTCCTCTGAATCAAGGTAAACAACCAGGGGAATCCCCGCGGTGCTGGTAGGACCATCTTCAGAAAACACCGCGCTGGCCGTTCCCAGACAGTCTATGGACTGCTGCTGCTCGACATGCTGCTGCTTCTCCGCCTGCTCCTCGTTGCTGCCGCAGCTGTGGCTGTGCCTGTCGGCTGCAGCAGAGTTTGGGAAGGGGTGCAATTCCCCGGGTGCCTCCTCCGCTCCGTTAGCCAGCTCCTCTGGACACAGCCCGTGAAGAGGCTCTCTCCGCAGCAGGCTCGTGCAGCTGCCGCTGGTGTTTCTGTCCTTAGGAGCGCTGCCGTTGCTTCTGGGGGTGTGCAGCCCAGCATGCATTGAAGAGAGCTCGTCGTCTCTGGCACAAGAGGAGGCCCCCCTGCCCAAGCTGGGAGCCGCTAGGGGGCCCCCTTGAAGCATGGCCTGCGTCTGTAAGGAGACGACGTCGAATGGCTCAGTTACACGTGTCTCCTCCTCCTGCTCATACATGCGGGCAGCGGACAGGATCGAGCGACAACAGAGAAAGAGCAGAACTGCCAACAGCAGTGGGAGCAGCAGATATGGGGGTGACAAGGAGTTCACAACAACCCCGACAAGCGTTCCACTGAGCGCCATCGGCACGAGAAGATTCAGCCACATCTGAAGATGCCAAGCGCATGCACACACAAATACTTACATAAACATTATGCGACATCCAATAACGAATACTCGTACGGACACTAGAAAACCGCGAGGCAGCAGCAGCAGAATTATTAGCGCCCGAACAGGCACTCCCCGCAGAGCCGTCTAAAGGACGCTGCCATAATAACCAAAAACAGTGGAAGTCGAATGGCGGAAAATGCAAACGGGCAGCACTGAACGACCAGCAGCAAGATCACACGAAGAGCCGCTAAGTGTATCGACAGGGCAGACACCGGACCACACCTCATCGACAGCTGAGACACCATCGCGTATTTCTCTTCTGCGATGCATGTATGTTCCTGTGATGGCGGAGCAGCAGACCATCACCTAAAAAGGCATGAAACAGACAGACACACACACAGCACAGCATCCACATCCAATGCAAGTCGAGGCGGTAGCAGCAGCGAGAGAAGGAACGGCGGAGGCAGCAGCCTTGACAACCCCAACAGCAGCAGCAGGCCTAACCTTGCTTAAAGGAATAGAGTCCTTAACTCTCAGCTTGAGGGCACCCAAGAGAATGGCGAGAAAAATTGCACCACCACCAGTACCGCCAGTGGCGGCCAGTGCGCCTGTTACCAGCATCACTACGATGCTTCCGAACAAAGCAGCAAACGGAAGGGAAAAAAAGTCTCCCTCTAATCCAGCAGCAGAGCTCCGAGGAGGCGTATCGCCATCTTTGTGATTATCAGTGATGGGAACCTCAGGATGCGCCGGAGAGGAAGGAGCTGACGTAGAGGCCCTCTCATGGTGTTGTTGCTGAGTTGGCTGCTGTTGCTGCGCTTGAAGTTGAGGTGCCTGTTGAAATTCAACTTGCTCGTGGGTCTCAACCTTATGCTGTTGCGGCTCTTGCTGCTGCAGTTCAGCCTGTTGTTGCTGCTGTTGATACTCTTGCTGCATTAGCAGTTTAGCCTGTTGTTGCTGCTCTTGCTGCTGCGATTCAACTTGATGCTGCTGCTCTTGCTGTTGCGGTTCAACTTGTTGGTTCAGATGGGATTCAACTGCCTGTAGCTGCTGCGGCTCAGCTTGTTGCGATTCAACTGGCTGTGTCTGCTGCTGTTGTTGCGGTTGAAGTTGATGCTGCTGTTGCTGCTCTTGCCGCGATTCAACTTGCTGTTGCTTATCTTGTTGCGATTCAACTTGACGCTGCTGTTGCTGCTGCGGTTCAACCTGTTGGTTCTGTTCCGATTCAACTTGGTGTGGCTGCTGCTGTTGTTGCGGTTGAAGGTAATATGCCTCCTGTGATTGAGCTTGTTGCCGTTGCTGCTGCCGCTCAAGTTGCTGTGGCTGCAGAACTACCTGCTGGCGTGGTTGAAGCTGCTCTTGCGTCTCTCGTTGCGATTGCGGTGGAGTCGGCGGTGAAGGCTGTTGCTCATGCTGCTCATGTTCAGAAGGCAGAGATACACTGTGCAGTGTCACTACATCAGAGGGTGTGGAGGAGTTCAGCGTTTCTCTGGCCTCCTCTCTCGGCAGAGTTTCTCCCCCTGCGTGTGCGGCTGTGAGCGAAGGTGCTTCCCCCGAGTTTTCGGTCAAAACAGGCAGGGAGGCCCCCCCATCTGCAGCTTCCTCGAGAGCGCTCGCAGTTTCTGGACGCAATATTTCCGCTCTTTCTGGCAGAGAGAGGTCGTTGACCACAAGAGGGGGCCCTCCAGGGGCCCCGTGGGGGGCGGCCTCGAGGGTACTTTGGGAGGCCCCCAACTGCACAGAGAGGCCAGGGGGGCCTTCGTTCGGAATAGCGGCATCGGATGAAGCCTTGACAGGGCCCCTCGTGGTGTCGCGCCAGAGCTGCGGCGAATGAACCCCTGCGGCGTCTTTCTGAGCCTCCAGGGGGCCTCCTGGAGGCTCAGTGCGCTGCGCCTCCTGGTCTTCCGGAAGGGGCACGCTGGAGGCCTCATGTGCATCGAGAAGGGCCCTCAGAGGGGCCCTTATTATCCCCAAAGGGGCATGGAGGGAAGACCGGCCACCCTGCGCATGTGTGTGCAAGAGAAAGCTGGAAACAGCTGACAAAAGCACAACGAGGATGCTGCGCCTGCTCCAGTGGAATCTGGCTGCCAACATCCGACTGGCGTATTTTTATGTCTTTCAAGCTATTATTAATTCTTAGGGCTCGGCCCCCGATAGTGCTGGAACCCTGCCAGGGAAGGGGGCCCTCAGCAGGGGGTCACGCCTATCATATGCATAAATGAGGAGAGGCATATACGGGAGAGCCTAGAGTGATCCTTCACATTACAGTGACCGTTAACGCGTCATAAATGTGCTTGGCGGTGCCGATTTTCACTGGGAGCATGCCGTACAGCCATACAGGCTACTATGCAGAGAGGAGCTTGGGGCCCCCTACGCAGCCGCAGCAGCAACAACGCTGCTGCTGGGGCTGCAAAGGGGGCGCCAGGCTCCTCGAACGACGAATTATATTTCAAGTCCCTTTTCCTTTATCCCAGGAGTGGTCAACACCTCTACTTGCACCGACAGGTTTCACACAATTGATAGCTTCGACCCCTTCCTGTAGGAACTTAGTATGATCTCGCGCTGCTGCTGTCTTCTTACTAGCCCTTACAGGCACCTTCTCCGCTATCTTCTCTGGTCCTTAGAGCTCTGTGCGCAATTTGTGGCTGTATTCTCGATGGTGTCAACCGCTAGCGAGAAGGCGCTGTAGTACGCTGAGCTAGACTCAACCACTATCTGCTACAACCGTTCCTTTCTTGCTGAGACGAGAGTTAATAAAGAATTGACCGATTGCTATGTCCGTTTTTCGGTTAATTCGATTTCAGAGTAATGCTTGCTCGATACAAGAAGACGGAGTGCTTCGTACCTAGGCGCTAGATGCTAGTGCCAATTAGCTATGGATGCTCAGAGCTCATAGAGCGTACCCTAGCTTTCGCTCTCCCCACATGTTGTAAACTGTAAGGGGCGCGGGCGGGGAGACAGGGAACCTGTTCTGGAAACCACTCCACAACCTCTTTTTGTTCTGAAGCGTGTCTGGATTTGAACTGTCTCCCTACAGAAGCCTTCTACGGGGCGTTACAGCCGCACATTCATGCTTGCTTGCGTGTCTCAAGCATAGCAAAGGGATAGCCTACTCAAACATAGGTAGCACTGAAATAGCTGCCCTTGTTTCGATATGAATACAGAGTTCTTGCGCGGACTGGTTCGTGCGCATCCAGCGTTTATTTCCTACAGCAGAGGGGTATACACCCCGCCTTATTCCCTTGCTGCAGAACAAAGCACAATATATACTTATTTAGCACTCCACATAGGTATATGTACATATCCGTATATCTGCGCCCATGCATGCGTAAATGGCAGTAGGCGCATATGTGACCCAACCGAGCATGGACTGTTTTGCTCAACCACTCAGTAGAGCCACAGCATCACGGGTGTATAGCACCGACCGCGTACATTATGCAGCTCCGCCCGCTTCGCGTTCTCCTTGTTCAGCCCGCAGCTGAGACCTGAGAAGTCGAACCTCGCTGCCAACCTTTGGCGGATGCTGATTCTGCAATGTGGATGCCGACGGAGGAAGCCTCTGTGGCCAAGCCTCCCTGCAGCGCCCGGGGTTCTTTTCAAGCCTCGTTTTAGCCTTTTTGTTCTCTGGAGGTGTGGCAGATTTCGAGGACGAGAATACGAAGGCTCCAGCTACGTCCTGCTGCTGATACCCTCCAAAAGAATATACCCATATGGATGACACGCGAAGGAGCCACCCAAAGCGGACCCTAGGGGTCGCAAGGCACACACAGCAACGGAGGCTCCAGAGCTCTTCCGAGAATTCCTTGGACAGTGTGCGGCCGGCAGAGGCTTTACGGGAAAATTCCGAACTGCTCCTGTGCGCAGCTTTTCCAGCATTGAAATTAAACTACACGTGGGTGGACACTGGAAAAGAAGGGAAGGCCCAAGGATACGGGACAGCCTACCTACGCGGAGCCAGGAGGTGGCAAGGGCAAGCAAAGGAGGTGCCTCAGCAGGGATCGTACGTATGACGAGTGTTTGCTGTAGCATGTAAGCCTCAGGGATAAGAACACAGGAGGTGCGACCCAGGATGACGTTTCCATGAATGTGAAGATCGCAGAGAGTATCGCCTCTATCGTCTGTGTTGCTCATTCTAGGGAATGGGCTTTTGTCATGCTTTGTGTCGCTCTAATTGCCCAGTAGGGCAGTGCATGATTTGTTTGTGCCCAATACGGGGCCTCTGAAGCAAGGGCTGTCTGCTGGAACTCTGAACTATTGATAACAAACTGTTGCATTCAGAGTCCTCATGGGCCATACCCGGGGGACCTAGTGGCGGTTATCCGTACAGCCAGTGTAGCTAGTGCTGCGCGTCATCGCGGACCTGCTAATTCAAGGGCCCCCATCCTTCCCCCCGGTTGTGGCCAAGTGGCGCTATTGACTACGCTACGGCCTCGGCAGCGGCTCTAGAGGGCCTCCTCTGGGAATCTACGATAGAGCGTTCGGAAAGCCGCCCAAGAGAGGCTCTCCAGCATCGAGCAAGGCGTAGTCGAGCTCGCTCGAGGGTGGGGCAGGCGGCGTCGGCTTGTCAGCTGCAGAGGGGAAGGGGGCTTCTTGCCCTGCCAGCTCTTCAGCCCCTGTTGTACTGCTGAGGGTGACCGGGTTAGCCTGTGAGGCAGCGGCGGCATCTAGGGCAGCCAGATTAAGATTTTCGCGGAATTGCTGCAGGGTCAGCGGCGCAGATGCCCCTTCAGAAAAAGGGTCGGGGATCTTCCAAGCCGCGAGCACTGAGGCTCGAGGAGACAGCAACAGTCCGATGTCTGAGGCGCACGCTCAGCACAGGCGTCAGAACAGGCAGTAGTGACAAGGCGAGCAGTGACAGGAGCTAACAATCTGGTCAATGCTAATGGGGAGGCATGCCGAGGGGGGAAACCGCGTGTGGCAGGCGTGGACACAAGCGCTGCGGAAGGTGGTCGTCTTCTGTTGTGGCAAAAATAGCTACAAATTCCTCACACACCCCGCTTTAGCACAAGCGAGTGACCCCGACTAAGAGACAGGAGTGTTTCTCGGGTGTCGAGGTTCCTCGCTGCGTCCTCCACTCTGTACAGCTGCTCCTCTCTGGCGTGCGGCTGCAAGCGGATAGCAAGGGTTACAAGAGCAGCCACCGCATTAGCAGCAGAGTCCCCAGCCGCAGCACAAGAGGCAAGCGACGGAGCACACAGTCTAGCGCAGGAAAGCAGTAAAGGCAAAGATCCCCCTCTGGGGGCAGCTTTGCAGCCTAGACAACATCTGTACAAGACATGGCAGGCAGTTCCCACATGAAGTCTGGCAAAACGCAGGTTATTCGCCAAGCAGGCCGGCTAGAGGGGGGGAGGGGGGGGCGCACACTCCGCAGGGTATAGGCCTTGCCTGGAGCAGCAGAGAAGAGGCGACAGCAAAGGCCTCCAGAGGAACCGTCCGGAGGTCTCCCACACTGAGTAATTTCGAGGAGAAGGGGGAGAGGAGGAGCGCTGAGCCGGCATCAAGAGGGGGCCTCATCATCTTTCCCTCGGCAGGGAGAGACGGGCGGCTACTGCTTCTGTCTCCTTCGAAACCTCGCTGAGCTTCGGTGGATAAATCCACATGCGGCCTTCCCCTTTCCTCTAGCCACACGGCAGCAGTGGTGCCCTCCGAAGGCCAAGGCTCTAGCGCCTTCGTCTTCTTCTCCAGGAACACTAAGGGGGCCTCCGATACTTCAAAAATCCACAGTCTCAGCGCACGAGAGCAAAGGGACGCGTTGCTCGGAGTCATCACAGCCAAGGCGCACTTTGCGCGCACTCTAAGGCCACACTCGGGCTGAGAGGTATAGCACCAACTCTACAAGCTCGTGCAACTCCCAAGAGGACAAGTCGCCCTTCGGCCTGTTGAAATTATTCTCCTAGGGCAGCTAAAAGGCGGCTTCAGCGCCGAATGGGGTGTGGGGAAAGTCAGAGGGACGTGAATGCGAATGTGCAGGGTCGCAGCAAATGGCAGAAAGCAAGACTTCGAAGGGGCCAGGAGAGAGGTTATAAGGCAAAGATCACTCAGGGGGCTGATTTAAGAACAGCAGGGAATTAAACCCAGTGGAAGAAGGACCCCAGAATGGGGTGTGCTTGCCTTACTCCGCGCTGCCGTTAAGAGGCTGGCAACCCCCGCTAAGCCACTGAATGCAATGCAAAGACCACCCGCGATGGCTAGAAACCAGAGCAGCATCGTTGAAGGCCCCGGCTGCAGCAGCCACAATGCAGCACAAACCCTCTCCCTTGCGCTGTGGGTCAGTGCTTTTTTCCTGCTGACTGCTTTTCTGAAAGATCTTCAGGACCAATAGGGAACACCCTGAGGGACTAATTGCTGCAACCTCGCCGCATGGGGCTTCTCAATATGCAAGCGTGCCTTTGCAGCACTCGACATGGCCTCAGTAAGACCTGTGACGGTTCTCGAGTCACGGCGCCTTACCATCTGACGTCCTCGCTGCGTTCCCCCTAGGCTCAGCATACCGAAAGCGGCGTCCTCTTGAGGCTCGTGGAGAGACTGGTGGGGCCTTGTGGGGGTGCCGCTCGAGCAGTCTGTCGGAGCCTTGTCCTTGAGCGAGTCTCTGTTTTTTCGTCCTGCCTTACTCCAGAGCTTGGGGGCAGCAGCAGCCTCGTGGTTGCCTGTGCTTGGAGGCATCTTTGAGCTCCCAGAGGAGGAGGCCCTCAGAGTGGTGCCCAATGCGAAGGGTAGAGAAGAAAGCCGACCTAAAGTGGCAGGAGCAAGCAGTGCCGCAGAGTTGTCGTGCAGCAGAGACAAGAACAGCAGTCCGAGGGGCCTAGGGAGCTTCGAGGAAGCATTTCTGCGTTTTGCAAGCTGGCAGAGCAAATCGTCACGCAGAAAACACGACTCTCAGGAGGGGGAAGCGCACGGGAGGGAGGCAGACGCGGCAGGAGGCCTTTTACACTTCGGGGTTGGCTGATGCTGCGGGCCCTGGAGATGGAAAAACAGCAGCTGCCTGCTTGCGATGCAGAGATATAAGCAGATGGCTTCAGCTGTACCTGCGGCTGCTGCTCTGGCTTATGAGGCTTTAGCAGGACATGCCCTGCAGACGCAAAGTGCTGTACAGCAGAGCCGCCAGCAGCCTGGGGCCCTTTGTGCCAGGTTTTTGCATCCTCCAGCTGGGATTGGCTATGTGGTAGGCTATAAGAGGAGCACTGCTGCTTGACAGAGATACTTGTTAGTGTCTTTCCAGTGCAAACGCTGCTGCTGCCGTGGAAAGCGGGGAGACTACAGTTTTCCCCGCCCTGCTGAGGCATTCTGGGGGACTCTCGCAGAGCTGTATCTTTTTCAGCATCCTGCCGCGGTTCATGCCTGTAGAGCTGCTGCTGCGGCGAAAAATGCCCAGCGGAGGAAGTTTCTGACCTGGAAATCCCTTCTTGAGGCTGAATGGCAGCAGTGGTACCTGCACTGTTACTGTTGAGGCTCCTGCTGGTTCTCCTGCTCCGCCTGCTGCTGCTGCTGAGCCTGCTATCCCTACTCCTACTGCCGATAACGCTGCTAGGACTGCTCTCGATATTGCTGCCGCTACAATTGGACCGGTTCCTTCGTTCACTGGAGGGCGACAGCTCCGCAAATTCAAGAGGGGAATGAAACCTTTCGAACGCAAAGGGGGGGTTCTCCACCTTTTGAACTTCGTCCCTAGCGGCATTAGGTGTCCTCTTAAAGCTAGGCCCACCTGTAAGAGGTGGTTTAGGGGAAGATACACCCTGCATTGTACCTTGAAGGTGGAGGGAGTTCTTGCTCTACAGCTGTGGGCGCAACACTGCGGGAGTGCCCACCATAGCTATGACTCACGAACACCCCCAGAAAACCAGTCTCATCAATGCTTGTAGGGTCCCAAGCTTTGGTTCCGTATGCAGCCGAGTCAATTCGGCCTATTTGTTTGAGGGCCAGCTCGGCGTCTAAAACGGGCGCATCGAAAAAAGCAAACAGCATGACATACCACAGGGGATTCAATGTCGCAGATGGCCTCCACTAAAAATAGGCCACGGAACTTGAGGTTAAACAGAAAATGGTGTCTGAGGGGTTGTGCTGCCTGTGGTATACCCAGCGGCTGTTCGTGTGGGGCAGCAACTGCATCAGCGGCAAAGCAACGAGCACGGTGGGACTTTCTCTATTAATATGCTTGGAGACACTGAGAGTGCTCATTTAAAGAGAAAATGCGAAAAATTAATATAGATAATGTGTTTGCAGCTCGCATTTCAGTGTTGCTTTTGGCAGAGAGCGACAACTACGGGGTCACTTGTGCCGTTAGGGGTTCTCGTGCAGCTGAAATATGAGAAAATAAATCTTCAACATTCCCCCAAATCATGCTGAAAGTCATACGTTTCGATGAATGTGCCACGATTGTAGGGTATACCCGTTGCCTGTTCCATATGTGAGTTCCCTGAACGAAAACAAACTTCCGCAAAGGGCGCTTGCTAGCTTGTGCCGCATGAACTTTCCGAATCTTCTCATGTGAATAGCAGCTTCTGCCAGAAACACCATACCACGCAACGACATGTTATCGCCTTGCCGTGATTAGTGCTCCCTGCGCAGTTCTACCTCTGAAAGGGACAGGCAATTGTGTGGGCTTGGCCTGAAATTCTTGCGCAGCGGCGAAATAAAAGTGCGGCGGCATCATGAGGGAGCAGGATGCGCTTGGAGAAAACTCCGGAACTCGTAATAGGGAACAGAAAACACCAATCTCATGAGAGTACCTCACGTACATAACTCTTCATCGTTGTGGGGACGCATAGAGGGCTTCACACTCCACTCATTAGCGGAAAGACCAGTTAAGATCGAAGGCTCAGAGTCAGCAAATATGCAGCTTCATCCGCTGCTCCTCGCGATGTCATTATGTGTGACTGTGTGACTTCACGTGTTCTCCTTAGAGGAAACGCAGATTTGATGTGAAAGGCGCGAAAAAAATTGCCACTACAGCCGCCTATTTGGCTGCATAGAGCCACATATTTCTGTAAAGCGTAGCTGCGTCACTTTGAATCCCAGTTGTCTCTACAGATGGTAATTATTGACCATATTGCAATATGATTCTTAACTGTGCGACCATCAAGCCCTGCGATACTTGGAGTCCAAATTATTCACGCGATCAAGAGAAATGGTAGGCAAACGAGTTCTAGGCCAGAACTGGCTAGCCACGGCTAGGCACAGCACATCACGCGGCCTGATTCCTATGGGCGTTGACACCAAGAGCCTCGGTAGCTCTGCCTGTGGTGACAGTGCGGCCAGTGGGTTACTCATGCAAACGGCTCACACAGTTATGAGATTAGAAGACGTCTCTGAACCACCAATGAACCCACTGGCTTAAGGTTATTTTCGGCAACAGGCTATTTGTGAGTCCTCTTGCCACCTTTGCGTTGACCCACGCGGCCTGCAGCTACGCCCTTCCCTCTCACGTTCCTTCCCTTTCTCCTGTGAGGTCTGTGTGCCGGCATGGACTTGTTGCTGTTGCGCGCCTTGTTTTTGAATGAGTGGCCATGATTTGGCTGTATTTGTTTCTGCTCCTTCTCATTCCCGAGAAGCCACTTATCAAATTCTTCTTCTGCTTCTCCCTGGGCAGCGCCAGTCCGCCGGGCTGCCTGTCTCTCCTCCTTCCACTTATCGATAGCCTTTAGCTGTATGTTCCGTTTTCTCGCCTCTTCTTGTTCTCTAACCAACTGGTGGCCGCTTAGTTTGTTGAACTTCTTGTTCAACCGCTGGTTCCTCTTCTCTTCGAATTGGCGTTGCTGCTCCTGCTCTGCTGTAATGCGGGCCCTAATGCGGCCCATCTGCTGCTCTGTTCTAAGCATCTCTGCCAAAAAATCAGGTGGCCGGGAAAACTGCAAGCCTACAGCGCGCAGGCGCGCCAAGGCGATAGGCACGGTGCTCTGCAACTGACGCACGCTGCACGGAAACGCGCGACACCACACGCCAGCCACATTCGAAAAACAACTATGTAGTTCGACGGAAAGCAAGAGAGAGAAGGCGAAAGACGGTGCCGAAAGCCATCAAAAGCAACAGACAGGGCACCCACCAAGCAGGCTGACTGACACCCAGCTGCACCGTGCGGCAACAAAAATGGAGGAAGTTGCAGAGATGAAACAGCACCCGTCGCATCTTGCTACGCTATGGTGCTCTATGCAGCCAATACTAAAGCTTAGAATGACTGCCGCTGCCCCTCACAGGTCCTGTATGCGTCTATGGCTTTGGCCTATCCCCCTCCCTAGGTAGAAAGGGAGAAACATGAAGAGTCAACAGCAACACATGAAGACTTACAAGCTGGCCTCTCGCTTGAGGTCTTGAGAAGCATCAAGGGGCATAGAATCGCTTGACTCCTCTTCCCCAACGCCCTCGGGAGAGACAACAATCGCCAGAGTCTCCACGAAGGGCACGCGACGCATTCCAGGGGGAGGCGCATACTTTAGCTCCTCCAGCTTTTGCAACAAACCTGAACGCGCCAAGCGGCCCAGCAAAGCGCCTCTCACAAGAAAATACTGCTGGCGCTGCCACGGTTGCTGCTGCAGCTTCTACTGCCACTTATGCGAGAAATGCACAGGGATCACACAAGTCCTAAACCGGCGAAGGGCATCCGCTAAGCAGATATCGTGACGGCAAGGCGCAGCACATACACAGCATACAGCAGCAAGGACCGCGATAGCCATCCGAGAGAACACACCACGAAAGAATACACGGGCTTCCTACCTGCCTCGTCGCACACCGGTACTTCATCAGCCCCACTTTCCACGCGTATCGGCGATGCGGCAGGGGCACCGGAAGACTTGCGAGCTGCGGAGAATACGCAGCACGTCGAATCAGCACAAATGTTGAAGGTCTTGTGAGAAAGGAGTAAGAACTCCCAATGACTGGGAAGGGCCCCGCGGGTTGCATCCACAGGAGACGGAACCAGGCCCCTGTGACGAGGGGAAAACCAGGGGCGGTCTTCGCCCCTCCAGTCGCCTTAGGCCAGTGTGATGAGATCCCCCGTTGGCTCTATGGACAGACAACAAGTAGAACCGGATCACATTTAGAGCCTTTGCGCACCTTTGCTAAGAAGTCGCTCGTTGGGTTGCAGCTCATAGCCCAGGGCTTTCAGTCGGCTCAGGTCTTCAGGATCCGCCTCACTCTCAAGGTCTGCACTTCCTCCAGAACTCTCCTCGTTCGAAGCGTCACTGCCAGCATCGCCAGAGTCGCCAAGGGGGCCCTCGCCAGAAGCCCCCCGTCGGTGCTTTGCGCGAAATCGCGCCAGAAGTAGGGCCCGCATGTCGTCTGCAAACTCGTCATCCTCGAGAATTTGCAGCTGCAGCCTTTCTAGAGTAGCTTCATCTAGCTCAGATGTCACGGGGGACTCCTCAGGGAGGGGGGCCCTCTGAGCCTTGAGAGCTCCCTGCTGGGGCGCTCCGCGAGGGCCCTTTGATGGCATGGGCTGTCTGTCCTGGTGGCTGCTGGGGGCTAAGTTGCGCAACGGATATCCCCAGGGAACTGTGAGCTGAAGGAAAGAAGGAAGGCTTGTCGGTAGGTAGCTGCCTGCTGCCTTCGGATGTGGCGGGCCAAGGCAGCTACTGTACAGGGAGGCGGAAGACGAGGCAAGGAAGATCCTCTGGAGGGGCGCTTGGATGATATCAGAGCACCAATTCTGTGGAATTGTAGCAACCCGAACGGCCGAAGGAAGAAAAAGCCTCGGAAAGAGCAGCGGCGCCACAGCCCCACACGCGTTTAGGCCTGAGGCCACCACTGGCCAGGGGCCCTGGGGAGGCTTTTCGTCAATTTACGATCTACAAGACCATCAGAATCTAGCTAAGTAGCAATGATAACGCAATTTTCCTTTAAGAGACCTCATCGAAAGGCTTTGGCTCTCCCTTTAACTTGGGCGTTAGTAATCAGTAGGAGGCATAACTTCGCGGTGGTGTAGAGCGCCGCTAGTGCTCCAAGACATCTAGGCTCTTGTTTGCTAGTTACTTCTGCCACCCTTAGTCCATGTCTCGATAACCCAATGTATTCGGGGGAGTTTCAGTACCGCTCTGTGGAGGCGGGCTTGTAGCCGGGTTCCTGGGTTGCGACCAGCTGAGTGCAGCTTCGCGGAATCTAGATATTTTCCCTCCTCCACCAACGTGTCTGTTGCTTTTCTTTCTACCGACATTCATTGGCAGCCCCGTATAACCCGTGCTGGGGGCTTGACTCGTACCGCTTTCAGTGATCAGAAAGCTGGTCACTCGCCTGAGGTCTCAGGCGGCGTCGAGGGGCACAGAATCGCTGGACCTTTCTCGTCCCACGCCTTCGGAGGAGGTAAAGAAGTAATTAAGTAGCAGTGCTGCGAGGAGAAAGAAAACAGTAGGCTTAGAAAGAAGGAGCCCCCCAGTCTTCCTCCACCGTCGTAGACTTGGGCCGTTTGCGAGCGTGGTGAGACACACGCCTCCCTTATCTGAAAGGCTCTCTCTAGGCTCCAGAAAAATGGGGATTTGCCCTCTAGATTCATCTTATGTGGAGCCGTTCGCGTATCGGTGAGTGTGCGGCCTCTTGAACACAGTGCACTCGCACCACACAGTGTATTTGGGAGCACAGCAGCTGCCTATCCACACACTGCTGGCTATAGGAAGCCCTCTGTGGATAGGTACGGTTAGTCACCACATGACAGTCCCAGCCGATTGTTGGCCCTTGGATAAATGCTGGATCTAGCGCCCTTTCTAACCCCGGCACAAAGCCGTATGCCCCCTTGTCAGTGCAATATGTAAAAGCTTCTACGATCGAGGCAGGCCCAGTATTTAGTCGCAGTGGACCCAACTAGTCGTCGTCTCTGCGATTACAGAGCCTTACGGGGTATAGCTGTAGTAGAGTCAAACAGCTAGTCACTTAGGCCGGCACAGCCTGGGAAATTCAATCAATTGCTGTTCGCATGCGTGCCTTTTGTTCCGCTCACTCTATATGCCCTTGACTGTCCCTGCGACCTCCTTCGTCTTTCTGCGCTTGATTTGCCATCCAGCTTTTCTGCGCCTCATCTTATTCGGCAGACTGTTGCTGCTACTCCCTGTATCTCTACACTGTGAATGCATGCACCGGTACATTCAATTTCCAGGGGGCAGTCTTCCTTAGCCCTACACAGTTTGAATCATTGACGGCCTTTGAGCTTATTCTTCCAGAAGGTCGCTCACACGGCACGCAAGCATCCAGATAGCTACCACATTCGCTAGCAAAGCAGGCTACATAGCAACAGAGAGCCTTAGAAAGCCGGAGGGCACTGGCTGCAACTTGGCAAAAGGATAAGAAGAGCATGGAGAAGCAGCGCGCTGGGCTGCGTGGAGAGCGGCGTAAGCAAACCCCTTGCAGGTCTCCCTTGGGACCTCTACAGGGGCCTTTTTACTTTCTTCCGGGCTATGAAAGACCCAAACGTGAAAGGACAGCATGACGCCAAGTGGCAGCGTGTAGACTGGTAAGGGCGGCATCTGCTGGAGATTGGGCTGAGGCAGCATTGGCAGGAGCATGCGCAAAAGTAGCATTCTCAGTACCGTCACATAAAGCGCAACAAGTTTGGTAGAAAAAGCATCCACGCAGAAAATAGGTCGCACACCAGCAGCACACACTTACCTCGAGAGCACTTGTAATAGGCGAGGAAGTTGGTGCCTGACAGAACCACGCCCACTATTGCCATCATAGTCTGCAAGGACAGTAAAGGCGCATCTGGCAAGCCAGATGATGAAGCTGCCGCAAAAGGGATCACAATGCAAAGGCGGGGGTCGCCGCTGTGGGACGGACGGTGCAAAGTCTGCAGACGGCGGGGAGGGGTGAGATTCTCATTCCATGACATTGAAATAAATGCTACATGAAGGAGAGAAAGGGGAGCAATCGCACCCAAAGGAAGTCTAGGCTGATGATAGAATTGATGCAGAGGGCCACCCACAGCAGAGCCCACGCAACAAGACCCCCCCAAAACACGCGGTAGTCCATTGTGCAGATCCGTCTGCCCTCCTGAGTACAGTAGCAACAGCATCGGGGAGACACGATGTGCCAAGGCAACATATTCAATGGCAACAACGACTGGCGATTTGGAGCTGGACCTCCCGGCCACGTCTGGTTACCCCAAACATAGACGCCAGAGGACTGCGAACAACACACGAACTGCAACAACAGCGGCAACATTGCTGCCAAAAGAGCTTACAGGCGCTTTCTGAAAAGTCCACTCCCCGCTTCCATCTGGAGCTACGTGGTGTTGCCAGCAGAGGCCCACAAGCTTCCTGAAGAAAGAACACATGCAGTTCGCCAAACAGGCACACACGGTGAGTACATAGATGGCTGTCGCCGCCCCGCAGAGCAAGAGCGCAACCACGCAGAACAGGACCCAAGCAGCCCACGCAGCGGCAGACGGAATGCAGATCAGTATTAATAAAGCCATGGTGTCGCAGTGTAGGCCAAGGCGCTTTGATGTGCGGCAGGCAGCAAGTGGCTGGCGCACCTCCCCGACACATTCTTTACAGTCCAAAAGTCCAAAGACAGGAGGACGAGCGTAAGGATAAAGGAAATGACAAAGTCGGCGTCCCCGTAAGAAAATCCGAAAAGGAACGACCCAAATAAATAGCTGAAGAGCAGGTGCAGAGGGGCACAATCCGTGGATAAGCTAAAAATATAGGGGCATGCAACTTTTAGGTTGCGAGGGCGACTTGCAAATGTGCTATATACGGATATGAGCATTTCAATCCGCAAAGTAATAAAACCGCGGAAACATTTTTATCTCCTATCGAGCGCTGTCCCTGCATCGATCTCGCTTCTCCCTCTAAGGCGCATTTCTGCCTCTCTTTGCCCCCCCTTTTCTTCCGTCTCATTATCTGCATCGGCCCCTCCCTCTCATTTTCTGCATGCGCATCTAATTCGCTAGGCATACAACAGACTTTCTCCAGATTCGAGGGCGAGTGACAAAGACAGGCCATTAGCGAGGCTGCCGACCCACCTAATCAAGGCGAGGACCTTGAAGAACAAATGGAAGAAGCATACACCGGGATGCGCTGCTCCTTGAAAGAGGTCACTCATAGGAGCCAGGATGAGGCTTCTTGGACCGGCAGTACCATCCGTGGAGGCCTCCGAAGGATGCCCAACACGAGCAGGGCCCCCTGTTCGTGCTTCAGTGATTCGAGTGAGCTGTCCAGACACCAGACTCTCACTGTCCGCCTTCAGCGGCAGCGGGGGAGGAGAATATCCTTCCTCCAAGTTGATCATCCCGTCCTGGTGGATATTTTGACACTCCTGGTGGTAGTCCTCGTGTATGCTGCTGCGGTAGAGCCTGCCGGCTGAGGCGGCTGTTGTGGTCTTTCGCGTGCTGCCTCAGTCAAGTTTCACCTCGCTCGCTTCTAGTGTGAGTTGCCCCCGATTTCACACGTGTGTCTGCAGAGCGGCGCATGACTGGAGCTCCGCAGCAGCAGCTGCCACCGCTTTGGCCAAATGCTCCTGTCCCCAGTGGTCCAAGTACTGCCTGCTGTCTGCTGCCTCAGGGGTATCACATACACTGGTTTCAGTTGCTTGTCGGCATTCTCAACTTGCAAAAAGCACTCCAGAGGGCTTTATGTCTTCCTGGACGGCCATTAGGGTGACGTAGGCGTGGGGCCCCCGAATCATGGGGGCCCCATGGGGGCCAGGCGGTCAGTCGGAGGATGGCTCACTCGACTGTCTACTCGTGTCTGCCCGGATTTCGCGATTTTTCGTCCATTGTAAAGGATCCCATTCGGCCTGAATCTTGCTGAGGCCTCTTGCAGTCTCTGCTGCTGAGGAACCCCGCTGTATTCGCGAGCAAACGGCTGAGGAAGGGGGAACAGGGGCCCTTACCGGCGGCCCTCTAGGGTCCCTAGGGGGGCCCTCCCTCTGCGCTTAACAAGGGGGAGGCACGCGCATGCAGGGCCCCTACATGTAACGCGTGACTCCGCCACAACCCCCACCCGATGTGTCTCACAACATTTGGTGTACTATGGGTTCTGTAGCCCTCCAGCAGCAGCAGCTTCTTCTGCAACTCCCCCTGCTGCTGCTGTTGTTTTTGTCGCTTTCCGTCGAACACTGCACGGCCTTTCGACTGAATGGGCCCTCCCTAGGCAGCGGCACTGCTCCGCAGCAAGGAGGTTTTCCGCCTCCTGAGCCGTGTGCCCTCAGGAGAGGGCGCACTTCCTTCGAGAAGCTCGCCAAGAGACCAAGAGGCCTCCGACGTCTGAACAGAGCAGAGACATTAGCATTAGCTGCAGCCTCTGGGATTCCTGCCCCTCCCACAGTTGATCCAGCGACTGGCCATGAGCTCAGTACCGGCGTGCTTTGGGAGATGGAGGGGACCCCCAAAGCCAGATGGCCTTCTTCACTCAGCGAAATAGCAATCTCTTCCCGCCAAGCTTCTTGCGATACAACTGGAACTGCAGCCCCTAGTGTAGCTACAGCATCAGGAGCGACAACCAATGGCAGCACTCCCTCCAGCCGCCTGCGACTGACACTCACCCTGAGTAACAACCATGTATATGCCTGCATCACAGACAAGTCCCGCCAGCACACATTCGCCTTCGCCTCTTCACGAGACAACGCTCTCAAGGATTCCCTCCCTTTGGTCAAGAGGAAGAAGGGCAAGCCAACTTCCACTGCTGCTGCCATGGCTGGGAGGTCGCTGCTGATGCCGCCGTGTCTGCTCTAACTGCCCCTCAAGTTGCATTCGTTGCAAGCAGGACTACACATCCTCATTCTGCTCTGGTTGTTGCAGGATTAGTGGCAAGGCCACATGGAGGCACGCTGCGAGCAGCAGCTGCCGTGGGGGCCCTTGTAGCCGCCCGAGGCCTAAAGGCGGGAATTAATAAAGTGTATTTTGATAGAAAAAAATACAGGTAAGTGCGAGAGAGGTTTCTGGGCTCTACTGAAGGGGCCTGTAGCTCGTGACTCCACTACCTTCCAGAGGATTCGGGGCGACCCTCATGAATGGGATCGTCCACTCGTTTAGTTACTTGAAGAAACGTATTTTTTGGTGTATCTTTCGTGGCTCTCAGATATGCCGGAAGGGTCGCTGCACTGGCAGACGCAGCTAGAAGCGCGGGACTAGAGTTTTAGGCATGGAAGTGCTACCCGGCATGACTGCAGGAGAATGGCATCGTCAGTAGTTCCTGATGGCGCTAGACCCCACGTCTGTGGCTCCATCGTCTGGAATTCCTGTGATCGTGGCCTTAGAGAGCTAGTCCTGCTATTGCAATGCATGGCTGCTCATCCAGCAACAGCAGGCAGCGAGACGAATGATTCTAGGCCCGCTATGTAGCGCCATAGATTTATTTCCATTAAACCCTATCGCACTTAGCCAGCAGCCCCCTTAGTCGTCTGTTGTTGCCAACTTTATTGGCTTAGAGGTACAACACTGCTCTGTAACGACTTGGAAGCTCTTGAGGGAGTAGCTCCTACCCCGCAAAACTCTGCAGAACAGCAGTTCTGTGTGATGGGCCTGCAAAGTTGCTTCATATCCCAGGCTTCTTGTTGCAGCGTTTGGGAGACTCTTAGGGTTTAGAATATGTGCTCTTGGCGAAGTGTCATAGACGCACAGTAAGGTGGTGAGGGCTCTACCAGGCTAACGCCCATACGGCGAGTAACATTCACAGGTTTCCGCTTGCCTAGGCGTTAAAAGACAGAATACATAGCGTTTCCCCGTTTGCTCAAGGTAATAGTAGACACAAAAAACAACAGAAAGAGGGAGCAACAAAGTTTCAAATGGCAGTGATGGTCATTCAGACCAATGTGTGGACAGCCGACCTGTGAGGTAGCCGAATACCGGAGGCCCCTGAATGCCGCAGGGCCCCCAAGTCGGAGGGGCTTCGTTCCATCGAATGGATTTTCAGCTTCGCACATTTGAACCCTTTTATCAGAAGAACTTAGAGAGGGGACAAGAGACAGCATCGGACGCCAGGGCAGTGCTTTAGCACAGGGTCTCTTCAGGGGACCGGTGGAGTCCATTAAGGTATCGTCTTCCGCACTTTCATTTCTGAACCTTTCGTCTTCATCAGGTCGGCAACTTCCTCTTGTATGTATTAATATTGCTGGCGCATTCTTATCCAGTGGGGGTTCTGGTGTCTCAGCTTTCTCTCGGGTGTCCGCCGACTGCACCGCTGGCTGCAGCTGCACAGTTCACCCCCAGTGCCTTCCTCTTACTTCGCGTGCAGCCTGAGAGCCTCCACGACCTGGTGACAACAAAAGACTCGAAATACTTGTGTCGCTAAACCAAGCTCCTAAGAGTACTAAAGGCAGGCAGCCGTAGAAGAAAGCAGGGACTGCAGCAGTCTCTGGAGCCAGACAGCAACAACGAGAGCAAGCACATTGGTGTCCACAGGCCGAATCCCAGGCAGTATGAGGGCTGAGAGACACACTCTTTGAGAGCATCGCGCGTGGATTAAGAATCTCCGCCGACGCCCCCAAAGGACCTCTTCTCAACGTGTACACACAGGCCTCCGACCTGTCTCAGCCATGAGTTTCTTGGAGCAAGGCTCTCATGAAGGGCCCCCAACAAGCTGGCGGCGACCAGCTGTCGTGCTTAAGGGCAGGGCAGAGTCTCCAGCGCGCCTAAGCTCGGAGGCGTCGGAGGCAGCAACTGTCGCCACTGCAGCTACAGCGAGCACGGGGAACACAGCAGCAGCAGCAGCAGCAGCGGTAGCCATGGCCAAGCAGCGTCAGCACCTTCAGCAAGAAAAAGAGTTCTTGCAGAAGAAGCAGATGCAGCTTCGGGAGCAACACGAGCAGCTGGAGAGGGACAGGATGTTCCAGAGTCAGCAAAAGGCCTTCCTCGAGAAGGAATTGGAAATTTCAGACATCTCAGATCCCCTAGGCCTCCCCGCAGAAGGAGGTCTCCAGAAGCCTCAACGCTCCAAAAGACAAGAAGCGAACAACTTTGCTGGGTTGCCCGTCTCCAATTACATTGAGCCGAGTTCCCCAACGCCAAACGGTCCTGCTCACCACCAACCAGTGAGACTCCCACGTACTTCCACAGGAAACGCAAACGTCTGTGCAGAACAGGGGCACCAGTGTGAGCAAGTCAAGCATCAAAGCGACGACGAGTTGGTGGAAAAGCGCACTGGCAGCAAGTCGCTAAAGCAGCTGTTGGGGCCGCTTCTGTATGCGGCGTACAAGCGGCTGCAAAACAAGAACATCATGGAGTCCTCTAGTATTCCTCCCGAAGTGCATTGCCTGTCACTCCAGGAGGACCGCGTGAAATCTGACGTAGTGCTTGTGAGCGTTTCGGCTCGGGAGTCGTGTTCAGTGCGGCAATCACCAGATTCAGATGCAACCGCCGGAGCTACAGCAGCCCCCATCCAGAGGGCTCCTACTGCGGAGCAGCAGTTTCACCCCGGCACAGTTAGCCGCGGCAGCAACACAGGCAGTGGAAGGCCTGAGTCTTTTCCATCGGCTTCGCTATGTTCTACGGAGAAAACAAACTCCCTAGAAAGCAGCGATTCTGCCGCGTTAGTGTACAATCAATGCGGTACCGAAGAGAAGGAAGCCCCTAGCCATAGTCCCCAAGCCCCCTGTCGTCCACTAGGCTGCGGCACGGTCGGCTTTTCTCAGACTGCCCTGCCTGTAGAGTCTTTTGAAGGCCGTGATTCAGATGAGCGGAGCCTCTCCGAGGGTATACCCACCGACGCAGGAGCACGCAAAACGTCGGAACAGGTCCCATGTAGGGATAGCTCATTTGATTGGACAGAGAGCTTGAATGTTGGCGATCCAAAGGAGATAAAAGCAGTGCTCCTCCCTTCCCTGGGTAGACGTTCAACCGTGCTGGACTGGGGACAGTCAACGGATCACCAGGGAACAGCGGAAGACGGGGTTTCTGCAGGATGGCTTGACCCCCATGACAGCCAGCATGGCCTCGTGTCAAATATCTACGAACTGCAGGCTCTTCTGGCAACTGCAGAGCAGCAAGTATGTTTCGTGGAGTCTCAAGGGCTGCTGCACGCCGGCGGCGTAGCATAACTCACTCGAGAATTATTGGACATGTTCCCCTTTAGTGCGAATTCCAGCCTCCTCTCTGTGTCTCTCTCCCACTCAACAGATCCAGCTCTCTCGTTATGACGGTATCTACGTTGTCTTTCTGATACGCAGATTACTCAAAACTTCGTGGGTTGTCTTCAAAGAGAGATGGCTTTGCGCTACCTCAAGCAAGAGCTCCTCAAACAGCAGCATCGGCCCTCTGTGACCGCCTCAGACAGAGAGGTTCCCCCCTTGAGGTTGACGAAGCATGAGATGGAGGCTGACACCTCTGAGCAAATGCAGCGCAGGCTCCGAATGCTAGAAAACGAAAGAGAGGTATGTGAGCTCAGCAGAAAAGCTGTATTCCTGTTTGGCGATCCCCTTGAAGGTTTCCTTTTCGGGTTCAGTCATTCGTGAATTTCCGTGCATTTTCTCGAAGGCTGAAAAGGCCTCGTGTTATGACGGGAGAAAATAGCTTTTGTTTCTCTGTGACGCGGGTTTGTGCAGTACCTGAAGGAGGCCCTCAAGAGGAAGCACTTCACTGAGATGGAGCTGAGGACGAGGCTCTCCTCTGTGTCTGCCCTAAATGAACAGCTGCAAGCAGAGGTATGCATTGAATGGGTCTAGAGATTTTAGATAGAGAGATGTGAAGGGCAGAGCATAGGGGGAAATTTTCGCCGTGGACGTCTGGCCTGTGTGCTGCGTCGCAGGCTGCCACTTTGATGTCATTCCATCGACTCGCTGAAGCACATGGACAGGCGGCAGCGGAGAAGCTGCTGCTGCAACAGGTAGAACTTGTGTGTTTTATTTGGGTGGTCTTGCTGTTACACGCTCAATGGGTCTTGGTGTCACACTCTTCTCAGCTGGTGTTGTTGCCGATGCTGCCTCTCCCTGTGATTTCCTTTTTGCTCACACCCTTCCCAACTGTTTCGAAGTTCGTCCGTGCGTGCTCGACTTGCTGAGTCGCTGGCGGAAGCGTTGCTGACGGCTTCTGCGGTGCAGCTCCGAGCCCAGGCGGAGGGGCAGACCAGCCGGGTCAAAGAACTGCAGCGCTTGCTCAGTAGCAGGGAGGTCCAGGTGTCCGCCCTCACAGTACGTATTCAGCTACCAAGTGCCCTTGAAGCTTAGGCTTGAGTTTGCTAAGACCTGAAAATCATTTGTTTCTAGGTAGCGCGCTCAGGAAAACAGTCCTGAGCCACTGCAATGACTCTGTGCCGTTGTTGCTGCTGGGGCGCTGCCACAGAAAGAGCTCTACAGCTCCCGGCGGGCGTTGGCAGTCGTCGCCACCATTCTGAGGAAGACCCCTTTAAAAAAGACTTTTGAGCCCTCGCCCTCACTCCTCAGAGGAGAGCGCAGCACGCAGACGGAGGATAACGGCCGTGTCACACTCCCGGATTTTGACGACCTCCCGTGAGCTTGCTGAGCAGAGAGCCAAAAGGGCCCGAACCCTAATAAGGGATGACTCTTGGGACATAAGGGCCTCTCACACATTGCACGCAGTCTGTATCGAGGTCCAGAGGTGCGTGTGTCTCTTTGGGCTGCAGGGATACCATGTGGCGCCGACTGGTAAGGGAAACGCGAAAAGGGGCCGAAACTCTTCGTTGGGTACCACTGGAGCAGCTAGAAACTAGCTTAGCACATTGCCTCGTGTATTATTATGAGCTGAAACAGGAATCACAGGAGCCAGAAATAACGTAATTCGTGATACTAGGGCGAGTCACGAATGCCAGCTTGATCTGTCCGTTTTGTGGTTTCGCTCGGTTGCCTTCCCCTCAGACAGCAGTCCCTCCACGTCGCTGCACTTCAGGTGCTACGTGCATGAAGGCACAGGAGAACGTTTCGCTGTCTGCGCATAAGAGCATAACACAGTAAGACCCCGAATATAGTCTGACTCGCTGTTCTCTAAGTAGGGCTTGCACCTCTTACCCATCACCCCCAAGGAGGGGCAAGCGCGCAGCCAGCCGTTGTGGTTTTCTTGTGGGGCTTTAGAGACAAGGACCGCAAGCCACTGGCACCCGAGGCCTTTGGGATCGTCCAGGAGAGTACAGAAGCTTTGAACTCTCCAAGCGAGGCCTACAGTTCCCGGCAGACCTCCGCACAAGCGCGCCTGCAACGCAGCGGCCTTCTTTCAGACAGCCTGCAAAGCTTTAGAGCGGTACCTGGCACCGCTAATTCTGTTATGAGGTTCACTGTATGCCCCTCGCAGGGCTATGAGCCGCAGGGTGATGACTCTGTGGACACCGCAGTTGCTGCTCTCAGCAATGCCAGGTCAGCCCACGATTCTGCGCTTTGCTTAGCTACCTTTTTGTCCACCCTGCCCCTGGTGGCTGCTAGCTTTGCCTGTTGCTGAGGTCCGGTGCTTCTGCGGGGAGCTCGATAACACCCGTACACAAACCGAAAGCTATTACCTCGAGAGGAGTGACCTAGCTCCTCTGCAAAGCACCAGGAGCGCTATACTCCTACCAGTAAGAGGCTCCATGTTCGTTGCCGTTTCTCGGGTTTGTTCTTTCTTGCCTATCAGAGTTAACAAGGTCTTGTTCACGCGGCTGTGCAAGGGCGTCTACCTGTACGGCCACTTGGCGGTATTAATGAGACTCAGTCCATCAGGGGAGCTTCAGGTCTCGTTTGAGGGGAAGGATTACACGGCTGCGGAATTTATACGCAGTTTCGAGGTAGGACAATTTTTCCATGTGCCTGCTTTCGGTCTAAACCCAGCGTTTACATACTGTTGTGGCCCCTCGGTATGGCTTCTTACTTATCAAAAGCTGCTTCGCCCTCTCGCGCCCCTGCCTCAAAGGCTAGTTCTTCGGGTTCTTGTCTCTCCCTTGAACGACCACGACACTCAGTCCGTGGTATGTGGGGAGTGTTAACCCATGTCTCTCGCTGTTGAACCCCGAATACGTCGCTCTCTTTTCTCTTCCTCAGGAAGAGGAGTTCCAGTATCTGACGACCAAGCAAGAGGAATCAGGGCGCGCCTTATCCCTTGAGGTCTGCCCAAACAGTGCCTTGCCCGTCGGTTTTTCCAGAGACCACAGTCAAGGCCTTGTCCACAAGCAGCATAAGCAGCGCCTCACCAAACAGGCCCCGCAAAGCCCTATTAAGTCGGAAGGGAGACGCTCTTTTTCAGAAGGGAGAAAGAATACTTCTAGAAGAGGCAGCACAGCACCAGCAACAAGGACTCCTAAAGGCTCTATGGGACGCACTGGCAGCCGGAGTGGAATTCAGGAGGCTGCCACATGCAGGCTGGTGTCACTCCGCATCGCACCCCGCTCCCCCTCCTTGTCTACCCCCAATGCTGCGGCACAGTATTCTTCAGAGTCCCTCTCAGGCCACGACCGACGGGCTTCGCGCCTCGCTCTCCCCGTCCCGTCGGATCCACGAAAGGTGGGGCGTGTCTCACAAACTAAAGCCACTGTTTTCAAGGCTGCTGAAGGCGCAACGCCAGTTGCAGCTGCGTCAGCAAAGTCATGCAGTCTAAAGGCAACCGGTACTTCTCTTGCGAACAAAACTGCGTCTCCCTCGGGGTCGCTCCGAGGAACGGCGCAGAGGCACAGGCTCCGGAGCTCCTGCGGCTCAGCCCAGCAAACTGCCCACCCTCGGAAAGAAAGTGCTGCAATCCGTCAGGTCGCCGGTAGCGGGAAAGCAGCAAGCCGGAGGGGTGGTGTGGCTGGAGGCCTGGTGGGGCCAGAGGTCCGGAGAAAGGTGGATTCCTATCAGCATCATGGCAGGTGATTCGCTCAAGCACAGCTGCATGATACTTAGTCGTAGATACCACCTGGAAGGTTTTGAAGAGAGGGCTCTCAAATTCCTGGAAGCTTCGGAAGTTTGCTTATCGCGAGTTTCGCTTTTGACAATTGGGGTTGGGACATAGGGGCGGCGTGGTGTAGCTCCATAGAGCAGTAGCTGCGCTTCCTGGTACATTCTGTAGGGTTCGTGGACTTCAGCTCACAGAGACTGGACTTAATCTTGTTAAAGGATTGCCGGTGTGGTAACATAGTACCGTCTATTCAGTCGATGGCATCAGTAGCTGTTACTCGTTAGAACAATGTCTGGCTAGCCTAAATCGAAAAATATGCCCTGAGAAACCACCTTTGACACTCTTCTGGGCTTCCGCGAAACTTCCAAAAGCCGTAAACTGCTATACTGTCTTCTTCTCAACAGTGAAATAAAAGTAATGCGATGCTTTCCTAAAATAATCATATTTATGATAAGCTTGTCGCGCAAATTCCTGAGTCCTGACGCAAGACACCGATACGGGGGACCGCAGAGAAATAAAGAAGATCGTTTCCAGCAGGTCACGTATTTGGCGCCGGACACTGCGCTAGCAGGTGTATGCAGTTCGGATACCGGAGGATACCTCTGCAAACTGTGCCCTTTCTTTTCCCCGACAGATATCACGTTCTTCTACACGCAGCTGCCTGCAAACTGGCGGATGCCTCTGAGAGCAGCATAGCCCCCCTTAGGACCTTTGCCCCTCCATACAGAGAGCTTTAACCTCTAGAATGCCATCCGCGAGTAGATCAATACAAACATGACTGTTATCGCCTTTTGTGCTCGAACTACTTCACGCAGCTGGGCATTATGATATGCTCAACAGCTGCTTTACGGCTCCTAATTTCCAAGAAGTGCTTGGTGAGTCTGATTTAGCAGAACGACCCTTAGCGCTGGGACTTCAATAGAAAATTCTGTGGCTTTTTGCAGGAGCTGCTTATCGATGCAGAGGGCAACTGCTAGTGAAAATCTATATGAAAACATTATCCGTGGAAATCGTAAGGCTATCCTGGGAAGTCCTGCTTTCAGTTGTGTAAGCTGTATGCTTTTGCTGGGGTGTCGGTATCAATTGCTTCTTTTGAGACCTGAAGCGTTGCTAGCCTTCGCCCTAAATCGGAATTTTTCGTTGCGTTCTTGGCTATACAAGTGCTGCGCTGTGAGAGGAACCTTCCGATGAGGACGACACGGGAGTCAGTCTAGGCCGTATTCGACTATATGGGTTGGTAGGAAGACGGGGCTTCTCAGTAGCTTAGTGGGTTAATATCAAATTCAACAATATGATGGATCGGGCTTAAGGTCCGTGGTGCTGAGTCTCAAATAGTCCCATGACGTGAAAGCCCGTTAAATGAAAAAAGCTCCAATAGCAGCACAAATTAGTGGCTGGTTCCTGGGTGCAGTTCAGCACAAAAGCAAGGGTTGTGCGGTCTGTGCGCCTTCCATCGGCATATCGCGAACTCTTCGCTGTGTTGTACGGGTGCGGCTCGAGACCCACAGGATTCAGTGTAGAATGTGAGATCTAGCGACGTAGGTTAGCTACTGGCGATCCGTGCAAGTAGGCATGAGCACATACTGTTACTATGGAGTGCAGCTCCGCTCGTTTGCCTCATGAGACACACCAAAAGCAACTCATCCTCTGGTCTTACAGAAGGTGGCTACCTCGTGGCGGGGAAACGCCGCGAGAAAAGGTGCAGTGGGCACAGGCCCCCGTAAAGTCCATACCACGCAAGCCAACGTAATTAGGAGCACAGAAGGACAGCTCCCTGGGGTGTCCGAACGTCGGTTTGCAGAGTGCTCATGTGGCTTTCTGCGGGGTCCCATAGCCAGCGGGGGAGGAAACAACAGCTGCGAATCGGCATCAGCCGCAAGCGGCAAATAGCTCGCAAGCGTTCCCCGTGGATCTGCAGCAGCTCCTGCTCACCAAGAGACACTCGGGCAACGCACCAGAGGCAACCCCACTCACTCATATCACTTGATACTGAGCTTGCTGGGCTCACGGGCGAGGCACTCTGAGGAGACGTTGTCTCGTCAGCAATCGTCGTAGCCGTCCCGGTCCTCAGCATGCCTGGCTCCTTGTCTGCTACAGCGGTTACGCCACGATCGCCGCCTGACGCTTGAGGCTCTTGTATAGCTCTTCTTCTGTGGTTCTTCTTATGTACGGAAAATTGAATCACCAGGAGGCGTGTAAATACCGGTAGCAGAAGCTCGAGATTGTGACTAGCTGCACTAGCAGAGAGTAACGAGTGGAAACTTAATGGAGAAAAAGAAGCCTGGCTATCTCCCCGAACAGGGCGCTCCAATTGGGGACCTCCGTGGATATCATCATATGAACCCTGTGGCTCCGAATGCAGCGCAAACGAACGCATTTGGTTGTGATGCAGGACTCTCCAGAAGGCCGCGGTGAGGTGCCCCTGTGCAGTGCTCGCAGGCACCTGAAGTTCGTCGACCGCGGAAATCGCTTCGCTGAGCGAACGACTGGGGACAGGCACTTCAGGACCGATACGGCTCAAAAGGGGGCTTTTCGGATCGCTGAGCTCTAGGAAAATCGGATGCTGCAGGGTAGACATAAGGACAAAGCAGGTCGCAGATTGAATGCAGATGTGCCAGAGAGAGTGCATCAGCCAATAGTCGTCGCTGCTCTCTTCAACGCTGACACAGCCAATGCCTGAGAGAGGTCATAATATGCAACAAAGACAACAAAAACGATGCAGCTAAGTGGCAACTCTGTGCCCACCGTAAAAGCTAAAGGCAAGGAGTCAGCGTCTTAAAGGAGGCGAGTTTAGTACGACGACGGCAGGGGAGTTGAGAGGGTAATGTATTCCTACCAAGTGTGGCCAGCAGGACGCCTAGCCCTAAGAACTCCAGGTGTGGTGAGACGCGTGTTGCAGCGACGCCAAGGCACGCGACCCAGCTTAAGGAAGCGTCTGAAGATGCCCGATATCCATGAACGATATTTGAGGAATCCATTGTGCTCGCCGGTTCCGCTACCCCTGGAAGCAGCGCGTTGCCAGTGGTCTTCAAACAATAAAGGAGACTTTGAAGGCACCCCATTCGGGGATCCGCAGTGCAGCAACACAGCTTACTGTGGACCTTCCGTGCTACTTCGAGGCGAGCAACTGCCTGGCCAAGTGCCTTGAGACACATTCGCTCCCGCGCCCTCTCCATCTTTTGTCTCAGCAGCTGCTGGAGTTCATGGTGGCTGGGATGCATATCATCTGCCTCCGGCGGAGCAGCTATTTCTTCTCCGGCATCAGATCGACCCTCCAGCCACCTGATGTCTTCGGGTCGCCAATCCCTCAACGGGGCTTCCAGTTGCAGTTGCCTCGCCTCTGCCTCTTTGCATTGCTTCCAGAGGGCCAAGGCTCTCACACCGACGCTCACAAACGGAATCATCACGCAGGTAATCACAAACCAGGAGGCGCTCTGCTGATCAAAGGTCTCTGGAAGCCACTTAAAACTCAGAAGCAACAGTATGGCTACGTGGGCCAGCAGCTCTGCTGCAATACACCCAATGTTTGTGAGGGCCAAGGCGGTGACAAATAGCGCATAGTAAGAAAACACAAAGTCTAAACTTTGCAGCACCGGGACCTCCATGGGGAGCCGAGCAGACGCATCGACGCACGAATGATAGAGGGCGGACCAGAGGACTGAGGCAGAAGAACAACAGGGCCACAAGGTCAATTGAACTTCGACAAGTGTGTCTAAATTGCTGATGATTTTTGTCTGGAAGCTTCTGGTGCCGCTACGCGATTGCCACTTATCTGTATCTCTCTACACTACAGTAGAACAAACGCTAGCCTGCCTGACTCCAGTGTATTGCAGCAGGGGGGAGAGGTGCTTACAAGCATTGAAATAGGCGAAGGCCCTAGACAAGTAGAGGATAAAGCAGGAGTGCGCTTGCCATATTCCAACCTGTCCACTTTTTGCGTGATGCATATTTATTTTGCAGAGATCGCATGCAGCGGAATTCCCAGGGATGTTCAGATGGCGCACCGCGAGGCGAAGGCAGAGCAAGAAGCTGGGGAGCATGGCCACATTGGAGAGAACCAGTGCCCCCTGAGCCAGTGTCCGCATCCACGCATTCATATATTCCGACTCGCAGTCAGCTCCGGTGAATCCGTACGCACAGCGACACCCGAAGACAGCAAAGCCGTCCAGCCTGCCGGTTATGGCACAGGAACCCCTTGGCGGGCAGTGCTGCGGAGCAACGTACAGAGTAGGGGCTCACAGAAAGTAAAATGCAAGCTTAAATAGGCAGTAGTACCGACGTAGTCCAGGGTAAAGGTAAAAAGGGGAATGAAGCAGGCGCTTAAGAGGCCGGTAGGGTTGAGAGCAGCTACACAGGCAGGCATGGACAGAAGCATGATCCATTGTAGCGCGCTAAAATATATTAGAGCTCAGACGCATGAGCCTAAGGCCAGGGAGGCGTACTTTGCTGCACAGACTGGATACATCTGAGGCTGCAACTACATGCAGGGACACGTCTGCATCCGACTGCATGGGGACTGTCGTTTTTTGAGCCCGCGAAAGCGGGTTTGTTGAGGAAGTTCTAGCGTAATTCTCTCCCTCCAGGAGTTGCCACTGTAGTAAATAGGTGGTTGGGAGCATATCGAAATCGGGGGGGAGAATTTCACTTTTAAATATCCAGGAGGGGCTGCCTGTGAATTGAAGTGTTGCTTCCACGACGGAGGGTGCGGTGTACGCTCCCTGAAGGTCATCTGCTGAGTCTTCTGGGTCTTCACAGAAGACGGGAAGGCGTACAAGCCCCTTCCGTGTTGTAGTTGAGTTGTGAGCGTCTACAACCCTGGAAAATGCGGCTGGATTAGCTGTCTCCTGCAGCCCAGCCCCCCAATGCACGGGCTGCTGCGGTACCGCATCCCGAGTTACCTGGACAGCTAGGGCATAAAAGTATAGCCGGCGGGAGCCGAGTTGTGGTGGGCCCTCTGTGTGAAGAGGATGCAAGAAGGGCGCACATCGGCGTGTGCGAGAGGCAGCAAAGGCCACGAAGTCCACAGTGACCGAGAGGCTCCGTCCTCCCGAAGCAGTAGCGGGTGTCAAAGACAAAGAGGAGAAGACAGGAGAACCCACAGCTCTCCACTGCGCCTCAGCAGGGCTGCCTGAGTCTGAATCGCCCCCGAGGGTCGTGTCTGCTGCAGTGTCCAATCGTCGAGCTTCTGCAGGACGCACCAGGAGAGACGCCTCCCCAGGAATAGAAGGACTGCCCAACTTAAACGTGAGCTGGAGCCGTTGTGGGTAGAGGGCTGAACCGGGTGTGAATGCCGCAATCGGCTGGCTACACCAATTACAGTCTCTCTTGAGGTCTACCAGTTG
Organism: Cyclospora cayetanensis; assembly: GCF_002999335.1. NCBI lineage: Eukaryota > Apicomplexa > Conoidasida > Eucoccidiorida > Eimeriidae > Cyclospora > Cyclospora cayetanensis. The sequence continues at coordinate 366,817 of NW_020312036.1, read as the reverse complement.
AGGATCCCCAAGCGTGACACCACCCGTGTCTGTGAGTGGCTCAACGCCACAAGGAACGGCCCTACTCCCAGACGGTCCAATACCTGCTTGTTTCGGGAAGCTTCCGAGGTAGATCTCTGGAAGGCTCTTTTGGGTTTCTAAATAGTGCCCAGCGCCACGCCAGGTAGGGGCGTGGTGGTGCTGCGCTTCTCTCTTGGTCCTTTCAGAGTACGCCATTGGTACTCTAACAGCCCCGAGAGAGGCCCTTTCTGTGTGATGCAGCATTTTCTTCCCCAGCCGCCTTTTCGCCTCTGCAAGAACAGTCCTGCAGGAGCGTTGAATAACATAGAGGGCCAAAAAATCCGCAGCTGAGCCTTTTGCCTGCTCTTGCAACCCAGGGAAATCTTTGGAGAGCCTTCGAAGAGACAAGAACCATTCGCCGTAAGCGGGCTCTCGAACCTCAAGTCCTTGCTGCAGCACCCACAACTGGCCATTCTGGCTCTGGTCTGGGTGTCGCTGCTCTGCCAGTTGTTGGGGCGCTGCCCTGTGCGCCTGCCTGTTAAAGTCCAAGGCTCCCTTTTTCTGACGGTCTGACGGACCTGTGGAAGTCGAAGACACCGGAACAATTAGCTGGACATGGTACACCACGGAGCCTGCGCCTTCCAGTATCTGGGAGGGCAGCACTTCCTTGGGCAGCAACCAGGAGACCCCCTGAGGCCCAGTAAGGGCCTCTGGAGTCAGTAGCCCCCGCTTTGTTGCTGCGGCCAAGGCCTTGCAGGAGTTTAGCGTAAAGTCGTTGGAAGTCTTAGTCACTGCAGCGCCATCAAGTGCAGGGCCGGCAGGAGGGTCTATAGAGCCCTCCGGACTTCTAAAGCCCAGCAAGACACAGGGGCTTTGGCCTCTGCTTAGTATATCCCAAAGAGATTCTGTCATTGCGTTGGTGAGGGAGGTCTCCCGTTTGTCCCGCGATGAAGTGCCTTCACCCTGTAACAACACCAGCTGCCTCCACAGAAAGGTCACCGATGGCTCTTGCAGGAGCTGCCTGCCGCGGAACTGCTGAAGGGGCGTCGCGTCTTTCGTGTCGTACGTTGCGCTCTCTGTCGCAGTTTCACTGGAAGCAAGCTGATCCTCTGGGGTTTTCACCTCGTCGGCGGAGGGAAGAGGCCTACGCCAAGCCTTGCTCCAAAACGCGCGGGCCTTCTCAGGATTGAAGGCTCTGCGGCTGAACGCCAGCGGCTCGCTGAAGTATACATAATCTGAGTAGGGGGTAGCGCACTCTCCAGCTGCCGATGCCAGGTGCAACTGCGGCAGAGTACTATCAAGGGGCACAGATGTTGCACTGGCGGAAACCTCGGCTGATAACGCATGCAAGGGCTTAGCGGGAGCCGCGGATGGGATCGTTGGTCTTCCCCTGTAAGGGCCGTGAAGCAGCGACAAAGCCTGAAACTCCCCCTCTAAAACTGGAAGCTGTGAGATATTCGTGCATGCTTGCATTTCGCGCATGTTTCCGAGCTTTCCGCCTTTATCTTTTCCCACCTCTCTTCCGAATGGTACATCGCTTAAGAAATGCACCTCTGAATGAAGGTAGCCCTCTGATTGATCTTCAGAAAAACGCAATTCGTTCTGTGAAGTTTTCGCCGCAGCAGAAGTCTGTCCCGCAGGCTCTTCAAGACCCTCTAAAGAAAAGATTTGTAGTGAGGGAGTCCCCGAGAAGACTAGGCAGAGCGAGTGCTGCATGAAGCTCATCGGCCCTAGTCCATCGCTAGAGGTCCCACGGGGCGGCGAGAACTGTATGGTGTAGTATAGAGGCACGGCTGCTTTGCGGGTTTTGATGCTGTTCGCCTGCGCTTTTACAGTGGACATGCTGCCGTTCCATGCCGGATTCAGCTGTGCCGACCGACTCTTAGCTGTCTCCTGTGTATCCGCAAAAGTGAAGGTCCTACAGCCCGCAGCACCTTCAAGGCGCTGGAAAGCTCGAGGGTTCTCAGAGGGTGCCTTTTCACTCACCCTTCGGCTTCTATAAGAAAGGGTGGATCCACCAGTGCTTGCACGGGCTGCAGGGCGCAGTGGCTGCACTGCGCGGCTAGGGAACAATAAAGGCTCCTGCAGCTCCACTACATAGACGCCTTCCTCCCGAGCCTCTAGAAGATAATCATACTCGGTCCACGTGCCTGCAGCAACATAGCCAGCATATTGATATGTCACCTCAGGGGCGTGGACGGCCAAGGCTGCTGCCTGGTGAGTCCTCACGGCGCAGCAACCAGAGGCCCCGCTTGAAAGGGCTGTGGTGAAATATATATATAAACACACTGGAGAGCTGTTGGCTTCCGCACTCTAATGGCTCATCTTCTTTGTGTCTCTTCCCTCCCCCTTAATTGCACAAAGACCACATTTTCCCCCTCCAGGATTCTGAATAACATTCGGTAAGGGCCCCCAATTACCTACTTGGTTTCCCCCATCGAAATGCGTACAATACCGGTGCGCCTTTCTGCAATGTATCAATGTGGACAACCAGCTCCACGCGGCTAGGGACCTCCAGGAGCTGAGCTGTATCAGCCACCGTGCTTTCCGGTTTGTCAGCAGGCCCGAGAGAGGGTTCCCAAATCCAATCCTGGAAGCCTGTCCGTTGCTCGGTGGCTGCCTTTTGAATGGGCTGTGTAGAATCATTCAGTATATCTATGCCTCTTCGATGAAGTGAACCGCTGCTGCCAATCCGGTTAGAGAGACGTGGGGTCCCTTGGGGCCGTAGGGTAACGGGAGGTCTAGGAATGATTTTCCCCACAAACTTTTCGGCCAAAGGCAGTCTCTGCCCCTCTATAACGAGTTGCACCCACTCCGTGTCTTCTTTTGCTGCTATATTCGGGGAGGCTGACTCTCCCCCTGTTTCTCCAGCTGCCGTATTTGCTGGGGGGTCCGGTGGGAATGCCGCAGGGGCGGCAGTATCCCCCGGTAGCCAAAAACGCTCTGAGCCTTGCCCATCCACTCGAGAGGAAGGCGCTTTTTCTTGAAGGAGCTCAGCAGCAAACAGATCATACAGTGGAGGCTGCAGAGGCCAGCTATTTCCCTCGCCGGGGTCCTCTGCTCGCGTCCAAACGGGCTTTATGTTTGCAAGAGGGTCCTTCGCTACCGCCGCGCGCACGAGCACCAGCGCTGCCGCGAAGAGCGTCAGCGCTTGGGGCCAATACATTGGATCTGGAGGATATCTTGACGATGTCGATAAGCCGAAGACAGAGGGGAGAGAACACGCGCGGACAGAGAAGAATGTAAATAGACAGGCAAGACTTGAGCGAAACGGCGAAGAGGATATGGAGCTACGCGAGAGAAAAAAGGCGCACTTGATTATTTGTCAGCGGCCCACAAAGTCGAATTCTCGCAGCAGGTAGTACGATAGCATCATGGAGGGGCCTCTGGTGAAGTACAGCTGGGCACTGCACAGGACTGCGACATCCCAATGGCTGATGCCCTTGTCAACACGGATGCCACAGGATCCAATATGGTTTGAGTGCGAGGGGTACCTCCGGAGCACTGGGGAGGCTGAGGCACTATTGGAGGCGATGGCGCCCCTGGCTGAGGGTGCGCGGGAGGCGTACAAAAAGGGCCTTACAGTGGCTTCCCTGGGGATCCCTCCAAAGCACATGCGGTTAACGCACTGAAATGCAAGAAAAAGATGGCAGAAGGCCCCTACGGAAGGAGAGAAGCATACGGGGGAGTGGGCCCTTTAGGCGAGGGGACTGCTCTGCTGCTCGTGGTCACCTCGCTCGCCCCGAAGCGTCATGTTGTACGTACACCTGAAATAAGGCGAAATTAAGCTAGAGAAGCATTCCAATGGGTGTATATTTAAAAGGAAGGAGGAGATTTGGGGAGAGAAAGGGGCCTTCATGCCTCCTTACATGACTAGGAGACGGTGTTCCCGAGACGGAAAGGGGGGACCCGCTCGGCAACGCCGCGGGTAAGCCCATGCACACATCTCCCCCCCAGTACTTGAAGCTTTTATTATGCTGCACTGAATATAGTCTGCTAACAAGATCCCTAGATGTTCTTCGACGCGACCAGACGGACTCTCAAGCAGAAAAATGCACATTGTGCGTGTGTGTGCAACACGCCAAATACACGGAACTCATGCCGGTTTCGTTAAAGTAGGGCTACATTAACGGCGCCTTGGGAGCACGACCCACATAGCTGAACGCGTTTTAGGACCCCCTCAAGTCAAAATGCCTTTTAAAGTTGGAAATTATTACCTCGCACTCCCTTCGTGTCCCGCTGAGGCCTAATCAAGGCTCTCCATGATCATCGAAATATTTTCTGCGCGCCAGTCAGCGCTACAAGCGATTCTAGCGGCTTAACGAGAAGCCTCATTGATAACCCCATGTATACAGCTGAGAGCCCCTCCTCTGTAAAGGCAACTACAGACGACAAGGACCCGCGTATCTTTGTCAGTGCCCGCCTGCGCACTCGCTTCTTAGTGACGCCTTTAGCAGAAAAATCTTGGCATTTAGGCCCAGGTTGCTCAAGGTCTATTGCTCCTTGAGGAGTATTTATTGCCATGAACCCATTCCACACGGCACCCCCTACTCGTCGGTGCAGAGACATCTATTCAACTGTCTGCCCATGCCGCTGCACAGCCTCTCCTTCATGCGCAAATGTGCATACACAACCGGAGAGATAGAGGCACAGACCCTGTAATGGTTGTTCCTTAATCTTCGTATTTGCGTGGCGTTTCTATGTGCCGCGCCTCAACGCATCCCAAACAACGCAGTGTTCCTAAGGAAATACCACCTGGGGTACTTCACTAGAAAGCACACTGTCAAAGAGGGCCAGGGACCACCGGCATTTGCCCCATAGGCTGTTGCATCACTTGCTGCTGTTGCTGTGGCGGGGAGGCAGAGGGGTGCTGCTGCTTTTGTAGGTAATGCTGCTGTTGCTGTTGCTGCTGCTGCTGCAGCATTTGGCGTTGCTGCTGCTGCATCGCCTGTTGTTGATGTTGATGTTCCACGAATTGTTGTTGCTGCACGAGCTGCTGCTGCTGTAAAATGTGTTGTTGCTGCTGAGTTTGCAGGGATTGGGGGACGTGCGGCTGCTGCTGTAGAGCCTTTGCTGGATGGCGGAGCTGCTGCTGTTGCTGGTCAGCGGCTGCGTTCAAGTGCGGGGACTTTGGTGAGCCGTACGTACCTGCAGGCCCAGCAAGGCCTGGCACCCTATTTCCATGAGAAATCTGAGTGGAGGGTGGAGCAGCAGCCAGAGGTACAGGGAAGCCGGAGGAAACGGGGTGGCCAGATGCAGCAGCAAAAGCATCTGTTGCGGTGGGGGGGCAGGCACCAGCCACCCCCGACACGCCACTCGCTGCAGCTTCCTCATTGCCGTCTCCTTGGAGCGGCTTTCCCTCTGGCGCAGCAGAGACTGCGGCAAGTGCAGGGGGACCCGCAGATACCCCTGCCGCCGTCCGCCCTGCAATAATTGCCTCATGCTGCCGTTGTAGCTCTTGGATCTGAAGCGTGAGGAGGAATGCATCTTGCATCAATCCAATACTCTCTGTCTGAGCGCCAGAACACACACAGCAAAATGCCCGATCGTGGTGTGCTGCTCGCGAACTCCCTGGCAGCTTCCCTCGGCTTTCCTTATCACTCCCTGCTGCTCCCCCAGGCCCCCAGGCGCCCCCCTCCCCCTCGCAGGGGGAAAAGAGTGCGATGTTGCCGTGGTCTCCTCCCCCCCACGGCAACACGAGCTGTTTGGTGTTGCTTTCCTCTGGGGCAAAAGCGCAGCAACAGCATCTTCATCACAACAGACAGACGAAGCAGTCAGGGCCCCTGAAGAGCGGCGGCAGCGACTGAGCAACCTTTATGCAAGCTGCCAGGATCCTGCGGGCGAGTCCGTTGGCGGTTTTTGAGGGAGGCTCAGCTTGCCTCCCTCAAAAACGGAGAAGTCGACCAAAGTGTGGGAAAGAAAACAAAAACACGCACCTGAATGTACCCCTGAAGCCCCACATAGAGCTGTAACTGCTTCTGTTCCGATTCATTCGGCTTCAAGAAATAGGGGCTAAGGGGGTGGGGAGGAGACTCCCCGACGGGGGCCGCCGTCAGTTTGTCGTACAGCCAGTCTGCCGGCTCGTGGATAAGTAGCTCATCGTATGTCTGCAGCCAGAAAAAGAATATCGAGGTCAGCGCTTTGGAACCTTTAGAACCTTGAGGGGCAGGCAATGGCAGGGAGAGGACACGGTAAAAGCAGGAAGCAAATAAACAAACAGAAGGCTCAGCAAGGCGATATCGACACGCATCAGCGAAGAGGCAGCATGCCCAGCTGCACTGGGTAGAAGGGCCAAAGAAGAGGGAGGCCGCCACACGAAGCACATCGGAGCGGCGAGGAAGCACAAACGTGATGCGGCTAATGGAGAAGACACACACCCAGAAGCCACCCATGAGTAGAGCTACAGATGTCACATAGCCAAAAGAACCCATAGAAAAAAGCCACCGTGACAGATATACTGCACCTCGGAGGCCACACAGGGGCTTTGAGACGCGCCAGGGAGATTGAGCTGAGGACGATCGAACCACACACATACACACAGAGACACACCGAGGCACACACATATCTACATACACATAGAGACACACAGGTATGCATACGGTGGGCAGGCCGCAAAAGTCGTAAAGCTGCGCGTCTCCGCTTCTGTGCCAGGCTCTTTCTCCCCACCCCACGAGGCCCCCCGATCACGCTCTTGCGTCCTCTTTTCTTCTCCGCCTCTTGACGCATCTGCTGCCCATCAGTGTTTCTCCCTTCGCGTCCCTTTAGCGGCACCCGTAGCTAGCTGATTAGGCTTCCCCTGCTGCCTCTGTCTGGCAACAACTCCTCACCTTAAGAAAGTGGGCCATCTCCACAGGGGGCAGCGCCTCGTCAACAAGGAAGATCCTCGCAGTAATGTAGAACTCTCCCCATCCTGCCTCCGAAACCTCGAACGGTGGGCTCGTCAAGGCTGCACGCAGGGGCATAGGGACCTTCATGGATGCGAATGATGCTCCCTTTCCCCCCCCTTCTCGCTTATGCAAGAAGACGAGCAGCGGAGGAGCCAAAGGAGGGGCGGCAGGGAGCTTCTACGGGTAGACAACACGGGGGCCTGAGAGAATAAAAGGCCTTCTCTTAATAATGCGCAACGTGGCTGCAGATCGGTATATACACCGAGAAACATGGAAACGTGTGGTTCGCAAAGGAAGCGCGTAGACGACTAGAGAGTGTGTGGTGCCTCCCTCGAGTTTATACGTACTTCTGCGAGGGTTTACAAATGAGGGATCAAGCTCGAAGATGACTTTCTTGATGAAGTAGGAGATATCCTCTCCATCGGGGGAACGTAGCAGACAAGTCCATTTGTGCGTCATGTCATTGTGACGCCGTTTCTCCTGAATGCACAGAGAACCCGCAGCACGGCTCCCACAGTCCGCCCTTGCCAAGCCCACCGATCCGCAAACCAGCCCATCAAGGAGTCACGAGCACATCTGCAAGAGGAGGAGAGAGAAAAGCGAGCCGTTTGCCCCCTCCATCTATGAGGAAGGAAGGGGAGGAGGCCTCGTGGAAAGTTCAGAGCACAACAGAGTCCTCTAACGCACGGGGACAGTGTGGCTTTTCTCCAGAGATCTATACGCAGAGATGGTGTCAAGAAGAATGTCTTACCGCCTGAGAGAGGCGAAAGGCATATGTCCCCATAACAAGGGGCTTCCTTATGGTAAGGCCCTTGCGCAGGCTCTGGGAAGGGGTGGCGGCAGCCTGCGCACTACTCGGTGCCGAGACCCTCATGACGCTCCACAGCAACTTGTTCCCTCTGATCTTGCCGCCGTCTTTGTCTAATAGCGCAACGCTACTTACGACGATTGAGAGACACAGCGGAGTCTGGAAGGCCTTCTGGGGGGCACAGTCGCTAGGGGGCGACACGCCTGCCTCGGTTCTTCTGAAGAGCGCGCTAAAACCGCTGGAAAGCAGCGCACCGAGAAGCCGGACAGAAGAGAGTCGCAAATGAAAGGAACAGGCAGGATGATAGGATGGACCCTAGATTCCACCTTTGGACGTCTAGCATGAGACTTCCTCCCTACGGGGAGGCCGTCGAAGGAAACCCACGCCGGCTGCAAGTTTCCCCTTCGCCTCCCAAAGAAGAAGAGACGAAACAAGAAAATTCTTCTGATGGCAGCACAGGCAGAGACGGCCGGGGGGCCCCGCTAGGGCATGTTTTCCCCCCGCGTCTGGCGGCCCAGGGGCCCTTTGGGGGTGTGTGGATACGAGAGGAGAGAGAGCGATGATATGTGGAATGAACAGAGGCCACCACAAAAGCGTTCATTAAACGGCCCATCATCGTGCTCCAGCAGCTCCCTTTGGGGCTTTGGCATGCAAGGCGGAAAATCAACTGGACCCGTCCTCACCCCCGCTAGGAGGGCCCCTCCCGGGGGCCCCCAAGCTGTTGCTCCAGCTCTTCCAGGAGAGTCCTTCTGGAACTCGACTCCACATTCGCGATTTCTGCGCCTCTTGAGACACTGATCCTCATCTCACAGCGGCGGATTAACACAGCGAAGGCTAAGACGCGCGCACACCAGCAGCGCTGCGAGGCCCCTACAGCGCCAAGGGGCCCCCCGCTCTAGGCACTCTCCTAGGCAGCACCCAAGCCTCTCTCTCCCTTGGGTGTCCCTAAGAGTCTTAGTTGCAGCATATCGGATCCACCAAACCCGCTTTCTCCCAGGAAGCCCCTTGCAGCTCCGCAAGGCTGGAGCGCGTGCGGGTGTCTGTATGTGCGACTGAGAAAATCCTTCAATAGGCCTCCCTCGGCTCGGAGGGGGCCCTTCCAATGGAGCTGTGGGGGGTTGAAGGGTGACGCCATGGGCCCCCTGTTCTTCGAGGAGGGCACTGAGGTCCCCAGCGGGTTTAGGGCGGAGGGGCCCTGTCGATTGCACAGTGGCAATGAAGGTGCTTCGGAGCAGCGCTTCCTTTGCTGCGAACGTCACGCCTTCTTTATCGTGAGCTGTGGCGGCGTCGTGTATGCCGTGGGGCCCCCCACTCCGCGTGCACTGTTCCCCAAGGGACCGCATCGAGCGCCGCTGCTTGTCTCTGCAGCGGCAGTGTTGCTGCTGGCGTTTTTCTTGCTGCTGAAAGCTGAGGCTTCTACTCTGCCGAGGCGGCGTCAAAGCGGTCTTTGTTCGCAGAATTGGGGGCAACAGAAGCAGCGAAAGCGTCCATGGGAGCTCTCCAGCCCCTCGAGTAGAGGGTGGGGGATGTGGCACCGAAGCGTGGAGGCTCCCCTTGATGTGGCAAAGAATGAGGCTTCGCCAAGCCAACTTCTGTGCGGTCTGAATTCCGAGGAGGACAGCCTTCCTGCAGATCGCAGATACTATTCTCGGGGATGCTTTATCGCCTCCTGTAGAGGGTACTATGGCTATCGCGGTCTGCATTTACCAACCCTACAGCGCCTGCAGCCCCTCCAAGAGGAGGCTTCTAGGGGGCTTGCACTGGTCGCAACGGCAGCGCCAAAGAGCTGCACCCGTGCAGCCTCAGTGTATGCAGTATCACCTGGAGCAGGAGCAGCAGAAGCAACTGCAGCAGGAGCAGCTGTAGCAGCAGAAGCAGCTATTGCGAGAGAAGCAGCTTTATCAAGAGAAGCAGCTTTAGCAAGAGCAGCTGCAGCAGAAGCAGTTGCAGCAGAGACAGCAGCAGTCCGCACGGCAACAGCAGCGGCAGTATCAGAAGCGGCTTTGCGGAGGTCTAGCGTTCCCGTTGTCGTACAGGCGGATCTTCCAGGTGATCATATCCTCACACGTGAATACCCTTCTTTTGAGGATGTGGCAACACGCCTTCCGCCTAGAGGTGTAAGCGATCTTCCTCAAGGATCTCCTGAAGCACCTCCTGCATCCCTGGGGACTGCAGGAGTCGGCGTGGGTGCCCTGGGGAGGGGTGGCCCCCTGTGGAACGTTCTGGGAAGTGATCAGGCTGCCGTCAATGCAGCGATTGAGGAGGAAAAGAAGTTCGTTGAGGAGCGATGGCTGCAGCGCCTGGCGGAGACTCACAGGCTGACGAGCAAACAACACGACTCCGTCCGAGAAGAACAGGCAGAAAAGCTAAAAAGGATGAAGCAGCCCAAATGTAAGGAAAGCGTATAGCAAGACGCGCGATCCGATGCATAGGCGTCACCCCAGCGTATTGCCTTACCCGTGATGTTTTCGATTCCAGAGAAACCTTTTATCCACTTCTTTGCTCCACGAAGCTCAAGCCACAGAGCTCTGCAAGGCTCTTGAGAGCTCTCAAACGCCTTTTTCGCGGTCTCGAGGGTGGGTGCCCTCTTTTCTTGATCTCCTTCCTGCTGCGTGCCGTTCGACAGGCCCCCTCTGCTGACTGTGTGTTTGTCTCTCTCTCTCTCTCTGCCTATGTGGCCTTCTTGGCTAGTGTCTTTATGTGTGTTTTTTTCCATAAGGGGCCTTTGCCGTGGATCATGAGGAAGTAGAGGCCCCCGCAGCCTTGTCCTACGACTTTAAGACCTATGGGCCTCACTTTGAGGCTTACATTGTCGGTCCACGCGCGACTCCTGAGTCTTACTCCCTTTTGCCGTTGCCTCGCAGTCGCTCTTTCCTCGACCCCCTCCCTTCCCCTCCTCCGCTTCCCATGATTCCCAGGCTGCCTGCATCTCGGGGTGGTCAAGAAAATGCTATTTTGCAGAGACCCCATGCACTCAAGCTTTCTTCTGGTCGTTTGGTGCGCGTCTTGCTGCAGGACGAGACGGCAGCGCAGGTGACGTCCTCGGAGCTGCACTTCGATCTGGCTTCAGAGTCTTTCGAGGAAACACCCCTTCTCGACTCAAGAGAAAGAAGTGCGAAGAGTAGAAAGGAAAAGGGGGAGAAGGAGGAGGATCTAGAGCGCTTCCGCGCGGCTTCTGCTCATGCCCTTGCTGCCGGCGAGGTGTATGGACCGTCAGCAAGCGGATTTCGATTGAAGCAGATAAGCCCGCCTGTAGCTCATCGCGCAGGCATCAGCTCTTTCTTCTACTTCCACGCCCCCCACTCAGCACCCTTCGTCCCCTTTATTAACGCGTGTAGAAGAGAGACATTTGGGCTGCCCCGTCCCGCCGTCACGGCTCTAAAGATCGAGAACCTGGATTCTTTTGTAGATGCACCGCCTCTACAGCCACCCCCGCCAAGCCAGGCAAACATTCCAGACTTGCATCAGCATCCCCTGCAGCAAAAGCAGCGGCAAATGCGGGGTCTTGGGGCCTCTACCTTCATGACTCGGCTCCCCGTAGAGTTCGGCATGTGCGTCATCGGGATGAGGGAAGACGTCGAGGACCTTGTAGAGAACCTCCGGCAAATAATCTTCAGACGGAAGAAGAAATCCCGCCGCCCCTCAAAGGCCTCAGCAGAGGAGCCGCGTCAGGGCACTTACGAGAATCCTTGGGTTGCATCGCTCTCCGTCAAAGGCCCGATCGCCGCTGTTGCAGGAGATTTGGTGCTACCGGATGAGCTGGAGGTGGTCAACAAGTCGCAATACTTGTGCACGATGAATGCGAATTACTACCTAAACTTCAAGGTGAAGATAGAGGAGATCGAAGAATTTGTCCTGCCCGAATTCGGCTATGACAGCCTAAACAGAGACATAGACGCCGATGGATTCTTCTATTTCGCGAGCTACTGCTGCCCCGTGCCAGTCTTCGGCTTTGATGCTCAGAGGGTGCCTGAGGCGACCATTAGCGCTGCAACTCCTGAAGCGCACAGAAGGGCCTTGCAATATTACGGCACGGTATCGTACGAGGACGCTCAGAGACAGAGATACGGGAGGGACCCCTCGAGTGATCCTGTGCTCACGGAATACGCGCAGTGTCTCCCTAGCGACGCCCTTAGGGGAAGGGGGGGAGGCACTACTGCAGAGGGAAAGAGGCCTTCTTCTGTACCTCCGGATGCCTCCTGCCCACCGAGCAAAGCGACGCAGAACACGCCCCCCGAAACTCCAAACGAAATTCAAACAGGACAAGAACGTAAATCCTCCGGGGTTCCCACGTCTGAAACTGCACCGCCCTTCCCGTATGAATCCCTTGGCGAGATCGTGACAATAGAGGTTCACACGGACGGCTCTGCAACTCCACGAGAAGCGTTTCTGGAGGCCATTGAGAGGGTAGGCGGACTCGCTAGTGCTGTTGGCGGGGCCCTCCTCAAGAATTGCAAAATCTCCAGAGACGGCTCCGTGGAAGAAGAATTCGAGGACCCCGACATGTATCAAGATAAACACAGGTAAAAAATGTCCATACCCTAGGAGCGCCTTCGCTAAACCCACCTGCCCCTGGCCGCCTCTTGCCTCCTTAAGGGTGTCGTGTCCTCTCGGATGTGGGCAGTCCAAAGACTCGGTCGAAAAACCCCTCTAAGTCGAAACTGGTTTGTGCACGCATTAGGGCCCGATTCTGTCACCTCAAGGGTCTTTCAAGATCCCCGCTTCCGCGTCTGCCCCAGCCTCTCGCTGAGCCCTCTGTATGCTCCTGTGTTTCTGCGTTGATCAGATACACCGGCGTGCCGTGGAACCCCCATAAGGATTCCCTCGCCAGGACCCTGGACCGTCATAAAACGTATTTTAGAAATGACATGCTGCGGCAATACAGTCCAGTCAAGGAACAGCTCTTGCGCCGTAGGGAGCTCTTCGGCGATGAGAAGCCAGCCCCTGAAGGGGCACTTCCAGCTCGGTCCACAGAGAAGGCGAAGGAGGGCCCTTCTGGCCCCCTAGCAGAGCAGTCAGAGGGGCCCCCTCAGGTGGCGGACGGGGGTCCTCCGGGGAGCCTTAGCGATGAGCAAGAGCGCTTGCTTGACGAAGAAGAGCTCGAGGATGAGCTCGTTCAGCGAAGTCCTACCCTGCGTGTCGAGAGGGAGAAGGAATACCAGGCGGCCTTGAAGCTACGCGCCGACATTGAAGTGGGCAAGAAGCTGCAGGAACGGGGGGATGGAGAAGGACTCCCGAAGTTTCCCATTAAGCACAAAGGCCTCGAGATGCCTCCTGACTGGGTCTTTGAAGACTTCATGGCGCAGCGTGTGCCTGTGGGGTGGGTTACTGGTTTTACCGACGACTGAGCCTCATAGTGCGTAGGGTGGGGCTGCTCACACTTCACTGCGCACGTAAGTTAAGACAAAACTGCATCCAACGCTCCTAGAAGGTCTAAGTGGGGTTTCCCAACAGGCCTGTCACATCCCCATAAGATGGCCATTCCGCCTCCCCAGGGGCGGTCTGCAGCTCTTCAGGAGATTCACCCTAGACATCGCGGTGGGGGGCCGTTAGGCCCCAACGAGAACCTCCACAGCTCGTCGGAAACCCTGAGGGCTGAACCGTACATACAGAGCCTGTATTGCTCTGGCTATATCAGCATGCGTAGCGGCCAAGTATCTTGTACAGAGTGCCGAGCGGGGCGGAGGGCCCTGGCCTAGTCTGGTGTGCTGCAAGATTTTCCTGAGCAGAGAACTAATGTACCCGCGTAGAATAACTCTCTTGACAGCCTCCTACTCGTCAACGCTAGAAAAATGAGCTCGGATCCGTAGGGAGCTGCTAACTAACCGAAAGAGGTCTGAAAAGCACCCCCTAATTGCACTAACATCAGCCCGGCGCGTCCAGCGCCCCCTCTGCATAGTTAGATTTTTGCGTGGGGCCATCTGAGGGGCCCTCCAGATGGCTCCCCACGTAGAGAAAAGACACGAGAAAACGGCCGGTGACGGTGGCTAAGCCGGAGGGGAACAAGCTTTCCAAGCCCTAGAAACCCTCGAGAAGAGCCACATGCGATGCCCCACAACATGGGAGATTTCAACCGCAACGAGTCTCGTCAACCGCTAAACAACCACGACGGTGTTTTTGCAAAAAGCCGTAGGGTGTCCACGAGCCCCGGGGGCCCTCTTCCCACTGAAGGGCTTTTCCTGCAAGAGCATTTCTTTCTCACAGGAAAAGCAGCCGAGCCAAATGAGAAAATGTCACATCTGTTCCGCGGCTGCCACAAAACCGGATCCGTGCAGCTCCGCCCCCTTTCCCAAGGATGCGGCTACAGCAGCAGGCGCTGCAGCCACACGGCGGCAAGAGAAGCACAACTCGCGCTTCAACTGCAGCGCCCTGGCAACGGGAGTAAGAGTGCTCTCATATTTAACTCAGGAAGTCAACGAGCGAGGTTCTCAGTTTCAGGTCGTCCCTAAGGGAAACCTGCTGCTGCTCAGAGTTCGCCAGCTGGAAGATCCTCTCAACCACCGCCAATTCAGTTGCTGTTGTTTCCATACCGCAGAATCCCGTCCAGTCATTCACCATGAGCCCTGAGAGCCGATCGCAGCACAGTGACACACGAGGCAGCAAGCAAGTCCACACGCAAAACGGGAGAAGAGTAGGGGGCGCTAGGCAGGTAGAGGACGGTGAGAGGCGGCACTCAAAGCCATACACCCTTAAGAACCCCTGCGCAGCCCCTCAGTAGCGAGAGCCCCCTAGAGGCCCCCACCGAACGCCGCTCCTGTGCATGGCTAACGAGCATGTGTATGCTTTCATACGCCCTCGAGGTTACCTGCGCCGACGAGATCCGAGCCTCGATTTACTGTCCCTGCAGTGAAGGGCACTTGCACAAGTTGCGAGAGATCCTCCATCTCCTCTACGGGAGTGCGCGAATGTACCTGAGCCCGCCAAAGAGGAGCAGCCACACGCAAAAAATAGCCGTGAGTTGAAAGACGCACACGCCAGCAAAATGGCTACGGCAGCAAAGGCCTCGGGGCAGGAGACTCTAAGGAATCGCCAGAGAAAATGCATCCAGCAGGACAAGGGCGAAATTCTAAACAAGAGCAAGGTCGAGAGAGCGCCAAGCAAACGCACGAGTCCGCCTCGATTCGTAAGTTGGCAGTAGCTGCCCACAAGTAGCTGCCCTCCAACAATCGATCGAAAGACCTCCACCTACGCAAACAGACACTGCGTCATCGCAAACAAGACCCTCTTTATCCTTCCTCCGCTATACAGCAGGGGCGCGTGCGAGCAGTGAAGCAAGACAAGCCGTCCCTCATAAACGTCTCAATGGAATATTGCGTCGCCCCCACGCGCGAACACCTGCCAACAACGGGCCCTCTCCAAGCCATCACGGCAGCCAACAACTCCCCAAATTCCGTTTTCTCTTCCGCCGGTTCATGCTCTGCCCTCTCTTTAAGTGCTGTAAGGGCCGCCTGTGCCGTGGGTGTGACCCATGTACGGCCGATACAACGACTGCTACACCCTCAACATCCTGCCTGCTTTAGAGCACCTGTTGTGCTCCTCTCCCTGTCTGCTCCTCGCGTGGTGTACCCCCGACGAGGGCAAGGAAGAGGGAAGAAGGCCCTCTCGAGGACCCTTCGGGGCAGGCAGGCAGCCAGCCAGCCTGCTTGCCTGCCTCACCTGCAGCACGTCTTGGATAACTTCCGCCGTCTCTGCATCCAAGTCTGCATGCACGAGGGCGGTGTAATCATTCGTTGCGATACAATTGCCAAGGGCTGACAGCCTCTCCTCTACCCGGCGAACGGCCACTGAGTCCGGCAGCGAGTTCCTAAGATGCTGAAGCTCTGCATCCGACGTAGTCATCGGCACTAAGAGGCCATTCTTGTTGCCTGCAGCACGCGCGGGGCAGTCGATCAACTCAAGAATGAGGGCACAACGCTTATACAGAGTGAGCAACACCGGGAGGTGAGCTCTTGCAAGCAAAACGGAGCGGAAGCGCCAAGATAAATAGATCCACGCGAAGAACACGCTCACAGAGCACTATACATATGGATATATACACATTCAGGACCGTAAAGAACAGCCGAAAGGACCGCCAAAAAGTTCGCGGAGAGCAGCCACGCATTAGGGATGCTCGCCAGGATACAGGAAGAGGGAAAAAGAAGAATCACATGCCAAGGAGGTTGGCGAGGGCAAGGAAGAGGGAAAAAGAAGAATCACATGCCAAGGAGGTTGGCGAGGGCAAGGGAGAGCGAAAAAGAAGAATCACCCACACAAACAGCGTGCATGTAATAATGCGGTAGCAACAAATGTCAGAAATGCAGCAGCCCTGACACCCCTAGAGTGCAGGCCGTACCAACGCATACGCGGCCTATGACGGTAGTGCCTCCGACGGAGGCATGAATTACGGGAATGTGGGGACCTAATTCTGCTTCGATAGTTGAATAAAAGTGTTCGCTGCCGCCAGAAGCGACCAGACAGTAAGAGTTCGTGAGTTTTCCGAAGACCCCAACCTCGTTTGAGGACTCGAAGTGAGTGCCTTGAATCAGAAACACGCCGCACAAGCAACACGCGGGGACGATCGCTAAGGGTCGGATTTTTAAAAAAACCGACACAGTGAAGACTAAGACCAGCACTCCCGCTATGTGCAGCGTAACTCGAACCCCTGAAGAAACTTGAGCAGAATTTTTGCAGGAGAAGTAAAGAGTGCAGCGATAGGCAAGTCAGGGTTTTCTTAGATGCTGGCACCCGGCGGGAGGGAACGCACGGATTGCCATGATGGCGACCTGCAGGGGCACAGAAGCGCATCAAAGAGAGCAATGCAGTCAACGCACGGCTCAAAACGCGCAATAGCACCTCTGTAGTGGCTGCTGCCTCTGTCAACGATCGCAGCCGCTTCGGTAGGAGGGCGCCGTGCTGGGAGCCTTGCACAAGGGGGAAGTCAGGGGAGAACGGCGGAGGATCAAACTCACGGTGGGAAGAAGTGGAAGAACAATCATACAAGACGAAGACCTCGAAGGTCAGGCAATCTTCAGCCAATGCCGCAGCACCGGCTGCAGCACAGCAGCGGTGGCTGCAAGGAGATCCCCCTGGCTGGAGTAGAGTGCTGCAGACGCCTGTTTGTGTCCAGTCTTTGATAGTTCACCCTTGTGAAGAAGGGTCGCTGGGAAAGATTCGCTAAGGAAGCAGAAGATCCGCAGCAGCAGAATCTTGAGGCCTGAGTGCCCTGTGGGGTCGCGCGGCAACAGCAGCCGCAATACAAGCAGCCGCAACAGCAGCAGCGCAAACAACAGATAGGGGCCCTCAAGAGGCAGAAAACAAAGGAACACGGCAAATTAGGAGGCTGCTCCGGCTGAATGGCCTTGTTTCACTGCCAGGGTCCAGAGGCATAGAAGCTAGTCAGTGTTGCATGCATCCGACTCTAGAGGCCTCTCGTAAGGGGCCCCCTAGGGCCCCCAACACCCTTGGTTGCACCCCGTCGCATCGTAACCCGAGACCAATAAAATTTGTGCAGCCCTCTTTTCCCAAGACTTAAATGTGAGGGGTCGCGAGTCGCACAGTTAGACAAAGGCTGTGCCAGGCGGGGCAAATCCTGCAGCAGGAGGGTCGCCGCTACGCTTAGCAAGAATTTGAGCTACACAAGCGTGTGTTACGTTCCCCCTATATGCGCGCACACTACAGGCGTTCTTATGTCGTGCCAGGAAAGAGGTGGTGCGCTCACAAAAAGCCTCATGAGCAGCCCACAAGGCTTCAGAGACTTGTGCGTATACTACCCAGCACGTCCAAAAACCGCCTTTCACAATAGGAAACTCCTGCCATTGGCGCCTTTGAGAGCCATCTTCTGCTGCTTATGCCTCTATTTCTGAGGCCTTGGCCGGCAGATATGGCAACAAGCCCAGAGGTCACTTTTGGCGGTTCCTTTCACAGGTCTAGTAGAAGCTTAATCTGTTCAGGGGTGTGGGTAGGGGAGCCTCTACCTTCACTGATAATAAAGGTGTATAGTTTGCTGTACCCATCTACAAGGGCTTCCAAGGCAGCTGCACGGACCTTGCGCCGTAGGGCTCCTTGAGCGAGGGCCCCGAGGAGAGGCATTTCGAGAGCTGTATCTCCATAAACTTGAGTCATTAAGGCAGCTAAGAAGTCTTCCACCTTCTCTGCTGTCAGCAGTTCTGCTGCGATATCCTTGGACATTCCTGATCCCGTAGTGGGGGCGTCCTGAGGGGTCCCTAAAGGGCCGTGGCTCACGAACTCCGGCGCAGGATGATCCTCTGGAGAGGGAGGGCGTCCATAGGCATCGACTGCCTCCAGCATCAAAGTCAGGCCGCATTTGGTGCGAAGGCGTGCCCCCTCCATTTGTCCAAGTTCCTGTGATTTCTCATCTATAAGCTCCGTGAGGAGGCGGCGCTGCTGCTGCAGCAGGGGCAGTGCGAGAATCTCCTGAAACTGTTTCTGCTGCTGCTGCTGCTCTTGCTGCGCCTGCTGCAGCTGAGGCGGCAGCGAGAGAACCTCCGACTGCAGCACGGTGCGGAGCGAACACAGGGCATTCAGAATATACACACAGCCGCCGATTCCCCCCATTAGATGGCCTAGTTGAAGGCAGAAATTAACGCAGCGAGGCACGTCCCTCCCCACAAGGGCCTCCAGCCGTTGCAAAGACGTCTCACGCATCTGCATCTGCTGCGCTTCCTGCTGCGTTACGACGGAGGGCAAGAAGGATGCGTGAGTGAGCAGCATGTCTTGCAGCCTCGCAGCAAAGCGACTCAGGAACGAGGGCGTGCCGCTGCTTCTACGGGCCTCCTCATTCTCACCGCAAGGGTTCCACCGTGCTGCAGTTGCTGGAGACAGCTGCGGCAGCTGGAGCGCTGAAGAATCCCACTGAGCCTCAAACACCTCAATCGCCTTTTCGTGCAAGTCCAGCACGTGGGATACCAGGAGCAGCTTCCTCGGGGGCTGGTTCTGCTGCTGATTTGTCTCGAGACGCTGCTGCGGCGAGATTCGCAAGGAAGCAGCAACGGCCTCTTCTATCGCCGCTGCCTCCCCTTGCAGCAACAGAGCGACTTTGAGGGCGGAGATGCCGCCGTCCCCGCTTTTTTTACTGCTGTTGCTTTCAAGCGCAGTTGTCACGAGAGCAGTAAGCGGCGCATGCAAGACCTCCAGCGCCCCGTCCAGCAGAGCCACAGGATCCAACAGCTGCTGCAGTGTTGCCGCACTGCCTCCAGCTTCAGCCGGAAGCGTCGGCGCGTCAGACATCGGCAACCAGCCCTTTGTTGGCTCGTGCCGCTCGGGATCTTCTTCTTGCTGCTGCTGCTGGACTTGCTGCTCTACGAGTGTAGGTAGCTCTTCCAGAAAGGGCCCCCCTTCGGCTGCCTCCTCGGCGGACGCCCTGTTGACGTGAGAGGCCGCGGAGCTCATGGGGGCCCCCATCGACTCCACAGGCGACTCAGCAGCCACATTCGCACGCCTTCCCTGCTGCAGCTCCGCAATCCCGAGCGCTGCTGCGCCCCCCTTCGCAAAAAGGAGGTCCAACACCGCGACAAAAATTTCAGCCTCCTCCGCTGCAGCATGCGACAGCCATTCGACGGAGCTCCTTAGAGGCCTCGGCGTGTCTCTGCTACCAACAACAGCATCTCGGGGTGTCCACGCTGCCCGTTCGAATCCCTGGCGCAGCAGATGCCGCCGCAAGCGTAGCAGCTGTTGCAGGCACTGCAACAGATATGCGGGATACCCGTGCAGGTTGGTCAAGGCCTCCCACAGTACGGTGTCTCTGCTAAAAGGCCCCTCTGAAGGAGCATCTGCTTCAAGGGTCGCCATCGCTCGCGGTGCTCCTCCTGCAGGAAACCCCGAGAGCTGCTGCTGCTGCCGCGCGAGCCCCAGCAGCGCATAAAATGCTGTGTCAACGGAGTCGCTTGCGCTGCAGGGTGGTGCTCCTGAGGCAGCGGCTGCAGCTGCAAGCTGCTGCAGCCGATGGAGGACGAGCAGAAAGAGGCGCTCTTGCCCCAAGTCACTGAGTTCCCGTGTTTGCAGGAGCAGGCTCTCTATTAGCGGGAAGTCTGCAGAGGCGGCTGCAGCCAGTTTTTGCAACAGGTGTCGCCGCTGCTGCACCGTGGCCAAGGCGTCGACCGTAGTGTGCAACTCCCTAGAAACTGCATGCACCTCCTGAGGCTTCCTCCCATCGGGTGCTCTGGCTGCTGGTAACGACGCTGATTCTTGCGGAGGCAGCGGACGCGTCAGAGCCTCTAAGGCTTGGGGTGGTACCGAGAGGCGCTCGAGGATCGCCGTACATGTTGCCTCTTTGTTTGAGAGCTGTTGCTGCTCCTGTCGCAGCTTTAGCAGCTGCTGCAGCAAGGGCAACAAATGCAGCCGGCTCTTAGCGAGGCGCCCCAGTGCTGTGGCCAGCGTGCTGTTGAGGCTCTCTGCCGCTTGCTGAAGTTGTTGAAGCAGCGGAAACACTCGACGGAAGGCATGAAGCTGCTGCCTGTACGTCTCGAGCCGCTGCCGCCGCACAAACAGCGAGAGGCCTACTGTTGTTGGCAGCCGCGCAGAGGCCCCTGCTGCTGGCGGATGTTGCCGCCAGCCGTGGGTATCGAGGCACGTGAGGCTCTCAGCTAGCAGGGAGATGTCGGCTCGCCCCTGTTCTTGCAGCAGCTCCCGCACAATCTGCTGCAAGTGACCCTCGACGGCTGTGCCGGCTTTCGCTAAGGCGGGAGTTCCTTGACCTCCCGCCTCCCCGTTCAGTCTGTGAAGCTGCTGCGGCTGTAGCGCCTCTCCCTCTTGGGGCCGTGCCTGCAGATCCAGCTGCAACATAATAGTGGAGGACTGCACGCGGACGGAGCAGAGGAAATAGGGGGGAGAAGGAGCCTCGCTTCAAGTGGGAGTGGGAGCCTCCAGACAACGAGATCAAAACGTGCAAGGGCCTCTTCTCCCCCCGCCCCCCCGCCTCCCTTCGTCCCCGTCCCCTTTCCCTCACGAGACCTATGGCCTTGCGACTGTTGCGACGCGTGGAAAGGTACTCTGTTGCTGCACTCCAGCAACTAGCGCTCAGGCTTTGACAGAAACAGAACCCTTTCAGTCGCGTGTAGGGGCCGCAACTTGTCAGAGCGAGCACCGATAGACTCACCAGCGACACACACACACCACGCGCGCGGCCTTTGCTACCCCTACAAACGTGGCAGCGCCTACCACCCCGAGACGCCATGCAGTTTCTTTCAAACAGAGACGCCGACACTGCTTATGTCAAAATCTATCCTTAGATCTGCCAGTGTGAAAGGAGAAGAGCTCAGAGGCCCTGCTGCCTACCCGCCGGAACCCCAGCCGTCGGCAGCCTGCGCAGGAGGCGTCGGCTCCCACGGGGGGGCCCCCGCAAGGCTACGAAATGAGGGAGGCACCCTGTCCAGCGAGCTTTGGCTGCCCTGTCCATATTATACCTTTAGATTAACTTCTCTGGAGGTTTAACTCTGGAGGACTGACTAAAGAGGGGCCTACGTCTCCTGCATTGGGTCTTTCCTCTCTCCTCCACCCTCCCGTGGGGGCCCTCTGAGCCTCTCTGACTTCCTTGGCGCCGTGCCGATCCTTAGAGGCCTCTACGCCATACCCTAGGCAGCGCCATTCGATCTCTTTACCTCCCCCAACGCTTCCTGTAGGGCCTCTCAGGCTCGTCTGCAGCCCTCAAGACGAGGGGGCCCTCTGGAGCAAGCGCCCTGTTGGGGCCCCCTCGTTGCAATGGGGGCCCAGGGCCTCGTCGACGTGGCCGTTGAGGGTGGCCAAGTGCATCAGGTTCTCTTTGCAGAGCTCATCAGGGGGGGCCCACCATGCCTGGTTCTGCTGCTCTCCCGCGTGCTAAGGGTCTATTCAGTGACTGGCAATGCAGGGGCCCCCAGAGGCTCCCAGAGCCAATTCCCGGCAGGGGCCCCCCTGCGGTTCCTATGTGAGATGCGTCTGGGAGGTCCCGCTCTATTAGCAGCAGTCATTCCTTCCAGCGGGAGGGGTAACACCGGTGGTCTTCTGAGCGGCTCCAACGACCATGGAGCCTCTGCTAGCGGAGATGATGGCATCCCAGGAAACGCTTCTTGCGCTGCTTTGGCTGACGCTACTTGTTCTCCAGCGCAGGCCGCATGCAGCGGGGCCCCTGGAATGGGCGACCTTCTGCTTCTGTTGCTCGCGGGATACCGGGCCGTGATCTGTCACTACAGTGAAGAAATTGGGGGCCTGCGGACCCTCAGCATGCACTCATTCGCCGAGCTAGGGCCCCGTGCTGCTGCAGTCAATGCGCTCCTCGTGGGGCCCCCGCATATCAAGCTAGCGGATGAGGGGCCCCTCACAGAGGTGGACGACGGAACATGGGGGCCTCAGGGATCCCTGTCCATCCCAGCAGGCCAGTTGCCCGTCACCACGCTGCGTGCCATCACAAGGGCGCACGTCTTTGACTTGGAATCCTTCGACGCGAGGGGCCCCTTTGAGGGCCCCTGCGGAGCTCTCGGAGAGCCTAAGGCCAAGGGGTTCCTCGCGCTTTTCAGTGTGGACCTGTTACATGTCGTTTGCTTGCATCTTAGCCTCAGAACAGAGGGCCCCTCTTCAGCGAGTGCAGTCGCACCCACCCCACCGCCAGCAGTGGCGGCAGCACAGGGAGACGCCACAATTGATGGGACCCCCCTTTCGCCTCCTATGGGCCCCCATCCCTCCACCTTAGGGGCCAACAGATATCTGGAAAAGGCCCCTTCTCACGTGCAAACGTCTCCTGGGGGGGGGTTCCTGTGTCCTCCTTTCGCCGCAGCGGGGCAAGGAAAGAGTTCTGTGGCGGGGGGCCCCTCTTCGTGCTCCCCATGGCCTCCAGAGGCTATGGGGGCCTCCCCTGTGTTGGAGAAGGGGACGCCGCCGCCGACTGCGGGGGCCCCTGGGATGTTGGGGATGGGTCACCTCAGTACCTTGCCTCCAGTAGCCTTCCTTGCAGCCGCAGTGCAGCGGCAGCAACAGCAGCATCAGCAAGCAGCAGAGGCCATAGGGAACCTAGAAAGCTTGGGAGAGGGGACCTCTGGGAACGTTGTTGCGGATGGCGAACCCCAAGAGTCCTCCTCCCTGTGGGGTTACCACAACGTGTTGGGGACTGGCCTCTCTGTTGCTTCCTGCTTTTTCCTCTCTCTCGCTACCGACGTGCCTTTGCCCCCTGCAACTGCTGCTGCCGTGGCTGCTGCTGCTGCCCCGGGTGCTGCATTCGTCGACGCGGATACTGCAGCTGCAACTGCTGCCGCGGCTGCCACTTCGGCGGCTGCGACTGCAGGAGCAGCAGGTCTGCCTTACCTGTTGCTCGACATGGTACCTGTCGCTTCACTGCTGTCGCCTTCCGCTGCCTTGCTGATGGCTGAAGGGCCCAGAGAGCTCGGCCTCATGCCCTTTGCAGGGTCCCCTGGAGCCGGGGAGGTCTTCGCTCTGCTGCTGGCGATACACCCAGAGGAGCGAGACATTCAAATCATCGCCAAGGTACGAGACTAGCGGGGTGCCGGCCTTCCTCAGATCCTGCAGCGGCGGCCGTTGCAGGCGCTGGCGTGCGCCGTGAGTGAAGTCGCCTCCTCCTCCTCGGTGTTGTGTCTTTTTGTTGCTGCCGCTGCAGATACCTTCTCTCTTAGGAGACACATTTGCGCTTCTGTCAGCCCCTTCTCATCCAGACGGCCTAATCTGCTTGTCACCTGACTCCGTCTCGTTCCTTTCCTTCAGCGGGGGGGGCTGCGGCGGTGGAACACAGCGGCTGGGGGACGCTCAGCAGCAACAACAGCAGCCAGACAGCCTCAGTGGCAGGACTGTAGGGCTCACGCACATTGTGCATCCTGCGGGTCTTGTGCGGAAGGACCTTTTGCATCTGCCTTCGGTTGTCTTCGACTGCAGCAGCCTTAGACTCAGGCTTGAGGGAGCTGCAGCGGCCTTCCTCTCGGGAAGCTGCCTTTTCCTTTTGTCGGCAGATGGAAGACCGGCCCTTGCACACCTGGTGATGCAGATGCTAGTGCTGTTGTAGTCCGCGCTACACAATACAACTGCTGCGGGGCACATGGGTGTCGCTGCTGGCGAGACAAAGGGTTGTTCTTTATATGAAGAACAATAGGGCCGGTTGGGTGGCAGAGAGGATGAAAGGCACGGGGCTTGTAGCGGCCGTTAGGATGCGCGGACAAAAGCTTGGCGATGCACGTCTGCCAAGAGGCGAGCGACATCCTAAGTACCAGTGTGCTCACAGGCTATCTCATTAAAGAGGCAGTGTGCTGCGCATATGCGTGTGTGCATGTGCTGTTTCTGCTTCAGATCAGAACTGCGGGTAAGGGGATCACAGACTTCCTCTGGACGTCCGTAGAGCTGCTCTTCCCGGCTGGAGGGGGGTCCCTAGACTGTCATTTGCCACAGGCATCGGAGTGTCTCTCTGGTCAACTGTTGCTGCCACGGTCGGACTCCCTTGCTGTGTGGAATCTAGGATCACCAACAAATAAGGTAAAAAATCCTATGCTGTCGTTGCTGCGTCTGCTGCTACTGCTGCTTTGAGCCGCGCCGCTGGTGCCCGAAAAAAGCCGGCCTCCTGCCAAGGATGCTATGTCGTGGTGCCTGCCAGTCGGTCTGTGTTGTGAGTGTGTTGCTAACAAGGAGCCCTCAAAGTAAAGCTGTCTGAAACACGAGAAACACTGGACAGACAACTCATCCTGGGCACACCCAACTCGAGCTGCAACAGCAGCAACAGGTCCTGGATGAAGGAGTGCCTCCCTAGAACGATGTGCGTTGATGGATGCGGTTGTTTGTCTGTGCGTTGCTACAGGCTGTGCAGCCCGTCTCAGTGGACAGCAACAATCGATACTTACTTGCGCTTGGAGGGCGGATACGGGAAGGTACTGGAATATGCCTTGTAGTGGCTGAGCCTCAGCAGGTTGTGGCACCGCGGAGGCCCTGGGGAGGCCCTCCTGGCGCCTCCCGCGACTTGCAGTGGGGCCCTTCTTCGATTTTTTCGGATGAGAGCGCAGCGCAAGGTCTTGCTTCGTTAGAAACTTGCTGCAGCTTTGTCCCTGAGCTGCAGCGAAGGAAGGGCCCGCAGGCAGAGCAGCAGCAGCAGCCGCAGCAGCAGCAGGAGATGTATACCACTGATGGCAAGCAGCTGATAGAGATATTTCCTGATGGTTCTGTCGAAGTGGCACAGCAGAGAGCCCCGATTCTCAGGCACGCCGAGCTGCAGGAGGAGGACGGGCCTCTCCCTCAGTCTTCCCCTCTTGGGTATCTGCACTGGTTAAGGACGCAGCAAGCTGCGGCTGCATCTGCTGCTGCTGCAGATACAGCGGGTGCGGCCGCGTCTTCTCAGGACGCTGCTTCTCTGAAAAACACTGCGGACATCCCTTCGTCGATTGCTGCCGCAGTTGCTGCACTCAACAGCAGCAGCAGCGAGCAGGACGTCGCGTACCCGGTGATCGATCACCTCGGCCTTATAGTAGGGGCCCCCGAGGGCCCCCCCCTCTTGCCTACTTTTCGCTTTGTCGTGGCAGACCGCCTCCCACCCCAGGGAATTCCAGCGCCCCGCTGTGTGACGTTCCTTCCCTTGCCGCCTTGGGAGCTCCCCACAGCTGTCTCTGTGGGGCATCAGGAGGAGGAGCAGCCGCAGCAGCTGCAGCAGCAACAGCAAGCACTCGAAGCCTTCTGTAGCAGTGCTGGAAACAGCAGATTCCTCACAGCTGGGGGCCTGTGGCCCCATGGGGCCCTGGGGGCCCTCCAGCGGGCGGTACCCTGTCGCCCGCTGATTGTGGCCCCTACAGATGAGGGCAACCCCAGGATTTTGTGGGCACTCCAGCAGCAGAACCACCAAGAGCATGGGCTTCTCCTGTTGAGCAGTGACCCCCGCATGGGTGTTGGGGAGACGCGCGTGTTCTCACTTAGGGACGGATACTTGATGGATTTAACCGCAAGAGCAGCTGCAGCTTCAGCAGAGGCCAGCAGCACCCTAGACACCGTAGGGGCTGCTCTGTCTCTGGACGTTCCAACGCTCTTTGCAGCCTCTCTTCTGGGGGGCCTCGCGATGGTGCAACTGACAGCCGAGGAGCTGCGGGTGCTCGGGGCCTCCGGGAAGACGCTTTTGTGCCCTCCAATAGACATGAACGAGTTGCCCGCAGCCCCCTCGCCACCGCTGCAGCAGCAACCAGAGGCTACTGGCCCCAATGCAGACGCAGCAGATGAAGGAGGCTGTCTGGCAGACAGCAAGTTCCCAGCGGATGCATCTGCGGCCATGGACGTCGATACCGAAGAGAAGCTTCTGCGTGGACGCGCTCAGCAGACAGAAGACAGGAAGGGCTCTTGTGAGGAGCCGCACGAAGCCAGGGAAGAAGCTATGACCGCCCCTTCCTCCGGAGAGGCTGCGTGGAATGCAAGAGGAGGGGCCCTGCCCGGTGCGTTTGCAGCTGCTGTGCGGGGTAGCGCGGCTGGGAATTGGGTGTGCGTGGTTCTGGATGACTTTCGCCTTCGCCTTTGGCAAATTGATGACGCAGCAGTGGCTGCAGCGGCAGGCCCCCGCAAGGGTGTGCCGTCCGAGCAGCACGGACAGGTGCAACAGCAGCAGCTACTGCATGAGGTGTCTCCGAGTGCAATGCCCTGCTGCATGCGGGGCCGCGTGAAGAGTGCACAGCTTTATGTACACCCTAGGGCACCCACGGGGGGTGAGGACGAGACTGGCACTGGGAGCCTCCAGCCGTCCGAGGCTTTGTGCTGTCTGGTGACTCTGGAGGGGCCAATGAAAATACAGGCTCTCCACGTGGTCTCTCTGCAGCGCATGGAGTGCCTCTTCAGCACCGTAGATCTGCGCCTTGTATCTCCTCTCCTTCGCAACTGTGGGTCCTGCGCCCAGCGAATGCTGCACCACCAGGTGCAGCAACAAATGATGCAGTCGGAGGTGTTGCTCGTTTCCGGTGTATCGGCAGCTACAGCGGCGGCAAGTTGCGAAGACGTCCTCGGAGACCCTGCACAGAGTGCCAGATCCTGTGACGACCTGCTGCGCTCTGGCGAAATCACGGAGGCGTCCAACGCAGGCCCGCCTCACCCAGTGAAAGCAGCAGCAGCTGCAGCTGCCGCTCTTGCTGAGGAGGGCATACGAGATGCACGGCGGTCGGTGACGTGTCTAGGTGCAACCCCACTGCCCCTCATACGTCCAGCACATGACGGCCCTGCTGCAGCCACTGCAGCTGTCCTAGATGGCACAGTCTCCGAGGAGGCTGAAGCGGCAGGGGTAATGGCAGCGCCAGAAGAGCTGCAGGAAGAAGTGCTAAATGCTGAGCTGGTGCTGCTCGAACCCGAGGGAGACACCGGACCCACTCTCGTGGTGTTCCTTACGGGAAGGCCACCCCTCATCTATCGCGCATTTGAGGCTGCGTGCACTGGCGGTGCCTTGTGTCTGGATGACGGCCAAAAGACGCCTGGTCCCCTCTTTCCCAGGAAAAGGAGGTGCCAGAGCCCTCAGGCCAGTCCTCTGTTTCCCTGGTCATTTCGACTGGAGCCTCATAGCTGCACGGACTGCATAGCATCGATCCAGAGAGCTGGAGCGGCAGAAGGCGATCACGCTGCTGTCGTTGAACCCTCGGTATACTTTGCTGTGGCCTCAGGATACACGACAGCGTCGCAACAAGTTCAGCAGTGGGGTGGCGGTGTAGCTCTGTTGGTGCCTCCCCTCTCTCTGCCTGATTCTCAGAGTTCTACCCAGCAGCAGCCAACGCAGCTGCCAGTGCTGTGGCTCTGTAGTAGCCGGAACCGGTTATTTGTTCATCCGAGTGAGAGAAGAGACACCTTCGGCGCTGCCGCGTTTACGTGGCCGCGAGGCCCCCCTGGATCCTTCGCATTTTTATACGGGGTAGGCCCCTCAGTGTGCCTGTCGGAAATTGCTGCACCCTTCGACAAGACGTCCTACTTTTCCAATTTGAGACGATCAGCAGCGGCAGCTGCGGCAGCGGCTGACGAGCTCCCCAAGACCACGGGGCCCTTCCGGCTGGATGGGCCTCTTCCCTTCTGGTCATTCTCCCTAGGGGCCTCCACGACGCACGTGGCTGTCTCAACAGGCACTTCGTACATATTGCCGCCGCAGTATATGCCAGATGCGGCGGCACCTGCAGCAGCGGCAGGGGGGCGTCTCGTGGGAGTTGCACTGCACCACCCTACTGAGGAGAGTGAGCAAATACGGCAAGTGCTGGAAAGCCGCAACGCCTTGCAGAAAGCACAGCTGGCGTTGCAGGGGCGTGCGGGAGCAGCAGCAGCAGCAGGTGCAGCGGGTGGAGACAATGCGTATGAGGAGGGAGCGCCGCTTCCCGGCTTTTCGGCTGCAGGAGGGGCAGAGGGAGAAGGGGGCGTCCATCCGAACCCATACCTCTCTGCATGTGCTGACGGCCGGGTGGAAGTGGAGGGCGAGGCGGGCAGGCAGTATGAAATCGTGCTCTTCCATCAGGATAACCTCCAGTGCCCTTTGGGGTATGTGTGCCAGAGAGGTCGTGCTGTCTCCCAAGTTGTTGAGAGACCCTTGGGGAGCCGCAGAAACTACCGGTTGGCCCCTGCTTGCGTGGCGCACCTGCAAGAAGGCAGTGATGTAACTGTGGAGCCTTCATACCTCTTGTCTTGGGAGCTGCACAACACAGGGGTGTGGGGGGGCTTAATTTGTTTCACTCAAGTGCGTTCTCTCTGCTTTTTTGTTTGTGTCTTCCCGAAGGTCTTTTCTGCTGAATCCTTGCGAAGAAGTGATGTCATTACAGTTTGTGCTGCTGGATGCCTTGGAATTTCTTGCTGTGGGAGTTGGACAGCCTCTCAGCGAAGGCGTGGAGACGATGGGCCGTCTGCTGCTGCTGCGCTTGCCACAGCTGCTGGCGTACGGACGTGCCGCAACTGCTGCTGCCACCGCAGCGAACGAGATGCCGGAGGTGAGCGCAAGGATGGAAAGGCCGGTATTTTTTCTCTGCTCCTCACCGACGCCAAGCCTCCGTTACAGATGCGTCCTAGCCGGCGGTTATTGACTATTTCTTCCTTCCTGGTCCCTCTGTGCGGGGGTCAGGAGCCCTGCCTGCCTGCCTGCCTGCCTCGGCGTCTCTTTCTCTGCTCTTTCACGCTTTGTCTGCCCCGTGCCTCAGCCTCTTACCGCTTTTTCGCAGGGTAGGTGCCTGCGTGGGCGGCTGCAACCTCCTTTCCTCCCTCACTAGCTCCTGGGTCCCTGCTGCCTCTGCTGTCTCTGCTTTAGGGCGAGGGATTTGGCCTTTTCTGCAGCTTCGTGTTCGGCGGCCCCGTTTCGTGCGTGGGGGACTTTGCTCCTTCGGCCGCTGAAAGGCACTACCTACTGCACTCGGTTGGGAGGCGTCTCTTTATTCATGTACGACGGCTGAGCTGAAGGGAGCGTCGCAGGGATGGAGGGATTTGAAGCTCTCAGAGAGGGCGGAAAGCAGCATACATGCGCGCAACGGGGGACAGGGAGCACGGATACGCATGGCTGCATATGTACCGCCAGGTGGATCCGCGGGGGCAAGTGTCAGGCGAGGCCTTTCAGAGCACGGGCAGAAGAATTCTACAAATTGACGGAGCCTGCTGTTTTTCTGCGTGCAGGAAATGGATGGCGATCTCCTGGCCCGCGGGGCATTTGCGGACGTCGGTATGGCAGTTACGGCCGTTTCTACTCTAAAGCACTTCGTCATCACGGGGGATCTCTACAGAGGCGTTTCTCTCCTCGCGTATGCGACTCACTACTCTCCTCCTGCATCGTACTGCTGCTGCATCGGCTGTGAAAAGCCAAGCCTGGGTTTTTTGCTGTCGGCCTTCCTGCTGCCTCCTGCATTGCGCACGGCCTTCGTCCCTATCTCCCTTTCTGCTAATCCCCTCTACGCCGAGCGGCATTGCCATCGTCGCTCCTGTATCAACACCTCTCTGACTGAGAGGCTTCCCTGACTTTTTTGGACCGCTGTTGCGAGATGGATCTGCTCTCTCGGCGCTGCGTTTGACGTGGTTCGATGCGTAGGGGTGAATGCCAGGCGGCTTTGCGAGGAATGAAGTGTCGCTGGGTTATGCTGTGGCTGCCAATTTGCTGTGCAGTTGGCGATTTGACTCGGCCTCAGACTCGCGCCGCTTGGAACTTGTTAGCCGCACCGTGCCTCACTGGATGCTGCCCGTGGCTGCGTGCGACGCCGTCACCGAAGGCGGCACCTTAGGTACACCATGGCTATCCCTGCTTACCACTGGCTCTGTTCTTGCTCTCGCGTCTATTTTGGTGCATATATTTACGCATAGGCGCATATGGCTTGGGGCTGAGAGCGTGGGTGTTCGGCTGCTGCTGCTATATCTACAGGGATTTTGGCTGCCGACCCTTGGGGTAACGTTCGCCTCTTTTCCCTCAATGGCACACAGCAGAGCTCGCCGCCAATCTTGCAGCAGCTTCAGGTAAAAAAACTGCTGCTGCAGTGCTTGAAGCCCTGCTCCTGTATTGCTGGCTGTGTAGCAGTAGCTGCCGCTATTGATATGGCTGGCTCCGCGTTGGCGGGGCCGTCTGGTAAGAGTCTAGCTCCGCGGAAAGGTACAAAATGTGGGCTGGCGTGGAGTATGGACGTTTTGTGCATCAGGTTTTGCGTTGCGACTCTGAGTCTATGGAGGTGGATGCTCCGGTCGTTGCGTTTAAGCAGCTGTTGACGGAAACTGGCGATGTGGCGTCTGTAAGGGCCACTGGTCCAGCTGTTTTTTTCTGCTCCTCCATGCATCTGCTGCACCCGAATTTGCCCTTCCTTCTCCTGTTCTTCGTGGAGTTGTTATGTGCCGATGCAACAGCGGAGGAAATGTTGTTTGCTGGTGCGCTGCTTCAGGCTGCCTGGTCGGCTGAGGGAGGCCTTTTGTCATTCCGTTTAGTTGATGAGCCGACTGCGGACTTACTTCGCGAGCTTCAGGTGTGTCTGTCTCTTTATCCCTGTCTCATTCAGCCTATTCTTTGCTGCCTCTGCCACTGCACCCACCTCCCATTGCTTCTCCCCGTACATCAGCCTAGCTCTCCCGTGAAAGCCCCACTTTCCCTGCCCCTCGAGCCCTCCCTCATTCATGCCTGCTGCCTTCTTCCATTTTACGCTCTTTCGTGGCTTTGCCGCCTTCCGTTGGCGGTCCTGGTGTAGGTTTGAGACGTTCCGCCTCCCCCTATTCTTGCTTTTTCTGCTCAGGGCTGGCTGGAAACCTGCCTCCCCTCCGAATGTGGCTTGTTTCCCACCGCTTCAAGGATGCCAGCGGGGCCCCCATCAATTCACTTGCGTTTGTGGGTTGCAGAGCAGCAGCGGCAGCTACAGAAGCAGCTTTTACAGCAGTACCGCGCCCAGGACGAGGATGCGGCGGCAGCTGCTTCAGCAGTAGCTGCCGATGCCGCGATAGAGGCTACAGATGCTGGCATGTTGCTGCAACAAATGGAGTACAAGGCCCTTGACGCCATGCGTTCTCGCCTTCCCGTCTATGCACCGGTGCTGCGGTTGTTACCTCTTCTGTCCCTCCCCGTTCAACAGCAGCTGCTGGCAGCAGCGCCATCGGGCCTCTTGCATCTTTTGCAGCGCCACTTTGGGAGCTCGAGCACGGGGACCCCTCAGAGGTCCCCTTTCTCCTGGGTACGGCCCCTGTGTACGCACGAGTATTGCCCATGGGCCCTTCCTGGCTCCATTCTCGCCTCTCCGACCAGTCATTTGAGGGTAGAGTCTCTTTGTTGAATTAAAGTTTGGGGCTGCATCGTCCTAATACGTCTGTTCTTCGCAGGCTGCACTCCGCAATGCGCTTGCCGGGGGCCCACTCAAGAGCTTGGACCTACCAGCGGTGCCCCCTGCATAGGCTTCCCCCTTCACTGAACTCCCCTGGACCTCATTTTCTATTGCTGGGTTCTGGCTCTGCCCAAAGCTTTTCTCCGAGCTCGTAAGACTGGTTGCTACGTTTGAGAAGCAGAAGGATTGAGCAGCGTAGGTAGATGCGTATACGGCCCCAATGCACCCCGGTGGACACTCGTTTCCCTGTCGTTACTCCATGACAGACTAATTCTGTATAGGGGGGACGCTTTCGCAAAGCAGTCAACGGGGCTCTTTTAGCGTTGAGGCCAGTAGAGAGGATGGAGTAAGCCACACATTTCCTCCCCCTGGTGTATAGCAAAGGGGGATGGGCAGGAAACGACGCTTGCTAGAAGTTGCGTCACGGAACTTACGTGTGCTGACAGTCCGTGCACCAACACACAGAAAGCTAAAAGGCATGGCAGAGCCGTGCACATGTGCAAGGCCTAAAGGCCACAGGAGAGTAGCATAAACTTGAGGGTTGTCTCCTTTCGTGCAACCAGATAGTGACTAAGGCGGCCTTTCACATGCTACGCGCTTAAAGTTTCAATAAACACACCGCAGGCGGAAACCTGCAACAGGCGTTGAGGTGTTCGGGTTGTTTCCAACCGTCCGCAGCCACCATACAGGCCCTTTGATAGGGAAACATTAGATGGACACTTTGCAGCGCGGAACTGGAGCGGGAATAAAGGGTCCGTGTCCTTCTTACTCTAGCGCAGGCGGCATGTATTAGACTGAGGGTCCTCAGCGACGCCTGTTCTGTGTGTAGTGAGCTTGAGAGCTTCCCGCCGCGAAGTAAAAGACAGAGGTGTGACCTAAAGGCACTGCAACTGCTAGGCCGGAGGGCAGAAATTCCCATTCGATGTTGGTTCTCTCTCCCAAAAACTGAGCATGCCCTCAAAACTTCTTCACTTGAATACAGGAGATGCAGCGTTGGACCAGCGAAAAGAGTCATCTACCGGGGGGCCCCTACCCGACCAGAGGCCCAGCACCAAGGGGGGGCCCCATATGTGGGGCCCCCGGTGGGTCCCAAAACTCGTTCAAAGTTTCCAGCTCCTGAACCCCTTGAAAACTGCAACTAATAGTAGAAAAACTGCCTCTCATCTCTGTTTTAAATTGATTTCTTGCATGATGAAAAGGGGACTACGAGGTATTACCGACGAGGACTAGGAAGATCGGGGGTTCAAGATTTCTGTGATACCAGCCAGGGTATCGAGCCATGGCTTCCGGCTTTTGCGCTGCCCTACCTCACTTTGGTATCTGAGAGCATCTTTTCCTAAGGCTGAGTGGAGGCCGTTTCGACTGTGGCAAAGATTCGCCGAGATCTCCTCCGGATCGGCTAGTCCCCCCTGCAAGCCCCCGCCTCGAACTACCCGCGCAATGACTGCCGGGGCAGCCACGACGGTTACCCCTCTATTTCCACCTGCCACCCCTCTGCTCTGGGAAGCACCAGCCACCACCTCTATCAGGGGGCCCTCAAAATGAGTCGAGTATCCCTCTTCTTCTCGACCCGACGAGGCCTTGAGGGCCCCCTCCTCAAGGAGCTTCAGGCCCTCCCCTGCTTGGCCAAGCTCCCTCCAGCTGTCGCTCGAACGCCTTCAAAAGTTTCACCGGAAGGAGCACTCGCTGCAGCAGCGGAAACGCCTCCTGGAGCAGCAGCCAAGGAGCGCCATGCCCTGCATGAAGGCTCTGGGGCCATGCAGTTTGTGATGTCACCCGGGGGCGTATTCCTTCCCCGCATCCCGATTCGTCTTGTGCAGGAGCTTTGCTGTAGCGTCCGGACAGCTGAGTGTGTGTGGCTCCGACTGTGGGGCCCCCTGCGTTGTAGCACCCCGGAGCATCTGCAGAGCGCCCTCAGGAAGATCCCGTGGCAGAAGGTAAGGGGCTCTCATAGAAATTTCCCTCCAGAAATAGGACTCTTACAGGTGTCGATGTTTGAGTATAGTAGAAGGGAGGGATTTGGCCTTCGTCTCCCTCTAGGGGCTGAGCTACTAAACCTGCAGCGAGAGCCGCCTGCACCTTGTTCTCCGTGGCGATATCCCACGGCGTATGTGTGCCGCTCCATCGACGGCTTTTTGCACTCACATTGTCTGCTGGCGCTGCTGCAGTACATTAGCCCGCTGGCAGCTCTGCCGCTCTTACCGCTGCGCGTTGCCTCCGTGAATTCGCCAATTGTGGACAGCCCCTCTCTACGGGCTGCCCTCCGTACTGCTCTCGAAGAAGCCGCGAGCGCCGGCTGCACATCAGCAGCGTCACCTTCAGGAGCCTCTGGGGTAGCTGCTGCTGCTGCAGAGACAGCCCTTGTTGCAGCCACGCACAGGCTTCGAATCGTGTGTGTGAAGGAGCGAGCTTTAGCCGACTTACAGCTCTCTACGCCCTTGGACCCTCGGCCCTATCGATACCTTCCACACCTCCCTGCTGCAGCGGCAGCAGGCACCTCGCAGCGTCCAGACACCGCTAAGGCACCCACTGCAGTAGAGGAGCTGCAATTCGCTGCCGCCGTTGCAGAGCTGCAGCGCAACGTCCGACGCGCAGCAGCCGCAGATGCCCCGTGGTCTCTCTCCTCCATTTCTGCCGAAGTTGCTGCTGCTTCGAGCTTCTACAAACCTCTTAAGCCTCTTAGCGCACCTACAGAAAGCGCCACTGCCGCCGTCCCTTCAGGCGCATTTTCGCTGCACCAGCCCGAGCAACCGCTGCAGCAGCAATCACAACAAGGAGACGATGAGTTCCCAGAAGGCACTGCTGAGAGCGATTTCAGCGCGCATACGAGGATCTTTTCACGGCAGCCCCTCAACAGCGAAGAAAACACACACCGGCAAGAAGAGAGGCTGGGGGCGTCGGGGAACTCAGTAGTGCTCCGGGATATGCTGCTGCCACGTTCTGCCGCAACCGTTTCCATGTTGCGTCTGCTGTATCTTAGAGGCGGCTGGGAAGCAGAGGCCCTCGCAAGCGGAGCAGCAGCATGTGGTGCAGTGGCTGCAGCAACGAGCGAAGCGGCGGCAGCCACGGAGGGTCGGCGAGGGTATGCTGCCTCTTGGGAAGCGCAAGGCGCACAGATTGAGGAAGGGGACGTCTCTCTTGCCGCCGCTGTTGCTTCAGCTGGCCTTCGCAGAATCCTGAAACGGGAGAAGCGATTGGTGGTAAGGCGCGAGAAGACACGGCGATACTTTGGTCAATGAGATACAACAGGGCACAACGTTCGCAACACACGTTCCCTCCATTACCCCCTTTCCATACATTGGCATCTTGTTGCTGAGTGTCTCTTTGCTGCCACTGCAGCTGTGGGATCCTTTCTGTGGCAGCGGTGGCCTGCTGCTAGAGGCTGCTCTGCTGCTAAACGGCCTGCCACCTGCCCTGCCCGCCATCCCTTCTGCGGGCGACATCATCCCTGTGCTCTCTGCTTACCGTGGCGAGCAGCAGGCACAAGAGGACGCACAAGAGCAGCAGCGTCCTCC
The DNA here is from genome assembly GCF_002999335.1 of Cyclospora cayetanensis. Taxonomy (NCBI): domain Eukaryota; phylum Apicomplexa; class Conoidasida; order Eucoccidiorida; family Eimeriidae; genus Cyclospora; species Cyclospora cayetanensis. The sequence continues at coordinate 331,890 of NW_020312036.1, read as the reverse complement.
GTTGTCGCCACAGGGGAACGCTGGGAGTCTACCAGCAGATGCTTTTGCGCCGCTGCCTCGGGGTGCAAGCCATGGGGTTCCCAGGATCACTCTGGTGGGAACGGACGAGAGGCCCCTGTTGCTGCAGGCTGCGCGGCAGAGACTGCGCAACTTCTGTGGCTTTTTTTATGACGGCCAGATGCCAATGGATCTGGAGAGGCAGCAGCATGAGCTCGAACGCGAACTGCATCGAGAAAGGCAGCAGCACGAGCAAGAGCAGGAGCTGCCTCAGCAGGAGAGCAGCTCTCCCGGGTAAGGTTGCCTGCAGTGTGTCTAGTTAAAGCATGGGAAGAGGAGGCATAGTGGGGTATAATTGCAGAGCAAACTGTAAGGCGGCGAAGGGCCGATGAAAAAGATCGCGCTGCTGATGAAGCGGCAAGCAGCCTTCCCTTCGGTCGCTCTGGTGGCGTCAGTGAAAAGCAAAGGTGGAACAGGGGGAGAATTCCGAGATTGGACACGTGCAAGCAAGCCCAGTAGCAGAACGATCTGGCGTGCTTTGTAGCACACCCGAGGCACTTGTTTGTCTTTCTTCTTATGTGTCCTTTTGCAGGCCCCCCTTTGCCATGGGATTTCATGTGGCTTCTCCGTTCGATGTATCACCTTTCGTCTCGGGGGGCGTCATCCTCACAAGGGTACCTTGCCCCAGAGAAGCTAAGGTGAGTACCGCTGCAACAGCACCGCAGGTTCAACCGCAAAACGGACTGGCCAGCGCTACTTTCAGGTCCCGGTTGCTTTCTCACACACTGCACCGCCTTTCGAGCGAAGAGAGCTGCGTGCTCCTCCAGCAGCAGTGAGTTTTGGAGGGCTGTGCGCACTTTTGAATGCCTGTGCAGCGATTCCGATCCGCTCACGGAAAGGCCTTTGACTTTTACGAGAAGTTTGGCCACATGATTGCCTCGCGCGATGACTGGAGGGGCGTCTTTGTGATTGTAAAGGTGAGGCCTTTCTGTACACCTCAATTGCCTGGGAAGAAAGAACGAGCATCAACCAGGCTCCCCTCAGGCAGCCAACGCCTTTCCGCCTTCCGCTTTCTTAAGTCCATCGAGTTTTTGCGGCATCTGCTTTCGCTTCATGTCTTCCGCATCTCTGCATATGTGCTTGCTGACGGCGTGTGGCAGTCCGGAAGGAACGCCGACTCGTGTGTTCTCCTACACTCGCCATTCTACAAGCGTGCCCTTCTCTTTACTGCGTACATATATATATGTATATATCTGCCTTTACCAACTTGCTGTGCGTTGTTGAACCTTGTGAAGCCTTGCGAGTGGCTCTTTCTCCGTCTCTAGGAGTGTTTATCAACAGCCCCTGCTGCTGCCCTTTTTCTCTCTCTGTGCTTAGTTGTCTACGAAGGCACCCGCCCAAAACCGCCCCTTCTTCCCTCTTCCCCCTTTTCCGCCTGCTGATCTCCCTTCGCAGTGCGCTGATACACTGTCCCCTGCCTCTCCTCGTTTGTCTCTTTCTGCTAGGGCACCGCTTTTCTCCACTACTCTAGGCTGGAATGGGAGCCGATTCTCAGGTGGCGTGACGTGAGCGGCCGTCAGGTTTCCTTCTTAAGGTCAGTTTATTGGGGGACAAATTACATGGGAACAAGTTGAGGGTTTTTGTTTCATTCGAGGGTCGGAAAGGCATGCAGGAGTCCTGCACACAGCCGTGCTGTGGTGAGGGGGAACGCCTTATGGCGAACGCCCTCGGATTGCCTCGTAGCATACAAACAGAAGTCCTGTCGCTCCTGGATACCTCGCCTCGAGAATTTAACAGATGCGCTTGATGGCAGCACTATGGGCCCCAATAAAAGACTATGCGAAAAGCTGTGTAACGAAGGGCAGACCCATCAAACGCATGCCAACTAAAGTGTATCCTGAATTCCAAGGGCTTCGTGCGCTTTTGTGCTCCTGGGAGGGGCCCTTACTGATGATGACAGCAGTTTTTTGGATCAAAAGGTCAAGACCTATCATGTGTGCCACTGTGTGTCTATTTTTCCGATATGCGTGCGAAGGTGGACTGGCCGCAAGCACGCGCTACAGCGCACAGAAACATACCAGCAGCGACTCGCTGCCCTCGACGCAGCAGACCTGAAGACCTTGCCCTTCATGGACAGTTAGGCTGCAGCAACAGTGCCTGCAGCAGCAGCAGTGCCTTGCTTCTACACACAGCGAGGAGAAGGGCGTGTTCATGCCTATCATGGCAGCGGCTGCGCAGACAAATTGCGGTTGTCAGGCGATAAAAAAACGACCTTGCTTGTTACGTGTGGCCTGAGGGGTTGCCCGCAAAACCCCCGAGCGAGAACACTCTCCTCTGAGACTTAATCTCTGTAGGGGGATGTCACTGCTTGTCTTCTGGGACGGGCTCGTCCGAGTATATGGACAGTGCATGCACGCCCCCCCTTAGTTCCTGCTTTAGGACCTCGTAGATCAGGCGGTGCTGCTGCACGAGGCTTTTGCCCTTAAATTCCTCGCTTCTGATTTTTACGCTGCACACGCGGATGCCGAGATAGGGGAGCCTTTCAGCTCGCAGAACAAACGAGCCGCCAGCAGCCCTTCTTAGCGCTGCCTCAGACAGAGGGGCCTGGTGGTGGTGCATTAAAGCGAAAATAGCGAGTTAGTCCCTCTGCCCAGAAAACATGGAGTGAGGTCCTAGAGCTTCTGCCTCTACGCAACACCGTAAAGCTGTGGAGTTTTTAAGGTATGTGTTCGCTGGGGAGAGGGAGATTGATGGGAAGAACAGAGGCCTCACGTGAAGTGTGTCTCATCAAGATGGGGAAAGGGGTTACCCGCATGGCCTTTATGGGCCCCCGACTGCGCCGGAAGTCATACACGCGAGCAGCAGCATTACTGCACAAAGAGTATATACACCCTATTTTGAATCGTTCAGCTGCCTCGGTGAGTCCTGTAGCGGCAGCTGCAGCTTCTACCCCAGGCCCCCAGAGAGGTGAGTGTTGTGCAGCTTCGCTCACGCACCTCGTTGGTTACTTCTAGAAAAACTGGCGCCAGTCTCTCGCGCAGCTGCACGCACATACAGACGGCCCACTCGCTTTTGCACTCTCTGCTGCAAGTGGGGGGGCAGTATTATGCCGTTGAGCTCCAAAGCTTTATCTGGGGAGGCCGTGTCTCAGCTCGCTAAGCCGCTGCGGCTCTCGCAGTCAAAAAGGGAGGGGGGACCAACGCCCCTCTGCGCCCTGGCCCTCTCTTTTTGCCCGCTGCAAGGAATTCTTTGCTGCGTCTTTCTAAATCTGCATTTGCACTCCTTTCTGGGAACTTTCTTCATCTGTCGCGCGCGCTCGCCTACCTTCCGTTCCATGGCCGTCTGCACGGGCCCCTTGGTGGCTGCGAGGCGCATCATGGAGCGCAGCATTTTGCGTTGCCCGGTAGGGAGGCTCTGAGTTTCGATGAAGGAGGAGGAACGCGCTGTGGTCAAAGGGAGAGAAATCACCGCTCCTTGTTGGCTCCTCTGCAGCAACGGGTTGCAGTGCGGGTTGAGGACAAAGGCGTAGGGAGGAGGCCTCCTCGGGGCTGCAAAGGGGGCAAGGGCGGTCCAACAACTCAGAACTAGCGCGAAGAAATTCCACGAGCAAGGGAATGCCATTTAAGGGTGATGAAGACCGCGCTACCTCCTAGGGGGCTGCCGTAGGGTGGAAGTATATTTCGCCTATGGGGATTGCAGTTGGGGCAAGGCAACGCCACCTTGACAAAAGCAGGAACCAGAAATATTGCGTGTAGGCGCCACACGCTTAAGCGCGGAGCTTCACGCTAGAGAAAGGCGATGTCGGAATGGCGATTTGTCTTTGGTACGAGATCCCGCAACGGGGGCCCTTGGGAGCCGCGTGAAGACTGTCTACCCCGTCCCCCTCACAGGTAGGCTCACCTTGCATCAAGAGGCCCTAAGAAAGCAGCGCGAAAGAGAGCAGCCGCACACGGAAAAGGTGGGGAAGGCGGCAAGCCGTTGAAAACGCTGACTGTCGGAGCCTGTGGTCCGCTGCAGTCGAAAGCGTCCACGTCCCCCTGAGCAGGCGAAACTCGAGCCACGTTTCCGCCACGCCCAACAGACATGCAAGGAAGAGGACAGCAATAAAAGAAGGAAATACATACTTATGATATAAAACGAAGAAATAAATAGAGGCCGTGAGGACAACCGATCGTCGGCATCCTCTTGGGGCTGCCAAGCGCGGATGTCGCCCGTCTCAGCGATTTCTTAGGGCCGCGTCACCACCACAATACCGCAGCCATTCTTCAATCGTTAAGGAGCCTTTGCGATGAAGAAAGGCGCCTGCGCTAAGTCGTCGAGTGCCCGGTTCCGAAGCATGTGCATTGGTCGAACAGGCCCTCCCGGATAACCTCAATTGCAGCACAGCCCCCAATATACTCCCCACTTCTGTCAAGCGCCCTCCAGACTGTTACGATGCTCTACCGCTCTCTGCATTGCTTTCGCTCTCGCACGCTATTCCGCAAGCCGTCATAACCCCCTACTCCATCCAGCCTTCCTCTCGCCAGACAGCCGGCGCAGCTCCAAGGGCCCTCGCGACTTGAGGCACCAAATCGCTGATCAAGGGCATCGGCATGCCGTCCTTGGCTGCGTATAGGCCGTCCTAAAGCCTCATTGTAGCTTGCCTGCTCCTCTACGGGTTCCCAGCCTGTCACACGGCTACCCAGGTGCCCGTCTTTGTGTTTCCCCAACCACGTGAATCGCTTGCCGTCGATAGGCCTCCAGGCGGAGTGATCGCGAGAAAGGCGGAGGCGGGAGAATGTCAGAATCTCACTACTTTCAGCCCTCTAAACGGGGGGAGTTGCACGAACTCAAGGAGGAGCTACACTCTAGCAACAAGGATAAGAAGAAGGATGCAGTCAAGCGGGTGATTGCAGCAATGACCGTCGGAAAGGACGTCTCGTCCCTCTTCCCTGATGTTGTCAACTGCATGCAAACGAATAATATTGAGCTCAAGAAGCTCGTTTACTTGTATGTCATCAACTACGCCAAAGTGCAGCCCGAACTCGCAATTCTGGCCGTCAACACGTTTCGCAAAGACTCTCTGGACCCTAACCCTCTTATCAGGTTCGTCTCTGGCTACAAGCCGCACGGCGCATTTTTTCTAGACTCAAACACCTTCCTCTCTCCTCCCTTCCCTCTCTCTATCCTTCCCTTTCCCCCGTCCACTTGCCGTTCCCCCTACACACAGAGATGCCGCCTTCTGCCTCTGACTTTTTAAGCCTCGTGCAAACGGCAGGGGCGTTCACTTTGCGCGGGATGGCATGGGTTTTTGGGGAGGCGTGAGGTATACATGTGGGTTTGCCGCTATGTGGCGGCATCTTCGCTTCCTCCGTGTTTCTTGTCCTCGCGAATATACGCGTTTTTTCGTGGGGCCTGTGGCTGTCTTCTCGCGGCTTTCTGCAGGGCCTTAGCCCTTCGAACGATGGGTTACATTCGTCTGGAAGCGATCGCAGAGTACTTGGTGGAGCCTCTCCTTCGCTGCTGCACAGATCCAGATCCGTATGTCCGCAAGACTGCGGCCATATGCATTGCAAAGCTTCATGGTGAGCTGCTTACAAACCCACGACAGCAAGGCCCCCTGCTCCCTCCCCTCTCTCCCTTCCGCATATTGCGTTCTGGAAGGGGAATTGCGGGAAAGGGGAGGGAGGGAGGGGTGGAAAGCATGGGAGCCTTCTCTCCTTCCTCAACTCTGTCTGTCAAAGTGCATCCGTTTGGTCCTTATTCGGAGTCCTTACGATGTGTCTCGCCTGCCCAGCTGCTTCCGGTAAGCAGTGCGCCTCTCCTTCTGCCGCCTTTCTGTGCCTTTTCCTCTCCCTCCAGACATAAGGGCTGATATGGTGGAGGCTGAGCAGTTGCTCGATGTTCTGAAGAAGATGTTTGCCGACTCGAACCCGGTCGTAGTGGCCAACGCAGTTGCTGCTCTCTCAGAGATCTCCGACGCCTCGGGCAAGAACCTTCTTAAGCAGTTTTTTTGTACGTATATCGCCTACTCCCTGTCAGCGACTTCCAGAAACGTCCTCTGACAGAGCTGCACATGGGGGAAAGGGGAAAAAGCTAGAAGGGTGCTCTTTAGGGGCCTCTGGTAGGGCCCCTGCGTGTGTGAGGCCCTCATTAATCTGTTGTTTGGTAGCTTTAAGGACCAACGAGGGCTTGGTGTCTTGCGTCTGCTGCGCGGCGTGACACCCTCAGCTGAAGACGAGAGCTCTGTAACGAAGCTGCTGACTGCCCTGAATGAATGCACGGAGTGAGAAGCGTCTTGCTCACGTTTTTCCCCTCCTCGAGCATCCTAAAATGGGCAGTTTCTCTCCGCCTACCGGCGGGGGCGGCTCATTCGGCCTCTGTCTCCAGCGTGCAGCAGCCTGTCCTACTCGAGGGTTTGCAAGCCATAATTCGGGTTCGATTGGACGGGATATGCGACCCTTTATGATGCCTTTGTTCTCGCAGATGGGGTCAAGTGTTCATACTGGACGCCCTCATTCACTTTGATCCGCCATCGCCTCGTGCCGCGGAGTCGGTCATCGACAGAGTTACTCCAAGACTCTCGCACGCAAATGCCGCTGGTGTGTGCGTGTGTGTATGCGTAAACTATGCATATGTGTATTTGTATACATATATGTGTACATGTATACGTATAAATATGTCTCCTTGAGGGGTCATGAGGGGAGGAGGGAGGCTGCATACCGCTCGGGGTTGCCGTGCCCTTATTGCCCTGAGGAAAGGCGTTGATTCTGCGCGCAGTCGTGCTCTCCGCGGTAAAAGTAATTTTGAAGCTTCTGAATAGGTAGGCTTCTTTGGCTGCCTTCTCATCTCTCAAGCAAAAGGAGGTTTTTCGGCCGCCGCTGGAGCAACATGGGATTTTTTCCAGCGTATATCCGCCGTCTTTTCGAGTCCTCCCCTTCCCGCGTTTCCTTCATTTATGTGTTTTCTGTTTCGGTGTAGCTTCTTTCGCCACGACGCGCGCCAAAAGTCTGTCCTGTAGGCTGGCTCGCGCAATTCTGACCGACTGTTTCCTGTGCAGCATTTCAAATGCCGACGTAATTCAAGCAGCTCACCGCAAGCTGTGTCCTCCATTGATCACACTCTTATCAGCTGAGCCGGAGGTGCAGTACGTGGCCCTTAGAAACATCGAGCTTATCGTCAGACGCCGCCCGTCTATTCTTGCAAATGACGTGAAAGTGCGCTCAAACGTTTGGAACGGGAGGCTCTACCCCCGTCCCCCGATGAGGCCCTCAGCTCGGAGTACAGATAGCGGAAGGAGGGAAACTAGTAGTTTAAGGCTGAGGGTGGCTTCGTGCGAAAGGGCGAAAAAGCCCCTCCCCCTTATGCCGCCGAATCGGGTGTTTTTGTATGCTTGTCGGGATGCCTGTGCGTTTACTTTGTAGATGTTCTTTTGTAAATTCAACGATCCGCTATACATAAAAATCGAGAAACTGGATGTTATCGTTGGCCTTGCGAACGACCGGAATTTGGATGCAGTACGGAGGATTTCTCCTTCTGCGCCCCTAGGCCAGCCTTCTGTAGCTGCCCCTTCGCAGTCTTTCTCGCGCACAATGGCTGCTGCTCGGTGGCAACAAGCGGAGGCGTGACTCTCGCAGCACTAGCAGGAGAGGCCGAGCCATAGCTGGAAAGCCGATGACGATTCCTTGTCTCCCTCATAAGGTTCTGGACGTGTTGCGTTTGATTGCTGCACCTCTGCAGGTTCTCGCAGAGCTGCGCGAATACGCGAACGACGTGGATCACGAAATGGCAAGGCGCTCTATTCGCTGCATTGGCCGTCTATGCATGCGACTTCCCGGCGCCGTAGACCGCTGTATACAAGCTCTCCTCGATCTCCTCTCTCATAAAGCCGCATATGCAGTGCAGGAATGTGCTGTCGTGCTTAGGGATATTTGCCGGTAAATACCGGAGAGCAGCACGTTTTCACAGTTTGCGCGACCCCTACGGTGCTACTCGTATTTTTTTCACAAATGACTTCCCATCGCGCCAAATCGCTCGCTTCTTGGTGTATGTATGTAGATATACATATATGTATATAGATAATATATATATATGTATGTATGTAGATATGTACATATGTATGCATGTAGATATATATATATATGTATGTAGATATATGTATGTATGTAGACATGTACATACATATGTATGTATGTGTGCTCTAGGAAGTACACGCGGGATTATAGTTCGGTTGTGCCTGCCATTTGCGAGGTGGCGGACCTCATGGACGAGCCTGAAGCCAGGGCTTCGATTGTTTGGATAATCGGTAAGTAGCTGGCGACGCGTTTAGCAGTGGCGGATGGAAGAGTGTGTTTTTCTGGAAAGGATATGCGCAAGAGATGTGTCTACACGGGGATGCCCGAGCTGACGCGAACGGGGGCATCTCTGCCGTAGCGGTCCACCTTCGATTACGGCCTGACTGAGAGTTTCCTCCACATAGCGCTGCACCTGATGCATAGCGGCATGTGGCAGATCTGTGATAAGCACCACAGCAGGTGCAGCAAACCGTGCAGCAGCGGCTAGGCAAGTGACAGACTCAACAGCGCCATCAGCGAGGCTGAGGCTTCAGCGGAGGAACTAAAGCCTCCTGCCAGAGAAGCTCTAGAGGGCTATCTGTCTCCTCTCGTCTATGTGCATGGTTTCACACCAAAGCAACTTTTGTGAACCGACAGGAGCATCCATGCGCATGAGCCAAGGAGGGCAAACTTTGGTCTGCTCCATTGGAGTATGCCTGTATATGCATGTGCATGTATAAACACACACCTGCACTCTGTGGTGTGCCCTTGTATGGACGCAAACGGCGCTGTAGCTAGGCCGCAACACCAATGGCTTCCTTTTGCTCTATCCCGCTGCTCTGTTGTGGCTTTTAGGGCAGTACAGCCAACATCTGCCAGATGCCACGGAGCTCCTCTCGACCTTTGCCAGTTCGTTCCTCGAGGAGGTTGGGTCTGTGCAGCTGCAGATCCTTACGGCCGCTGTAAAGCTCTTCATGCTGCACCCTAAGCATAACCAACAACTAGTTATGCAGCTCCTAAAGACGGCGACGGAGGAAGCGGACAATCCCGACGTCCGCGATCGCGGTAAGCGAAGCAGTGGGATATGCATGCAAGGGGCCTTTTTCTGGCTAGCCTATCGGGGCTTCCCCCCACTTGGACTGCAGAGCGCCAAGCCTTTAATCTGCGATCTGAATTGGGGGGAGCAGGGTAGGGGGGTAGGAGGGCGGAAAGCAATGGCTACAGTTGCGTTAAATCCGTGTTGTTTTTACATTGCTGGTTCCCTTGAGTGGGGGTGTCACATGCGGTCGCCTTCTTCACGAAATCTCTCTTCCCCCTGCCTGTCTTCTCTCTGCAGCTCTTATATACTGGCGCATGCTCTCAAGAAATCCGGAGGCTGCTAGGAAGGTCGTGTTCGCTCCTAAGGGCGAAATGAGTGCTGGGGGAGACGACTTTGATGACCAGACCCTTACGGCGCTTCTGTGTGGGTAGTGTCTCTACTAGGGAGTTTTAGTGGGGAGGGGGTGGGGTTGGGGTCAGAGTGTCTGGAGGAGGGATACAGTCAGGCGCAATACAAGGCGTAACGGCCAAGAAACACACCCCTTCTCTCCCTCTTTTTTACCCTGTCCAGGAGGCTTGCTGTGCGCTATGCTGCAGCTGGTGCATGCACCAGCTGCAGCATAGCGCACTCTACGTGCGCAGCGTCTGCTCACGCATGCGTGCTGCTGCAGTCCTGTGCATGTGCATCAGCAAACATTTCGATGGTGGCTTCCGTATACCACAAGGTGCCCGAGACATTCGTAACGCGAGTCCGGCCAGCGGCAGCTATTCGCAGCACCTCCTCGAAGAGTCTCGGGGGGAGCGTCCTTCAGGCTCAAGGCTCGGAGGAAGAATCTGGAAGGCAGACCGTGGAGAGAGCAAGGCGCGCAATCGAGCAGCAAGAGCAGCAGCACAAGAACGATAGCTCAGCTCGCAGCAGCAGCAGCAGCAGCAGGAGCCGAAGCGACCACTCCAACTCTGACTCGTGAGCGGAAAACAGCCTCCTGGACTCCTCAGTTGGCCTTTTGGCCGTCTGCTTTTCCTGATCCATTCGGGGGGGCTTCAAAAACTGCATGCGCCTGTCAGCACTTCGCGACTGTCTGTGCTCTCTAACTGCTTGATTTGCGGGCATTGCATGTGCAGCAGCAGCGACAGTGGCCCAGTAGACTTGTTGGATTTGTCGGAATCCTCGTCGGCTTCAATGGGCGTCTCGGTGCGACCCTCGCCACTTTTGAATAAACGAAACTTTTTGCTCTATTTAGGCATAGAGGTGTCAACAGAACTGGTGGCCGTCTTCTATATTTCTCTCACTCCCTATCTCTCTCTCGCTCTATCTCCCTCTCTGTCTCTGCTGTCTGTCTATAATAGAGCTCTTTTGTGGCCAACCGGCAGACTGAACGTCCTTTTTTGTGGTTGTCGCTTGCTGGTGCGCCTCTTTGCAACAACAATAGAAATGCCCTGAGCCCCCTCCAGTGGTGCTAACGGCAGAGACACCCGGCTCACGGCAGCAGCGCGGCCTAGAGATTCGCGCGGCTTTACGCAAACCAGAAGGCGGTATGTTATTCCAATTTATGGGCTGTTTCAAAGAGGACGCCGCTATAGCGGGTCGTATACGTGTGTACACGTCAAATCCGTTTCGACTGACAAGCCCCAGCCTGAAGCAATTTATTGCGCAGTGTTGTAGGAGAAGCTTACTCTCCCTGTCTGTGTGTGTATGTAGGTGTGTATGGCAGTCGTTTCTTACTATCGCTACTGTGCATCCTTTTCTAGCTCAAATGCTGCTTTTTTCTGGTGTTTCCAGGCTCGTTGCAGCTGTATCTAAGGGCCACCAACCGGACTGGAGCTCCCCTTAGCGACTTTGCCCTTCAATTCAACAAAAATTCCTTCGGCTTGGCTCCTGGGGGGCCCCTTACCCTCCCAGTCCTTGCACCAGGAACGTCAGCAGACACGGTCCTCACCGTGTTGCCCAACCAGCTCAACTCCAACTCCCCTCCGACATCCCCACTCTTCATCCAGGTAGGCAAGCATGTCTTGCTATTCCCCTACCGTCCTTTCAACGCAGCATTCGCACAGCACGGGCAGCAACGGGCACACATGCTGAACTCACCTGACATGCATGCATGCATGCATGCACCGCGCGTGTGGGGTCGAGTTTACCATGGGGCGCACGGGAAGCTGCCGCTTGTGTGTCTTTCAGGTCAGCCTTTTGGCTCGCATCCCATCGCATCCTCTGCTATGTAGGTAGGAGGACGAGGCCCCATTGGAGTCTTTTTTAAATGCTTCGGCCGTTGAAATGCGTGTCTCAGGTAGCAGTGAAGTGCTCCTTGGACATCTTTTACTTCTCGGTATCGTACTCATTAGCCGAAGTTCTTGAGGAACGCGGGCCTATCCACAAGGAGCTCTTCCGCCAGCACTGGCAAGCGCTCGGCGAAGCTAAACAGGTGGGCTAGGCGCTTCGCTGAGCGTGAAAAGCACAAGTACTTGTGTATGCATATCAAATCTGCAGAGGCCTACGCATGTATCTACGCGTGCCCGTAACACCACTATGTAAACCTAGGGGCTAAGCGCACAATTTCTTATTAATTGTGCGTTGGGCTTACGCTCTATGGGAGTATCTGTGAGAATTTAGATACGCAGCAGTGTAAACGGTGAATCCGCATGCGTCGTCGACTGTCCGAAGCAGATGGTTTTTTGAGTGTTCGTTTCATATTGCTTGGCGAGCTAGCAGATGTGGGAGGCATATGCTGCCTATTTCGTCAATTCTCGTGCATAGAAAGGTTCTAATGGGCATCCTGCTGGCTGCGATGTATGTGTTTAGATACCAAAAAAAGTGTATGACGAGTGCTTGCATCCGTGCGTGCATGCATTGGCTATATTAATATCGAGATGGCTTAATGTACTGTTGCAACTTGTGAATATATGTACAAATATTTGTACATATGCACGCCTTTGTGGCGCTTGCATGCATGCCTGCGTCTGAAAGCTTTAGCAGTACCGCTTGCCCACAGGCCGTATAGGCCGCACAAACGTTAGAGATGGACACACATATGCATAGAGGGGCATGTGAGTGTTTTTTTTGATCGACAGGGCTCCACGACTCGCCAACTGGCAAAGCCTCTCAGCCCTCAGGATGCGACTTCCCTGTTGAAGCAGCAAAGAGTCTTCCTGGTCGCTCAGCGTGCCACAGACACCTACGTAAGGAGCTGCTCACCTCCTGCCCAGGCTGCCCTCACGTCTGCTGCATCTCCCTAGCCCCCTTTTGACCTTTACACAGATCTCAAGGTCCCAGGAAGGCGGTTGCAAACCTGTGCTTGAGGGCTCTGTGGCTTCGAATTCGGGTGAAGTGTGTGTGGTCCGACGGTTCGTGTTTGAGACCGCCGTTGAGCAGAAGGGAGAAGACAGAGGAGGCTAAATAACTTGTGGAGCTAACCCACAGGAAAGTGCGAATGCGCGTTGTGTGGCGGTTCTGCAGGATGCCATCTACTTTTCGGCTGTCACCACTAACAATCTGTTGGTGCTGTTAGAGTTATCGATGCAGAGAGGCAGCCCGATGACGAAGGTGGTTATTCGCACGGAAGTGGCTGCTCTGGTGAGCGTGTAGCGCCTTTGAGTCTGCTGATCCAGCAGACGCCGTTCGGGCTGTGGGCTAGCGCATGATTTTTCGCGTGTGTTGGAGTCCGACGTTAGGCAAATTCTGCGAGTTGGAGGGTGGCCTGCACACCTTTCTGACCGTTGGTGCATTCTGGTGCGCTACGTGTTGTTGCAGGTTCCCCTCTTTGAGCATCTCGTAGCGTCCACCTTAGGTCTTTTGGCTTGATTCCTCCTTGCCCGTTTTAGAGCGCCGCAGATGCTTTCACACGCGCACCACATTTACGTTTTCGGGGGGAGAGGCACACGAAGAAGTCCCGTTGGGTTGCAGTTTTTACAGAGCTTGAGTTTGTTCCTGAGTAGCTGGAGAGACACCAGAGCGCACAAGTTGGCTGGTCTCGATGCATACACACTGGGTTCTCTGCAGCACGCTTCGGGATAGGGAGGCTTAGAAGAGAACCTGCATGCGTAGCGAAGTGGTTTGAGGAGCTATACGCTTTTGCACGCCCATCAGGCAGTACCTGTTCTGTTGGACTTGTGTGGCACGGAGCCTCAACTCCGTCCTCACAACGTTGGTTTGCAGTGATTCTGGCAGCGTATTGCTTTCTCGTCTGGCTTTGGAATCAACAGCAACTCACGTTCCTTCAACAGGAATTGACGCCATTCTGCAACGAAGTATGCGATTCGTTCCGAGGAATGCGCCATGTAGCTGTAGAAAGCCTTCGACGAGGGATGCAACGGAGGAGACTAGGGCAGGGATGAAAGGGGCCGAACCTTGACTACCGGCGCACTTAGACGGTCCCACATAGTCGGAAGAACGCAGAGGAAGCAGGAAAGGCATGTGCAAAAGTTGACACGAGACAAAGAGGAGGACGAAATCGACTCAAACACAGCAATCGTTACGATACACAGGATGATACTCTAACAGTGCAGATAGGTTACGGCAAACACCAGACCAGACGCACGATGAGATCTGGAGTCCTCTGTGACTCGTTTCTCGGAGAAAACTGTAATTGCAAGATACCTTTCAGGGGTGGTTCTTGCTTGATTAGAACGGCAAGGTGGCGCCAAGCTGCGTGCCGTGGAAGCTGCACGAGGCTGGGCCTTATTAAACATGGCTTGGGGTTTGTCAAGCGCAAACATAAAACAAGGCTTTCGGTCGCGGAAAAACTCCGACTTTTTTTAACGCAGGGATCCTGCAGTAGCTATACCATGGAACGTTTTCTTCGGCGGAACAGTGCACTCATGAACACCATCCACACAAAATGCACTCGGGTCTACCTGAACATGACCCTGCTGAACGGAGGACGCCCACAAGGTGCTGCAGACAGAAGTGCTTCCGCGGGTGCGTGAGTAGCTGACTCTGGTGGCATGCGTTAAAATTTTTTCCAGGTACATGAGGGGGCCTGCTGTGCATTCTGTGCGCGGGAGGCCTTAAGCTAGTGGGAACCACAGGCCTCGAGCGACTTGGTGGAATATGTTTTCCGCTGCGCGTAAGTTTGGGCATCATGGCGAGGCTGCCGGCGTCCGCCTGATGGCATGGGGTTCTGGCAGTCGCCGAATCGCGCTTGCACACTCGAAAGGTCCTCTTGGTTGGGCTAACGCATTGGTCCACAAAAGGTTATAAAAGAGCTTTAACTACCGTCTGCGTCTGCAAAACTAGTTGGCGCGAGAATGCCACCCATTAGGACTGCAACTGCATACAACAGAGATGGGGATATCAGGGTAAGTGTTTAGAATTGAGAGGGACAATCAGCCCTGTCTCGGCTAGACGTTATCGCTAGAGGTACTGCAAACAACTACGCAAAAGCAGTCATCTTGCAAGGAACTAGAAATGTCTAGAGCGTTCCTATGAAGCCTTCTTTTCGTGCTTTCAAAGGGCCAACACATTAAAAATCGCCTTCAGAAGCCCAGAGTGCCACTGCCGAGCTAACCCAGAACCGCCTCTACATTCCGTGAATCTAGGCGATCCAACCACAATGACTGAGCTTTCCAGAGCTGTGAAGCACAATTAGCCAGCTTGCCATGGCAGCAGACAAAGTGCAGCTTTCATGTGTAAAAGCCCATCTATGCTGTCCTCGGAGGCTTGTGTCAGTGACCTTTCTCAGTCGCACATGTTCTGGCATTCGCATGCAGTGCCGATTACACTGAGGCCCGTGCGTGCTTCAACCTTGGTGCCGCAACTGCCTGCTACGTTGGGTGCTGCATATATCCTTTTCCCTTGCCCCACCAGTAGCACGAAGCGGCAATCGCTCAACAGCACTCTAGTGCAATTCCCGTTGCAGCGCACTAAGCTCGTGTGTTGCTAGGCCCTCCCTTTGTGGGCATAGAGGAGTCTGGGGCGTCTCCGATGTTGGCAATGTCGTCCATCACGCAGAACGGGCAGTGTCGCAGCTGCTCATGGCTAAAAATGTCGCATTCCCTGCAGCACGCACCCCACAATGTCCTTATACCCTACACCACGTGTGCCTCTCCTGCCTGCGCTTTCCTATGTCTGGCAAGCGTAACTCGGCGCACTGTACCTGCAAAAGACGTTCCTACAGTCAGGACATCGCGATGCTGCACCGCAGCACACCCATCGAATACGACTGGAAAACTGCGTGTACACACAGAGCCCCCAAGGAGAGCACCCCTGGTAAAATTCAGCGTGCAAGACGCCCCATGGGCGCGAGGCGTGCAGACTATAGCCCGGCGTTGTCGGCCACCTGGACCTTAAGAAGATTACGAAGAAGCATGACCGACTCGGCAGCGTGTGACAGACCTCTTTCAAGGAGTTGGTGGCAGCAACAGCACTTGGCTCCCTCGGCGATCGCCTTTACCTGCGGCCGCACGCAATGGGAAGGCAGCAGCTGGCGCGGGCGTGCAGTTCCACTGCCGTCTGCTTTTAATAAGCAGCACCTGCCACCCCCCAGGCCCGCAGAAGTCGCGGTTGCAGGGGTGTTGTTGCTGAAGAAGCGGCAAAAGAGGGACGAAGGCTGGAAAGGAAACCCCTTACAGGCTCGAAGGCTTCCGGAAGGCAGAGGCTGTGGAAGGAGCGGGAGACGTCCGCGGGGGACAGGAGATGCAAGGAGCAGCACTGGGAGACGCAGAAGGATCCACAGAAGGTGCAAAGGACAGCTTTGACGTTGCCGATCCCAAAGGCGCCGCAAAGCAACAAGCGCAGCACAGCGGCTAGCAGGCACCCCACGCCAACACTGCCCTTCGACCCTTCCCTACAGACCGAGACAGAGTGCGTAGAGCGTCGCGTCTAGGAGCGACAGCCCAAGGCATTCGACCTACCAAACAGCTGCAAGGCACATCGCAAAGCTTGGCGCTGCAGAGGGGGCACGTGTATGTCCGAAAGCGAGGCAGGCTGTGGCAGCTGCACAAGGCAGCAGTGGAAGATTCCTTGAACGATGGAAACCCTACGCGAATCAAACAAGGCTGCAGGCCTTCCAGCCTGCGGAGCCGCAAGAGAAACCACACCGCCGCAACGGTTTCTTCCCTCACAGCAAAGTCTCTGCGTTCTGCAACACAAGGAGGGCATCCCACACTACACGCCTTATCCAGCACGGAGCGCTCCCGCAGGGCAGCATCCGTCTGCCGAAGTCGTCATCGCCATTGTGAATGGCAAAACAAAGGGCAGAGCTTTAGGCGACGTGTGAAGAGGAGTCCCACCATGCAGGAGGTTGCGTGTGCTGCATCAGCAGTGAACGCAGGTGGTCTCTATGAAGCGCCACCCCGAAACTGCCATCCGTTTGAGTGGCCAGAGCCTGAGCCGCGCACATACCGGAGACTCGGCGGCATCCTCATGCGAAGAACTCCCCACCCCCTTTCCCTGCCAAATGGAAGCCTAACCTGCCCATTTAGCCTCACGAACCCTTAAACCCTCTCCAACGTTCGCACGGATACACGGCTTAAGGGGAGGAACCGCAAGGACCTTCCGGATAAAATTAAACACTGCGCATCCATTACCGCATTTCCTCTCGTTGATCTACCCCTCCGGCACGCTCGCGTCCAAGCTAGCGGCGTTCATCAACCTCAAAAGACGCCTTGAAGACCCTAAGAAAAGTGCACCCTCAACCCAACCCCTTGGCCCCTCTCCAGAGCAGCCCTCGCTCACCTTGACTATGTGGACCTCCGGGGAGAGACTAACGATGGAGCAGCGTGCTCGCATCTTTTTAAGCTCTTCAATGGATTCTTCAATGCTTCTGGAACGCACAGAACAAGGAGGTCGGCCCCTCAGGCAGAAGTTGGTCCGGGGAGCTGCTACGAAGACTTCATCAGCCGCTGCCAGGGACCTGTCCCCACAGGGGAGCGGGGGTGTTGGTTTCGACAAAATTATTTCGCTCCGCAGAAAGCAGAGAGGCCCAAAGTATCAGCTGCCGCTAACGTGGCCGCCCTTCCGTGCACCCTCGTGTTGCTCGGCTAGCTCGCTAGGTGATTCACTCCGTGCAGGTGCGATGAAAGAAAAACGAGGGGGGACGAAGGGGGGAGAATCGCGAAGGGAAGAGCTCCCTAGCTCGGGAGAACAGCCGAAAAGACGAGAAAGGTCAAGCTTAGAGGCTGGAACGCACCCCACATCACACGTGCGAATGGATCCATACAGCACCAGAACCTCACGTGTACAGTAGGGAGGGACAGCTCCTAGGAGGGCACGAGCCCTCTGCAGCCAAACACACACATACCACAAAGCAGGGAGAGCAGAGTCACCCTGTACGTGAATTCGGCAAGGGCCGAAGGCGAGAGGACGCGGAAGACTGCGCATTTTCACAGGTTCCCATGGGTCACACAATCCAGCGTCATCCATCCGCGAAACTGGCGCCACGCTTGCAGCCGCACGCCAATAAGACCCTACATCTAGGCCGTTCTTGAGGGACGGCGCGTGGGCAGTGGGGAAGTTCCTGCGGCGTCTGCGAGCCACCAACGCCGTCACCAGCTCCTCCACGTTGCTGCTGAAGTAGCTGGACGTCCCTATCGTCAAAGAGCTTGCTCCGGGAGTCGAACTGGGAGCTCCCAGAGCTGCAGGAGAGGCTTCCGCGGCAACAGCGGCAGCTGCTGGGCAAAGGACCTCTGCTGCGGCATCCGCCATGAACACCAGCGCTATTTGAGCCAGAGGATTCTGGAGAAGAAATGACTCAAGGAAATCCTAAGGAGCAAACGCACCCAAAAAAAGCGGGAACCCCAAGCTTCGAAGTCACGCAGCGGCCTCAGTCTTGGGACTGCCTCGCTGTAACGTAAAGCTACGCAAAACAGCGCGCTTTTATTGCGAGCAATGCCTGCACTGCTATGCATAAGGACTGCAGGGCAGAGTACCGCGAGGGCTCCAAAGACAGCGCAAACACAAACATTACCTCTAGCAACTGCGTAGCGCAGGTCAGGCGGTCCGGCTTGAAGTCCGTCTCCCGCATGGCATCAGTTGCGTCTATGAGAATTACTAAACTCCTGAAGCGCCCCTCAAACAGCACCGTGTACTCCTGAGCGTGATGCGTCCAGCTAGCCACACTCCTCAGGGCCGTTCACGAGCAGCCCACCACACAGACCCCACCTCGTAGCTGTGGCACACCCAGCCAAGAGAGTTACCCCGCGTTCCCGTGTGCTCCTCCATGTGTCATGTTCCGTCCGTCCCCACCCCTCACTCCACCACCACGGCCAGGGCTTTGTCGCTAAAAACCAAAAAGCCCTCCCTCTTTCGCCCTTAGTGGGCAAGAGATATCCACGCAAAAGGCGTCTCAGCTTTGCACAAAATTGCACACTGAGTGGTCAGTCCTTGGAGCGCATCAGTGCACCCGGACTGCTGCACATGCGCTTCTGCTCTCAATAAGCAGAGGCTGCTGCGCCGCCTATAAAGGCGAATACATGCACGAGGGCTGGAAAGCTACTGAACTTGCCTGAGAAGAGCCCGCTTGATGTGGGAGTCTCTCGGGGGTCCTTGCCGGTCCTCCACGCCGCTCTCTTCTCCCCCCACAAGTCGCAGCTGCCCTTCAGCCTCAACCACGCATTCCCATGACCTGCAGCAAACAGTGTGCGCGCCTTGCACAGCCTCCCGGATGCACCAAACCGGACCGCCTCCCCTGTCTGTCATAGGCGCACAGTGCATGCTGGTGGCATGGCCGAGCGTGCCGCTACAGCTGGTAAAAGCTAAGCCCTGCCTTATCTTGAAGTTCTGCACGAAAAACGCCTCCGAACGATATGCAACAGGGAAAAGGGCAAGGAAAGTGAAGCGGGCCCAGAGAAGTGAGGCGCCTCCATGAGCAGGCACACCTTTCAACTTCCCTTTCCCAGGCGTACTGCCCGTAGATATCCTGCTCGAGAGCAGTTGCGCTCGCTGTCGCGTTGCCTTCCAGGCCCTGAAGGACTTCGTCCACTGACGGGTAATCCGCCTGCAGGCATCGCAGCACGCGCAGCAGACAGGCCGAACTAGCAAACCGTCCACGTCCACTTAGTAGCTTTGTAAAGCCCCTGTGCGTGAAAGATCGAAGGCAGTAGAAGCACGAGAGAGAGAGAGAGAGAAAAAAAAAAAAGACTCTCACAGGGCTGCACCCGACAACCGCACCATGAGCAACTTGGAAAGGGATCTGAAGACAGGCTGCTCCAGAGCAACACTGACAGCCAGAAGAACTAAATGGTCACTTTGTGATCTTCGGATCAAAACTAATGGCGCTGAGGCGCTACCGAGGCCCTTGACACCCTCGGTGCCTTTCCCTCCCCCCTCCCCCTTCTCCAAAAAAGGAGTCGCTGCAGGAAGGCCGCTCGAGGCCGTACCGGATTCCTCTGCTTCATGGTCTTTGTGCCATAAAAGGGCAGTCAAGGGTGTGCCAAAGCGTCCCAATGCATCCACTCGAGAAGAAGTAGGGGGGCGCTGCCGGTATCCCTTAAGTCCTGACCCGCCCCGAGCCTCCCTAAAGAGGTTTTGGAGAGAGAACGGCCCACGAAGGCGGCGCTCCAAGAAGCACCAGTGCGGGAGGCTTCTGCATGCAGCCCGGCCGATCGTCCGAGTCGCTGGGCACTCACGAATACGCCACCACAACGCCCACCGTCACCACCACCTCCAAGTTACGCATCCATCTCCGATTCAACAGCAGCCACGCCTACAGCCCCAGCGATGCGGGGTTCGGCATCAGCTTCTAACTGCGCAGACACCAAGAAGCCATACGATCAAGAAAGAGCGGAACCGCTCCACAGCTGCTCGCGGGCATGCGCGGTGTCTGTGGCGCGGGATTCCGGGGAAACCAGATCATCGACTCCTAGCCACACGAATTGCATGTAGCATCCTGTATAGGACATTTAGGGGAAGGAAGAGCATGAGTGCCGCTGATAACCGTGTGGGTACCCGCGAGGGGCCCCCAGGGACCCTCCCTACCCGTTCGCTCACAGGACAGGCAAGCAACCACCTGCAAGACTAACTGCTGCCTTCTCAGTGTCTAAACAATTTGCAGCCATTGATTCCTCTTAAAGATACGGCTGTGCAGAAACGGAAGAGGACGACAATCTTCACGTGGATGCGTTCCCCTTGTTGCCAAACGCGTGGCTACAGTGCAGAGGCATCGACGTGCCTCCGGGCCGCAATAAATTTATTCCGAGTACTGACAACACAACTCCTGCACAAATCTGATGAAGAATGCACCAACGCGTATATACACGAACAACCAAGCCAAGAAAGCTGGGAGAAAAGTGGACGGACCGGGGATTGATCCCGGGACCTCCTGAATGCAAATCAGGCGTGATACCACTACACCATCCGCCCTGCGAGCCCCACTGACTTTTCTTTTGATGGTGGCTATAGGCTTATTTCAGGCAGTGTACGTGGCTCAGCTTGGCGTTGCCGACTCAACTATCCCCGGCTCCCTCATCCTCTGATTGTTGGTTGTGCAGCTGAAACACTAGGGGTTCCAGTACGGGGGCATCTTCGTGTGTTTGCACGTCTAAGCAGTCACGAGAGTGGAACCACCGAGGGAGGCAGATGAACTGGAAACGCGGCCACTAGGCCTACTGAAGGGAAACGATACAAATTATGCCGTCCCGCCGCACCCTCCTGAGCACGACTACGAGGATACCCCTTTTCATGAAGGAAAATGTTAGGCTTCATGTGTCGAATGCATTCTACTCCTATTCCTTTAACTGTAACTGCACCGGCAGTCTACTCCTGTACAAGCTTACTTTTTACTATACGCTTTTTAAGGGCTCCCCAGGTGCACATGCCGGTGCTTGAGATGGCTAGGCTGTCTCTCCTTCGATTGGCTGCCTGTCCTAAAAACTATCTTGCCCTGCTGTATCCATAAGAAAGCTAGGACACTGTTTTCTTTGAGGAGCCATGCAGTAGGGAGCCCTGTAGCACTCCATCTCTACTGCCTGTAGGAAGACACTTAGCCCGCCACGCAATACAAGCTCCACTGAAAATTATTTTCCAAGAGAGCTCCTTCTAGCGCTTCCATGTCGTCATCAATCAGGCTTTGGTCATGGATGGATAAATACATATAGGGTGAGCATCGCTGCACCCGCTAATTCCCCGGCATTCAAGACGTGTTGTGCAAAGCCTCCAGCGCAAACGAACACACCATATTGACCTAATGCTACTCTGAAATAGGAAAATATTCGAGTAGCTAAACCAAGTAGCCAGTTTTCTACTATTTCCTAATGAAATATAGCTTCTGTACAACCAAGTGCCAGAGTGGGCTTGTCTCGCTAAGGGCCCCCGCTACCAGCACTACTAGGGGCAAGATGCACCTCGCGTGAACATGAGCCTTCTCACGAAACTCAGAGGGAAAGACTGAGGATTAACTTCACAGTGCTGAAGAATCGTGGGAGGCTGCGTAATGAAGGAAGTCCTCAGGAACCTTCAAACCCATGCACACTTAGGGGCTCTTCACAAGTTAAGGAAGGCTTTCCCCCCTTGTTCACTACTCTGGAGCAGAGCCTTACGAATCTGCTTTGGTAGTATCCAGCTCAACTATCAGCAGGTCCCCGACGTGCAGTAGGGGTACAGAATCTCTTTCTCCTCTGAGGCTGCAAAGTTAAACAAGATGACTCAGCGTAACAGGAGTACGAGTAATACTAAGGTTCAACCTTTACTGCTCTTAGATGAAATCACAGGCAGAGTCTATTCGTGAGGAGCGGCAGATGAGTTACGCTCTCTGTCTCCGCCCAATCCTTTGAATAATTCAAATGCTATTCCCACGTGAATCCCCTTATTTCCCAAGCATTCAGCCATGCCTCATCCTCTCCTGTAGTCCAAATGGGTAGAGTGTATCAAGTTGCTTGTATAACAGTTCTTGGACACAGGCTTTGGGCACCATGCTGTTGTGGGCCTTTGCCCTTTGTGCATGCTGGCTGCGCACTCTGTACGTCTTCACGAAGGCGTTTTCGTAGACAAAGAGATTACGATATTTGGTAGGACAAAAGGAAATACATTCGGGTTTCGTTAATGAGCCATGTGGTTGAGTGAACCTTAATCTACTAGTGGCAATATGTGGGGAAGGCAGCGATTGCTTTAGATCCTTGATGCGTTTACTCATCATTACGTTGTTGCTAGCTTGCTGGTAAAGTGGGTCTAGGGTTTATAGCCTGCAATTGACCACTTGTTTTTACAAAAACCTTTCGCCTTTTCTATATTCTCTAAGCATCGCTACTATTGTCTGCTTCCATTGCGTGCCAAGTAGTGTTCTTAAGAGTAGCGGCGAGCACACAAGCTGTCAGCAAGTGTACACCTTGAGAGTCTCAATAGCTTGAATTTCTTTTACTGGGCCATACTCATTATTCGCTCTGCAGCCGTCGGCACTCCATATCGCCTCGTGCGATGTGCGATCAAGGTCATTCGCAAGTGGATCTACGATATCTTTAAAAATATCGACAACTGGCTGCTACACTTCATCCAACGGCCTCTTGTCTTAGACCTGCATCATTTCAGTTCCTCGGAGTGGCGTTATACTAAGCCCTCTGTACAGTGCAGCCGACAGTGTGTGACCCTACAGCAGCCAGCGCATCGTACGTGGCTCTAACTGCTGCATTAACGTGATTGTTTGTGCATAATCTGCAATATAATAGCTGCTCAAGCACAGCACGAGGGAACGGGATCGCTAACAAACTGATACATCCCAGCAGCCAGCGGCCGGTCCTCCTCGGCAGTGTAATAGTATGACAGTACCCTGCAAACGCTTGTGGTGTGTATCAATGCAATATCTACCTTCCCCGCTAAAGAAGCTTGTATTATATTACATCTTCATCGGTGGTATACGTGCGCCTCAGCTGCCCACACATTCCGTCCAGGGCCCGCCAGCCCAACCAAGGGGGCCCCAGCAACGCCGAGAGGCATTAGGGTTTATGGACCCGACACTTCATATCTTCATGATTTAAATTTGTTATGTCTTTCCTTGTGTCCTACAGCGGCTCTTCTGTGGGCTCCACAGGGGCAGTATCCGCCCGGCAATTTCTGCAGAGCAACAGCAGCAGCGGATACATATTTCATCCATACGTTTCAGGAGGGCCTTTTCTATTTGGGCTGGCGGGAGTGGGCTATCTTGGAGTAGACCATCTGAAGCGCATGTCATTGTATCTAGGCAGCTGAGTGGCATCACGAAACTTGACTTATTCAGCGGTGTCCCATAGGGACTGTTTCTCCTTGTGTCGATCGCTGCTGCTCTTTGTGAAAGACCATGCTCGACTACTGCTGCTGCTTCACGCGTGGGGGAGTCCTTTTATGGAATTTTTGCTTCGCCAAAGTGCCAATTTCCCCCATAAATCAGCTCATAGAAAATGTACTCCTCGAGGTATGTGTATTTCTGTTGGACTCGAGAACGCTTTCTTCCTCACTCTTTTGTCAATCCTTCTACTGCATTCTCCCCCTGGACCAGCGTAGCTTCTCTACCTGTAGAAAGGGTCCCACTAAGCGCCAACAAAATGCCACGCATTGCTTTATGGCGGAAGTTGCAGACTACGGTGTTGAAGTGACAGTCTGCAAATTGATCAGACTCCTGCTGCCTTCAGTTTTCCTATATCGGATACGGAAATTTTGTGCTAGGTCTGATCGTTTTGCGTATTCCGCTGTGGGTTATCGGTGCGTAGTCTTTGCTATAATGGCATCTTCTTTGTTCCGTTTTTGTGGCCTTGTTGACAGGAGCGGGTAGGGAGCACCTGTGCAAGCATTGGCGGCTACTGCTTCCAGTGGTTTTGCGTGAATTCCTTACAACTCATATTTGTCGCCGCCTATCGCGGCGTCCGGACTCTCGCGGTTGTAGACCAGCTGCTGCAACAAACTGCGCAAGCATTTGAGCAACGCCTCAAGGGCATCAACAACTGTGGGTCGTCAGACTGGGTATTCAGGCCTTAGGCCGGCGGCGTAGAACTTAAATGTTCGAGGCGCGAGAATTCAGAGGTCAAGCGTGTAGCCAGTTTGGCTTTTTGTGTGGCACAGTGCTGGACTACCCCCTGCATGTAGGGGAGGGCCCTGACCCCTTCGATGATACCTTCTTGCGCATCCTGACAAGGGTTCAGCAGAAAGGACAGGAGGCTCCCCCAGCACGGCAACAGCAACAGCAAGAGGTCGCTAGAGAGGCGAAATACGCTAAGAGGGTCAAGGAGAAAGATGTCCCACAGAGTACCTCACGTCCATCCCTATAGACCGTCTTACTGTTACCCCCACCTATCTAGAAGGCTGCTCGCGCGACAGTGCCACACCTATTCAGAAGAAGAGCTCTTCAAAGAGCCGTCCTCTTGAAGTGGGATGTTGGGAAGGGCCGCATAGGCGCGTGTGTATTTGCGATGCCTATATCTTTGTCGCAGACAACAAGGGCACAGACATTCGCTATTGGGCTGGCGACAACAAAATCACCCGCAAAAGCATGGAGGCCCTAGATTACAGGTATTGAGGCTATACGCAGTCCAATGCGGAAGCCTATACATCTGGTTGCCTCTCTGTGCCCTCTGTTCGGTTTTTTCTTGATGCATCATACGTCTGAGAGGGCCAGAATCTTTGTGGACGCCAAGGAGATGGATCCTTGATGCTGCAGCCACTGCTGTGGCTGTCCCTTCGGGTGCTCAGTCTCAGGAAGAGAGCCAGCGGTACTGAGGAGGTTCACATGACTGAGCGGAGGACCTACGGTATGTGCCATCTAGCTGTTAGGCATGGCATGTGCGCAGTCGATGCCAGGGAGGTGTGAGCACGCAGTCTAGCGCGCCTGCAGGGAGGCAGGTGTGCATGCTTTTATGTGGGGTGGCTCTTTCGGTGCACAGGTGCTGACTCGGACTATGCATCATCATCTGAGGACGAGGTGCAACAAGATGGTGCCAATGAGAGCGGATGGTTCTCCTTTTTCCCCAAGGCCCTGCAGAACTTCACGGGTTCGTAGGGACCTCTGAGAAGCCACAAACTGGTTTTGGAGTGCTGCTGTTTCGGAATTTTTCGCCACGAACTGAGCGTTGTTGTCGGTTCTTTTCGAACTAAAAAGCGGCAGCAGTCCCCCCCGTGGGGCCCCCCCCGAGACAGATCTTTGACGGCCCTTTTTTACGAGAACGTGCCCCTCTATGCTGTGCCCCTGCCCACAGGGAACAAGTTGCTAACTGAGAAGGACATCGAGGATGTCTTGCCTTTTTTTCGTCAGCATTTCTCATGTAGGGGCTCAGCACCATGCGCTGCCTGCCTGCGAACACGTGTGCTTTAAGTTTTTCTCCCACGTTTCTCTGGCACTGCCGTTTCTTCTGCTAAGTGGTTTAGTCCTGCACCCGTGATAGCTGTGTGCGTTTCTCTGCAGCAAAGAATGTCGCTGAAGAAGTTATTGATTTGCTTTTAGCGAGTGTCCGGAGGAACCTCTTGGGGACGCGCACCGCCACCCTAACGTCTGTACACCAGACGGTTAAAACTGCAATGCGCGAGTCCATTGCCAAGCTGCTGACCCCTAAAAGGTAAGAGCTCGTGATGCACTGGGGTACTTCGCAGAGCTTGCGGAGGCTGATATGCTGCTGCAGCAGCAACGCTTGCAGAGAAGCTTCAACGTCCCAGTAAAGTCAAACTGCACCTCCTTAGTGTTGAGGGAACCAAATTAAATAGTAGTCGCAGGACTGCTCAGCAAACGCCGTCTCACCAAGAGAAGCTTAGGCCTTCTTAAAGACATAGGGTGCTAATGACGGCAGTTGCCAGTCTGGCTGGAGGCTCACGCAGTGCTCAACAGTGGTGGTGACAAGCAGCAGCATCCCGCGCCATGTGTTACTGTCTTCAGGTCTGTGGATGTTTTGCGCCTCTGTCTTCAAGCCCGCGCCGAGGGCCGGGTGTTTTCTATTGTTTTTTTGGGGATAAATGGCGTAGGAAAGTCCACAAACCTTGCCAAGGTCGCCTACCATCTTAAGCACGTACGTGTTGCGAGAGGCGCGTCTCCCCACTAGAACCTCCACGCGCCTCTGATTTTTGCTTCTGAGAGTTATTGAGCGAGACCTACTGACCTGAGGGGGGATAGGTACAGTAAGAGATAATGCATACGCCTGACACTCAAGCACATACGGCGAGGGTATCACGGAGAAAAGGCAAATGTTTCTTACACCTAGCGTTGTTCATGTGAGTTCTCAGAAGGGCGGCCTGAAGGTCCTCATTGCCGCGTGCGATACTTTCAGAGCCGGTGCAGTGGAGCAGCTGCGGACGCATGCAAGGTCTGAACTCGGGGCTGGTTCGGCAAGATGCGGGAAAGCGCTACATATTCGTTGTCTCTCTCCTGTTGCTGGGCGCCCCGTCGCGCTGTGCTGCCTCCTTTCAGGTTATCGACAAACGGGAAGACGTCAACCGGCAGGTGTCTGATGTGATTGCTTTCAGGTGTCTGGACGTTCCGCTGTTCGAGCGCGGGTATGGAAAAGACGCGGCGGCCATCTGCAGGGAAGCGATGGCCCATGCGCAACAAACTCGAGCGGACGTCGTCCTTGTTGACACTGCGGGTCGCATGCAGGTACTGGGCTCACCTCAAGCTAGCAGGCAGCATGCGCTTTTAGCCGCGCTATACAGCCCCGCGGCGCTGGGGGGGAGGCATGGACGTGGGGAGGAAGGGAGGGAGGGCGTTTTAAGATGTCTTATGCGCTTTTGAGCTGCTGAGTTACTGTATCGGCTAAAGAAGCGGAGGTTGCTGCGTGCTGAGTTGCACGGTGCATCACCCCATTTGCGCGTATATACGCCAGCCAGCCATTGGCGACTAGGGAGCAAGCGCATTTAAAGGGCGCCTCGGTTTGTGCCACTGCAGGACAACGAGCCCCTCATGAGGGCCCTGGGAAAGCTCGTCCAGATTAATAACCCGGATCTCATCCTATTTGTTGGGGAGGCCCTTGTGGGAAATGACGCGGTCGACCAGTTGAAGAAATTTAATCAGGCACTTGTAGACACAACTGGCCACGTGAGCTCTTTCGTCCCTCTCCTCTATTTCCTTAACGCCAACACCTGCTTTTGTCTGCCTCTGCAGTTGTACACCTGTTAGCAGTATGCAGCGGCTACTGCCACATCGATTTGCTCTTGATTTCCGAAACTGCTGTACAACCGTGTGCAGGGCCCCAACCCACGCCTTATCGATGGAATTTTACTGACCAAGTTTGACACTGTGGATGACAAGGCAGGCAGAGTCCTAGAAAGCGTCTGGCTCGCTTCTCTGTCCCCCCTCGCATTAACCAGTGCTTGATAGCTGTCAGCCCTTGCATTCGCGACGGAAAAGCCACTCATGCACACTGAAAATCTGCACATTTCGCGCACCCGTTGTGAATTCAGGTTGGAGCCGCACTGAGCATGACCTACATTACGGGTCAGCCAGTAGTCTTTGTCGGTACGGGACAGAAGTACCAAAACCTCAAAAAGCTTAGCGTGAGTCTCCTCACCCGCCTTGCTATCTTTTCGAGTCAAAATAGCCTATGCAGCACCGATAGTAAATGTTTCTACAAGAGTCCAGGGGGCACACCGATTGGAGCGGCGCTGTCTGCCTAGGTATAGATTTTCGGCAATTATATAGAAGCTTATCGAACCCTGGATATTTTTTAAAGCCAAAGTGGCTTGATGTTGTACGTGTGTATGTCTCTGGCTTTTGGCGCAGCCCGACGTGGTCGTGAATGCTCTTCTTTCGTAAATACCATTTTCATTGCAACTCCATGGCCGGCGGATGTCCTGGTGTAGCACAAGATTTCTGACATCGTTTTAAAAGTGTATGATCATTTCTTTAGGAATTCGGAGGGCAAAGGAGAGTCAAAAACTTTGTATGGCACTGCATCCAGAAGGTGCTCGGGGTTTCGGCTGTTTGGCTGATGACGTACTTTGTAGGACCACTGCAAGTGTGGTGGTTATTCACACTTGTGCTGCATGGTGGAAGCTCTGCTAATCCACACTGAAACGAAGAAGTATAAGTTTGCGGCTAGGTACACGCTTAATGCAGCTCTATATACGTAGTGTGTCAGGCTTTTCATGCCCCAAACCAGCTACAAGAAACATGTAATGGGGCGGGCCACGTGCTATAACAGTCGGCCGTAGAGAGAATACGCCCCTCATACCATAACCTGCTGCTAAAGCGAATTTTACGAGAGGTTTTTAGGGCTGGACATGGGGCGGAGGCAGGTTTCTCATGGCCGATCCGACGGAATCGGAGAAACTGGACGGAAAACATGAGTTCATTGCCTGGAGAGAAGGACCCCTCTATCGAGGAACCATGCATATGTAGGAAAAGAATTAACGTTAAAGGACAGTGGGGGGGGCGCCTGAATTACCCGGAATCCTTAGCTGTTAAGTATGCAATGCCTATTTGTTCAGCTGCAGTAGCGGGCTGTACCCCGACACGATAATTACTTTTATGGGGGCCCTAGTTCACTCTCACATCCGTTATTCCTTTCTGTCTTGGTAAATTCTTGATTAGGGATTGCTTCTCTCTTCAGTCTAGTCATTAGACGGCTGTGATGGAGGGCTGTGCAGAGTCCTCGTGGGATTCTGTAACGTCTTCGGCATAGGGATGCAACTTTGAGTAGAAGCGGAGTCCATCATCGTTTTGAGTTACTTCCTTAATAACTCTTTGTATTTATAGTCTCCTTTCTACTCCTGATAGCATACTCGGCCCCGTTGCGGCTCAATGATTGCTTACTGGCATCGAGGTTTCGGCACCGACTCTGAAGCCGCGGCGGTCTGAAGTCCATACTAGGCAAGAGCGTCCCATTCTTTTATGACTACCTTGTCTTCTGAAGTCTGCCAGCTATGGATGAGGCGGTGGAACAGTTTACAGAGCTGCATGAGTCCCTTCTCAGGGAGGAGGCAAATGCAGAAAAAGCTGAACTGGAAGAATTGTTACAGACCCTCTCCCTGAGGGAACTTGCTGACGTAGGCGTTGCCGTACCTCGTCTGGTGATTACTGATGTCAGCTCGGGCCTGTATGGTCGAACCGTTGTAACATTCACTTCCAAGCGGTCTGCGCTGCAGCGCCTCCACGGCAATGGCCCTACCAAGCCACCGGCAGAACAGCTCCAGCACCGACTATCACCGGGAGATATCGTAGGGCTATTCCGTTATGACAGGCCTATCACAGGCTCCAGCAGCGCCATAGCCACGGGCGTGGTGCACAAGATCCACGTTGCTGGGGTCAGCGTCGCTTTTGAGGAGCAGGATGGCGAGACTTGGGTGCAGGAGCACCATCCGAGCAGCGGAGAGTCTCTCGGTCTTGTTTACAACTTGCTGCTTGTTTCCAGCGAGGTTACCATCAACAGACAACGAAATGCATTACGCACTCTGCGAGAAGGCGCCTTCGAGTCTCCGGCACGGCGAATTGTGGCCGTGTGCTTTGGAGGTGCGGGGCCGCAATTTTTGCAGCTCCAGCTTGCTGTTTCAATGAGCAAGGGGGGAATCTCCCGGCCTAGGGAAATGGACGCATTTGCCTCCGAAGCTGCAGATAGAAGTGCGACACTGCGGAGCTGGAAGGACGTAGAACTCTCATCGGAGGAGCTGCAGAAGGGCTGTCTCTGGCGGGGATGGTTCTGTGACACACTGACGGAGTCTCAGAGGCGCGCTGTTTTTCTGGGCCTCATGTCGCAGGATGTAGCTCTTATCCACGGTCCCCCCGGCACTGGAAAGACCACAACGGTAGTGGAGGTGTTGCTGCAACTGGTGGCTGCTGGGTTTCGCGTGCTTGCCTGTGCACCCAGTAACATTGCTGTTGACAACATGTTGGAGCGGTGCTATGCTGTAGCCAAGGGGCTGCAGGATACGCAGCTGCTTCAGCAGGTAAAACGGTGCGTACGGATTGGCCATCCGGCGCGCATTGACGAGCAGCTCGTTGGTTTTTGCTTGGATCGACAGCATCTGAACAGCGACTCCTCCGGTATCATTCGTGGTCTCAAGGCCTCCCTAGATGAGAGCTTGCGGGAGCTAAGCGCGATGAAGAGGCGTACGAACCAGCAGCAGCAAGATGGGGGAGGGGGCAGTGCGAAGCGCGAGATGCGCGCAGAGGCGAGGCGGCTGATGCAGGACATGAAAGTTTTACAGAGAAAATCCGTCATGGAGGCTCTACAAAGCGCACCCATCGTCTTCGCGACTTGCGCAGGAGCGGCAGATGCATCCCTCCAACGGCTGGTTAAGGGTCGCGAGCGGACCAGCGGGGAACCA
Source organism: Cyclospora cayetanensis (assembly GCF_002999335.1). Lineage (NCBI taxonomy): Eukaryota > Apicomplexa > Conoidasida > Eucoccidiorida > Eimeriidae > Cyclospora > Cyclospora cayetanensis. Next base: position 301,686 of record NW_020312036.1, on the reverse strand, counting down.
GAGCAGGCTGGACTGCCTTTTGACGTCGTCGTCATCGATGAGGCAGCGCAGGTGATTTTTGTTGAACTCTAGGGTTGTTGAGCTTCCTGCTTTGTTTAAGTATTTTTAGCACGCTAGGAAGCCATCTGTGCTCTGATTTTGCACCAAGAGTCGTGCTGTTAAACCCTGCGGCTTTCACGGTAGTGTATCTCAAATTCTGTGTGACGCACCCTTCTGCTCTTGCCTAGAGGGTTCACGTGCCGCTGTGCAGCAGCTGCACCTGTCTAGAATAGTTCTGAATGCGTCTTAGTTAATCTCGCTACATCCGTACAAACCTGTAACAGGGGAATTTTCGAGCCTCGCGCACGAGAATTTTCGAGCCTCGCGCACAGCGGCTTCTAGTGCTCGTGTGCGCGTCTCTCTCTCTCTCTCTCTCTCTCTCTCTCTCTCTCTCTCTCTCTCCCCGGGGAGGGGTGGCTGCAGTGATGTGCAATTGAGCCAATGTAGCTTCCGTATATTCCCTCGTATTGTTTGTGTGGCTGCGACGGCTGTGGATGCGCAGGCCCTGGAAGCCAGCTGCTGGATTCCCTTGCTGCTCGGGAGGCGCTGCATCCTGGCTGGAGATCACATGCAGCTCCCTCCCACGGTAAGAAGCACTGAAGCCATGCGTCGCGGCCTTGGCATGTCTCTTTTCGAGCGTGTCATGCGTAAATACGAATGCAGCGTGGCGCAACAGCTCACCTGTCAGTTTCGCATGCATGGAGACATTATGGCGTGGAGTAACTCGGTTTTCTATGGTGGCAGCTTGGTGGCTGCTGCATGCGTTGAGCGCCGGCTGCTCTGTGATACGTACCCAAACATTCCGCCAGACGTCGTGCCTTCCGTCCTGTGGATAGACACGGCAGGCGTCTCTTGGATGCGAGAGGACGAGGTCGAGACGCAGGAACTCCCCTCCTTGACGCTCAACAGGTCACGAAGCAACAGAGCAGAGGCCGCTCTCGTTCTCAAGTACCTCCAGGAGCTCGTACAGGTATACTCCGTGCGGGCAGCAGACGTTGGAGTCATCACTCCATACTCTGCACAGGCCAAGCTGATCCGGCAACTCATCCTGGACCTTGAAGAAAAGTCGGAGAGCGGAGAAGGCGGCGACCTTAGGGAGGTGACGGTGCAGACGGTTGATGGATTTCAGGGGAGGGAACGAGAAGTCATCATCATTTCACTTGTCAGGAGCAACCGCCACAAGGAGATGGGGTTTCTAGTGGATGCACGGCGACTCAATGTCGCAGTCACCCGCGCGAGGAGTCACTTGGTCATTGTCGGAGACAGCGAAACTGTTACCAGCGTAGGCACGAGGGAACCGGAGCCGTCAGGTAGGAGAGGCAGTAGCAGCAGCAGCAGCAGCAGCAGCAGCAGCAGCAACTCTTCTCGTCCGGAGGCTGTTGCGACTGCCAAGAAAACAGCAGTAGACGGCACACAACATGGCCAACTAGAGCCTGATGCCCGCAAGGCACTCACTGCCCTGTTTGAGACTGCCTCCTTGTGTGGTAGTCTGCGCACGCCTTATGAATTTATTGGACCATCCGACATCCCAGCAGTGGCTTCCCACCGCTCGGCGGCTGCCGGCCGCATGGAGCCAAAGACGCCGCAAGGCAGGGAGCAACGTGGCTCAAAGAATCCGAAAACTCCCAGTGAACGCAGCTCTGAGGCTCTGGTCAAGACCACAAAGGACACCCGCAGGAGCCGCGGTCAGGGGGTTGCTGCTTCCACGACAACCACTCCTGTACCATCGACTGCCAAGCTTCCAGGGAGCCTTGATCCTGAGACACAGCCACCCGCGGATGATCCTTTTGTGATCGAGACCAGGGAGAAGCTTGACGCCTTGTGCCGCCGGGGGGACGGCTCACAGGCCAGTGCCAGTGCAGTATCCTATACGCATGCGTTTCCTCCCACGCTGTCCCCTTACCAGCGCCTCATTGTCCATCGGCTCGCAGAAGAGCTCCAACTGGTGCACATATCGAAAGGCGAGGGCGCTGAGCGGTTTATCGAGGTCTGCGTGCAGCCACCACCCTCAGAGCGGCAACCTTCTCCTGTGCCCCAATGTTCAACTTCTGTCTCAGTAGCAGGTGCAAAGGGCGATCATTCAACAGCCAGCGGTCACGCGGATCTCCTTGCAGCACAAATAAGTACCAACAAGCCTTCACCGGCCGACGGAGAGCAAGATATGTCTCCCCGGAGCCTTGAGGCTGCATCGTTTGTCTGTGAGAAGAGCAAAACCGAGGCAGAGAAGCCCTCTTCTGTCAGCAAAAAGAACAAAAAGAAGTCCACAAGTAAAGGCAGTGCAAAAGTCACTGCGGAGGGGGAGGAGTCAGACGATCTCGACGCGCTACTCGAGGAGCACCTGGCGGCGGCAAAGAGATGCAGTGTGGGGGGCTGTAAGGACTCAACGGATCTCTTGGGGCGCACTTGTCCCTACTGCCGAAGTCGTTTTTGTTTGCGGCATGCTCTGCCTGAGGTTCACGGCTGTGGAGATGCAGCAGCCGCGGAGGCGAAGAAGGCCTTTCGTGCTGAGGGGAAAAACAACATTCGGCTGATGCGCCACGCCAAAGAGGGCACTGTAGGTACTCGGGCAGCCACAATCGCGGGTACTGTATTTGTGAACCCTTCAGTCGGCGGTAGCTCTCAAATGCGGGAGGCTCTCAAATCAAACCTGAGGAAGAATATCGAAGAAAAGGCGAAGGACCGCATTTCGCGGAAATCAACCAAAAGGGGAAAGTAAACAGCACCAGTGTCTTATTTTCCTTAGAATTCAGAGGGTCTTCTGACGTACGAGCTCCCAGGCAGCGTCTTTCTCTGCCGTAGTTAGCCGTCAGAATTTGATAGGAAAAGCTTTTGAGAGATATTTGCAGGCGTGCGCAGCGTTGCTGTGCCCCAGCGTTAGTGCCAGTCCAGCAGTTTCTGAAGTCAAATAACCTCGTGATAGGTTGTTTCCATTAGCCAAATTAACGCTGTACAATTTGTCTTGGCGCTAGCCAGCTTACGCCACTTGGCGCGTTTGTACCTGCCTTTTCCAAGCCGGTGTGCATGTCTCATGAAATGTACACCTGAAGAAGTTTTCCGGTAATTGTCGCTACCCTGCGAGAGTCCCCTGTATTTCCCACAAGGCGCCTCGCGCTCATCCTTCCTATCTCCCACCGTGAAATTACGCACTGTAAGACTTGAAGGCCGCAGAAGACAAACATAGTAAAGGCAGAAGACAGGGGAAGTGACAATTTAGGGCAATGGGACGCTCACGGGGCAAGGAGTCGCCCTGTCATACGACTTGAGCTAAGAAGAGGAGAGAATTGCAGCAACTCACGTAGTCAATGGATGTGGGGCAGAGCAGATATATCCTGCCAATCGCTCGAGATGTGCGGGATATCCTTGCTTTCGTGTTTAGAAGCCATGATCTCACTCCACACATGCCGTGACCGCAGGGGGAAAATAGGTTAGGTGACCAATCAAAACTGATGCCTGTGATTGGAGCTCTTACTTGCCGGATGTCTTAAGCACAGGTTCTTTATCAATGTTTAGCCCTTGAGTACTTGTCGAATTACATGTGGTCTCTCATTACCTACATAGTTCTGCATCCTGCTGGATTAGCTGCCACTTGACAGGCCGCAGGTTCATACAGCAGTTATCTGAGAAGCTACAGGTACCAACCTACCACGAGGCCACCAGAACAGGGCAGTATATCCAATTCCTTCTCGTACAAAATGTATATATATATATATATATATCTGAATACCTATATACACATATTCCTGGATGCCCCTCTAACAGCATAACTGACAGCTAATTTGTTCCGCCAACCGTCAGTATAATGCTCATTATGACTAGACGTTTGTAGCCACTGACGCTGAGCGCTCAACAGAAGCAGAGACAGCGACAGTTGAGGGAGAAGTTGATTTGAGTGGAACCCGACGCCAAAAGGGCATGAGACGATGCAGCATGTGGCTGTAACAGTGCTTGTTCACTAACTGCTTGTGTAGCCCTCTTCTTGTGGTCTCCAGAAGGAGACCTTCACAGAAAGTGTTGTTGTAGGAAACAGCTCTAGGGCCTTCCCTTGCACCCACCACTCAGGGTTCCGGCATGACAGGGGACGTACAGCGAAGGCGCGCGTTGCAGCGTCCATCTACCACCACCAGCATTTAAAACGGCTTTTTGAAAGTATCAAAGGCACGCGCACACCCACAAAAGCGACATCGAGTCTTTCCGTATCAAGTCCATTAAGCTATATATACGGACAGCCAAAACAAGTAGGCGACCCTTTACTAGTGCTTAATTTAGTACAACACATGTAGTAGGAGTGCCTTAAAGTAGCCTACTCCACCACAGAGGCCCGCAACCACAATGCCATTGGTAGCTCATAAGATTCCGTGAGACCAGGAAAGTTTTATCCCCGCTCTGCCCTTCCGTTGTTGGTATAGCTCGAGGCATAAGGAAAAGGATAGCGGTTTCGCATCTTGTTGCGACCTCAGCAGCTACTCTGCAAGCATGCAGTCGAGCACACTAATTTGGCACTAGGTAACACAACAACAGTCATTACAGTGGTGAATAAGCCCGCTGCATGCTATCGTGTACAAAATAGCACCTATAAAAATGAAACCAGTCATCATTATTCAACCTTGATTTCGTGCAAACGAGTAGTATGGTTACCTCTAGAACACCATGGCCCGCTATCAAGTGGGAACGACTCGTTTTGCCTATCACAACCGTGATCACCCATACACCTGTACCTTGACAAGCTACTTGCCTACATCGTCTGCCTGTCACCTCTGTGGCTAAGAGCATCCTAAGCCCCCCTTCTGTCGGTCTGTGCTCCAAACTAACCAACGATCCCAAAACGCTTTGAGGCGCTTCTGAGTGCGCCTCTGATGTGTTAATAACCAGTTTGAAGCATTAAGGCTTCTAGAGATCCTTGGATACCATGAAATATCTTTCTGCCTCGGCGGAGAGCGGGAGACGAGCCTCGAGTTTCTGGCACGACGAGGAGAAGGCAAACCTCGGAGCTGCGAATACACCGCCCTATACGACTGCGGCTGAGAAGGGGCCACAACAATGGCACAAGTACTCGAATACGCTAATGTTTGTTGGAAACAAAAACATACAGCCACGCACGCGGTTCGTCACAGACCGATCGCGGGGCTGGGAGCAAGAACGGCTCAGTCCTTCCGACAGGAATAAGCTGCAACCTCATTGTACTGTCCAAACTCACGCTCCGCTTTTTTCGTTTGCCCCTTACCTGTTATACTGGCTGTTTCGCTGCTAACCCATAGGCCGGGGAGTGCATTTTATAGCAAACCTGCCGATGCGCGACGTTGCCTGGCAGGCCCCTGCCGCTCACTGTGCTTTCCCTCACGCAGAGAGACCTGTCTGTTCCTCTTCTTGCATTCTGCTAACATTAGCAGCAGGCAGGGTGTACCGGAACCTTTCTACTCAGCTGGGTTTGATACGCAGTGCCGTTGCTTGATGGATTCTCGCAGTCTCCCTGCCGGCGTGACCCGCTCGACGTATTTCACGGGGGTTCCCCATTTTCAGGTAATGCAGTAAGGGGCTTTGTTCGGAGCTCTCGAAGCTCAGCCCTATACCTTCGTTCCTCGGGGTGTCGCATTTTTTCGTTTGCTGTCTGCATTGATCCTTATCCAGCCCCTTCCCGGGTCAAGGAGGGTGCGTAGCTGACTGTTCCACTGGCCTTCGCGAGGGGAAACAACTGCCAGTGATACAGGGAACACGGAGTTCCTTAGGCCAGGTTATTGATTCCCTGATATGGGCTCTTTTTCGTGGTCGGTGTTGCCCGTGGGGCCCCGTCGAGCCGCAGCGCTACTGCTGCTCCTTCTCGGAACCCACCAGCAGCAGCAGCCACAACCGCAGCATCTGCTTCTGCCCGGCTTTCAGCAAGCGCTAGCGGAAAGCGCGGAAGAGTTAGGCCATATCCACGGTGGCAATGGAGGGCCAGAAAGCAGCAAGGCAGGGCACGACCATATATATATTAGCGCGCCCCCAATTCAAGGAGGCAACGAAGGTTCAGAGGGTGAGGTGTTGAGTGCACAAAGCGGTTTGCGGCCATCGGACCTGCCACTGCGAGAGAAGCATGCAGAGGAGGAGACGGAAGTCGTAGATCACTCACTCTCCTCTGCCCATGAGCCGTCTGTGGACCCAACAACGGTGCCCAAGCCTCCTCCTGTCGCGCTGCAGCCACCCGTAGTGATGGACGGCGAGGGAGGCAGAGAGGAGGTGGGTGGAGAGGAAGACAACAGTGGTATGGCAGGGACCGGCTCATACCGACTAGGCGTAAAGACTGCCCGGCATGTAGTGGAGGCCATCAAAGAGGCCTCCATTGTGGCAGCGAACGCAGTGGCTGAGGTGCAGAGGGTCCTAAAAGGTGTTTTGGTATACAAGCAAGAGTGCGAAGCACGTTCCAGAGCCATCGGAGAAGAAATTAGTGAGCTTTTGCATGAGCGAGCGCAGGAAACCAGCTTAGGTTGTGGCTCTAGCTGTAGAGCTTGAGCTACACAGCAAAGGCAGGAGGGGCAAAAGGGTTTTGGGAACAGGAGAGTCTCTAGCTGGGGGGGAGGATTGGCTTAAGCATTGCCGACCTTACGCTGCAGCCATGTAGGGGAGACGGGTTCCTTGATGCGGCCGAACTGGAGGGCACCCGAGGTGTAGGCTATTGAGGAGAGAGCCCCTCAGAAAAATCGCACTGCTTGGGTGTCACATCGTGTGTTGCTGCAGCCTTGTCCTCCTCGAGGCTGTATGGCTTGGCTGCAAACATTGCTCGAGCTTCAGACGCCTTGGTGGAGATGAGGAACAGTGAGTTGACCAAATTCCATGATGCACTTGCCGAAAAGCAGCATTCGAAGGACTGGTCGGCCATGGCTCAGCATCAGCAGGCCCTTACTGCGAATCTCACCGCTATCAAAAGAGGCCAAGAAGAGGTACCATACAATGTCGCCTGATTCTGCGGCCCTTGCTGCTGCTGCTGTTGTTGCTGCTGTGCTTTATGGGTTCCTTTTTCTGGCGCTTTGTTTTGCTGGTGCATTTTCTATGCGGTTGCCAGTTCCACTGAGAGGTTAATGACGGATGTTGTTTTGTGTAGTACCACCTGGAGTTCGAGCGCATTTGGGGGCAGGAATCGTGCCGGTGCACACAGGCTGTCCACGATCTTGTATTGGAGTATATATCTGTGCTTTGAAGTTGGGAAGAACGGCCTTTTCCCGGGCTCAGATACTCTTACTGTTACAGGGGGATCTAAGAAAGTCACGTTCCTATTCGGTAAGCGCGAGGCTTGCTGTATCCTGTGGCTCAGACGGCGCGGGATCTTGACATGTTGAATTCCTCGTATTTGTCTTTGGAGGGCACCATACAGGAGCAACTAGAGCGGTTGGCAGCCTCCGCTGGGGAGGCCTCGGCGAACAGTTACAAGCTACTGGCCGAGCGATTTCGGGAGTTGTCGGAGGCGAAGGTCACGGAAATACAGCAGGCATACAACAGCCATCGCCTTGACGAACTTGCGGCAGACAGGTCCATCATGGATATTATCACGCAGCTCAAAAAGAAAGGCGTTGCCGTTTCGGACATATCCGACATCTTCCCCAACGAAGAATTTGAGGCTGTCAGGAAGGAATTCATGGTTCGAGTGGCGAAGCGGATCAAGGCATTTTTGTAAGCTGAGATCTGTGCTGTCACGTCTGGTCGCGTGCAAAGGCCAAGATGACGGCGGGAGTGTACGCTGCGTTGTAGGTTTGCCTTTGAGGGAGGCAGTTAGTGCTTTAAGCAGTTGCGCATAGGTGGTAGCTGGCAGGTTTGGAAGTCCACGCATTATTACTGTGCACTGCGATTTCTGCGGGTACAGTATGCCTGTCTTCATCGTCACGCAAACACCGGAGGAGTTCTCGGACTGGCTGTACACAAGGTATCACTTGGTTCCTCCAATGCGGCTGCTGGAGAGTATCATCGAAGAGTTGAGCTTTGTAAACGACAGGGAGGCTTACGCTGTTGTGCGCGTGGAAAGTGTCAATGCGGAGGTCATAATACGAAGCAGAGAACCCTCAGCAAGGGACGGACCTGGGATCGAGGCTGTAGCAGGGGATGCGGTTCTTCAGGGTAGTGCTGCTTCTCGCGAAGATGAAGCAGAGGAGAGGCAAAAGATGCAAACTCAGAGTCTCACCGCCGGGCGAGTCCTGCCCATCGTTTCGCAACCCTCACAGGAAGCGCTAGTAATGACTAGGAGCAACTTCTTTGGGGCGGAACTAGTAAAGCGCTTTGACCACCTAAATAAGTCCTACCTGCGCACTGTGGTGGGGGGGCAGCTAGCCCGCCGAGCGGTATTGATTCTATATGTGGGCGACCGCAAAGGTAAACCTTCCACTAATGTCCTTAGATTCCCTTGTTGTATCTTGTGGAGGATCGTGTAGCAGCGTGCGTCTCTGTAGACGGGGTGACTTACAGGCTCCTCTTGGCCGTCCTGTCTGGGTTGAGGCTTGTTCACATTGATTAGACATGTATGTCGTCGCAGGAGAAATTGCAAGACCATCCCCAAATCCTCAGGAGATCGTGCGAAAGCTGGATACAGCAGAGAAATTTTGCAACATCTTCAGTGCCCCTTCGCAGGAGGTGGCCGCCCTTTGGAGACAGATGGACGCGGAAGTCCCATTCTATTCTATCTTCTTCAGAGCGTAAGCCAATCACCTGGATCTCTTTCTTTCCCGCAGTTACACTGCTAAAACTATAACGATGTATATGAATGGAGGGCCTGCTACTGTGTGAACTGTTCCTCTCAGGGACCCCGTGGTCTTTGACTTGATCCCCGTATCCATCTCCTTCGAACCTGCAAAGTTGCCACCCTTACCTCCCTCCCCTCTTTTCAGGTTTGATTTACTGGCAGCATAATCACGATTTTCCTATACTCGTTGCCCAGCAAGTGCAGAAGCTCGTCGGCTTGTGGGCCGTGTATGAGGGATAGTTGTAGTCCTTTGTCAATGCCTGCGCTCCTAATGTTTATACATATGTCTTCTATTGGTTTGCGTTTAGCTAGCTATCTGGTTGACTGTGCTGACTTGGTAGTGTGCATGCAATTACAAACCGCCCGCCCCACAAGGTAGATCCGCTGTGGTTGTTCACTGTCGTGTGTACTGGTTTCAGAGGGGAATTTGGGGTGGTGCAAATCCAGGCGTCACTCAGTGGTTCAGACTGGCTCATTCCAGCAGCTCGCCCACTTCAGGCAGCAGTGGCCTACGTCAACAGTCACTCAGAAAGGGGAGGCGTTCAGGCAGTGGTCAGTGTTGTGGAGGAGAAGGGGACAGCTTTCTGGCGATCCCCTAAGCAGTATGGCGTTAGGGTGCTCATTCGGAGTTCTGATTCGCCCAACCTCCGGCTGCGGTTTAACCGGTCCCACGAAGCCTCTGATCCCGCAAATGGTTTGGAAGCTTCTTCCAGAGCAGTGGTGTCACTCTCAGGGGAAGGCGCTGTGCTGCAGTACCTTGAGCAGACAGTGGCCAAAGTCATCCTGCCAACCATAGCGGCTCGCGCCTCTTTCAGGCGCCTGCTGTTTCACGTTTGCTTCGCTGGCGAAACTTGCTAAGGCGAACGGATGGATGTGTAGCACGTCACCCCGGCCCTCTATATGGTTCGAGATGCTGGCAACATCGCTAGGTGTAATGTTCAGTAGCAGGCCAGGCCCCCTATCTGTCCCGACAGTGCCTATCTAATAGTTCCTTACCGGGATGGAATCTTTTTCGTGGATAGGGTGGTATTTGTGTGGAGAGGGCATCCCTCATTTTTATGGGATGCCGCCCCAGTGCAGAGGAAGCGAGCGGAATACCGAAGGGGTCGTAGTGCACAAAAAGTCAAGTCGTTGGCCATCGCATGTAGAAGCAACTGGGGAATCTGCCAGCATCGGATTGCTTTCCTTAAGCTGACAAGCGAGGGGTTGGCAGTCTGCAAAGATGATCGGATATCCTATGGGGTTGGCGACCCCTGTTGGAGCGCACATACTTTTGTTTGCGTTCGTCAGGCATTGGCAACGAGGATGGTTCTGGCTGCTCTGTGTATGTGATAAGCGAGTATCCCGCCTTTGTAAAATGTTGGGATAATGCATACTGGTCGGGGGAGAGGAGATTGAGGTGCGGGGAGCTCCATACACTTGTACTGTGGCAAGGCTGGACGGTTCTTCGCGTCACCAGTGTTATTTGGTTTCTTTCCTCCTTCACTGTGTGTTTCCCATTCCCTGTTAGCCAATTATCGATATTATTCGCTGCTTACTTTTTGCATTCTCAGTCACGAAAGAGCGACCAGGAAAGATGCCTTATAGTTTGTTGAATAGGGTTTTGGGCCTGGTCTTTGTCCCTTATTTTCTCGTTCTTGGTGCTGTCTCTTATTTAGGCTCTGTATTTTCGGTAGTTGACTCACCTTGTCGTTATAAAGACAAAAGTCCTCCTAACAAACATATCGTATTGGCGTCGAGGGAGCCCGATTCCGTGCCATTAGCGTTGCAGTCCAATGCTGATCGGTTCCAGAACTTCAAATGGGAGCCGCTCTATATACTGGCGGAACCCGTGAACAGGCACAGGCCGGGAATTTGTTTTATAGAGTTCCCGGCCTGCTCTTTCCTAAGCAAAACAGCGAACACGCGATCATTTACTGTGCCCTGCGATATACCCGTGGACGAGGTGCTACCACAGAGCTGTCGGCTGTCCTGACCCGTAGTTGGATCTTAATGTTGAGGAGAATATGTAGCCGTCAATTATTAAGGCACAGTTCGCTGTGGTTAGTGGGAAAATGGGCTGCTGGATTCCCCTCGCGCATTTTTGGCGGCGCTGGTGGCTTCGTAGATTGTCGAAATTTAAGCTGGAGCACCAAACCCCCAAAAACTGTTCAAGAGAAATTAAGGTTAGTTACGGATTTGCCTGTATTTCGGACTCATGCTTAGCCTGTAACAGATAGCAGCCTTCTTTCCACTGTACGCCGAAAGCCGACATAGAAGCCTGGACAAGCCCGAACCCTCGTAAATTACCGGATGGTCTTTCTTTCGCCTCCCCTTTGCTTCAAGAACCGCTCCGTTTTTGATGTGTGTTCCTGCTTCGCCAGTATTTAGTTCTCCTCTATACAAAGTATGCGAACAGCCGGGGCGCAGCAATCACCCTACGTGTCGGGCTCGAGTGGCTTTCAACAGAATCTCCCCCAGGGAGGGCCATATCGCCTCCTCTCCTTCATTCCCTTCCAAAGGGTCCTTTTTCTGTGGGCGTCCTTTCTATCAGCGCATAATTTTGGCAGTACTGGCGGCTCATCGAGCCAAATCTGCCGCCGTGGGGTTCCGGGGCAGTCACGGCGCCTGGGGCCGCAAGTATTTTGATGGCTGTAAAAACCCGCGACAGAGCACGGGCAAGGCTCTGCCGCGACTCCGCTAACATAGCTTGACAGGCGTGATGGGAGGCTCGCGGCCGCTGACTTTCGCTTGCAGCTGCGGCGCAAGCGGGAGGGGCATGTGAGAGGCGTGCTCGACGGGAATGCCTACTGTAGGAAACAGCTGCAGCACTCACGCATGAGCGCTCCGCCTTTGCCTATGCCCCACAGCACGGAGCCCTTCCCGTGGCCATCATGTCATTTGCTCAATTGCATGCAGCCGCCTCAGTGGCTGCTGCGGATGCCGCCTACTTGGAGGATGTACGGACGGTGCAGCAGCTTCTAAAGCAGCTCCGTCGGCATGCTTCAGCGGTAGTGGCACTGCGGCGCTTCTACGCAACGCACGGGCCCTCTGTACAGCAGACTCATGCATCCCTCGATGAACTGCAGCTACTGCAACACCAACACCAGCAGCAGCTGCAGCGCGAACTAGAAACTGCCAGGTCTTCTGCAGACAGCGTGCACAGCGCTCTCAGGCAGCTACAATGGCATGTTTCTGCTGCTGACTCATTGGTTGAAAAGCGGGAGCGGCAATTGACATACACGCAGCTCGCAGCCGCAGCAGGGCAGCTCGTGGGACAGCTGAGAGACGCTGCACAGGGAGAGGAATGGTTTTTACAGCAGCATCAGGAGAGACTGTTGCTTTTACAAAATGAGGAAGAAGAATCACGCGAAGGGTATCAGACTGTCCCCACCCCTTATCAAGGGGCCTTAGGGGCCTCGGGTATTCCATTTGGGGTTTCAAAGCCGTCGCATGCGCAGGGGAGCCTCTCGAAACCCATAGAACCCGTGCCAGCTAGTGTGGGAGCAGGCAGCACTTCTCAAGCTGAAGCTGCAACGCCTGATGAAAGGGGATGGAACGCCGCTGTGGAAAATGGAAGTAACAGCAGAGCCACCAGAGAAACTGGAGCCTCTCGTGCATACACTCAGGTTGCACCCCCAATGTCTGAGCCCACATATAGTGAGCCTGCCTTCGGGGGCTGCCCTGCGCCTTTGCAGCTGCAACACCAGCTGATGCGAGCTAACGCGTGAGCGAGATCGACATTATTGCTGTACACTCCCTACGCTCTGCAGGTTATTTTCTAGGCAGCGTCACTGTTGTGGTTCTCTTCAGTTGATCTTTGCCAGATACAGGAGGTTAGACGGATAGGCTTTTGGGCATGCATTCAGATCAGTCCCCATCTTCATTCCGGAGAGTCGAGTGGACGCTTCGCTACTACAAGAGAAACGCGAGAGTCTCGCGAAGATCCACCGCGAGATCAGAAGTAAACCCTTATACGCTGTCTTTCTGGCCTTGCCTCTTCTGCGGCCGCCACTGGCACTTCGTCCTTCACTATGAAAGGCAGTTTTCCTGCAAACGGCGGAAAGATAAGCAGCAAGTGGACTGTGTTTGCGTTTTGTGCGCTGCCCCTCTTAGGCATCCAGTCGCTATACGAGCAAATGGCGTTCTTCACGGCGGAACAGGGAGACAGACTAGGTGCGCTACATCCGTCCGCCCCTTTGTTAAGCTTCTTCTACCGGGGCAGCACCTGCCTCTGGGAGTCAAGAGGCATCCCTCACCATGGTTGACGAAGCCTCCTATATGTCGCCATAGGCCGCTGGGATGAGGATGTCGCAACATCGAAATGTAATAGTGCTCTTCCGTTTAAATGATGTTGCTCACGGGTTTCCTCCTTTCAAAGCATCATACTCCACAAATAACTATCGGCAGGCTGTTACGTGCCTAGCACACACAGAATTGCACGCGGCTCCTGGGGCAACGGAGCCTGCTTGAATGTTGGCAGCGACTTTTTAGTTTCTGCTTGCTGTTTCCTGTTGGGTGCTCATTGGTGGTTTGTCGCGTACAGATGACGTGGACCAGAGCCTCACGGGAGCTAGAGCAGAGTCGGCGCGTGCCGCTAGGGAACTCTCGGCTGCCTATCAGGAGAAGCGCAGAAGAAGGTGCCGGCGGTAAGACCCTTGTAAATGTGTGTTGCCCCCACGAGGTACACACAGACAAGCATCTAGGTACAAAGATATGTAGAGGCACAAAGCGATAAAGAGCCTCTCCATTGACCTGAGAGCTGTACAGTGATACTTTCGTGGGGAGGCCCTAGAGAGACTTGGCGGGTTTTCTTGCTTGCATATGATGTATAAACACTGCATCCCTACACCTGGAGTCTCCGAATGCTGCTGCGTCTGCACACCACCCTTTTCGCTGTCGTGTGGGTTTTCAGGTGTTTGTTCGGTGGCACCTTGTTTCTTCTGGTGCTCTTATTTGTTTTTGCCCTGTGGTGGAATGCAATGTCTTAACAGCGGAGCTGAAACTTGCGAGGTTTTCTCGTGTGATGAATCGATCTAGAGTTTTCAACTGCGCAAAGAAGTGCTCTGTTTATCTATTTCTCACCTTGGTCCGCTTCCCGCTGTCTGCCGGTCTTCGCACCTTTGGTCTTAGTGGCAAGGCGTGGACAGGAGGGCGTTTCCTCCTTTCCCTTTAATAAACCGTTGGAGGTCTTGCCGAACTGCAAATGCCCGGTGCTGGGCGTATAGTGATGGCGATATGCTTTCGCAGTACCGGTAGTGACACAAAGAAAAGCCCAATGCAGGTATGCTGCAATGCACCGCTTAGTTGGCTCTTACCTGAGCCATCTGAGTGAATTGTACTGCACTGTCCCTCTTTGCCCTACCTTGACCGCGCATGTTTGCCTTATGGTCTCTTCAATGTGCAATATTAAAGCTTTTACTCAGTACGCACTTGCTAGATGTAGTACTCTTGGGGATGCGGAGCCTCAGGCAGCAGCAAGTTGAGGTGAGGGATTGGGGCATGCAAGGGGAGAGGGAGAGGAAATTCGTCTTGTTTCGCGCACCCGAGCGTGCGGCCGCGTTCCCACTCATATGCACAGCGTGCAGCATTTTATTCATCATTTATCTGCAGCAGTATAGTGGCGCACTCCCCCTGTCCCATGCACGGGCGTACGTGGCCCTGAGGCGAATCGGAAGAGACTGAGTTTAGAAATGTCAATATGACTCACAAGAATATCTCGGGAGCCTTGTTGCAAATAAATTCTCGCTTATTCTTGGGCAAATTACCACCACAATACTGCCATGGTTAGTGCATGCACACCGCAGTTGCAGCCCTTCGTGGATGGACAATTGAAATTGAATGACGTTTACCTCAAATATATACCCGTTTGGTCGCTCGCCAGGCCTTAATGGAGTGCACAGCCAGAAATTCGCGTTTTATGGCCATAATTCGGTAATTGAGCGTGGCACTGTCTCGAGAGCAGCAGTGAGGGGTCGATAAGCTGAAGTGCGCCAACATGTAAAGCCGTTGCCTGTGAAGCTTCGAACTTGAAGAGTAAAGCAATAACCTGAGAGTCCTGAGCTGGCGTCTGAGGAGCGTGAAAAGCAAGCTTAAGGCAGCTAAGCCTCAAAGACCAAGCGGGGCAGAAGATTGCTACAAAGTCGTTAAACCAATAGCCATTAAAATAGAATTCGGGACAAACGCCTGATTTCGTTCAGCGAGCAATGCTCAGTACGTACAGTTCAGAAGCAAATGTACTAACCACAGCGTTGCCTCCATAAATGTACTGCTCAAATATTTCAGCTCAATAAAAAAGCTCCTATTGCGTCGGCATGTAGCAGCTTGTACGCCTAAATGCGCGGTTGAATCCCTGAGACCAGCATATAAGTAGCTTCTTAGGGCCAACCATGTTTTGCCTCTCTGTCCTCTCCTACGAAGGCCTCGTTTTTGCCCTAGTACCTTCAGATGGGAATCCTCATATGTCTGTTCTTAAACATAACACTCCCGTCCCTCCAGCTAGCTGGATGTGTTTAGTGCAGCGGACACATATGCTCAGCATGTGCGTCGCAGGTATCCGTGACCTGGAGCCAAGGAGTACCAGCAAGCAGGCCCTTCACCAGATCACCTGTCTGTTATAAAGCCGAGTGATTCTGCCTCTTAGGAGCACGTGCTAAGTTCAGCGCCACGAGACAAGCCTAGCCCCTGGGATACAGTGTGCAAGCTCCTAGAATCGACGTTACGTGGCATTTATGTGCTACTCGTTGCCCCTCTGCGATGCTCCACAGTTGCCAGTTCCGATGTTGCACTGTTCCACAGCAGTGTGCTACCTTCTAGAACGAGGGAAGGGAGCTGTTTAGTACACGTCCCTGTCACATTTTGTCTTTGATCTCACAAAACCCGATACGTTCAACATACAGAGGAACAAGTGAGACTGACCGGGCAATCGGGGCTGTCAGAGGCTGTTCTGCCTTCAACTTCACTTGCCACCTCCTGCAAGGGCGAAACTGTACTCCACCCAAAACAACATGTCTCGCAGAGAATCCACCAAGTATACTTAGACTTGAAGCTCAGAAGCAGGCAGCGATACAACGTTGCACTGAGGCCCCGTGGTGCCTTGGTAAGAGCAGTACCAAAGATAAAGAATGGAACGCGTTAGAAGAAAAACGATCGAGATATGAAGGGCTAACTGGGTGCCGTAGTTTCGCCAATCATGCAAAAACGAGACGAAGGAATAGTGCTTCTACTGGCTTGACGCCGACGATCTCAGGAGCTGAACTACATCTGAGTGGGGGAGTGTAATTTTGATGAACGCCAAGTGAGCACGCTACGGTGAGAGCGGCATATAAGACGCCAACGGCAAAGCTAAAACCTACGTGGGTGCCAGTGCCTGCCGAAAGCAGGCGGCACACAGGCCACTGCGCAAGACTCCCACATCGAAACAAGGAACCGCAAGTAACTGGGCCTTCCTGCGCCTCGTTTGCACACACTCTCCGGGGCTTTGTGGGGTGCCCTGCCAAGCCGGAGAGCGCATGGCAAAGAGGACAACATCTATTAGCTAGCTAGCATCTGTCAGGATAGAGTCCGCAAGGTAGCTGCTTGCTTGCCGCCGAGAACCCTATTTTCTGCCTTGCTCAGAGTCTCAAGATTCGTTGATACCGGGCTGCCAAAGCGGGCTGGTGCTCCGGCGTGCTGCAAGAACAAAACTCACAAAAGTACTTAAAACAGGCTCACCACCTGTTCATACACTAGAAAAGAGAAAACCAGCCCTCTTCCTGTGCCCTTATTCAAATCTCAACCATGCCTTGGACGCAGTGTACCTTACGGCTTCGGCAAGCAAGCAAAAGAGTATCGGACGGGAACCAGCAGCAGGATATACCTGGATGGAGGCAAGGATGCCTTCGATTGTTGCCGAGTCCGCAAGACCCTCGGATATAGAGATATCCACCAGCGCCTGTTCAGCAGTTCCACTACTCTCCAGCCCTTTAGTCCCTTCTGCGGCACCCATGATCTTCTCATAGAGCTCCTCCGCAAACGCATCGTGGCAGTTTTGGTGGCCGATGCTCTGCACAGCAAAACTGTTGCTGCCAGATGGCTTTTCTCCTACTACCTCGATGCGCCAGCCTGAGGCAGAAGAAAGGGGGGAAAACGCATTGGAAGGGTGGCGTTTTTTAGTGGCATGGCGAACTACCAAGGCAGACTGCAAGGAAGTCCAGGGGAAGATAGGACTAGCTACAAGCAAGCCGCGCATAACGTATCCATTCCTGCCCAGGAAGCAGCTGCGTACAGGATGATGCCTTCGTCAGCTTCATCGTGCCTTTCGTGCAGTTGATCTGATACACCAAGGAGTTGTCACCGACGCAATGGCTGATTACGAACGAGCCCAAAACACCTGTCAGTTAAGCATGCACATAAACCTTTGTCCTGTCTATGTTTCGAGGTGCCAATTTCCCTAAGTATTGCAGCAATGAAAGCAGGGCTCTTTGCGGTTTTAAGCGCTTAACTCAGTCCTCCCGGCATCACCTGTGGGATAGGGGATACCTCCACCCTTGCCACTCGCCCTGCTTCACACGTACTGTTCTGTGCTCCGGGGTCAAGCAAGGTGAGCCACCCGCTGAGCCTCGCGTATTCACGGCGGAGTCGCGTGCTCTTTACCTTTTCGTTCTGGGAGCTGCAACCGTCCTCTGCCTGCGGAGAGGCGCTCTTGCTGCTGCAGCATGGAGCAAAGTCACCCACTACTCGCGCGGAGACTGAGCTCATGTTTAGACCCGTAATCTGACGGAGAGCCGTCACACTGCGTAAAAGATCGAGGGCCAAGTGGTCTGCAAGAGTGCACAATTAGGCACACAATATAAGGCACTACACGGCTAGCCACCACGGCATGAGGCCCATTGCAGGGGTGCAGGAGCGCCTAAAAGTTGGTTACAGGCCTGCAGACAGCCCATCCGGTATATTTCTGCGGCTGTGTTGATCAATGAGTCTCCCGAACGGTGTGGATATGCTGCTAAATCTGTATATAGGCTGTACAGGAGGTACCCATGAACGCACTTCACGGTTGCCCATACACACAAATAAATACAAATAAGCACAGCGATTGACGTACAGGCAGCCCTGGGTAAGCAGCGAGCCAACGCAGAAGTGTGGCGTATTATACATCGATGCTTACGCTTAATATCATACGGCGCGAAGGAAAAGTGATGCTTCAGAGCAGTATCCGTCCCACACTTGAAAGACACAGAGGTAATGCGCCCCAAGGCAGACAGCTTGGCTGCAGCCTCCGTGAATGCCTCTTCTTGTCTGTTGTTCTCTACTGCATGCCATACTACCGAGTTGCTGTATGGTTTGTACAGGTTCAGGAGGGCAGCACCTTGAGCCAAGCTCATCTGGAGAGGAGACCGCGTTAGCAGGTGCTTCCTCACGGCGAAAACGCGAGGCAAGAGAGACGTCTGCAAGGCGTAGGTAAACACGCAAATCAGTAGGCAAAAGTAACTACATGTCAGCATTGAGAACGTTTTCTGTACAGTAGCAAACGTGGATGGCGAGTGGGCAGGCCGATACCATTAGCTGCATGTGCACGTCAACCAGCACTGCCTGAATGTCTGATCTTTCCAGCAAGGAGGAGAGCCCTTGAGACCCGCTGTACAGCTCAACCCCCTTCAGTTCCGTCTTCTCAACCAACGAGGCGACCTCCTCATGTTTGAAAGCGAACACCGCAACAATCTTCACCCGGTTATCCCGACGGAGCAGCGGAAGCGCCTCATACCTGAGAAGCAACACCCTCGATCCATCCAGCAACATATTGAAAGAATTCTGCTCATCCGATGCCCCCGGTCAGTTCCCGAAGCGCATTTGATCGTGCGAGTATGCACGCACACAAGCCAACCCAGTCGTTCTTTTCTCCGTGTCTTAATAGAAAGGAGCAGTCCTCTAAAGAATTAAACCGGGGAGACGCATATTGACTGCTCACTGGATCCAGTATCCAAGTCCAATAAGAGCGATTCGCACAGGGTTCATGCACATTTTCAGAGTGCGCAGCATGTGTGCAGCTTGAGGATATGAAGGATCGATGTCTAGGGCCTTCTTAACCGCAGTGATTCCTGCCTCAAAGTTGCCTTCTACTTTGTAGCAGCTTGCGAGATTGATGTAAGTCGACGGGTGCGTCAACTTCGGATCCAGGTCTGCGCTGGCCTGGGAAGAGGGCACGGCGTCACATGCAAGGCAACGCAAAATGTCGCACACACACACAACGCAACGGCTGAATGCTTTCCTGCCTCGTTCGTGGGTAACACCGCCGGCTGCGGGTGTTCTCAACAACCCCACAGGTATGGGGAAAGTGTTAAAACCCCACTGCCCAACGCCGAAGGCCTGAAAGCAAAAACTCTATCGTGGTGATCTGCAGCGTTGCAGCGCTGGAAATTAATCCTGCATTCTAAAGCCAACCCAGAATTATTTGTTCACCTGGAGAAATTTGAGCGCCTTGTCACATCGGCCAAGTCGCATGCAGATGTGCCCGCATACATCCGCAACATCTTCTCCTTTCTTGAGCTTGTACCAGTTTTCAAAGGTCTCGTCCAGATCGTTAATCAAGTCTTGCTCCGTACGCGGGTTCAAGTATGGGTGCACGCACTGACTTGTAAATTCATTCGAAAAGTTCAGAAACACATCCGCGTCGTGTGCCGAATACCTTAGCAACGAGATTAAGGACTTCATGCTGCTCCCCGGCCTGCTCACAGTACAAATGCATCTCATAACCCTGGATCATTCGAATGCCGTCTTGAATGAGAAACCCTTAAAACCAAGCCAGCCCCCGCACAGAGCAGCTTCCCGATAGGTTGAAGAGCAGCAGCTCGAGTATAAAGCTGGTACGGTAGATGAGCACTCTCACCCTCCCCCCGCAGACACCGTCTCCTGCGCAGCGCGTTGCCAGTTGATCAAAGCATCCGGTGCTAGGTCTTCCACGTCTTCAACAAATGCAGCAATGCTCCGTCCCATTTCGAACTCACTCCCACACAGCCAAAGACCTGCACCTCAGAGACTCCAGAACACGCTTCAACAATGATCATCCGCAGAGCTAGAGTCTCGCGCTCACGAGATCCGTCTCATAAGCTCCCTTCAGTACCCGCCTTTCGCCTGTTCTCTCATCTCTTCAAATCGGGCCTCCCGTGGAGGGACTCTTGAGAGGGGGGAGAGCAAAGGGAGAACCTGACTGCTCTGGGTATATACATATATATATGTGCTAGGGTAGTCCTACCCGTAACTTGGAAGGTGTCCCTGTATGGTGTAGCATAGGAAAATCCGCCCATGCACTCGAAGAATGTTCTGATGGCATGGAGGTTGAGCATGAAAGATATGGATCCATGAATGGCAATGTGAGGATCTCTGGACCCCAGAAACTCATCGGCCGTTGGATAGCCCTTGTCTCCCACTAGGCAGAAGAGACGACCCCCTCCAATGCCTCGCAAGTTGCGGAACAGAGCAAAGGCCCCTATCGGCAGTACAAAAGAGAGCTGCTTATCCAGCTGCCTGTATCGTAGCAAGACCTCCTTAATTGTATGATCTTGCTGCAAGTAGGCAATCTTTTCTCCAGGGCCAGAAACCTCAGATGCCAAATCTAAGTCGACTCCTCTCCAGTTCCATCCGAGGGTCATCCGCAGCATAATTTCTGGCGCTTCCAAGTGCTTCTCCTCTCCCGGGGAGTATATAGAGACAAGAGCTCGCTCGAATTCGTGTTCTTGCGCCCCGGGCGTCACTCTGTCGAAAATACCGCATAGCGTCGAAGGATGGAGCGCAGCATTGCATGGGCAAGCTTTGCGGAGGGAAAAGTAGTTTTCAAAGAGGCAAGCTACAAAATAGCTACTCGATCTGAAACAGTTGGCGACCTCCTAGAAGCTACCTTGGTCTGAAAGTGCTTTGCACCTGCCTCTACAGGTATGGCAGGAAATACTCGCTGCTCAGCGCGTGCGGCATTGCCACAGTACTGCTGCGAAGGTCATACCCCCTAAGAACTAGAACTGCCAGTGACGGAAAGGGAGGGAAATTACCTCCAGGCATCGGTTAGAAGAGAATCCAAGACATAGTTGCAGATCGCAATAACAGGAGCTGAGCCATTCTTTATGGGTTCTTTCTTGACCACCAAATGCACCTCCCTGTCTCTATTTCCATCGAAAACTGCAAAGTCGAGCCACTGCATTTTCACAAATGGCTGGAGCGCAGGATGTTTGGAGCAGAAGGCCACATTCGCCTCCGCAACATCAGAAAAAACAACGAGGAAGGGGCGTTCAGGAAGACCCAGACTGGCGAAGAGCCGCTTGTACCGCTGCAGTGCCCGCAGCAGCAGAAACGTGAAACGTCCGTGCCCGCCGCCTATCTCCAGGATGGTGACTGGCGTGCTGGGGTCAGCCTCGGGGCGCTTGAACCAATCTTGCAGGAAGTTCACAATAATCTTTGCGTATGATCTACAGAGGCGGCTGTTGCTTGTTACGAAGGAGGGCACGTAGTCATGCGCCCATGCCTCAATAGCCATCTTCTTATAGTAATTGTCAAGCATCTTCCACATGACTGAGTCGCACAAGGGTGAGTCTTTTTCCACACAGAACTTCTCCTCTGGGCTCTGTTCTACTGGGGCCTCCCCTCCAACCGTTGGGATTCCCGAACCAACGAAAGAAGCAGCCTTGTCCGCCATTCTTGAGACTTTAGGGACAGGCAGCAGTCAGCTAAGGAGCCAATGGCTATGTCGCTGGATAGTTTGGCCAGCCTCTTCTGTATGCGGCAAATGGGGGGCCGGGGTAGTGGGATAGATGAGCTAATGCAGCCGAAAATGCCCAGGACAGCAAGGAATTCCAAACTGCACGGGGTTACTATGGCCACAAGGGATGCAGAATTCTCGCGCACCATGAAACAAATACGTATGGCCTTGGTGGCGAACCACTGGCTGCTCCGGGCCGGTCACTTGAGAAACAGAGCACGAGGGTTTGGCACACAGTGACGGAGGGGTAAATGGAGGTGCCCTGCCAACATGGAGATAAAGTAGGTAAAATTAAAGGTAGAATGAATCTACGTAGGATAGCGCTGTGCGATTACGCATCAGTGCAGTGCTGCAAGGATCCCACATGGGAACCACACTGGAGTATACGAGCCACCCTGTCGCCTACGCAGAATCCGTTTGAACGCATTGTATGACTCGGCTCTTCAGTACAAAATCGGTTAATCCCTCTCGATTCGTTCTGTATGCTCACTAGAAAGCTTTATTTACCCCTTTGTTGCAAAGGGGAGGACTGGTGGCCGGCGTCAGCGCCTTGCACCGAATTGCAAGGGCCTGGTGGTTGTCCGCCACTTCATACTCTTGGCCATAGTCAGTGATATTTCAAAGTATACAAGGCCTATATTCGCCTAGCAAATAGTTTTTTTATGCACTGCGAGCTAGCCATGTCGTGGGTGAGGCGGATGTGAAGTAGAAACCACTGCGCGTTACTTATCCAAGTCTGTCTTTTCCTGCTCCTCACCCATCTCTAATAGGTTTTTGTTCTTTGTAATCTTCTTCATCATGTATACGTGCTCACCGCTCTGTTTGGATTGTGTGCTTCTGAACGCATTTGATCCACTATGATGAATGCCCCTTCACCTTGTTGCATGCAATGTTAACTGTTTGCTGATCTGGCTTTGTGTCTGTATAACTCGCAGTAAATCTGTTTGCGTGCATGTCTTCTTATCCGCTTGCAGCCTCCGTTCATTTCCTGATTGTGCTCTGAAGCACTTACTGGGGGCTCCTTTTCTCATGCGGCAACAGTGTTGCGCCTGATCGGCGCTGGTTCCTATCAAGGCGACAATATCTATTTGGCATTTTGATGCACCGTGTTACGCTGGCTGCCGTGGACAGTTTGGGTCTACACTATGCTGAAGGTAAGGGGTTTAGGAATCCGCATCTGCGACTGTAACTCGTGAACAGGACCAACGGAATTCTGAAAAACCTTCAACTTGAGAAGGCACACCTTACATTTATTGCGAGGCTCACAACTGCTAATTGCCGGAACTTCAGTTCATTGTTCACACTCGAAGAAATCTGAGAATTGCTAAAGGAGAGACTTATGCTCAAGAGTGGATTTGCGTCTCCTGACTGCCGCATTTCAATGCTTCAACTCGGGTCTGCACAAGGGGGACACTTTGGCACAACCAAATACAAAGTTTGACATCAAATTCTCAAGATTCCGTCCAAAAGAGCTCTCACTCCATCTGCTCTTACTGCACAGGATTGTAAGTTATTTTATTTGCTGCTTTTAGGAAGGAGATGCAGCTAGGGTCTGCACTCCTGCGCTTATTTACACCCCTAGCAGTTGCATATAATAATTAATGCACAAGCAAACAACATTGGTTCTAATTGTACTTAGTTGAGTCTGACATTCGAGAAATGGCCTAGACGAATCTCCTAAATTCGTAGTTAGTCCTCAACTAATTCTTAACTAAATATATCGTGTGCAGGAGAAAGTGTTGAAGGGTAGCTTAGCCCGCTGCAAGCATCACGTGTGACCGTGGAATGTAGACATCTTGCTTTACACTTGTCCACTGTCGTATTGTAGGTATTTAATTTATACTGCAATATGGCTAGTACAATGCTAAGAATGTAATTGGTGGAGCGATTAGCATCGCAAGAGTGAGGCAGCCGGTAGTAGAATGTTACGTTATACAAAATTACTTGTCCCTCAATGGCTTACCCCTTACCAACTAAATGCTATGGAGCGATTCTTTCTGATACTCTATCCACATTTTCACAAATAATTAGACGTGTAGGCGGATATGCACTTCAATCTGGCTGCATGCATATTTTCCGTGGCAAAGAAGGCACATCTTCGCATTTATCACTATAAAGTGGGTATGACTGCTAATGCCAGACGGGCAAGCACCACCGGCCATAGCGGATAGCTGCCTGGAGTAAATTAAAGATGACCGTGTCCCGAAGTGCTCTTAATAGTCAGTGATTTGTACATTCTTCACTGTCATATGCCCCTGTAGCTGACTGAAATGCGATGCTTGTTCATCCCGAGTCCTTCAGCTAAGACCTCAAATGGAATATGAAGCTTAAAATCAAATGAACACATCTGGTGATAGCACATTTTGCGTATGTTCTGCATTAGATATTCTGGGATAAAGCGAAACACATTTACCAAGGCTCTGTGCATACGTCTACCACATTCGGGCAGGATACATGTCCCTCAGTATTAAAGTTGGTGGGCTACCAAGCTATGGCCCTCAATTGCAGATTAAGAGCACACAGGTCAAACCGAAAGGTCTTCATATTGTATTGTGATAATAGATAGGGGGCTAGCCCAATGGCAGTTTTGCCTACGCATCAACATGTACTCTATTTTGGTTTTAGGCTTCTTCTAGAAGCAATACAACCTTTCTCTTAAGGGTTTAGTTGCTCATGTTTCCTGAGGTGTGCTAGCATGCAACTGCGTTGGTGCTGGCTGCCTGCCACATGCTGACTGCAATGCTGTGGCGTACATCCTGGTCAGCCAAAGAGTTTTTCTCCAAGACCTAGTCTACTCCCTTCTTCAAGACACATCATTTACAAGCGTTGTTGCAACTTCGTCATATGGCATGTTCGTGCAGCACCCTCTGAGTACAGATTTGAGTAATAAAGGCTTAGCAGAAAAGATTTGGAAGCTTTTCGGGCTCGAGCATTATGCCAAAGTCCATCAGAAGATGCTTTTTAAAGCAACATCGCTTGAACCCGAAGAAATTCTTGGATCGTCTCTGGGCTTCCAAAATTTTATCACTTCATACGCATTTTATATAGCTTGCGATGCGCTACTAATCATCTTTCTGAATGTACCCTCCAAACCACTGATCGCAAACTGCATGTTTTCCTAGTGCGCCGTTCACTACCTGTTGCACTGTGCCCTCCCCGTGGATCGTTCAGTAGATCTGTATACCGATAGCTGCACTGTTTGTCAATTAGGCGGATCTAGAACCCTATTTTTGCTTGCACTTCTTCCATTTTGGTGAGAAACATTCTGGAGGGTTGCGCAGAGCCCAGTGGATCCTGCATTTTAATGTGGTAGCCTAAATACTTCACCGATAACCCATGCTGATGAATTCCAGATCTCTCATCCCTTGAGCCTCGAAAAAAACACTGGATTTCCTTGTGTGCCTGAATCTCTAAAGCCCTGAAAAATTGCACAGATCTCTTTTGCCTCTTCTTACTTTTGTGGGCCCTTGTACCAGCTCATACAAGCAATCTGTGAGTCTACGAATGCTAGCTCATCGAACATTTGATGTTTCAGCAACAGCACTCGTACAGAACACTAAGAACGATTTCTCACGAGCATCTTGAAAGTGGCCGATATCAGCGCAGATGCATAGGCCATTCGAGGCTCTCTCTGCTTCCGCTGCTGCTGCTGCTGTAGTGTTTGTTCTCCCCATCTACATCGCTTTTCCATCATAGTAGGTCTGTGTCGCACCTTTCCTGACATGTATTTTCACAAATTCCTCGCGTGCTGCAAAGATGTGCCAAGCAAATTTCGTGGGCCATAAACCTGTACACCAACACATCAGCAAATAAACAAACCGTCGTGGCAGTAACTTTCAAAAAGGAAGTTAGCGGCTGGCCGCCCACCCTTATTATCGAGCACTACTTCATAGTTTCGAAGCAAATTACTGACCAGATGCTACACGACGGAAGTATTAGGGGTTATCCACCGTGGAGCAATCGTTAGATAACGGATAAGGATTTTGCACCCCAACAGCCATGGCAGCTTCTGGTTCTTCAGCTTCATCAAATCTTGGCCCTTCTAATGAAACAGAGACAACTGGTGCACTTCTTGAAGTTTCTTCAGATGCCCACACAGTTACTTCACCTGTGCATGTATCTTTGGCTTGCAAAGTAGCAGAATCGCTTCTTGGAATATGCCTATAGTCCGTCCTTGTGTTTTCATGCTCAACTGCTGCATCTCCTAACTCTTTCTGGGCTTCATGAGACCCCTCTAAAATATTTTTTGACAGCAATAAGGTATTCCTATTTGTCACGCAGTTAACCTCTGGATTGGCTCCTGCGTGGGTGACAAGAGGCCCAGCAGACTCTTTCAGCTTTTCTGTAGATCTGGCGCCCCCCCCCATCAGAGGCGCTAGCATGTTGGCTATAGAAACAGATTGAGGGCTTCCTAGCTGCGACGATGGGCTCATGTTTGCACTAGAACCCCGAATAAATTTTTTCTCTGTTACTGCAGGAACCTCGCCTTTGATAAACTTGTTGAGCCGTGCACAAGCTTTGAAAGTGCCCTCCGGCGCGCTTTTCAAAGATAAACTTGTGATTTCTTCTTCTAAATCAATGTTGGCCACAAATGTCTGGGTGAGAAAAGTAGCTGAGCCTGTTGCTACAGCATTAGGACTTCCAGGCAGGTCAGTAAGGTCTTCTGCTTTCTGCATGTGCTGCGGTACCGAAAGCGTTGATGGAGAGCTCTCGTTAGCCCCTCTGGCATTTTGTGCTGCCTCCATGGTGGCGTGTGGGGCTCCCTGTTGCCAAAGAGATTGCTCTCGCCTCTCTAGCTGAAGTTCTCTGTGATACTTCCTCATTGTATGCGGAATCCAAAGACCAGTGCGATCATAGAAACCCAGACCAGTGAGGTCATTGCGTTTCCTAGCGGCCTCCACGGCATTTGTAGGTTCAGTAAAGCCGAAGCGTCTGGATAAGCTAAAGTAAACATTGCGATGGTGACTTTGGTGTTCAAAATAATCCTGTATTTGTGCCTTCATGACCATTGTTGGATGATGAGGTTGTTGGTGAGCCTGCAAAATACTCATACCATACGCTGCTTTAAGGGAATTCTTTGGACGATACCCTAGTGGCTGTATGCAGCCTGTGCTGCAAGGTATACCCGATAAGAGCTCAAAAACGTTTACAGCAAGTCTGCCGTAGAAAGGCGATTTTTTATTTGAATCAGGGGTTGAAAAGCCGCAGCTTCTCTCTCATTACTAACTTCAAAGGAAAGACGGAAAACTGCTACACAGTGTTTCGAGAATTTGGCGAGACCGCTGAAAAGGAGGAGCTTCCCATACCTTTCTATGACGGTTGCATTGGATGTCATGGGGATCACATATCCAGTTCGCATTGCCTCCACGATGAGAGAGGAAGTCATGACCCCAGCTTGTACTCTGCCTCGAAGCAAGCAGCTGAGACATGCACAGGTTTTGCCTTCGGTTGTGACTGTGATGCTGCGCTGACCGAGGATGCAGTTGGTGGAACGAATGTCTTTGGCTGGCCTCAAATGTAATATCTCTGCTCCACTGGAAATTGGCATCACGCTTGGGAGTGGGGCCTTTGCTGGGTAGACTACGCTGGGGCTGGGTACCTTGCTTTCTATTGGCCCTACAATGTCTAACGCCACCTTCGAGAAGCTGATGCTCCTCTGTATCCTCTTCGTCTTCGTCATCTGGGTCATGGGGAAAAACTGGAGTAAAAATGAGAGGGGAAGATGAGATCCGGTCTTGGGGGCTTGGGGGTGCTTCATTGCTGTCGTAGGCCCCTCCATTTTGGCTGTCATAAAAGCCTTCATTAGGTCCCCCACTACCTTGGAATGGGATTTCTGTGTCGTGAACAAGGAAAACATACAAAAGTATCCCCTGCCTGTGCATATTGCTTATATATTTACCATAAAATTAGTGTTATGTCGGGTTGCAGGTTTCGCAGAAAGAAAAATTGGTACTAGTACTTATTCGCTTGCCGCAGTGACCTGTTATGACATTAATAATGTCTTTAAGGGGTCACACCTTGGTGAGCTTCAGCTGCCGGAGAGATGTCTACTTGTGAGGCCGCCATGTGGCCGTGGGCCTCGGTTGTTGTGCAAAGAGAAACAAGCGCGATTAGGTACGACGCAATCGCTTGAAAGTTAAGCATTTTGTCTGTAAAAATAGGCTGCAGCAGGTTCGCAGCAGACGTAAGAAGTTTTGCAGTGTGAAAGAAGGATTTCCAGCTGCGAAGACAAAGTCACGGAGCATCCATTGCTCCAAGCAGGTACAAAAAGTGACCAACGACTGCACTGTACCCCCAAGTCCAGCATAATGAATCAGCAGAACGCAGTACACACTTATTTAAAGAATATTTCAAATGTATTTCGTAGATGAATGCCACCATGCCTGCGGTGGTGAGTCACCCCCGATGTGGTAGCTGGGAGAGACCGGAGGTCTAGAAGCTAACTTGGAGGCAGTTGTGTGTAATAGCATACCTTATCGGAACAGGATCTCAAATACTTATAGATGCAGCGCTTTAATGAGGTAAAGAGCCAATAATTAATTGAAGACCCAGATCTTAGTAAGGTAGCAGGCGTGGGCTGCCGGTTTCTCTACTGGTTCCACAATAACCCTAAGCGCAGCAAGCAAAACACGCCAGGACGCCAACCTACGACTTGCGATTGGGTGGAGGCCAACTTACCTTATATATTAGCATTATAGCCTTTGATTGATGCATTAAAACATCTATTCATCGACTTGTTAGCACCGATTGCAGAAAACACGTTAAACGGTCAGTACTAGCGTCACGGCATTGCAAGAACACAGGGAGCACGGCAGATGGTCCCAAATTCCACATGTGAATTTGCTGGGGTCTTTACCTTCATCCTTAGGCTTCTATACGTACTTTTAAAAGCACTTAGCGGTATCCTGGACAAAGGAGCAAAAGACGATACCTTCACACTACTCCGATTTCAATGGACTTCTGGCACCGTCGAGGTACTTGGGATGTAGCACGCAGAGGCATCTCTTTACGAGCTGTTACTTTCCTCTTAATGTGGATTCCTCCAGCACTGCAATTGCCAATATCCTTTATCCTTGTAAGAACAAGCTGTAGACGTCCCCTAGTATTACTTTGCACGTTCAGAGCATAGTGTTGCAATATCGGCTTTTGTACTGCACAAGCGGCGAAAGGCAGCGAACAGATATTGCCTAGCAATACACATTAAAGCATCTGATTCCCCACGTTCGTTCTGATTTTTGCTAGTTTTCCTTTTTACTAGCAAAGGGGGCTGCGCGCCTTTTGTATTCCCGAGGCTGACTTCGCTGTTAACTAGCGCTACCCGAAAACTACTCAACTAATCAGCATCTACTATAACTGGTTTGTCCCTAATTTAAACATGCCTCTGTCTGTTCATTCATACATTCCTCCAGGCTCACACAACAGAAGGTAAATTAAGCCCCTGCTGTTAGTACAGTATTCGTGCTTTTACCACTTATTAGCAGTAGCCGAATTCTACCCAATAGAAGAATACAGGCAGTCCATGGAAATCCGTGGGAGCTACCAAAGCATTGTACTATTCAGCGGTTTCTCCACTATGTAATTCTCCCTAACCCACGCCAGGATCATTGCCCCCTTGAATCTTTACTAGACTACGTTGAGCCCAGACTATCAGTGAATTAGAGTGAAATAAAAAGATACGCGCCAACATGGGATGATATAATTCTTTGATGCGCAGTAGTCTCCAAAGCTTTAGGGATGAGGCGGCAAGCTGTCTACCTCGCAGCCACCCTGCTGCGCCACTGAGAATTTCGCCAAACGCGTGATACGCAGAGCTTGGAAGTACCCTTAGGGCGAGAGCGGTATGTATTGTTTGATGATGCATAACTAAACGAAATGTCGACACCGTCGCTTGACATGTCTTGGCAGCGCACTTGTTTAGTGCATCGGTTGCGGGAATGTTGAGTGCAATTGCAGCAGCAGTAGAAGCGATGAGCGGCATCTGCAGCTACATTGGAAGCCGCTGGCGCTGCACCGACTATACAAACACCACCAGCTACCTATTAAAAGGCAGCATAGCAAACAGTCCAAAAACGCCTATCCATGGCGCGTTCGCTAGAAGCTCCGATCGATTTTCCGGTTGAAATGATGGCGGCCTCAGGAGTGCCCTCACAAAGGCAGTAAGCCCTATCGTGATTTCGACAGCATCTGTCTCCCTGTGGCGTTATACATCACCTGAGAGGCAATATCCATCTGCTCTTACTGGGCATATCAAGTAGATCAATCTCTATGCCCATGTACATCACCCGCTTCAATTTGTAAAAACGGCCTTCAGATCGTTGCTGCAGCAGCAATTACTGCTAACTACTAAGCCAAGTGGTTTCCACACAACCAAAGAATCGGTGGTTGCACAATAGTACTCCACATGACTCTGGCTGCACGCCATGGAATGTAGCAAAGGCATAGTGGGCCACGCACACTTGCT
The DNA here is from genome assembly GCF_002999335.1 of Cyclospora cayetanensis. Classification (NCBI taxonomy): domain Eukaryota; phylum Apicomplexa; class Conoidasida; order Eucoccidiorida; family Eimeriidae; genus Cyclospora; species Cyclospora cayetanensis. The sequence goes on along the minus strand of NW_020312036.1, from coordinate 271,782 downwards.
GTGCCGCCGCTGGAGCTTCCATTGGTGCCTGGATTCGCTTGGAGCCAAAGTAGTGGATAATGGGAAGCGCGAGTTCAGAACTCCTGGCAAAAACGCACCTACAAGCGCTACCACAACAATGCAGGCCCCCGCAGCCGAATACAGTGCCCGATACGAGCCTGCAGGGCCTGTCTTCCCACTCACGTCAGGAGGGCTGGTAATGCAACATCGTCACATGTCCCCCTGCCTGCCTAAAATGACAATATGCAGCAGGGGTCAGTAAGGTTTTGATGATTAACAGGGCTGTGAATAGAACCGAGCAGACCACAGGGAAAGCAAATGGTCGCACTAGGTACTGGGAATTCGGCCTTGTGCTGCTGCTGCAATCCACTGATATACATGAGTCTTCGAAGGTTAAGATAATGAGCTTCCTTTGAGAATAGCTTTGTGCTTTAAGCTTCAATTATATGCCTTAGCGATGCATTTGTCCGGATGGGCTCTGGCAGTCAAATTGTGTGGCGGGGCTGCTTTACTAGTCTTTATGCCCGTCGCACCACTATGTTACCCCCCAACCGCCTTTGAGAGAGTCATAAATATCTCTTCATCTCAAGTCTGTTGCGAGTTCCCACACAGCAGTGGCATGCTATAGACTAGCACAACTTAGTTGGTGTATGCCCCCTTTGTGTGACGTAATTCAGTATGCCAGATGCCAACGCTATCATTCCCTGTCACAACGTATTGGAATGCATAAGAAGAAACAATATGCTTATTTCATGCCAGCGTGTTGATGTGCCTCCCAAGATCTGATTGCCTTCTCACCACTTCTTTTGCCGCATTTGAGATCTAGTGCTTAACCCACCCAACCCGTGACGTCAGCTGCTTTTACATTCAGTGCTTGATTTACGACATAAGAGGTTCGGAAAAGGCCGCTTCAAAACGCGAAGGGCAGATCGTGCCACCTCCAGAAGCGCAGTGGTGTGTGATACCCCCTCAAGGACCCCACAGACATGACGCCTTAACACTGACAGGGCAGGTTTCACTAGCAATAACGAGTCTGAAGAACAGCTAGTGTAGCGGCAGCGCTGCGCTAGATTGAGATCAGCAGCAGCGTTTCTGTAGTGCCTGCGTCAGACCAAGGCGATCCGGTCTTCATACATCAAAAAGAAGCCAGTGCAAGAGTCCTACAATAGTTTCGAGTTGTTGGGTCGTAGTTCTGCCTTCAAGTGCAAGGCAAACACACCTCAGCAATTCTGATATGTGCTAGCTCAGCCTATCATTGCCTTAGACTCATCCACGGCTACCGAAGCTCAAGGTAGTCAGCCATCGCTGCGCCGACTCTGGGCCACTTTGCTGCAATTGTCTCGAGAAGCGCTCAGGTAGTGCGGGCTGCTTGTGGCAGCCATCAAGCGTTCCTCCCCATAGAGCAATGTTCAACGAAACCGGGGAAGCTCCCAGTGGCGGCGTCATTCGGGTACCCGCCCGCATGCGACCCTAGCACATTGGCATACAAGCCGCACAATGGTATCAAGACAAAGGGCAAAGTGAACAAGGCAGAAACAGCTAGCCGCTAGTTTGCCATTCCCCCCCGAAGCGCCAACAGCAGCAGTAGCAGTGGCGGCAAGCTCAACCATATTGGTACACACATCGTCGTGCATGCGCAACAACCTTCAAATACTACGTGAATCGACCGCCCAAAGGTGCAGATATGTCGTGCAGGGCGAGATGGCACCCACTGTTCAGACTCCGCGGCAGTCACCAGTCCCCTACGCGTTAATTGTACATGCCGGTAACGGGCCAACATGCCCCATCCAGCAGGCCACTGTCCTCATTCGAATACAACAAGAGACATCCTGGGGTGCCGGGCAGTTCACAGTTGCTCGTTGGGGGTGCCTACTATAGCGAACGGTGGAAACGAATCAGGCAAAAGAACACCGCCTTAGCTACTGTAAGGCCATATTTTTAAAGAAGACAGCAAATTCCAGATAGCGTTGTAGAATGGCAGAGAAGAGTACGTGCTTCACTGGGAAGCCCGACTTCCGATCGGGCTTCACTTAGGAAAACCAAAAGGACAGGAAGCCGGATGCAGGGCAGCTGAGGAGAAGAATAGTCTCCAACCGATACAGCCACAAAATAACAAGCAATACCATGGTCTCATGCACCTTGACGCTCCACTGAATCAGCAACAGGGAATGTGTAGTCCGACAAGTAAGGTCCAGAAGGGAGGTAATAAATTCGAAGGCTGTCCCCGCGATCTTCCCCCAGCTTTAAGTCCCCTTGAACGTGTAACGGCGCGCCCGATACTTCTACATGCATTGCGAGAGAATCCGACCCGCAGATGATACAAGCATGCCGCTGAAGGCACACTGCTGATGTTGGCCAAGGCTTCTCCCACAGTACTCGAAAAAATGCTGTCCAGTCTAGCATTGACTGCTGAGTACTGTTCCTTTTGCAACCTACACGCTGCCACGCTTTATTGGCGCAACATATCACATTGAATCAAGCTTTGACGTGCTGGAATTGTGTCTTAGCTGTTTCTGGCGACAAATGGACCGGAGACTTCGCTCAATTACGCACAGCTTCTGCTGAAGCTCCAGCTGCACCTGTAGCAACTGGCGGCCTGTAGCCGATCCTGCCACGCGGCTGCAGGCCTGAGCGAACTCCTTCACTGTAGGCACCACAGACACCGAATGATAAGGAAAAGCAGCACTGGCGCCAACCCGAGAGCTGCGTGTCAGCGAAGGCAACGCCCGGAGAGCCTGAAACGCAACTCTCTGGGCCTTTAGATACACCCCTTTTGGACACCTGAAGAGTGCGAATTTGGAGTCATAGTGCATTGCTTTATCAAGGCCTTTAGGAAGGATTTAACCCTCACCTGTCACGAACTGAATGCCACGTTGGTGGTACATGCTCAGGACATCGAATGCCTGATAAAAAGGTATACGTGCCGCCTGAGGCCGCAAGGCAAGCAGAAAAACAGCTTCCAAAAAGTTAGGCTAGACACTGGATCAGAGGGAGGAAATGATGGCAAAAAAATTTGAGGTGAGCTATGACATTATCAAGCTAGGGCAGCGGCCGTCGCGCGGGTCATGTATTGTTATTTCTGACACGTTCGCTTCCGTTATCCGGATACATAAGCGATTAAGAAGGGAGATTCAACTGCCCGACAGACCTGCAGTGCGCCTTGAACGATTGGGTGCCGGAGAATGTCCATGGGCTGGTGGCCTCCTACCCTCAAGTATTTCACGCAAGTGCGGACGGTAATACCCTCAACCGGCACAGTCTCGGGGATGTGGGCCCTGACCTGGAGAGGTTCTGATTCAACTGCGCTTTCTGTGGACGGCCTTGCCGTGCTATCCTCGCTGGTAAGCCCAGTGAGCTTCCGTTCTAAAAGTGCACCCGCCGTGGCTACAGCTAACGGGGTCCTGGGGCTTTGCGAAGCAGAAGCAGCTGCAGCATTTATTACGCTACTGCCACCCGTGTAGCGCCCGCCGGTTGTCGTTTCGCCTTCTCGAGGAATCCCCGGAACAGTGCTGTCCTGAGTTGCGTCCCCCGCAGCCCAAACGCTGGGTGTGGGGTCTGATGACGCGAGTGCGTAAGTAGTACCCTGTGTTAACACCGTAGAGACAGCAGGGCGGAGGCAAACAAGGAAGGAAGTCTTTTCAAACGCTGACATTAACAGCTTTTCGTTGTACAGGTCCTTTTCAAGATCGTCCTTGTAGTTCGCCTCTTTCAACAGCCTGTTAGACATGTCCACGTAAGCATCCAGGATAATGCCTGAGGAACCAAAAATACCATGCCAGCTCAAACCTTAAAATGCAATAAGAGCTCATTCCTTAGCGCTATGTCGCTATCTCACGCCTACCATGCCGCACAGAAAATTCCAGCAATGCTTCATCACTCTGTCCAAATGAACCCCAAACCGTAAGGCTTGTAATCCATATGTAATTACCTACAGAGGAATAAGGCTAATCTGGAATTCTTGCACCCTAGCGTCATGCCTAACAGATGGATTGACTGCCAGTAAGCAGAGGCTGAATAACGCATTAGGGCGTACATGCTTAACACCAGTGAGTCGCCTACCTGTGACAATATTTAAAAGAGTCAGCGTTGTAAAGCAAATGTACCCCACGAAGAAAATTCTGCTGAATGGGTGCTTCTCTGCAGTCGCTGTGGCCACATTGTTCCAGCCTAAAGCCACAACCCTCGCAAAGTTGATACAAATATGCGGAGAAACAGGAAGCAGCGGCAAAAAAAGACGACTGTCCCTTTTTTCTTCATGCTACACATGTAACACAAAAGAACAATAGACCTTATAAGCAATGATTACCTTCAAGTGTGAGAACTGTGAAGAGCGTAAACATTGACAGCACCAAGTTGCCCCACAACAACCGCATCTCTGGGTCATCTTCATCCTGAACATCATGCACAGAAATCGAAAGGCCAGGAAAGATAAAGAGGCACCGAAATGCCGTCTCTAGACGGCATTTAATCTTTATATGCACCTGCCAATTTTTTGCCTAATTGGCGAAGTCATTTGCAGCGTCTCCGGCTTTCGTTCGCATTGATAGATTTATGAACACCAAATAACCACATTGCTGTATCTACCATGCTGCTCCTGTCTCGGCGATGCCCTTCCTGCATCTACTACAAATCGCGTCTGCGCCATTCTGCATCTACTCTTGAAAAGGCAAAATTTATGTGTGGAGACGTACATAGTAAGCCCAGGTGCAGAAGATGGCGCAAGTATATATAACCACCAGTACGAACAGAGCTGTCCACAGCAAGGAACGAAGACTGTGGAGAATACCTGCAAGGAAAAGCCAGAGCAATACCACGCGCACGTGCATTACAAATGTGTGCACCAGATGTGCCCCAATATCAACCAAAACCACATGCATACATAAAATTGCAACCAGTATGTACTTCTTTAAATAGTTACTGAATGCACAAGCCCTGAAATATGGCTGCACACACAATCCATTCAAAAGCGAAAATCTACATTACTACAGGATGCCCAAGGTGGAGGCCAGTGGCCAAAAGGCACACTATTGGGGAGTGAGCGACTCACTTCTCGTGAGGAAGAACAACTCCCTACAGGAAAATGCCAAACGGTAAACGCGCGTCAGCTGTATCGTATCCAGTGCCTGCATACACAACTCCCACCGAATTCCAAACCCTGGCCTTGGTGGCAGCCCCCGATGAACCATGAAGTTGGGGGCCCTTCGCTGAAGGGCGCGAGACCAAAGGGCTGCATCTGCCGAAGCACCAAGGCTAATGGAGCTCTTATCTTTGTAAAGAGTTGTGAGGCCAAGATCCACAAGGCTCTCCCATAGACAGACACCGCAGCACTAACTGCATTCCTGCCTGTTCAGGTACGCTTTGCTACTAACTCTGCACATTTAAATGCGCTTTATACAAAGCAGAAGCACACGCCTCACCACGAGCGCAATTTGTGCGTCTCCAATCGTGAAGTCGTTAACAATGCCGTCTGTCCTCTCCAGGGGATTTGGTTCAAAGACGCGGGTCCCCAAACCCCCAACATTCAGCAGAATGGAGACTCGAAGCGCCAGGGCAGCAAGACCCACAAGCTGCAGCGCAGTGTCAAAAAGGCACTGTTGATCCCGCAGGAACCGCCGCAAGCCGAGGGCGCGACACCGCAAGGCCGCTTCGCAAGAAAAGAAGCTCCATATCAACACATCAGCGCCAAACAAACAAACAAACGCCGTCTGCAAAATCGCAAACAAACAGATATGCTGATGCATATATGGAAGGGCAGGTATGTGTACAGTTCGGCAGATACGACGCAAGGACAACTGCAATCTCAATGGGCTCAAAAAGGCTGTGGTACCTGGTTTGCATTCAAGAATTACGGCATGTGGCTCCCCAAAAGGGAAGACGTAGCCAAAGTGAGTGAGCGAACCAATGTGCATGCATGTGAGAGAAAAATAGCAACGCACGTGGTTGGCGGGGGGGAAGTAGGTGCTAATTCCATACTTAATCGCACTGAAAACCACCATCAGTGTTAACAACATTCGGAAGGACGATAGGGCTATGCGGGACTCCTGAGAGACACAAACATGCGTCACACTCTTAGTTTTGTAAACTCTGGAGAGTCGGCATAGCCGTGCACCGCAGATGCTCGTGCATGTCACACAACAGCGCAGCTGCAAGCGGCTTGGGTTTGGGATGCCCGAACAAAACTACTACGCCAATCCGGGCGTCTCAGCGTGACGCTGCTATGACAGATGTACCGAATCCCCCTGGCTCCACGAATGCTTTCTGCAAGTCCCAGCTATCCCTCTGTTTTACGATGCTACCCCCCACACGGCGGCTCGCATTGGCCTCACAGGAGAGTTCACTCTGAATAGCCTTCTAAATTCTCTTTCCACTCCGTCGTCCTTTTCCGACTCAATGACCCAAAATGAGGTAGGCTGACCCCACTGCACTCCACCAGCAACGACTTGGCTCTCTCGATGGTGCTGATGATGCCGCAACAGCTGGTAAGGGCCTGCCGGCCGCGTTGCACCGCCAGGCAACAAACACCCGCAGTCCTCGCAGCTCGGCACCCTTCGGGGGCACCCAGGTACTGTGGGGAGTCCCAGAGGGCCCCCGTGGCCGGCAGACCCCTCGGCGTCTCGGCTGTCGATTGAGGCCGCCTTGCGCAGCTGACCCCATAAAGGGATGGTGCTCTGTACGACGGCGAAACCGCTGGGAGCGTTGGCTTTCTGAATTCCGCATGATGAACACTGGCCTTCCTCTTTTGCCTCATCCTTTTCAGGCTGCACGTCGCAGCCTTGAACTTCTGTGGACTGCTGGTCTTGTTGCTCTTGCTGCTTCTGCTGAGGCCCCCGGCGAAGGCCGGGGCTCTGCAACATCTCCAGCGCCTTCGGGGAAAGACTGTGGACTCCCACACTGCGAAAAAGGGGACTGCGCGGAGCCTCATTGCAAACTTTATCAATGGACGACCAACGAGTGTTTATCTCACAACTGCTCTCCCCGCTGCGGCTCCCACCTCTCCTGCTGCGTCCTCTTCTACTGCTGGAGCGGCAGGCTTTGCTGCCACGATGCTCAGAACCCTCTGCTCTTCTAAGATCTACACTGTGGCCTCGAGGGGATGTTTCTTCCCCTATAACCGGACACTTGTTTACGAGGGACGGGAGGACTGTAGGGGGCCCCTCATGGATACCGCAGCTGCAGTCCCCAGTAGGCTCCTGAGATATTGACCGATACCTCTCCACAGGTGGCTGCTTTAGCTCATGTATTTCCACAGATTCTGCTTCGGAAGATCCCACAGAAGATCTCCGCCGGCAGTCCCTCCTGCTCGTCTGTGGTGCACACCTCTGGTGCAATAGGCTCTGAGACAGGTTGTGGCGGGACGCGGATCCCCTGATATTACCTGGGGTGGGTGCCAAAGGGCCCTGCTGTCTGGGCGTTGTCGACTGAGGCATCTTGCCTAGCAGCAGCGGCAGCCTATGGGGGATCGTGTTGCTGAGCTAGAGCCCGCTGGGGCTGCTGGGGGCCCCTGCAGCTGTGGCTCAGAGAGCACTCCATGCGATATCAAGACGAGAGCCCAAATGGACGTGAAGCTGGGACCCCAAGGGCAGAGGGATTGGCTGGATGGCTGGAGGCTGTGGCGGTTCTACAATTCGTGCTGATACGCACGGGGCATCCCTCCGCACAGTGGACGATGCAGAGACCGGTAAGGCCCCGCGGTCATATATTTCGTGAGGACCGCAAAAGAAACACACTGCGGAAAGAAGTGGTAGAAGTGGGCCGCCAATAAGAGGAGACTCTGGTACGTGACGGTAGGCAAAGGCAGCGTCTAGCGTGCTCCCCTCAAACGGCTTCCGGTGAAAACAGACCGAAAAACCAACGGTGAAGTAGTTATTATAGTGCACTTATAAAATAGCATATAGGGGGTTGTGAGTTGTCCTCTGGAATATGGAGTTTGCAGTATGCAGAAAGACCTAGGGGCCCAGGGAGCAGACTGCACCGCATCGTGGGAACGGCGACTCCGTCTTGCGGCGGGAAGTAACAACTTGGTTTATTTCCATAGCACATATTTTCTTCTTACCAGAGGAAATTTCAGCACACTGTTTTCATTTTAGCCGCCAAAAGAAGCTTTGAGGGTTCCCTTGGCATGGGTTTGGAAGTTACGAATTCTGCAGCCTACCCAACTTGCCCATCGTTTTCTCGTTCGAGCCATCAAAGAGGGCCTCTTAGGGCTTCCCTCGTTGTTACTATTTCGAATACGAAATAGTAAATGACATTTAAGGGCCTTTTCTCTTGCTTGCTTCGCTGCGCTACTTTTGGCTACCTGCAATGCAGTATACAGCAGGCCCTGCAGTTGCTAAGGCATGTTGTCTCAAGGAAACACTGCCACGGCGACCGCAAAAACATGCTCCAATTTTGGAGCCCAGAAACGAGATAGCAGCCATGCACAGATACGTGTCTTTCCAACCACTTGATTAGCACTACTTTTCAAGGAAGTGCTGCTCCAGGTGTTCACTGCCCCTTGGCAAGTATACAGGTAGGATGTCTACCATCGCCCCATTCCGGAGGAGAACACTTCCGTGCTTCCGACTAATAGGACTTCAGAGCTCAAAAATTTTTATGAATAAGCCCCTCTGCGTTGTCAAAGATCCTCGCAGGGGGAAACATCACTCCAAACTCGGCAAAAACTCCACGGAAAGTTATCGAGTGTCTATCAAACGAGCTCTCTCCTGCCCCTCTCCACACCAATCAGAGTTTCCGACATAATTGGAGAGGGCCCACTAGGCTGTGCTTAGTAGCACGCACCCTTTAAGCCCTTCGAGCGTTGACATTTAGTTGCACATAACATTTTAGCGCGCACATACGCGACATTGTGCCATTTTTAATAAGGCTAGCAGTGTTCTGCAATGATAAGCACGAACATTCTAGCCAGTTAGTTTCTTTGCTAATGCGTTTATATGAGCAGTGTAGTAGAAAGTAGTTCGGGGTCACTGAGCCCGCTAAGCCCTCGGTTGGCTACATTGCCCTAGTCTCTCCGAATTATCAGCTCCTTTCGCTTACCCTTTTTGCCTCCTGAGAGGCTGAGTGAGCCAAAGCCAAAAACGGGTAGAGGGAGCAAGGAATGGTCTACGAACTCTGTCTGAATAACTGCCTGTTTCAGGGGTCCCACTGTATAACTTTGTACACGCAACAAAGATCTACGGCGTAGTGGGAACAATCTGGCATGTTTCCCGGAGAAGGTATTAACTTCGGAGCAGGCAAAATAATGAATGTGACTACTTAGGATTCGTATACAGCCCTGTTGCAAGCAAATGCTTATTTGGTTGCCTATGGAACTCGGCAAAGCACCTAGGGAAGAGGAAGCAGTGTCCTTTGGCCCAGATTACCTGTGGCTCTCTATCCAGGATACCATGGGTCGGGGAGTACCGTATCTGTGGACGCTTCCCAGTCCCTTTCCACAAGGCCTTTGCACGACCTATACTTGTGTTATCAATGTTCGCATGTAGAGAACCAGGAGCACAAAGAGCATAAGAAACTTAATGCATTGAGGATAGAATGCACCTTGCTAGACGAAGAGGATTTCATACTGGAAGAAAGAAGCAATGCTAAACTGCTGCACTCAGTTTTTACATATATTTATAGGGCTACTGAAATTATGAGTGTGGTTAGGCAAAATTGCACTGAAAGCCAATCACTGCTCATGCCTACCTCCTCACGCTGTGGCATCAAGCGACGTGTGGGTACATAAGGCGAGAATACTGAACTGCCAAATACACTACCGATGCGGACCATCTAGGGTTCCTGCACCTTTGCACAAACGGATTCAGGGCCAGTCTCATAGTGCAAAACTGAAAAGGACAGAATTTTCAAGTTTGCCTTGCAATTGGTACCTTTTTTTTCAGCTGATGTCTTCAAACGGAAGCCTCTCAAGGTCCCCAAATGTAGAATTCCCCAGCAGGTCAACTCCTACGGACTGGTGAATTCGCTCTTCATCTTTGTCCACAAATGAAAGCGGAATCAAGAGCAAATGTGAGCTAATTTTCATTTCAGTTTACCCTCACCGTATATATCCCGTCCTGCAGTCCTTGTTGGATATCTTGTACGTGCACCACACATATTCCTCTGCCCGAGTTTCCTCAATAGCGAATTGCAAGCTTCATTCATTCTGCCGATGACTGCAGCCCAGAGTGGCTGTGACAAATGGTTGTTGATGTGAATGAAGTAACTCGCCTGCTGCTTTGCTACGACCTTCATCCAAACGATACATATAAATGCTTTTTGTTATAACTGGAAGCCCCACGCTAGTTGGGATAATCAGCACCTTTATGGCCCTAAGGAGCACTCTAGTTAGTGCTGCGTAGTCATATTGCGCCAGAAGTCTTTTTGTAAGGTGACAGAGCAGCACAGTCCAAAGGGCACAAGTTCTAAAAAGGAATCCACGCCAGGGGGTCTCACGCACCACTACAGGATCTATCCAACGATGCAGCAACTGCGATAGCATGCCATTGTCTACCACAACTCCTTTCCAAGTACTCGAACTGTTGTTGCTAAAGTCAGAAAAAGAGGAATGAGACACAAAATCGACAACATGGGTTCTGGGGAAAGTTCTGTTGGGTCCAGCAGCATCGGGTCAGTATCAAGTGAAAATTGTGCAGTCATATTCTCTCTACTCGAGTTAAGTAGAGGTACACAGACTGTTCCTGATAGGCGTAACATAGCTACTCGTGTTCGCTAATGTCAAGGTCTGTTGGGGCTTCTGTTTACCTTTCCAGGTTGTTGTTGCCAAATCTTTGCCTGATCTTGAATGTGTACAGCTTATGAGACACATTATAACTGCTAACAAGGCGTCTGCTTTTAACGCAATGTGCCTCACTTGAAATCTGAGGCGTCTAGCAGGTTTCGACCTGTTTGCAAATATTTTCATCTATGCTACATTACCTCCGTCGCATTCTGCCTTCTCCTGTTGTCATCTGTATGCACATCATTTTCGCTGGCTATGAATACCTCTCCCTGTCTCTGCTATGATGGATTCTTAGGAAAATCATCGTAAGAGGACAGGTAGATGCCCTGCCCTGTATCTGTCGGCTGCTCTGGAAAGGTTGAGCAACATTTTGGCACTTTTGACTTCACTAGCCCAGCTTAATCAAAGACTAAATGTATGTTCGTAGTTTATTGCAGGGTAGTTTTAGCTCGATACAAAACGTAACCTTGTGTGCGTATGGAATCGTTGCTCTGTGTAACTGGCTCTGATTGCTCAGGCTACCGCTTAAACGAAGATCTTCATAGGCAGATGAAGAGATAAACGCTCAATACAAGCTCAATAGAAAGTTATTGAGTGTCTATCAAACGATTTGCCGCTTTCCCCTGCTGACGCTACCCCGAGTTCCCGATATGAGGGCAGTGGGACCACTACGACACGTTTGACGGCGCCGTCTAAGCAGACCCAGCGTCCACAGCCAGCTGCACGGCATCTAGCACACACAGATATACACGCACTGATTAACTATCCAGTATGGAATAAAGTTTATCTCATTGGAATCCTTATGTTGAGCGACACAAGCTCAGCAATTTTCATGGGCTCCCTATGAAGAGAAGGAGCTACTCCACTACGGACAAACAGTAGCAGGATTCTAGAATTTCATTCAAACTTAGGGGCACCCAGATGCTCGCACACGTGGCTCTGCTGTACTCTAGCAAAGTAGTGCATCTCCAAGTGGACAGAAAGGTCCGATATCTAAGGCTCCGCCCATGCTCCACTGCATGGACGAAGAGAGGATTCTGATCAATGTGCATGGGTCTCTATGGGTCATATGATGCAAAGAAACAACAAACAGGAAAACACCTCCGGTCTCGAAGCTCCGCTGGACCATTGAGAACGCACGGCAGCAACGGCGACAGCAAATGCAACATCAACAACAACGCAGTGTATGCCCGTATGCTTATCTCATATCAAGGTTTTTTTTTCCGTAAATGCCTCAGATAGCCGTGCGCCTTCTGAATGTTTGCGGAGGGGCCCCCTAGCGCTGAATGGGACAGTTCCTGACCGGGGCCCTGGTGGTACTAAGGGCCCCCAAAACAAAAGTAAAGGGTGTATGTCCCCAGCTCCCTCTCCCACCCAAATAAGCCAGTATCACCCCTTCCACTTGTAATTGAAAGCGAACTAACTCCTACAGTGCCAACTGTGTAACAAAACACACACATATACACACACAACGCCGCAACGGGGGGCCCCCAAATTTATCGGTGCTCCCTAGAGGCCCCAGAAGACGCTGCAACAACAATAGGAGCGCAAGTAGGACCAGAAGCAACCATACTGCATTTGAATGAACGTTACTGCCCACATACTGGCTGCAACCGCCAGCAGTTCGGACAGCGGCCTAACCAATGGTGGGGCGAAGCGCCGAGTGCAGCAGCAGAGATGCGCAGCAGCAATTTCTGTCACAGCTGCATTGCGAGCTGCCCGTGCAGCAGGAGAGGCTGATTGTCCAGCGGCGAGTCTACCAGTGTGAGGAACTACTGCTGCTGTACACTTGCCTTGTTGCCACTGCTCATGGTGTCTCCGAGGATAAAATGTTGCTTATTCAAGCTCTTCCCATTCATTAGTTTGCTGATGCGTTTGCTGTCTCTGTGGGCCCCTCTGTAAATAACACGCATGTTGAGCCTTTGCCCCTATTTTGGGGGCCCGTCTTTACGTACAGCTCGTGGAAGTGGCTGCGCCACGTTTGTTACTCATGCTGCACTTATACAGTGGACGCTGTTGTGAATAATTCAGCATGGGAAGGAGAGAACATTTTCTGCTTCGGCGGGCGCCTGATGACGGGACCAGAGCCGTTGCACCTTGCAACATCTGTTCTATTGCTGCTGGGGCCTTGCCTCGTGTACTACCAGGCAGTGTACGCAGACCCACCCACTTCCACACTGTCTACTGTAGCCCTAATGATGTTGCTTTTGGTGCTCCTCCAAATGCTGCCGCGCGGTTGCTGCAGCTGCTGTTCTTGATTCTGGAATTTGTATCGACTTTGCGTTGCGACTGCAGTTTGCCTCTGTTAGCACCAGAGCGCCAATTCGCGTGCAGCACGGCAGTTGTTTCTCAGTTGGTCGTTTGCCTTGTCCTACTCTTCATCGTTGCCTTCACAGACCCTGGCATGTAGGGCAACCTACTATTTTCAAGTTGTAGGGTTAGAAGTGGGGAGGCTGCTCCTCAGAGCTGACGTCTTACGCCTCTGAAAATGATGGGCATGAAGGACTGGAAGGCATGGAGTGGCTTTGTTTGTTGTGGTGTCTGCAGCATTCCTCGGGGCAGCGGGGAGCAGCGTAGGTGGCATTTTCGGCTAGACGAGTACTCGTGTTGAGAGATTGTGGCATCAACGTGTTGCATATGGTTGGGTTCCCAGCCGTCTGTGAGAGTCTGAGCACTGCACACGGGTGCGTTTTCTCTACAGTATACCTTTAGGGGAATATAAACTGTCTTGCTGTGTAGGCTTGTCTGTTGGGCTTTGTTTGGGCGCAGTTGAAAGAGCGAAGGAATGCATTGTGAACGGCCATACCATCAGCCTCAAGTGGTGCTGTAAGCTGCAGTTCATCTCCATTCAAGCAATATGTTGTTGTCACTGATGCTTTGAGCCTTTACCTGGTTTCCTGGCTCGTGCCACTAGTGTGTTGGTTTCATGCACCCTCACCCACCTAATTCCTCTTATTCTCCCCGACCTCCCAGTTCCAACTATTTTCTGTCGATAAATATCTGCCCTGAACCCTGTGTCTGCTTGCCTGATTGCGTGTAAGACGAAGAGCCCGGAGACATTTCGCGTTGCCTTGTTGGCTGGTCTACTGCTGAAAGGCGGGCGGAGTCATCCCCTCCGATTCCGTCTTGGTAGATTTGCGATTACTGCTATTGCGCTTGCACATGTTTGCTCCTGCAGCTACCTGTAGCATCTTTCGACCCCCGAGGGCTAAACACTGTTTTGTTTGCAACAACTGTGTGGCTTGCTTTGACCACCACTGTCCCTGGTATGCTGCATGAATACCATCTGCACGGATTGCAGTTCCTGCCGAGCTACGCACCGCTGCGGCAAGATGCCATCGATTTCGAGTACAGGGTTTGCTGTCGCAGGAGTGACTCGTATTCTTCCCGCATAGTTTCCTCTGCATTCAGCAGCTACGTTTGTTCTTGCTACCTTTGAAGACTGTATTTTTGTATTTGAGCGTACAAGTAGCTCTAAGGGGATGTTTGGCTCTTTACCCTTTCTATTGAACAACGAGGTATCCTGTCACAAACAGTGTGAGAAACTTTGTGAGTGAAAACCCAGGAGAATCAGTGTGTGCATGTGGGGGCTAGGAGTTTGATGTCATACGCACTCATATTGTTGTATCAACTTCTAGCTTTGTCCCATATCGCGCACGTGCCTGTTGTTTTCTTTATTTCATTTGCATACGACTTGTACTTAGCGTGTCTGTTTTCCCTGTGCTTGATGTGCACACTGCAGGATATCGAATTGCGTAGGGCTGAGAAATAGGCGGCCTTTCTTTGTGTTTATTTCGTTCTGCACTACCCTATGCATCACCCTTGCTGTCTCTGCGACTCTCGCAGCCTTCGTAAGCAGCATCCAATCATCCGGTTATATCTATCCGATTTCGTTCCTCTCCGTATGTTCTTGTCGGTGCCTTCACAGCGACTAAGATCGAGAGGGAGAGAAGCTGCGTCTCTGCCCCACGAAACTCCGGCTTTGCCTGCTGCTTGCGCGTGGCTTTTGTTGTGTGCGTTCTTATATGCATTATTTGAGTAGGATTTGTTTGCCTGCTTCGGTTGCTGTCTGTGATTGCTGCTCAGGCTGAAATGGAGCGGGCGCATCTGCCTTCTGAATTTCGATCCTGGTGGCAAATCCTTATTACCCGCAAAGCCCTGTGAGCCAGGGGCCTTTATTTCGCCTTTATAAGTCTTATGTTCAAGCCCTTCACTACTTGGTATCCATGATTCTGGCTTTACTTGGTAATCGCTTACTGCGACATACCCAGCTACCTGTATTTCCTTGTTCTTCGCTATCCTTCGTCCGCCACCACCTGCCAGTCACGCTGCTTATTTCCCCTCCCGTCCTCCCCAGCAACTAAACATAATGTACGATTCATGCATTATTGTTTGCTGCTGTACACCTCAGGGGAGCGGAGGTCTTCATTTGCGGTTTGGCGGCCTTCCCTCTCCTCAATTTGTGCGGATTTAATTCATTCCTAATCACCCAGAACCTTACAACTGCCGAAGAGTTTCGCCGGCCCTATGGAGAGAGAAACCCGTTCTCGGCCGGTAGGACCTAGCAGTTAGGGTGAATGTCCACCAGAAATGCGGAAAACCGCGTGCAACCTCCGTCGCTCATTGCTTCAAGCACGCATGTAGAGCAACATGGTTCGTTTGGACATGCGTCGACTCCCGGATGCAGGTTGGAAGCTCAATTGTTTCCGCTTCTGGTGCACCAGGACAGAACCAAGGTAAGCAAACAAGGCGGACTGCTACCCATAAAAGACACTTCCACTTACCTTGTCTCGTACCTTGGCCCCCTAATTCCTGTACAGAGCATCTGCCCGCCATTCCGATGTGGAGGAGTACGTACGCCCACAAACGGGTACAGGAAACAAAGGCAAAAATTCGTACGAGTCACGACAAGGCCCCAAAATAAATTGCACACTCCCTATGCCGCTTGCTGCAGTGCCGTGAACTTTAGGGCCCTCGAGGACCTCCGTCCCCAAGGATTTAGCGGACCCCCAGACCCGTCAGATTGGCAAGGGATTACACAGTCCATCTCCGCGGCATAGACCCACAGCACCACTCGCACCCGAGGCGACTTTGCACTGCACCACTGACGCCAGGCGTTGAACGTGTAATATATTGATTCGGAGCAGACTGCGCTCGAGCCAGACTCGGCTATAAAGTGGTAGAAACTACGAAAAAGCGCAAATCCTCTGATCGTTCCTTTTATCCCAACTCCCCCCTAATGCGCAATCCCCACTAGGCTACCAACAAAAACTAGCTCCCCCAATAGAAGGCAAAACCTTTCATCAGGCTCAATGCCTGCTAACCCCATATGCTCCCCAAGGGTCCGCTCCCGGAGCATCCTTCAAACCAGCATGCGGGGCGCACTCCAGCACCGAACCGTTAAGGCCATAACTTCAAATGCAACGGGCACCATCAGAACCGTCGAAAGCGCCCGGAACGGAACCGCAGTCGACGTTACATCAAGATATACCAGAGGTTTCTACGACCCCTTGCCGTGAGAGTTCGCGGCAGAAGCCAGGATGCTTTGGACATTATTTTTGCGCCCACAATCCCCCCGCTGCCACTACACAAAAAAGTGGAACAGTAGCGCAGGCGCCAAAGCACCCACCGTCTCAACGCACGCACCACACTGCACCCTAGAGCTCGATTACAGCCAGAAACCGGACACTCCCCAGACCCCACATCCACAAGGCAATATTAGCAACGATGCAGTGAATGAAACCACTTTGTCGGGCTCCAACAAAGCCCGGCACTGAGTTTGCTATTAAGTACGCCATGCCAGGACACTGTGAAACACAGCCACAGTACAATCTGGCATGTCCTAATTCGCAAAAGAGTGAGAAACCACACCCCTCCGCGACTCAACGCATGCATTGGCTCCGGATGAAACCGTTCGCACAAAACACAAACGGCGGCAAACCCCGAGACCCCTGCAGCTCTTTGCAGAACCACTAGCCAAGAGATATACCTAGATTATTTAAAACACCCAAACTGCTACTTTGATTCGCATTTTGTGCCAGAAGCAGCTCAGATATCTGGCCCGAATCGATCTGTGGCATGCCAGTTGCATCATCTGTGGGGGGGGACCCCGCAACAGAAGAGAGGCAGCTGTCACTTTTGAACCTACCGAGAAAAGGCACAAATCATCATCGCTGCAATAGGAGTATATTATTTGTTGCAGTCTTCAGGATTAAGAAGACTGAAGGACGGATGCTGTAACAAACAACAAGCAATCTGATGGCTTAGCGTCGCGCTGTGCGGGGAGAGGTGCATGCAACGCCTTGTAAGCCCAGCCCCACAAAACCTGCTGTACACACTACAACACGCTTATCGTAAGGTCTCTTCTTGTTTGTTGTTAGAAGCCTCCTCAAAAAGACTTCGAGAATAGGGTAGATAGCAAACCCATGGGCCCGTGCCAAAATATGCTAAATTCAAGTTTTCCTGCGTGTGGCGATCAAAGGAACATCCTCGTTGTATATTGCTGTTCTCCTGGCTAGAGAGAACAATAGTTACCACTGTTCTGACAGGAAACACGAATATATGCAAGAAATATTCTTTTCGTCTAGCCTCAAGCTGCAGAGGGCGTTTGGCCGTTGAGGCTGTAGCAACACTAGTAATACTTAGTTTAGAATCAATTTGAACTATTGAGTAAGTACTAGGCCTATAAGTGCATTATGTAGAAAAGTGAGTTTACATCTCAGCACTAAGGCACCCTGCGCAGCTGGGAATCCATGGTGGGACTACCCAAAGTGCTCACCAATGTGCATGCTAAGCATCCTACACCCCTTATGCCGAAGCCCCTTGAAGTGAGGTCATGCATTTGGTGGGGTTCTTGGTAACAAAGAATAATACCCCTTTTTAAAAATTTGGTACGCTATTGGGGTAGGATCTGCATATCGAGACGATAATAGCAGTTCTACAGTGGCCTACTGGAAGGCGAGTCAAGTAATTTGGGCATTCCAGATGAAGTATCGTAAGGGGAGAAAGAAGTGGACAGGAATGACCCGAAATTACGTGTCAAGAAATGCGCACAAACAGAAAGACACGGAGTTACAGGAAGAGAAGCCGGATAGAGCGGATCGAGTGCCCTAGGCCCTCTACCACTAAACTGGCCTAGTTTTAAAGGCTTTACTACGTGAGTCAAGTACTCCTACGCTCAATATGCTGAGAAAGAGGTTCATCCCCTCACTATACAATTATGCAGTGTGATCCTCTCCGTATTGTCACTGTGTGAGATTGTAGGAGAATTTGGACTTACTGTGAGGCCGTAGCTATTTGCTCTCAATCTGCCTTTGTTTCCTATCTACAGTCATCCTGGGAGACGGGAGCCAAGATAGAGGAGCAGATTTTTGATAGCGGTCCTGGCACTTTCCAGGAGGCTATGGCGTGATTTTGGTTGCATACGTCCTTATGAAAACCCGTGGAGGAGTTCTGCACAGGCGGTATATCGGCAAAGAAAGTAGAAAAGCGTTGAGGTGCATAGGATTACACACAAATAGCCACAAATAGCAGTCACACTTGCGAATAAAGAAGGGCGCTCTGCCTGGGAGACACCATACGTATGTTACTTGCATATCTCCACTTTCTCTAGGAGAAATGGCCATCCTGTCTGCTTTACAAGATTGTATTAGTTTTGCTCCACTAGGAACTACGTTTTCTCAGAACGTTAAAACCTGATAAGAATTAGAAACCGGCCCACTTGGCATGCTGATGTTTCTGGCTCCTACAGGCCGCTGGAGGCACGCAAAGGACATAAAACCCATTTTCCACTTCACTCATTTGCATTAAATCCTAAACGTAAGTATTCGCACTTTCTATCTTTTTGTACTAAAGCATTCGCTGCCTGAAGTTTCCTTATTCCAAAGCTTTGTTTAGGATGCTGCCATTCGCGCTACATCTGAAGCGTCTGACTTTGACTAGTGAGATTTTGATGCCAGCTAGGTCAGGAATATCTACTCGTGATGTTTCCCCATGCGAAACAGTGCTTGTCTGCGTCTTCAGTTTCTGTGAAATCTGCCATCTGTATCTCTCTACATGGCTCTCTCATTGGCATCCAGCGGGATGCTGAATGTTTTGGCAGAGAGGCCCCACATTTTCGTTTGCCAGCCTACCTGATGCAGCTGCGAGTTCCCGTAGGGTAAGCTAGTCTAGTTAGCAAGAAAAGACGAGGCAGCAGTATGCTGCTGCTTTGAAATTATTTTAGGTCCTTGTGTTGCCGTCTGCGCGCTCTCATCTAGTTCTCCATGGCCGAGGAGTCAAGAGGCACTTGTTGGCCCTGCGGGACTGTGGAAGGAGTCGGAGTTAAGAATCAATTATGAGGTCATGAAGGACACATTACAACGGAAGGCAAAATCGAGAATCAAGATACGGAATGTGCGGCAAAACAGGCCACAAATGGATATTAAAAAAACCGAATAGGAAACGAATTGTCCACGCGGTTGCCCTGAAGAATTCACCATCAAACTGGGACTGGGGACTTCCCTACACGTGCAGGCCTTTCGGTCGCCTCCGAATTAATCTTCATGACGCGTGTTGGCTCCTTAAATCGCCCCACCTGTTATTGTCGACACTTTTCACCTTTTGCTGAGCACCGCTAACTCGAGGCACCATTTCGACAAGAACACAGCAGAGAACTGCAAAGGTTGAGAATACTCAGGGAATAGCCGTGCCTTAGCAAATGCTGTCTCCCAATGAATACTGCGTTTTTCAGGCTCTCCCAACGATGAGCAGATAAAACGTTTTGGGGAGAGCAGCTTCCAATGATGACATTGTTACAACGTAAGATTCATGCTAGAAGGCTTCTATTCCTTCCATCAGGAAGCAAACACGCAGAACCTCCCGTGACGATGGATGATGAGCAAATACTGCGAAGTGCAGTCTTCCTGTAGTAGCATTCGAATGTCGTAGCGAGACCTTAAAAACAAATGGGCGCTGACGTAGCTAGGCAGGGTGCCTATATGTTGTCGACTGTCAGGCCGAGTGGAGCCAGTACATTCCGCATTGGATTTTGAAGCTGAGATGCATCTTTATTATTCTAAGCAGCCAAAAATTCCTGAGGAAAAATCACGCCTTCCCCGTCACTGTTGCCGATATGGCTGCAGCGGAAGTCTGCTGGGTGGCTGCCTCGGAATTGTGCTCGTGCAGTTGTCGTTTGCAAGATACCGCGGGTTTGCATCGCCTTTCAGAAGTAAAAGCACGATCAGTAGCACGCTTCGGAAAACTCTAAAGTACGAAAGTTATTGTTGCGAACTTTTGCAGTTTGATGAGGTTTGGAATATCTGTCTGATTTCCGTTTGTACCGACAGTCCCCCCTGAGGTACTTCGCTCACAAATGCGTCCTATGATCTGCATATTTAGAAGCAGGGGACCCCAGAACAATGAGCACGGCAATGTATCCTGAGTCGCAGATGAAATTTGTGGCATGGTGTTGAAAGATGGTGCTGCAGGTGTTGATGCCAGCACAAGGTCCATATTGGATCAGCGACCTGATTGTTGTTATTGTGATGTCACCTCACCTTAAATGCACTGAGCATTCGAGAGATCAGAGAAGGTAAAAGCCTGCTCTGCCGATGGCCTGCAAGAATGCTCTGCAGAGTGGCCAAAGTCGCACTCCAGAACAGGAGCCAGCCTATGTGCTTTGTTTATCAAGATTAATGCAGGCTTTGTGTTTGTGTTGTGTGTGCATCGCCTTGAGATGAAGTACTGGCCTGCTCTGCATGCCTTGTTCCGGTACCCACCTGGAAATAACACTTTCGCTCTTACGTGGCAATTGAGAGAGGATAGAAAACACATTCGATAAGGAATGGGGCTTACTGTCACCTATCCAAATTTCGTATTCTTATGTCCAGGGCACCAGCTAGCAGCTGGAGCGGCGCAGTCCATATGCAGTTTTGTCTTTGCAAAGGACGAGGGCTAGTTGTACACTTGCGAGACTGGGGAAGCTGTACTATAGGAACACTACCCTTCAAGCACCCAGCGCGTATAAATGAACAGATCAAACACTCCAAACGGTACATGCAATGCTTCAGGCAAGTGGAACGGCATCAGTTACATTTTTCAACAATAACAACATATGGTTCGCTCGCTCCAATGCTACTTTGAATGCTTACAGTTAAACTTCATATGCAAATCATGAGAAGCTGATGAATATTTGAGGTGGTATTCTGAGATTTTTTAGTCGAGGAGTAAAACAGTAACAATTACTTCATTCATGCAAAGCAAGGGCACCTGCTGAGACCAACAGATTCTAGCGTTGCTTACATGGTTGTTTCTGCCGCGGACAGTTCTCTCTCTAGCTACAGGTGTAAGTGCCTCCATGAGACACAGCTGGCTGTCACAACTCCCCATCGCTTTAGGACGGGGCAGACGCATAAGTCTTCAGGACACACGTTATCTCTTGAAACGTAAGTGCTACGTTACCCGCAAAAGATTAGCGCGTTAGAGCGCGGCCTTATTGGTGTGGCATTCCTGCTGCGATTGTTAAGAAGCATAAAGTGGTAGAGATTCTGGCAGTTTGACTCCACGCGCCAGATATTCGCAGCAGCTGTGCGGAAAAACACACAAGCTTATCGGGACAGCAGCTCTAGTAGCAGCACTAGTTGGGCAAGCAGTGCGAGGGCCACGTCAAGAACAGTAAAATGCGGGTCTCAGTTCTAAAGCAAATAAAATCAATTCGCAATTCAGTAATCCGCCTTGTGTGTATTTTCGTCCGCCCAACAAGACCGTCGAACCGCTTTACAGTATCGGATGTGTGTATCCACGGTCAGAGTACGAGTCAGTCGGCGATAGCGTCTGGTTCTGGGTGCCCTGCTATTTGCACGCTAGCCGCCGCATCGGCAGTAAGAGTAAAGGCTCAAAACATGGCGAAAATGGAACTGATAGCACAGTGATGTTTCAGCAGCATAATGTACACTAGTGGTCTAAAAGCAAAGGCGCTTAAGCTTGCATTTCAGCTTAGCATTTGAGACGTAGAGTTCAGGGCTTAGGTGAGCTCTGCCATGACTTTTAGCTGTCAAATACGTAAGCTGAGATCCAAGCTTTTTAAACCTCTGTAAGGAGCCAAAGTGCTCTAGTCCCACGTCAATATTTAGTCGCTATTATAGCCACCTCCTTTGTTCCTGCGCCACGGGAGAATGATGCCCTACCCTAAGCACCCACAGTACCTTGAGAATGTCCCCAGCAGTAAACCCAGACATAGAGGATGATTTCTTGTGATATATATGCATGTTTGATTATCAAGCGCCATTGCAGCACAAAATCCTTCAGTGACCACTGACGCCACGTGCCCTTGCGTGCATGTGGGGCAATCGTGCTGAACTTTCGAAGCCGCCGACAGAGGAAAAGAGGATCACCAATGATAGCGAACGAGGAATGGAAAGTGAGGAAGCAGGTTTCAAGCAGGTGCAGTAGTACGCAAGATGCGCTTGGGCAGCGAAGCAGAGATTTGTGTATTGGTGCTATGATTGCGTGACAGGCTCTGCAAAGGAGCCCACCTTTCCCTGTCTTCCAATTGACTATCAATTATCTACAAAAGTGCGAGAAGACAAGAAAGCAATAGAAACTGAATCTTATAATAAAGATAGGGTTAGTAAGTCTTTAGTGGTGGCTCTTGCTTGGCCCAAGTGACGATTGAGAGACCATCTCCAACAGGTAGCAGTACCTTCATAGAATGCACACACCGACACAGTCCTTTATTCTACTGATGTAGATGTGCGTCAAATGACTACTGGCAGCACAACGTTTAAGATTTATAGTTCAACAACATGCGCATTAAATGGAATGAAGGCTGTCGAGAAGGTAAGAAGCGCACTGCTTGAGAGTCGAGCAGAATGCGACACCATTCTGCAGGCAGGAGGCGATGCGGTTAAGCAACTCACGTGGAGAATACGAGAATCCTTTCGCAAAGCGTCTCTTAGGGCCTTCATGTCCTCAGAAATCCTATTGTACCTCTTTGCCTTTGCAGAGTCTCCTTCGGTGTCAAACTCGCTCCACCAGGAAGGCCTCCTGCCGTCCTGTCCCCTATGCCAAAGAGTGTTGTCAATTACAAGGGCCCCTTCTGGAGCCAGCAGGGGCCGTTGAGGATTTAGAATAATCCTAACATACTCAGCGTATCTTCTCTTTTCCGCATCCAGGTAGATGAGGTCAAACCCTCTTTCTGGAGGTCGGAAGACCCGCATGCCTTCCGGAGAAGACGGGCCGTCTAAGATTTTCCCTGAGCCTGCAGTGGAAGACCGCAGCAGTTCCAGCGCATCTGCTTCGATCACATGAATCAGACTGCTCCACGGAGAAGCGTTGACGAGATTGCGTGCTGCTGACGCAGCTCTGGGGTCCTGCTCTATGGCGAAGAGACCAATGCAATCTTTCCTCTCTGCCTCCCCGCAGGCCAGGCCTTCCGCTAGAGCAAGGGCTGCACGGAGATTACACATAAACGGCAGCAGCACAACAATACCGGCAGCAGCACTAGCAGTAAGAACTGGAGGTATAATCATGAAGCACATAGAATGGTAAAATATCTAATGCAGAACGAGTGCTCGAACGCCACAGATGGGGGGTAGGGACGAGGCAACACCGATGCACTTTAATACAGCTGTAGGGGCCCTACAGGAGATGCCCACGAAGGCTCCGATCTCCAGGATTGACCGGGGTCTCTGGAGTCTGCTGATGGCTGAGAGGATGCTAGACTGCAAGTGCCCCGACCAAAACTGCGGGCCATCTTTACCAATCCCAGTTAGGCTTTCAGCTGTTTGCCGCCCCTGCTCGAGCAGAGCTGCATGCAGTGCTGAGGGAGACGACGCATCAGCCGCCACTCTGTGGCTCCATTCTCGCCAGTCCTCTCGGGGATCTCGTGATAAACTATCTTCCACGCTGCCACGAAAATCCTCATCAGGGGGACCATTTGAGTCCGCTGTATCAGCAGAAGAATTATGTGCACAAACGCAGTGGCTCGCACAGCCCAACCAGTACGCCATCGTTTCACCTCTTCCCCGAGATCAGTGTTTGAAACCTATCGAAAGGGCTTGCACTAGCTGTGTCAAAGCTAATATAGACCACATTAAAGAATAAACTGGCATACGTGGTGGAATGTTGGTTGCGGTGCCATGCTTGAGAGCCGCTAAGAGCTGCTGTGCTCTGGTGGCCCATAGTCCTCTTTGTTGCATAAACCTGTTGTGCGTGTATCTGGCTTGCATGCGCCTTTGTCTTCGTGCGTGGTTGTCTCTGTCTTTTTGTCTCGCTCCTTCTTCGGCGCAGGCTGAGGAGCAGTAGATCCCGATAGAGGAGCAACATGAAGCACATATGGCCATTCGCCGGCCGCAGCTTCTGTTGCTGCAATTGGAAAGGCGCCCCGTGGGTCCATTACACAGGTCACACTGAGCCAACATGTCTGCAGTTACTTCCTGGCACATCCGATGGTCAAACACATAATTGCTTCCCACAAATAGGCTTTCCGGAACCGAGGCTTGTCCTTCCGTTGCTGAGGGCCCTCCCCCTGTCTGTTCCTCCTGTTTGCCAACTATTGTGAAACCTGCATCCCTGCTGAGCGGAGAGGCAGCAGGTGCGAAGTGTCTGGGAGCCGAGGGCCCTGCGTCCAGTTCAGCAAGTTCACCTATATCTGTAAGGCTCTCCCCGCGCAGGTTCTTGACAAAGTTCTTATATGCCAGGATGCCCCCCTTCAGGCGAGTGACACGCGGGATTCCCAGGACTTGCCTCACAAATGCCCCGGCCTTAACACAACGGATGCCCCCTGTGCAGTACATCATCACCTCCACGTCCTCCCCACTGCTGCTGCATCTGCTGCCCGGAACGCATGAGTCTCTTCCATGGGGCAGCTTCACCCCAGCCCTCAACAGCGCGGCTTCGAGGGGGCCACCAGGAGAAAACGAATCTGCAAAGGTTGGGGTGTCTACGCGTTCAGCGCCCTTGAAGTGGCCAACAGCGTACTCGCTAGCGTTTCGCATATCCAGGAGCACTAGCTTTCGTTTTTGCTGCTGTTGTGGTTGCTCTTGTTGTTGCTGTTGACTTTGCTGTTGTTGCTGCTGCTGCAGCATTTCTCGCACTTTCCGATGCCAGATCGCAGGCTCGACTTCTTCTCCGCAATCTTCCCAATTCAACGGGGCATCAAAACCATCCCTGAGCACCTGTTGCCGAGTTCTTATGTGCAAAGCATCGAAAGGAGGGGTCTTCCAATACTGATCAAAGGGGACAAGACAGTCGAGAGTCACCTGCAGGCCGCTCGTTAGCCCAGGTATCCGCTCCATTTCCGATGTCATGCAAGGCAGCACCACTGAGGGGGCAGCAACTTGCGCGTTGAATCCTTCTGGAGCAACATATACCCTACCAAGAACACCTCGAGGTCCCCAAAGGGCCCTTAGCAGCTCGGCAAACGCTGAGGGAGACTTCACCGGGAAGAACTTGTACAAAGACAACAACTGATAGGGAGGGGGGTTCTCGTTGTCACTATATGTAGGCCCCTTAGGGGCTTTCATTTCTCCCAACGGGGGAGGGGGAGGGATAAGCACTGTAGCTTCATTCATGGCAAACGATAAGTCAGGCAGTGAAGGCTTTATCTGGAGCTCCAGAGAGAGCCTAGGGCCCCTGGGTAGGCGCAAGATGCGTAAGACTGAAATACACGAGGCCCACTCCGCGCTGTTCATCGTACCATCGTTGCTGCTCTCATCGCTACTGAGGGCAGCACTATTGTTGGCTTTGCTGCTGCACGCAGAGGCGTGCGCATGGCGATCGTATTTTGTGAGAAGAGGCCCGTAGTGTTCCTGTAGAACCCTCAGGACCTCTTCATCGGAATTGAGTGGCAGCGACGGAGGAGTAGGGTCTCCTTCTATGACCTCGGATGCCTGGCCAACTGCAGCATGCTGGTCAGAGGTTTGACTAACCGCTTGGTCAGAGGGCTGCATTGTAGGGGGGCTCGCCATTTTCGGTTTTGCCACGCGAGCCACCAGCTGCATGGGGGCCCCATAACACGAATTGACCCTCCACTTGAGGGCACGGCATACAGCCTGCTTTAGCGCCTCTAGCAGGGACTGGCGCAGAGGCCTTGTATCCCCAGCTGTAGGAGGCATAGTGGGTTCCTCTTCATGCCGAGGGTCATGAGTGTCGGCCGGGGAGTTTGCAGTCAACTCGATATTGTGATACGCCTCGGCAGCTCCATGGCCACCGAGGGGCCCTAGGAGACACAGAGGAAGAAAGACATGACGCTTCTGAGTTTTACGTGACAGCCCCAGGGCCTTTTGCGTCTCCGGTGCGATCCGCACCTCCACAGGCACAACATCAACTGCTTCTGTCGGCGGCTTTGTAATACTGGGGGGTTTGGAGGCCACAAGTCCTTCTTTCCATCCAACAACCACCTTAGTGCCCTCATCATCTGCTCTAAGTATCACACAACGAGGGCAATTCAAAGATGTGCTAGTCTCCTTTCTGTCGTTGTTCCTGCTGCAATCGCTGCTGACTGCCTTAAGTGGCCGTGCAAGGGGGGCAGAGGTGCCCTGTGAAGGGAATAAGACATCAAAGCTTGGAGCCCTCGCGAATCCAGAGGCAGGGCTAAGCCTTGTCTGCAGGAAAAGCAGCAGCAGGAGGGCCAGCAATCGGGGCCTAAGTGGTGGTAGCAGGGACGCCTGCTGCTGTCTCTTAGACTCTTGCTGCTGCATTGGCTGCACGGAAACGTTTGCTCATTGTGCTCGGATTTCAAATCCTGTCACCGCTGGCACTGCTGCTGTTGTACAACTGGCCATTCCCTGCTCAGCCTGTTGTCGAGTAAGCGATCGTGCTGAAGGGCCTTCACCGGGTGAGCCATTCTATCGGCGTACTCTTCCATCCGCCGTTTCCCATATCGTAAACAGTTCGATCTTCTTTTAAGAGAAAGGCGACACTAGCTCCTAGCTCGGTGGGCTCTACGCTGTCTCGGGTGAACTTCTTGGAGGCCCCTGTGGTCCCAGAGCCCCCCACGTGTGTGACGGAGGCTCCTCCGAAACAAATAAGCGAAATCCTGAGAATGTAGGAAAGAAGAAGCATCAATGAGTTTGTGGGGTCTGCATTTGCTCTTTTTTTGGTGTATGGGCACGACAACCTCATTGTTCGTGCTACTGCAACCCCCTTGGATCGCTCGGTTCCTCAATGGGGAGTGCTGCCGAATCTTGGAGGTTTCCGGACATTGATCGCCCGATACGACCAGTTACAAGCAAAACCTTTGAGGTATTATCGACCCGGCAGGCTGAGCGCAGCAGCCGGCATGACAGCAAAATTAGGATCATCGAGAAGTGAAGCAACGGGGGCGGCAGCGTCAGTGGTGGCCTAGTTAAACCGCGCCTCCTCAGTGAGAAGGACCATCAGTTTAACAACCTCAAGGGTTTCAAAGCATCGACCTCCCTGGGGGACTCTGTCATGCAGGGGCTCATAGCCCTGTGGAGTCTTGCTCGGGCTGCCCTAGTTTTTTGTTTGCCGCTGCCTATAGGAGATGCCTTGGCCACTTCAGCAAGGTCTCTACGGGCTCCTTCCATCCTGTGTCTCTGGAGTCCTTTGTATGGAGTTAAAAATAACCTTCAAGTTGTATGTGGGGGGCTCAGAGGCTCCGTATCAGGGCAGCCTCAGCAGACTCTGTCGTGGCTGACATATCGCCCCTATGGGAGAAACCATTTAGGCCCAAAACTCCAGGGTATCGGGAGTCTCCGCCGTTTGCATAGTACCTGTTGCCCAGTTGCATATAGACAATCGTATGCACGGCGGCCCCAATTCCGTGCTGCTGCGCAGGCCTCTTTCCTTGCAGCACCAGCTGCAGAAGTCTCACTTCCACCAGTGTCGGAATTGCCAGAAAACACATCTCTTTGCACCTGTACAGGCCTAAGCATCCCTTCTGTGGGCCCTGATGCAGTTGGGGGTGCCCGCAGATGGCTCTCAATCTCCAGGGCCCTCAGGAGGGCCCCCACTGCAGAGAGCCGCTTAAAGCTATTGATGCAGCTATCCTTGGAGAGATCCCATGGCACCCCAGATGGGCACTCAGAAAGATCCAGACTTTGTAGGCCCTCGGAGACGCCGGGTTCGACGCTGCAGAGAAACACGTCTCAAGGAACAAATATTGTAGCAGCCCCGTCATCAGCAACAAACGCAACAGCAGCTGTAGAGTCTCCTCTTCTAACCTTGGCCGACTCTTGGAGGCCTGTCAACGGCTGTGCAGCATCAGCTTTTGTCAGAGTGTCACTTCATCTCCCCGCAACCTTTGGCTACACCAGAAGAAATACAAGCATGAGCCACCCATTGTGCTGCACTGCAGCAAGGGAGGGCGTTCGTGTGCATATTCAAACGAAGAGTGACTCACTCGTGGTTGGAGGCCTGTTGTACATGCTTTCCCGCGGCCTCAGTGGGGGACCCCCTTGTGGCGTTTGGGCCTTAGAAACCCTGGGGCCGACCCAGTTGCTGCAGCGTAGCAGCTTGGTGGGTCTTCTACCGGACACTCGCGTTAAAGGCCTCCGTGCAGCCCTTCAGGTTCTTGCTGAGTCCACCCGTGACTTGTTACAGCAACTCTTTGTAGATAAAGAGCCTTCTAGCTGTGAAGTCTCTGAAGGTGCTGCGTTGGTGTGGGGCCCTAAATCAATAGCGGCAGTAAAAGCTGTACAGGCATCAGCGTCAACAGAGAGACTCCCTGATGCTACATATGCACCAATTAGAGCAGCGAAAAGACGCACAGAAGAAGTGCCAGAAGGCAAAAACTCGTTGGTGGGTGCCTCTTTGAGGTACTCCCAACTTCCTTTGGGAGATTCTGATCCGTCGGACGTTGGCGTGCCACCTCTAGGCCCTCCCACGTCCCTGATGACGCACGATGTGGCCACAGCAGCCTTGTCAGAGCAGAGCCGTAGGTCGCTTCCTGTTGCAGGTGGAGCCGGGGACGAAGTGCATGTCTTGGTGTCTGGTGGTGTCGATTCTTCTGTCTCCCTGATGCTGCTGCGCGAGTGGGGCTTCAGGCCAAAACCTGTCTTTCTCAAGGTTTGGGCACCAGAGGCTGCGCAGCTCAAGCTGCAGCTACAGGGACTGCAGGAGCAACAATTACAGCAGGAGGGAACTGTTGCTGCAGCTGCTGCTGCCGCTGCTGCGGCAACGGCGTGTCCGTGGCGAGCGGACGTTGAGGCTGCATCACTGGCATCAGCAGCCGCAGGACTCGCATTAGAAGTCGTGCCTATGCAGCAGGAGTACTGGGAAAGGGTTATTACTGCATTCCTAGAAGGCGCCCGGTAGGTTTTGACATTCTTCAGCCCTATGCCTTAAGTAGCTAGGAAGCGCTACTGCAGTTGCCTGTTTCGAAAGATCGAGTGTCAGAAGGCCGTTCGCCGCATGGGCAAAGGACCCCGCTGCAGACATCCTAGACGAACCTTAGGTGTCTCTTCTTGGGCTCCTTTAGGCATCGGGAGTTGCTTTGGGTGTCAGGAAGGATTAAGGGACTGCGAGCTAGTCATTAGTCCTTTTGGAGCTTGAAGCCTTGGTCGATCAAACTTTATGGTCACAATGTCTAATGGAGCTACTGTTAGGGGGTGCAGGTGTATTTCATATTCATAATACAATGGCAGATAGTCCCTTTGCGCGAGAACTGATGAGTTTGTTTTTTGTCTCAGATCGGGTCTCACACTAAACCCCGACTGGAGCTGTAATCGCCTTGTCAAGTTTGGGGCATTCATGGAGGCTCTGGGCGACACTGAAGGCAAGATTGCCTCGGGCCACTACGCCAGAGTTTGCATGCAGCAGGGTACGCTGCTAAAGTGACAGCTACCACTGCTGTGGTTGCTGACGATGTGCATGAGCTGCGGCACACAAGCCTCTTGTTCTGCCAAGATACCGTCAGGAAAGTAGAATAGTGGAGTTCTCTTTGTTGGGTCTCTGCTTCAGCGCCAAGAGCATGCCCTGCTTTGACCGATACTCGTGACGTCGATTTGGGGATTGTTGTCTAAGAGTCTTGGTAATCTATAATGGATAACGGTGTCTTGTTGCAGTGCTTAGTGCCCCATTCACTTACTAGTGGTGCTGCTACGCAGGGGTCCCCCGGTTGCTCAGGGGGTCAGACGGAGCAAAGGATCAGTCATATTTTCTCTCCGGTTTGACTCTTCACCAGCTATCCCGAGTGCTCTTCCCTGTGGGGCCCCTTCTCAAGACCCAAGTGAGGGAGAACGGCCGTCGCGTGTTATTTTTTGATTTTGTCCCCGTAAACGAGGCTCTGTTGCTGGTGCTAGCGGTGGGGTTCGGGGCGGCTTTGTAAGAGAGTAGCCAAGGTGTTAGGGTGTAATCCTGCTTCCGCTTCCTGCTGGAGACGTCCTTGAGCGAACTTCGACTGTCACTTGCTAGTGGTTTTGTGTATCGCAGGTGCGGAGGATAGCACTTCGTTGGAGACTCCCCTCTGCCCAGCGACCGGACAGTCAAGGCCTTTGTTTCTTGGGGCCCCTCGCTGTGGGGCCCTTTCTCTCCCATATTCTGGGGGATAAAGGGGGTCCCGTGATGCATTATCCATCTGGAACCCTTATAGGACGTCATAGGGGCCTCTGGGGGTTCACTGCCGGGCAACAAAAAGGAGTGGTGCCACTTCTTGACCCAGTCCTCTGCCGCCGATGTCGCGGCGCCTCCGGTGGCCCCCCGACACTCTCAGGACCCTGGAGCGTCGTAGGGAAGGATCCGGAGGCCAATGCTCTTTTCGTTGTTAGTCGGGAAGAAGAGGAGGCGGCAGAGGCCCATGTCCGAGCGGTTGCTGCAGGATCACGGGAGCACAAAGGGCTCGCTCTCCTCGAGGGTGCAGCAAAAGGAGACCGGAGAGCCTTTCTCGCTATCAAGCTAAGGCAATTACGGACCCATCTAAGGGTTGATAGTATACAATGGATTGGAGGAATTCCCCCTCCAGAGTTTGTTGCAGCTTCTAGTCAGGTGAACTCCCAAAACTGGCCACGCCCTTTTACAGGTAATGCAGCAGCAGCTGATGCTGCCTCAAGAGCTGCTGCGGCTGCACGGAAAGGTTTGGCAATACTATCGGGGAGGCCACCTGGGGGCGCACAGGGTGGCCCCCCAGGGGAAAACGCAGATTTGATTGTACAGGTCAGACACAGCGCGGGCTTTGTTGGCGTAGCAAAGCACAAGTTCAAGATATTGTCAGCAACGGAGGGTCGCCTGGGAGTCTCCAGATCTCTTGGAGAGTACTCTGCAGAAGCTGAGCTGCTGCTGGATGAGCCCGATGTTGGTCTGGCGCCAGGGCAGGTCGCTGTGTTTTATAGGGGAGACGAGTGTCTGGGATCAGGACGCATCTCGCCCCATCAGGGCATATCTTTTTTGAGGGAAGCCCTGAATAAGAGCGAGTGATATTTCTTTTCCCATTGTACATATTGCACTTATCTCTATCCTCCGCCTTCACCACCTTTCCACGTCAGTGAACCCTTCTCAGATATGTGCTAAAGACTGCTGACCGATTGAGCTGTCAGGCTTACAGCTATCAGACTTTCGACATTCTTTTAGAGGATTCCGGGTGGTAGTGCGCTTCAATGTGCAGACAGCGGTGTGGTATTAGAGGTGACCCCGAAACTTGTATCCTCTTTTTTCTCACTGGAGCGGAAACACTTTGCTTGCTGTACGCCTGAACAAGATATTACAATCAATATGAAACATAAAGGATAATAAAATAGCAAAAACAAGTGGACATCGCCTGTCTGCCGTGCCCTGCCTTTCCTGATATGGCCTACCGCAACGACCCAACTACAGCCACACTGCTCACCCACCCGCCCCCTTGGAGTCCCCCAAGGACTTGTAGTTCCTTTAATCTTCGATCTGCTGTTCCCTGTACACTTCAATTTGATTTGCAGACAAATGGAGGGCAATAAGGCTTCCAGGTGAAGATTTCTTGCCGCTTGCTGCAGGCCTCCTCCGACGGGCCACTTCCTGGGTGTTACCCCACGCATGTTTTCTCTCTTCGCCCAGGGCATGTTTAATGTCCATAAAATACGCCGAAAATTACAGATTTAGGCTTAATAGAATATCAGAGTTCATATTGCTTCGCACTCCGTCGCTCTTCTCAGGCGGGTGCCGTACGGCCGACTTTGTGATTTCGTGGGGAGGAGAATTCGTTTCGTCGGAAAGATCAAGGAGGCTGAAGACGATGCCATTATCATAGAAGCGTCAGAAGGTGCTCCCGGCTCTTAGGGCGTTCCTGAAAATGCACTAAAGGAGCCTGCAAAGCGCACCGGGTCCATGCTCCCTTCTCCCATACACTCCTTTAGAGTGCTACTGCCGCGTTTGCTTTGCTTGATACCGTTGCCGCTGTTGCCTTTGGCTTATCCTTT
Source organism: Cyclospora cayetanensis (assembly GCF_002999335.1). Lineage (NCBI taxonomy): Eukaryota > Apicomplexa > Conoidasida > Eucoccidiorida > Eimeriidae > Cyclospora > Cyclospora cayetanensis. The sequence continues at coordinate 239,739 of NW_020312036.1, read as the reverse complement.
GTTGCTTTAGGTAGATGCGTGAAGTGCTTCTTTAGAGAGCCTCCACCTCCTTGTCGTTATGTTGAGGTAGTGGCCACAGTGCAAGAAGACCTCACGGTCAAACAGGAGGACACAGACCAAACTATCCCACTTGGAGACAACATTGGTACGTCTTGTTCGTATAACTCAGACAGGCCATCCCCTGTACTCGGAAATTTTCTTGGCTTCTGGAGTCTTGGTCTTGCATGGGGTGTCGGGAGGACTTCGAAGTTGCTCCATTATTGTCACTGCTATTCGGTGCATCGAATCGGCTTGTTTTCTGTGCGATTTTGCCGCATCATATGTATTCGTGCATTCCTTTGTTGAGTGTTCGGTATTTTTGGCGCGGATGCAGATATGGAGCTCGTAGACGCAGCCACTGCAGCGACTTTCCACCCTCAGTTCAACCATCTCTTCGAGGCAGAATAAGTGACAATCTTGACTGCTGGATGCGCGTTCTGCAGCACTGCGGCATCCAGCGTAGAGGCATTAGGCCTTGAATGTTTACCTTTTATATGTAGAGGCCTCAATGTTGGCTAGGAGCAGGGGCCGATTGTCTGCTCCCGAAAAGCGGGTGACCTATTTATCTTGTACAAATTTCGGCGAGATACCTGCGCATTCTTTGTTTGTGAAAATGTATGCATACAATACTGTTCCCTCGCGCTGTTTTGTGTAGGCGTGGTGGGTTGATGCCCTGATATATTAGAGAGAAAAACTGTGCGACAGTTTAAACTAGGGATGAGCGTCTACCAAGCTACACTAAAGTTTCGCAGGAATCCTATCCCTTACTCTGCTTTTTTCGGGGGCTGGAGCAATGGATGGCCTATATAGGACCTTTACTCTTTTGTAGCTCTGTATACTGCACATCCTCTACATGCGGTAAAAGTTATTGGTACTCAGAGTAGCTGCATGCACGGGTTAGGATTGTGAGACAAAAAAACTCTTCACGTAGAAGGGGCTTTGCCCTCCACCGCTACCCACTTTCTTCTGTGCACTCACCCCCTCGGACCTCAAGGGGTGAGGTGGTGTACACTTCAGCGTTATGGCCCCGAATTTGACAGGGACGCTTTTAGGGGCCCTCAGAAATAGGCGGAGAACCGCATTATTGGGCATCGCAGGGGCAAGGGGTGTAGCGTCACCTCGTCGACTTAACTCAAAAGGACGCTAGAGGCCCCGCACTGGAGGTACTGCAAACAGGCAGCTCGTGTAGAGGTAAAAGACCTCTGCTGCTGCTCGTTAGCACTAGCAGGAAGCAGACCGGGTGTTAAATCGGGAGACGATACACATTTTTAAACTTAAAAATCGAGCAAGGAGTTTGTTCGCCTAGTTGCCAGGGGGGGACTGCAGGGGAGGGTGGGGTGACCCCCTAAGTGTGTGTTTGTATACTGCCGAGTACGTACGAGTCGGGGGGATTTGCAGTTGGGGTGCGACAGCCGCGTATCGCAGTATACTGCGGGAGAGAAAACACACTCGAGGGAGAAAAAACTGGAAATAGAAACGGGTGAGCTACGTCGTTTGTTCAGTAGAGAGTAAAGAGACCAGAAGACGCTGGCAGCGGTTGGTAGCCCCCGCCTCACGCCCCAGCCCCCCGTACTGCGAAGATCCCCCCCCCGTATAGCTTAGCGACCTCTACACTAAACTCCTTGCTGTGTTTTTGCTGGAGTGAATCGGCAGCTAAACCACTGTCGCTCTGCGCTTATGCAGAGGTCACAACGCCGCCTTGCTTTCTCCTCCAGGCTGTTTTCCGCACGGCAGCAGCCCTCTGCTTAGCAGGAGCCCTGCGATTTCGCTCCGTGGGATATCAATCTTGCGCCTGGAGGGGCACGGAGACCCCCTTCCTGAGGTGCTGCCGTAATCAGAGGCCTCTCAAACCCCAAAGAAGCCAGGGGACTCTTCCCTAACAAGCACCTACAGGAGCGCCCCTTGAACCTCGGAATCAGACCGCGGCACTTGTTCTGGCGCAAGAGTTCCTTGAGTGTGTGGTGGCCCTTCTCTGATTTCTACTACTGAGTCCTTCGGTTGCAACCTCCGGGGCTCTACTGGGGGCCTACGGTGCTGCCACTTCCGCCATTAGTAAACAGTAACCTTGTTTGCGACCGCTGCAGCTGCGCGGTCTCTGCAGTCTTCCTGCTACAGTACACTGCTGCTAGCCTTTGTTTTGGTAGTTGCTAGCGGCACGGCTGGTGCTCCAATTCGCACTGCTGTTGTTTTGCTCGTCCTTCCCCCCGCGCAGTCCTTTTGTGCTGTCTGCACCTGCCGTAGATCCAATGGAAGTGGACGTGGGTCTTACGCACCATCCACCAGTAAAAACGGCTGCTTGCAGCCCAAATGCGAGCCAAGAGAATGACCAGGCCCAGGCAAATGTGGCTGTTGCTTTCCGGGCAGATGAGGGGGCCCAGGGCCCCCCCTCAGTAAAACCAGAGGAGGCGTTGGTCTCCGAGTGCTCTTCCGGCTGCCGGAAGCGGAAGACAGGCGTAGGAGGGGTGCCCCCCAAAACTCCCTTCAATTGTCGCAGTAAGGCGAGGACTACAATTTTGTCTGGGTCGGGAGGTTGCTGTGGTGGGAGCAGCAGCAAGTTTGTCTCCGCTGCTGCAGTGCTGGAGGAGGCGCGAAAGGTGAAGGATTCGCTGCCTGAGCTGTCTAAGGACTTTCTCGACAGCCTTTTGGCAAGGGGTCTCGAGCCGGTTACCTTAAAGGAAGTGCTAGAAGAAAGGAGACTTCAGTGGGCCGCTACGCAGGTAAGCGCCTGGTGAACGGTTTTGATTCTACTCGTCCCTGTCCCCACCTTGTTACCTTTTCTAAATGGAATCCTTCATTGCTTGTTGTGTATTTCGGCTAACCTAGTTCTTGGTGCCTCTCTCTCCGTGCTGGCGGGCTCTGGTCAAATGGTGTGTCGTCAACGATTTGATGCGCTCGTAACCTGTCCTTTCTGAATTCCTTCAATCTCCATATCGCTTGTCATTTCCTCTTCCTGTTTGATAGCATTTATGGAGGCTTCAGCCTGTCTTGTTTTAGGTTGATGGGGTCAAGAGTGAGCAATGCGGGCTTTTCTGTGTTTTCACAGGTGCGAGACGAGCGCGCTGAATCTGAGCATGCGCGACTTTTGGAGGCATTCCAGCGGCAATGCGAGGGCTGGGGCAACAATCGGGAGGGATGGGTACATAGCAAATGGCACAGCGTCATTGTCTGTCCAGACTTCAAGCGTGGGGGTCTCCAGGTCAGCTGCGTAGCCTCTGTGTTTGAATCCACCAACCGATCGTTCCGGCGGCTTGACTCCGTCGCGTAGTGCATGCAGCTGTCTCCGGCACTTCCCCAGCTTCCATGGTTTTTAGATCTGCGTGTTGTCGGCTGCTGTACCGTTCCTGCGTTCCTGTTCGTATCGACTGTGGGCAGCCCATGCCTCATCTGCTTTTTCCCCGGCGTTGCCGCCGAGAAGAAAAAACCTTTTCACACTGTAATGTTATATACCCCCGTCTCAGTAGCATACTGTGGGTGTCGCTGCTCCCTCGTGCTACCTCTGTCGCTGCTTAGCCCTCGATGCCTTGCGCTGTCTCTTGCGCTCTTATTTATTGCCTAGGGGCACTTGCCTCCGGCCTATTATGCCCCTCTGAGGTGCTGAATGTGCTCTTCAGGTGTCCCGATCATCGATGCGGGATATGTGGAATAGCATAATGTCGGTTGTTCACGGCTTCGTGAACCCCGACTTGCTGGTCTGCAGGGTTACCGATCCGACCCATCCTGTGCGCTTTGCAACGCCGCCTGGGGAGAGCTGCTATACCGTAGTCTACGCTGGCAGGGAGCCACTAAGGGCATCCAGGGAGAGAAAGATATTGGGAGAATACACAGGACACGTCAGGGCGGGAAGCACCAACAAACAGAGGTATGCTTTTTGCTGCATCAGGATCTCGCCAGCTGTGCGCCTGCAGTCTGCTCTTTTCGGTTGCTGGCCCTCTTTACCTGCCCTCTCCCCCCTCTTTTTGCTGGCTTCTTATGAACGCATCTCAGTAAATTGTGTAAAAAGGAGGCTTTTGGTCATGAATATATAGACGCATGCGTGTATGGAAGCTTATCGTGAAGCTGGAGTCGAGGTCTTCCTCTGAAAGGCTGGGCTTCGAATTACAAGATAGAAGCAGCGGGGGGCAGAAGACTGCACAGAAATGGTTAGAGCAGAGCAGAGATCGCGTCAACAGGGTTTTCATAAGCAGAAAACGGCATGTGTGCTACGCGTGCAGATTCGAATACGTTTTTGACTTGTCATTCTGTGCATTGGCCTGGCGCGCGGCTGAAGAATTTGAGAGGGAGAGCGACTCTTCAGGAGACGAAGGCATTCCCGCCGTCCCTAAGATATCGGTGCCTACTTGTGAAAATGCAGTTGATTCCAGTAAAGCGACGGCAGCTACTAAAAATGCAGCAGAATCTGCGAGCGAAGGCAAACGCCGAGTCCAAGTCACTGGTGGGATGCATGTTACTGTTGTTTCAGCTGGGTAATGGGGGGGGGGAGGGGGGGTTGGGGTTTATGTGCAGCTGTCTTTGTGTCATTTTATGCATTGCTGCTGTCTATCTTTTAGGAATGAAGCCGACGCTTCTTTGAGTAGCCTCTTTTGTTCACGCCTCGATGCTTTCCCATGTACTGGTTGCCGGAACAAGAGCCTACTAGGCAACAGAATAGTTTTGGCCTGATTTTCCCACCGGACAGGCCCAGGTGGCGGCGCTCTGGCTCTGTTTTCAGCAGTGTCTTGTGTCATAAAAGACTTGGTTTGGAGTTTTTGAGTACGAGATGTGTTGTTGCGGTTTCAGGGGCCCACAACATTAAGCGGGTAGCACTACCTGTGCGTGGCGAGTTGGTACTGGATTCGCACGACGCGTGCAATCAAATGTCCCTTGTCAATCACTATGGTGTGTCTCTCTCCCTCCTTCGAGGTGTATATGAACCTTGTTTGTTCTTGCTCCAAATAAGAGTGTTTCTTAGATCTTGCCTCCTTTTTGTTTGGAGAAGGAAGCTTCCCTTGCCTCTTTCAACAGAGGTCATCAGAAGGGCTGCTTCATCATAGATTGCTACGGTGTTTGCCTTTGCTTGATGTCGGTTTTTGCGCCTGTTCAACGGTCGATGTTTGCTGGCTTCTCGCTGTTTGGCTTGTTTGGTAGCTTTCCTTCTCAACTGATGAAGTGAATGGAAATTATGTAGATCTAAAGCTGGTTGGTTTGCGTGGGGGTGCAATTTCCCGTTTTTTTTAGGAACCATCGGACTACTTGGCGACAGAATTTGTCACTGCAACACTGAGTGGCAACAAGTCTTTGTCGACGGCTGGCCCCACGTCGTTCTTACCACCATTCCCGGAGTTGCAATTGAACCGGGTGTGCTCTTTTTAGCCGTTGTGTTCCTCACTCTCCCTAGCCCCTCCTCCCTCACGCTTTAGGCGCAACGTCTTCCACCTGTCTTCATGGAGACTGAGTGCCTTTCGGAGGGAGGTAGCCAGGCACCGCATTTTTATTTTTTCTCCAAGCTTACTTACGCGGGCTGCCGATATTCGTGTGCCTGCAGGGGATGAGGTATTGGCGGACTTCGGTTATGATTGGTTTAACCGAGTGCAGGACGCCTCCCACAAGGCCATTGCTCGCGAACTCCTCGACTACCGGATAGGCGCAAAGACTGGCGGCTATCAGGTGCGGCGGTGTCTGCTGCTGATCTTGCTGATGCCGTAAAGGATACAACCGTGTGCTATTTCCGCTGCTGCGTCAGCGCTGGTTTTACGTGTGTGTTACGCCTCTGGCATGCTACAGACTCTGGCCCCGGCAAGGAGTGCAGATTGCGTGGTGAGGGATAGCGATGCTACCCTGCAAACACGAGCTCGAATGGGGGAGGTCTGTCCGTACTGTCATTCGGACGAGATCCCCGTGGTCTCCAGTTCTGCCGCCAGGTCCCCCGTAAAAGCTGCACCGAACAGCAGCAAGGCTGCAGTGGGCAAGCAACAGGACACAGCGGAAGGCAGGCTGGAGACTCGAGCGCAGGATTTTGGGGAACTGACAGAAAATGCGACAGAAACAGCACCTCGTTGGGGAGAACAGGTCGTTCACTGCGACGGCTGCGACAGACCCTGCCATCTTCGTTGTATTTTTGGAGCGCACAGTGGCGATCACTGGACGCAGCAACAACAACAACCGCACCAGCAGGCACAAGAACAGGGACAGCAACAGCACAGAGATCCGTGGATCCTTCAGCAGAAAGCGTCAGATGACCCTCAGAGTGCGATCGGTACTTCAAGCGTTTCCGTCCCTGAAAGCAGAGAGGCCGCTCTGCCTGCCGGTGGGTTTGGTCTGATTACCGGGGGAGAAACAGTCGAAGACGTGTGTCGATGGTTTGTTGAAGGGGACTGCAAATGGTACTGCTGTATTTGCCGGCTCCAGTGGGAGAGGATGGCGGCTGCAATGAACTTTTCTGTTGATTGGACGGCCCGAAGGGTGCTCGGGGATGGCAACCCGCTACTGCTGCGGTCTCCTTCCGATTCCATCGCGGAAGTACGAGCTGCTGCTCCAGGCCTGTTGCGGTCTAAGGAGGAACAACAGGAGGTCAAAGATAATTCCACAGGGACTCACAATAGTGACCCTTCTGCGTCCATCACTAAGCGCAGACCATCGGCCTTACGGCGTGGATCTATCAGCGCTCTGCTTTCAAAGAGACAGCGAAAGGCTCCAAAGACCTCTCCCCACTTCACACGAAGCTCAAAGGGGCTAGTCAATGCCTTTGGGGAGCAAGGCGCTTCCTCATGCGGCCCCTTGCCTGTACCGAAGGGCGAGGAAGGATCTGCACAGGAACTAGATGGCTCTGCCTCTCGGGGCAACACTGAGGCCAGCGAGGCTGTCATCGGAGGGCGAACCGGTAGCGAGGGAGCTCTAGCGATCCACTCAGCCGATACTGGCACTTCTGCCTGCGAGACTGTCGAAGGCAAGAGCACTAGCTCAAAGGAAGTCTCAGAGACCCCCCTACTTGAGGTCAAACCCGGATTCCCTGGGGACGTGGTGGCTGGGCTTTCCACTGGAGTCCCCGAGTCCCCTCTCTCTGGTGCTGACAGTGACGTTCCCCTCAAAACTGCGAATTTGTGTGTCGAACCCGCAGTAGATTTATCTGGCGAGGGTGCAGCGATGGATGCCTGTAGCACGGGCAACGAGGAAGCAACAGCGACGGAGGTTGCTGTAGGTGGGGAGGCCGCGAACACCACCGAAGCGGGGGCTGAGAGAAAAAGTTCTGGAGGTTTTGTGGTTCAGGAGCCGATGAGAGTGTACAAAGACAGCAGGGAAAAGTGCAAAGAGAGCAAGATGCAGCCATGTCCCGTAGCCGTAACTGTCTCCGAACTGTCAAGTGAAGAGCTGCTGGGGTGCCGGACGGAGATGCTAGTAGAGCCTCGTACATTGCTAGGTTCTTTGCAGCCATGTGTGCGTTGTTACAAATTATACGGAGCAAAAGCAAGTGTTGAGGTGTGCCGACTAACAAAAAGGCACCTAGCATCTAATTGGGATCACCCCCATTTCGCCTCTCCTGCGCAAATACAAGATGCACTGCTGACTTGTTTCCAAGACGCGTTGTTGACTGTTCAGCGGGAACACCGAGAGAAGCTGCAGCAGGTGCTTGAAGGGATGAACCCCCTGCAGAGAAAGGCAAGTATGAACGCCCTGCTGGCGGGCACCAGGCAGCCTCGCATCCACGCAACTGCAGCGCGACGCAGTGCAGAAGACCCTCAAGGTCCAGAAGTCCATGCAAGCGAAGTGTTGACCAAGGGTAGTATTCCTCTAATTTCAGTTACCTTGGGGAAGACAAGGGTAGACTGCAAGTATCGGGATCCCGAAAACCCGAAGAAGCTGAAATGGTATTATGGCTGCGTGACGGAATACCAAGCGGTGGCACCGGAGGTGAGGGACGCAGAGCCCGAGTCTAGAAAGAAAGCCAAGGGATCAGGTGGCAAGGGGAAGGGAGGAGAAAAGGAAGAAGAAACGGATAAAGAAAAACAAATCACATACTTTACAAATCAGTTCCGCATCGACTATGACGATGGAGATACAGAAACAGTGCCTCCCCACGAACTCATCGAAATGCTAATTGCAACAGGACCTGGCAGCAAACTCGACGGAAGGAAAGCCATCACTACAACACCCCTTGTGAAGATGCTCTCACCAGATATGAAAAAGGCAAATCGGCAAGTGACTCACCTGGTTCGCCAAACAAACAGGAAAATGGGATCTGTAGAATCTGGTTCTGAATCTGACGGTGAATAAAAACGAATATGCAGCCGCTGTTACCGTTTCCCTCGAGTTTCTTTGTCAGTGCAAAACCATCAGTAACCCCAGTATCGCGAAACCTCGTCTTTCAGGATCACTGAAAAAATGGCACTATATCGCTATTTGGTTGATGGCACTTATTTATGAGTGAGCACTGCATACAGGCAAAGGAAGATACACAAGGAATGGATGCTTGTGGGTATATAAGGATTCCAGATGATGCTGTGCGTGCACCTGTTCCATATAGTGTTCGTGTTCCTGTTTGCTCCCATCCGGTTTCATAGATGTGTGCTTATTTTGGTTTTGGGATCTCTTTTGCATCAGTATTAGTTGCTGCTTGGAAGGCAGCACGAGGGAATATTTGGACAGAACATTGATTGGGCTGTACCTACAACATTTACTTGACTGTAGATGTCTTTTCCTCGTTTGATACATCGCGCAGATGTCCTTAATGAATTTTTATTGGCGTACACGTGTTGTCTAGCATCGGTCAACCGAAGCGACAACAGAGGGTTTCGTTCTTGGTGTACAGCCATAGCTAACTGACTGAACACAGCTGTTTGTGAGGAGCCCCGGATACCGAACAGGGCAGAGAAAGCTCGCCGCCGCCAACGGTTTCCGTATTAGGGGTTGCTTACTCTGAATACCTCTTTGCGCAAAAGAAATGGAGTCACGATAGGCGAACTGACAGAATAGTAACAGGTGGAGACAAACGGGGACCGAGAACGGACGGTTCCTCCAGTTATTTCATTTGCAGTTTTCGAGGCTGAGTCGTGGCGCACAGAGCTTTTCCTGCTCCTTAATATGGTAACGAGTGCACTCCCACAGGTGTAAAGACCGTCTTAAAATATGCGCACGCCCCACCGTCAAGTGTTTAATTTGCTGTGCATGTATATGCCATTCCGAGTCAAGAATAATCAGTGTGCACAATAGGTGCTGAATGGAGCGAATTAGAGCACAATGTGAGTATTCAAGGTGGACACTTGACGCTTCTTTGTTTGCTTCTTTGGTGGGTCCCTACAGTGTCTGCATAGTTTGGGGACCAGTGAGCCATCCCAATTAGCAGTCGGTGCAAGGCGCAACCCGAGCCATTTTCTGCTCGAAACGAAATAAGCACAAGATCAAAAACCCCATGAAAAGAAAGCTGACACGGCTTATGATCGACGGTGCCGTCTTGTTGACAGCTGGGGTAGTGAATGCTCTCGGGTATTCACAGCAATACGGCAGATGGTATTGCCTGTAATAACCCCGCGCTACCCTAATTGTCAGAAAACTCGGATTCAAAAATAGATGGTTTCACTTGAAGTGACAAGTTAGAGCCGGATGTTTTCCCCTGGGATGTATATGTATAACTGCAAAGCAGGGGTAGTGGTGCATGACCAGTGCTACTGGCCACACAAAAGTCCATCGCAACTCGTTTCCCAGGACGCTTTAAGGTATTTAGTAAAACTATAGTTAGTCTTCTACGCCTGTGTTAAAGATTCGCTTTGACCTTGAGCCCAAAGAACATGAGCTACGGCGGACAAGGAACTGGGGAGTAATCTGACTGATTTGCTTGGTGGAGTGTACAACTCCACGTTGACTGCACTCTGAAATCATGCAGAAGTCAGATAAAACAGCCCATATAGCTTATCAGAGAAACAAAAAAGACCGACAAATCGGTAGCAGGCAAAGTACCAGTAGGACGGTAATCAGAACAGCAATTATACTGATGGTCTTGCTGTTTTGGTCCTACAATTGGGCTCTTATTCTATTTTCCACAAAGCACGCCTACCTTCATATTACAAAAAGGTATGCCGTGGACTCGTGGGCTCAGCAACTGTGTGCAACTGCTTTGTAAGGCCTGGGGTCCTGCCTTTCAGACAACGTGCACAGCAGCAATCCTCGGCCCCCTTAAATGGTAGCCCTGTTGGGTGAGGACAAGGGAAGAGAGGATACCATGTAATGAGACAGATACTCTAAACTCCCTAGTTTAATTGGAATTTGGCAGATCGTGGCCCCGCAAAGACGTCGTAACCCAATTTTACGCAATCGGTGAAAAGATTTTGTCCAAGGAGAAGCCTAGGTGGCCCAGGTCATGAACGTAGGGAGGAATATCTAAATGCCTTTTGTGTTTCAATAATTTATATTGTTACACCCCATTTAAGCTCTCCATAGGGAGACACGTCTACTCCCAAGCCCGTTCAAAGCCCCGCAGAAAGTTTGTGTCGTTTCAAAGTGTTTTCTCTCCGCGCTCTGACTCTTTGGTTTCCCAGTATTTGTGAAGGGAGAAAGGAAGCTAAGACGAGCGCGTCTGCACCCGCTGAGCAGTCCGAGCATTCGCAACTAGCTGCATATTGCATCAAGTCCACAATCACGCACACAGACTTTTACATACATACATACATACATACACACACACACACACACACCATTGCACCTTCTTTTGTCGAGCTAACCGTACTCTGCAATAACTAATACATAAGGACATACAAACGAATAGGCCAATTCGCAATTAATTCTCTCCTAAATATAACTGGTGCAGTAGGAAGTGCTTTGGTGTAATTTAGCCCGCAACTTTTTCACGCCTCCGCCGCGCACCATTTCACACACACGGCCTGTCGTCTGCTCCTGTACTTTGATATCGATTGCATGAAGAGTAGATGAAGATTTTCCACCGTATCGTTGCTCCCCAAGCAGGCAGAAACGTGAAAGCAGTGCCACTGAAAAGGCAAATTTGTGTGCCAGAAGGTGGAGCGAAAACAACGGGAAGAGAGGCACACAAGCTACGAACGTCTTACGTGAAGGAAACAAAGATAAGTATTCTTTCAGGATTACCTCTTCGCCTGATGAGGCAATGTCTGTGTGCACATATAGCCGACGCATGAAGCAGAGTAGACTTTCAACTTCCACAAGAGGCCTGAGAGAAAATGTAGTGAGACCATACCTGAGAATGCCTGTGCATGAGTCCTAGTGTAGACGAAAGCTTGACAATAACAACCAGCAACCTGCTAAGCGATACCTGTAGATGAGGGTATCCACGTCAGGCAGGGCGTATACTGGGGAAGAACAATTATCAAGAAATGCGAAAAATACCGTCCATGACGACTAAATTTACTATTCAAGCGGAGCCGCAGATTCTCCAGCAGGCAGCGAAGTCCGCAGCTGCTTTACCGTGGATCATCTGGGTTGGCATGCCTCACCCAATTACACCAGATGCTCCCGCCTACTGTGTCGGCAGCGCTTAATAATCCCCAAATCCAGCACCTCTTTGACTTCGTTTTTTATCCTAAATGCCCATATGGGTCACTTAGCCGCACGGCTATCTCACAGAATAATTGGGGGAGTTTTGAAGTTCCTGTTTGAAGCCAGTACTGATTGTTCTGTGGCACCTCCAACTTGGGTCGAATCGATAGTGAGAAAGCGCATTGATTCGTGAGACGATGGCAAACAATAGAAGCCACCTGAGCGCACCATCTTTGCCCGGTCACCTCCGGAAAAAGTGTACAGAATGTTCATGCATCTTGTGAAGCCTGCCGATTCACCAGAACTAACTTTCCATGCTCGAAACGCACCCCAGACCGCCGCGTCACATAAGTCCGTGTTTTTCTCTCTCAAAGTTTGGGCATACATTAGCGCGCACTAGCCAGCACTTCACCAAAGCTCTCCGCAGCAAAGAGTGGATGCTGACTCTGTAACACCAGGGTTACGATCCGATATTAGACGGTCTCCTCAGTAGACTGGGAAGCGGGGGACACAACGAGTAGATGGTTATTTTGTTGCTTATTCAGCATACTCTGCATAATGATCGAAAACAAGCTGGTTGAATCAATTTATGGAAGCAAAGAATCGCATACATTGCAGGAGAGCACGACTGGTGTGCTCTGCCTGCCAGTCTGCCATAGGATGGTTCGCAGCGCCCATATTATAGCTCACGCGTAGGCAGGTCGTTTGGGGAAGCCAGACCACACTAACAAACTCCAGATTCCTATCCATTAAATACTTCTCTGGATACAGTAAAGCTTCAAGAGGTGAGGATGGACAGGTTGAACGAGTTCATTAGCCGTAAGAGAACTGGACCAAGGGATGAAATGGAAAATTTGCCGAGCCCTTCGACAGCCCCCTAGACGCTATCCTAGCCGTTGACATCAGGCAATTCAGCAACGAGCCTATTGTCAAATCAGTCCAAATGTTTTTATTAAGCGGAAGACATTACGAAAGGTATAGCAGAGGAGCGTTGTGCGACTCCGGCTTCTGACAATCTTGGCATAATATTGCACACTCCTCTGCTGCTAGACGAATTTCATGGTACCAGAAGAAGCATAAAAACGTTTCAATTGTAAGATGGAGCCCACAGAACATAATCATATGACTTTAGCAAGCCATCACTGCTAGGAGAAGTCGGGGTTTGCAGGCGACCTAGCCCTCGCTTTGTTTTAAGCTTCAGTATGACATCCTCGGCATGATAGTGATTCGCCTCTTTCCCATTCTAAAGTTTAATTGAGTCGGTGGATATATGGATGCCGAAGGCACAGGACTCACGCAAGTTTGATAAAACGCTTAAATAATCCCAGAAAAGAGCGGCTGTGCTGCGAAATAGCGAATGGATGGGGCGCCAAAACAGCACGGAGACTACAAAATTTCGTGATGCTCTTGACAAACTTCAGTGTTGAGTTGTATTGTAGGAGGTGCCTAAGCCAGCAAGCAGCTCGACGATTCTGCAAGGCACGAAAACTCCTCGTCAGGTACACTAAAGGCTCGAAATCGGTCTACACCCTACAATGACCCCCGAACTAATAGCGCCGGCCTTTCCGACACCCATCAAAACCGTGTATCTCTCCTTTGGCACTAAATGCTGCTGCTTGCCCTAAGTGAAGCGATGGGAGTAGCATACAGAAAATTGGTTTTTGGAGTACTCGTAGCCTGCTGAGAAAAAAAAATTCACCGCTGGGTCACTAATATCAGTAGCTAGGAAGATATGGCGCTCAGTATCGGGCTACATAAGTATTGGAGGGGTTGTAAGTCGGCTGAGGAGCGCCCTTGTTTTGGCATCGACCTCTTTTGTCCAGCGCGTAGACTGGGCACCCTTGAGCTGATCAATCAATGGGGCAGCGATCTGGGTAGGCCTAGGAATAACCCTCCGCTAATAGCATGCAACTCCATGAATCTTAACAATGTCCTTGAGTGTACAAAAAGGTAAAGGCCACGTCTTTGTTGCTTCTGTTTTTTCCGTAGCTGTGTCGATCCTTGCGGCAAAAACAGGAATTATCAAGAAGATGGGTGTTCTTGGACAAAACCACATTTGCAGGCCTTCACATACCATTTCTTGTCCAGCAACAGCTCAACCCCACGCCGTGGGTGCTCTCGATGCTGTTGAACGTCTCAGCTAGCTATTAAGGTACCTTTCACGTGGACAGCCAGCCAGCCACTCTTGACGGGCGCATTGAGGTCAAGAAACTTGGCTTTGCAGCTCAGCTGGGGCATTGACAAAACCAAAGAGCATACAGGTGTACTCGAGTCTGAGAGTGCGAGTGAAAATCTGTCCTTCTATGCTCTGGTTGCAGCGTGGTTTGTAAGAAGGCACTGTTGACGTTGATTTGCTCAGTAGACTGCTGAACCATGTAGCTTGTCAGGCAATTCGCCAACATGAGGTATCAGAATCTTCTGCTTCACAAAATTCTGGTTCGATGCCTCCAAGTTGACCCACACATGACTCTTTCCGTTCTTTTCCGACACCAACACACAGCCTATACCCAAAGCGCTGCTGGATTTCTGTACCTTGGTTTTTGAGATCACCCGCCCGCCAATTAGTCTCCTGTATATGCTGTGGAGTTTTCTGACACTGCGAAACTCTGATTGGCGCTTGCTAGGGAAGTTGCTTCGTACGGTGCTGGATGGCCAGCAGCAGGCCAGTCTGTTAAAAGCTCACCATTATTTAACGCATACGCGAGCTCCTTTACGCATTTTCACTCCTGCTGCTCCTCGTCTGAAAGTTAAATTGAGCTCCATAGTAAAGGACCAGTTGGAGAGCTACCAGTACGGAATACATCTTTTAGCTGTCTTCTCTTACTGTGCTGCTGACCCATCTGCATAAAGGCTCTGGCTCAAGATATCGAGGTGCCCACTCCACTTCGATCACCAAAGATGATGCGGGAGTTAGTGAGAAAACCAGCACTTGCTTCTTCCCAGCGCTCCCTGGCACACTAACATCCACAGCGCGCTCCTGTGGCCGCATGCGTGCCCTCCATTGGGTCACCTACGGCATGCGTAAGATTACATTATGGTACACAAGTCCAAAATAAAAGTCATGAACCACGCTGCTAAGACAAGATACCCATTTGAAGTGGCACAAAACTGCCATACCATTGCCAATCCGTACATATTGCCGCGCGTCAGAAAGCTCGAGCTGTAGGGACTGCGCTAGCGATTCAATAGGCAGGTTGCACTGCTGCGCCGTACCCTGATATAATCGATCCACTTCTGACGGAGTGTTAAGTAATATCACCAGTTCTTGGCCATCAAGCTGAATTCGTTTCATTGCGGAGCTGAGCTGTAATGAATCCTTTAACTGCGGCTCTATTTTCAATATCGCGCTTCAATGCGCCGCAGCCTGAACGGAGAGCTTTTTTGATTCTGAGGCGAATTTTTGGATCACCAGGCAGCATGCCTGCGCTATGCCCAGTTCCGTTGCTCAGAATCTTTGGATTTTGGAATATACCTACAGTTCCCCATAATATGACCTAATTTGCCGCAGTGAAACCAGATGCGCTCTAGGATGGCTCTTCGGGGCTACGTAGAATTCGTGGGTTCCCTCTGGTTTACTTTTCACGTTCACCCTAGTCTCTAGGCTAGGGCCAGTTGGCACAGATCTGACATCCATCTGTTCTAGATGCGGATTTGGCTGTTCATGTCCATCCAAAAACACAGTAGCTGAGTCTGTCTGCTTCAAAAACATCCGGCAGTTCATCATTTGCGGAAGTTCCACTTGGTCGTTTGTTGTATCGTTGAGTGGCTGCTTTGTCAGCGCTCGACTGACGTGACACTTCAGGTGGAGCTAAAAACGACCGCTAAAAATAACGTGCTAATCTACGCTCTGACTTCTGCACACCAGCGTTATACTTTTCTCGATACGCCGAATTACCAATAGGTTTCCCTCAGGGAAGCTTATTGTTCACCTAATATCTGCACAAACCGATGCATCAGAGCGCTTAGTTGAATGCCTGAACTATTTGTGGCCCCCGCACATACAAGATGTTCTCTACATGTTTAGAGCCACCATTGAACTGCTTTTGCGCTCAGCAATCGGACTGCGAAAAACACTTGTTCTCTTTCTTTTGAAGGCACAAAGCAAAGTACATCCCCATTCGGCTAATGATATCTTCAAGCTCGCCCATCCTGGCGGCTGTGATAAGCTCGTGGGCGGCACAGCCTCATAAACGCATTCAGGAACAACTTTAAGGCTGGACATTAATGCCACTGTACCAGCTGTGAAGCTACTGCGTCCACATCAGCATGCAGGCCAGGCAGTGCAGCCACAGGAGGCGTTGTGC
This sequence comes from Cyclospora cayetanensis, assembly GCF_002999335.1. NCBI lineage: Eukaryota > Apicomplexa > Conoidasida > Eucoccidiorida > Eimeriidae > Cyclospora > Cyclospora cayetanensis. The sequence continues at coordinate 223,921 of NW_020312036.1, read as the reverse complement.
CACGATTAACTCGGATCTCCAGAAGTTTTTTCCGGTCTTTTGCCAACAATTCAAAATTTCGAACTGCCAAATACCCTTATAACAAACAGACGAATGCTCTATGAAAGTTTGACATCCCATGGCTTCCATAGCGAGTGGATGACTGTGGCACAATGCTTCGAACCATGTAATGCTATCTGCCGCACCGCATCCTCCAAGGTCTTCAACAGAGACACTTTACTGCAGATTCACTACGAACTTAAGAGAACAAAATAAAGTGTATTTTCAGAAGACTTCTGGCGTTCCTCTACCCGGGTTTTTTAGTTTCCACATAGGGAGAGAGGGACAGCGAGGTTGGACGAAGCTTCGGCCTCCTAGCACTCAAGCATTTACAACTAGGTGCACGCAGCATCTGCCACACCCGCACTCAACATTGATTGCCGCCGTTCTGTGTATATCTCCATATGAGGTCTCTGCTGGGAGACACTTTACTCCGGAGTCGATACAAGATCAATAGGTTAATAAGCGTTTTCCAAAAGAGCTTGCTCCCTACCCGTTCCTACCCCTCGAAGTTTTCGACCTGAACGGGGAGGAAGAGGTAAGAAGCCTATTACAACGCTGTCAAAGCACAAAGTGGATAGCTGCACATTTCATCTAGGGCACACAGACATAACATTGAGTCTTTTATGGAGCCAAACACCCTCTGCAATCAATACAATGCGGTAACGGGCAAGCCAACTAGTCATTGTTTTACTGATTCTTGATGAATACGATATGAATGGTTGAGAGTTTCTTGGCGTAACTTAGCGAGCCGCATCAATGTTCTTTCATATTTTGTGTACCTGTACCTTCACGCGGCTGCATCGCTGTCGTATGGATCTGCCGAGGGTAAGGATATTATGGCAGCAACATTATTGGGGAAATCAAATAGAATAAAGCTGACCAAATCGATAACAGTCATTTATTTTGAGGAAATCATGCACGTACTGCGTCCAGTTCTCCGTGGTTCCTCTACTTTTATGATAAGCGGCCTGCCTGCCTCATGCGTTTGGCGAGAAATGAGCACTAGGAAGGTTTTGAGAACCTCTACACAAAATAATATATATGAAATCAGTTGAAGTTATATCGAGCACTCATGTATATATTACGAGGAGTGATACCTGAAGGCATCTTTTTAGAGTAATTACGCTGAGTAATGCAGAGCCATTGGCCTCTCACTGTCCGGTCCGGTTTGACGTTTTCCAAGAATTCCTTTTTGTTCCAGTATCCTGTTGGGTTTAGGATGAAATTGAGCAAAAGATATATATAAATTTAGCATTTTCACTGTTTGTTTCAGCCAAGAAGAGCTATAATATTATTGTGAGGGCCCCTTTGTGCAGGGGGGCGTTCGGGGACTCGCTGGGGTGCCGTCGGCAGCGGTGCATCTGAAAGTGTGCTCAGCATTCTCTGGGCCATTGTAGAACCTTCTGTGTAGTTTTAGAGTGTATGCACACCTTAAGGTCTAGGCGGTTACACTTTGGAGCCTCTCAGCGAGGCAGAAGGAAGGGACGGGTCTCCTGACCAAGCCGCGGGCAGGAGGCAGACACAACGGCACTAAAAATGCAGTTGCCTTGCCTTCTTTTTGCCTTGATTTTCCCCGTGTTAATACACCGGGTCGAATCAGGCAGATGGAGCAGCAAGACAAACTCTCTTCTCTCCCCAGACTACCTTTCAGCCTTGGGCGCCCAAGAGGCGGCCAAGCGAGCTAGCAGCAGTCATAAGGCGACAGCAAAACTCAGGGAGGAGACTCTTGCAGCACATTCCTTGGTGCAACAGTGGGTGGAGAAGCACCACAGGGTCGCCACTGCCAAAGGCACTATCCCTCAGTTGGGGGTTCATCCTGAACACGAGTGGGACTACAAAGAACACGGGGCTGATTGGAACCAAGGAAAATGTAAAACGGGTACAAGGCAGTCTCCTGTTGACTTGCATATCGAGGGTCTGGAGGAGCCTTCGCAGAAGAACATGATGCAGCTGTACATGGGTGCATTCTCTGGAGGTCAAGGGTCCCCTCGTCCCAGCAGGCTGTGGAAAAAGGGTGACTTTTTCTACACGTATCCTAGCCAGCTTAGTAATGTACTGCTGTATCGAACGGAAAAGGTGTTTCAACTACGCTCTTCTGGAAAAGGCTTCGTCCCCCTTGGTGCCTTGTTTGGGTCTGACACAACAGAGATGTTTGTAGCACATCAGATCTTGTTTCACTCTCCCAGTGAGCACACCTTTCAAGGTGAAGCGAACAGAAGAGAAATAGAAATGCAAATATGGCACTACTCAAATGATCTACTCTCCATGGAGGCTAGCAAGAGCGTCAACCTCACCACGCTCCCGTACATGGGACTTTTTGCTCAAAGCAGTGTGAACCTGCCGGAAGTAGAGAGCGTAATACTTGAAAACAACAGAAGCGGAAAGGACCCTGAACTGCCTTCTTCCCACTGGAGGGTGATCTCTCTCACTTTCATGAGTGAAGAGCTAGACCAAGCCAGCCTTGAAGAACTTAGGGGACTTCCTTCGGAAAGGCTGTTGAGATCCCTGCTCATGGCAGAGGGACAAAGCAATGAAAGTAATGGTAGGCAAGAAAAGAGAGGAAACCAGATGAGGAAGAAATTCTCAGTAGTCATTGGATCCATAGTCGTAGGGGTATCTTTTGCCATGCCGGCAAGTTCGTAATCATCACATTTCTCTTCTGGGTATTCCGTTTGCTGCCTCACCGAAATGACCTATGAATTTCCCCAGCTTTACTTGAAAAGGCTGCGGCAGTGGCTGCTGCCAAGCGTCTTTGTTGAATTTTCTCATCCATTGTGCTTATTCTCAGGCGACTCAGTGCTACTTGAACTACCCCACACCTTGAACCTGCAATCCTTGATGATGATGCTGCAGCTAACAAATGAGGAGTTCTTTGCTTATGATGGAAGCCACACAATGCCTGGGTGCGAGGAGAACGTGCGATGGTATGTTGCTAGGCAACCGCTGCCCGTGGCAACTGACACCATGCTGCGTTTCTACAAAATGCTAAACCCTAAGAGTATGAAGTCAGTTAAGGAAAAGGATGGCAACTTTAGGCAGCTCCAGAATGTAGAAGGTAACATGCACAACGACGGCAACGTCTTCCTTGTACAAGGGTTCCCCCTGCAAGTGCTTATTGCCGACAGCCTTGGATTTATCAATATGTCAGACCCAGCGGAAATTAGCGCCAGCTCGTTTGAAGGCTGGTTTCAGGAAAGCCATGCAACGCTGTCTGTGCCCGCGTGGACTGTTTTTTGGGCTGTTGGCGTGCTGGCTCTTGTGACTGCAATACGATAGACGCGAAATGAAATGCCTACAGAATACAAGGCGTGGTGCCACTAGTACATATTTAGGATTGACTTTCTCTACCCCGTTTGAGGAGATAGAGAGAAAAATGCCAACTTGTCTCTGGGCATTCAATGCGTTTTAAGGCACTCATAATCTTATAACTTCAGCGTCTCAAAGCAGCATGTGGCTAGCTGTTTTAAATGGAAGGCAAACAGCCACCTAAGGCAAATAGTTGAGGAAATATAGTAGGGAAAGTAGCATCAAACAACATACAACTACATGAGCAATGTATATCCAACACTTGGTAATCTTTTGACTATGTAAGCGACATTGCAAGGTGAGGCAAACAAGCAGAAGGCTTCTTTGAGAACTGCTGCTGCGCTACGAAGATATGCAATTAGTAATTGGGGCATGTGCTCAGCTATAAAAAGGAAAGGGGAACACAGCACGGATGTTTTTTGTGCACTGTGGCTGTACGATTAATAATTCATTATCTAGTTTTGGGTGAGGCAAGCTTTTGGGGGAAGGCAAAATGCAGTGTACATCCTGCTGCTTTTGTTATTTCGTGCTCGGGGATCCACTCGGTCTCCTCCCATAGGCGCTGTGGATAGACCGAATCAGCCTACAGGGGTGTGGCTGAAGCGGCATCAGTAAATTGCTTTCTTGTTGGCACATGATAAGTCTGCATTTTTTAGTCCCCCTGAGGTGCTGCATGGTGGTGCTTCTTCTATGGAAGGACAGTTCTTAACATCAGCGTAGCACGAGCCAGTGTGACGCTGCAGTTATCTACTGTCAACCTTAGCAAGTTGCTTTGTGCATATCATTTGTCGTGTAGTTGCATTATAGATCCAGATTTAGTATCAGCCCATACACATAATATTGCATTGGCGACACGCATTCCGTCCCTGCACAAACATCAAGTTGGGTACACGCATAAGTTTGCGCTGATAAGCATTTAAACGTATAGCTGTGGATGCCCTTGCTATGTAGGACTCCGTGCATGCTTTCTTGGGTGCATTTAAGGCTGTTCGTTTTCTTATTTTATGCAATACATCGATGCACATGCAATCGCAAGCACACGTGCTTCTTTCTTGCAGCTATCAACGTAAACGATTGAATTCCTTACATCAGCGCCCACTCTGAGCAATGAATTGGAGTTTGTGCTTCTCTTTGTTGATATTGCCTAAAGGCACAAACCTAGAGGGCGCGGTTCCCACGCGTACTGGGCATAAATAGTTTGTAACTGCATCCCACTTGTGTAAGCCCTCGCCTCTAAATTTCGTGCGTAGATGACCAGGCAGTACGCAAACAGGTGCCCAACTATGGCGACTAGCTGCTACATGGCACAAGCAGACTCCAATTAGATGCCCGGAACTGAAATCCCGTTCGGTTTCTTTCTTGGATGCCTGTAGTGGGAAGTCTGCATAGCCTAGGGCCTCTCACAGCCAAGTTACGCCTGTCTGAAAAACCTAAGCGGACATCCGAAAAGTCCATACGACGTTACAATCAGCAAAGCACCCCTTGCTACGCAACAAACTGCAGCTTTTAAACAAATCACAAAGGGGTTCTTAGTCCGCCAGTTGTGTCCGCCAAGGGAGGCAAAATGGTATTAAACCTTTGCAGGACGTGGGACCCCACATTTGACCCCTTCAGGAAGATCTTTCCAGGATATGGCAGATATTGTGTAAGAAGCAGCTGTAGACTGAGGCGCTCCGAAGCAGAAAAAATATGGAGGGAATTGACTCCCTTGATAGCCAAAAAACGAGCGCTCTGGATGTCGAGCGGGGGAATTAGGGCAAAATACTGGCCCAAAAACGACAGAAAGTTAGCTGACAAGCTCTCCAGTAGGATGGCTGCCATGTGGACGGTAAAAACAAGAAATAAGGAGGCTCATGAATGCCGTACCAATCATCTATCGCCTTTCCAGCTGCTCTTACTTCCACTCACGAAACCCATAAAAAGCCTGGAGCGTGCTCTGGTGTAGATAGAAACACGTGCTTACTGAATGAAGGACCAAGCAACGGGGTCAGGAATAACGGCCAATGGGCATACAACAGCTACTACAAAGACTGCTGCTGCAGCGATATGGCTGGCTGTACCGAGCAGAGGATAGTAAGCCAGTTGCCGTTCCTGCAAACAGTCACTGCTGTCTTTTCAGACAGAGTTCTTGTCGCTGGTGCTATTCCAGTGTTTTAGCAATGCAAAGCAACACTGTACCGCTCGTCCCTGCCTACTCGGCAGCTACGGATAATTCATTGTCAACTCTTCTTAAAAGTGCATGCGGTTCAAACATTCCACTTCTTAGACGGCCGTCGGTTGTGTACCTTTCAACTCCAGTTCCCGCTGTTGCTTTTCCTTCTTCGCATTAGCTTTCTGTTCTTTCCTCTCTTGTGCTAGCCTCTTTTTCTCCTCCGCTTCCTGCCTGGCCACTTCCCTGGCGGCCTGAGGCCAGAATGGGTGCGGGTTAGCACGCTTTTTGCACAATAGCACCAGTAACACTGCGTAATTGATGCCGCAAAGCATCAGCATGATTAGACAAGGATAATAGTACACTGAGTGGAAAACATCTACCACCAGCTTTTGCATGGGGATTTTGAGTAGCGACAAGAAACCTGCTATCAGGTGAATCGTCCCTACGATCTTCCCAAAGTGCGACGACGAGAATGTATCAGACACAAAGCAGTAGCTCTGGGAGCTGTAGAACGACACATAACAGATATAAAGGAGAGCCGAGAAATATGCCGTCGGTAAAGCCGGTATCATGCTGAACCCGTAAGCTAGAGCAATACATGTATTCAAGAAAAACAAGATTGGCATAATGCCTACCATGTCCACCACCTTGCCTATGACCTGCAACAAAAACGCACACGTGCCATATTCAACACAGGTCATAATATGATCCTACATCATGGCCAAAGTGAAGCCCAACTCCTAAAACTCGACAAACGATATTCAAAGGGCATGAATGCATCGTGCAATTGAGAGCAGCCGCTAAGCGGTGCGGCACAGCAATAATTCCCTCTGCACAGTCCTGTCGAAGCTCCAAACCCTTTGAATCACCAACTTACAATGCAGGGGAAGAGGGAGAAAGGCAATGCAGCCCCCATAAAGTCATTGACCTGCTTTCCAAGAAGATTTTCTGCTGCCGTGGTAAAGAATGCGTACATGATGGCCTTAAGGATAGAGTAGACAACGATGCATATGGCATACGAAGAGATAAACTGCCTGACGAAAGACACAGGCCTCTCCTCTTTCGTCTCCGCTAGTTGATTCAGCGTCTCTGCATTTCCGGCTCCTCCTCTTTCTACGCTCATTCTGGTGGCTTGGTAGATTGCTGGAACGTCTTCCACTTGTTCTGCGTTGACCGGGGCAGCCTCTGTCCTCTGCCGTTCGTCATCGCCGTTCACCTCTTTCTTTTCTGTTCCCGCTGTTTCAGATGGTGTGAGAGTTTTCTTCCGCAGGCCGCTCCGTAAAGGCCCCGGCCTAGGAACCTCCAGAAAGTGCTTGCCTCGCCGCCCAGGCTCCGAAACTGACCCTCCCGAGTGTCCATCATGAGCATGCAGCGGCCACTGTCCCTCATGAAAGCTGCTGAAACTGTCCCGCCAAGCGTGAGCTTCAATAGAGGCGAAGGAATCATTGACTCGCTGGATGGGATGGTGGTACGCTCCTCCCTCTTCGATTTCCGTGAACTCATTCCACGGCTTGAAATGTTTGTAAGGCACTAAAACAAATGCTAATATGAGGCACAAACCTGAGGAGAGTCATAGACAAGAAACTTACAGAGAGCCTACTCTGGCCCCGCATTGCACGAGCAGCCTTCCAATTCACAGGAGAGAGACACGATCCAAGCGACACTGATAGACCCACATAACTGCCCCTGTTATTTGACATGTACACATCTGCTGGTTGTCTGGAATAAAGTCCCCTATGACGGACAGCATCAAAAACGTCGAGGCCAAAGGAGCCATAAAGAGTGAGAGCACAGAGACGCAGGATGGAAAAAGGACTCGAAGTACATGTAGCAAAGACTCTTGCGGGAAAGCAGGTGACAGAAGACGGAGCGCAATGCACGCATGCATGCAGACTATTCACGGGGCAAAGACGGCACGTACCAGGACCTAGGGCGGCATATCCCAGGCAAACATTCCTCAAGCTAATGTCAGCATAGCCAGCTTCAATCTTGTCCAGAATCGTCGGCACGGCAAAACTTGCACTCTTCGAGGCCCCCAAGATCGCCACAATGAGCCTGAGCAAGGCATCAACAAACATGCAAAAGCCAAACAAGGTATCTGGGGGAAGAAAGGCTGCAAACATGTAGGAATACACGAGAGAAACCGCTCCAGCTCGGACGCCTTCTTCAGGCTCGTGTGCAAGTGTACGTGTTGGTAAGCGCACCCTTCATGCCCCGGAAAGAGATTGGCGGCAGAGAGCAGCGGGAGGTATCCAATATCGGAGCCGATTCCCATGAAAATAAATGCTGCATAGTACGTCTGCGACGACTCTGACCCAAAAGCCAGCAGGATCCATGCTAGCGCGTTCATTACCTGCCCTATGGTTGCAGTGATACGGGGTCCTAGGTAGTCGAGGAGCAGTCCAGCAGCCAGTGAAAAGGAGAAGGCAAATGCCAGGCAGGTTACAAAGATATTGCCCACTGCTGAGTTTTGTTCCTCACATATGTACCGTTTGCCCCCATTGATATCCAGTCGCATATCCGGCTTGCCGTCTGCTAAGTAAGAATCACATAGCCACGAATATGCGTTGGACCTGAAAAGCAGGTTTGAAAGGTTAGGCCATGCAAAATAGACCCGAGCCGTCAAAAAGGCGTAAATTACATAAACCACTAGCAGGAAATAACGACCAACTCCGCATGGCTTAGGCTGTGCTTTTGCCTCCAAAACAGCCGGAGTGTTTTCCACATGGTCAACTGCACCCGCAAGGACACGACTGAAAAACCCACACACTCCCTTTTCACTGTGGTCAGGAGGTCCCAAGCTGCTGGCTCCGCCACTCACTCGGCCTGGCAGTTTAATCGCAGGAGCTGGCATTGCGCCTGACACGGCGGGCACTGCTGCTTCGGGCGGCTAGGGGGGGGAAAGAGGTGATACCAGATAGTTCGGCACATAAGGCAAAAGCCGCATGCAACAAACCACGAGACAAAGCAAAAAGAGCACTAGTAAAGAAAACCCCAACCACAGCTGGTGGTTTGCCGACGCAGTTCTTCTCGAAGTATACAGCCTGCGAGTTCGCTAGCACGCAAACGTTATCAATAATAGGTTTACTGATTAAAATAGCCAACCAAAGGTCCTGCGCTTTTGGCCAGAAGCCCAAGGGCAACAGGTCTCTGCGATTTGTTGCCGGTGGCACCGGGCAAGGAGAGGGCGCTGAGATATTCCTCTGGGGGTCGCTGCTGGCTGTGCGATGTGGCAGTAAGTCAAAACTTCAGTTCCTCACTTTTCCTACCACAAACATCTGATAATGGAGAGAAGCACTTCCGTTCTTCGCACCAAGCATCAAAAGGCTCCTGGCGTGTAGTGGGGCTGTCGTTGCTGCGGCATGCTAGAACACGCTTCGCCGCCGTGTACATCCAGCAAAACGCGCGAGACAAAAGGAGAACAAGGAGAACAGGAAACACTCTGACTTCATCAGATTTTAATGCCTTGAAAGAAGAGTAGACATTACCCATCTGTTTTTGGCCCACTCAGCGCTCCCTCTGCTCGCTCCCCTGCTGGCGTAGAGTTGCCTCGTCCTGCTTTGTGTTTAGTGTACTTTCATACATCGTTGCCATAAATCACCGTTTTAACTTGTTCAGTAAAATAGCGGGAATTTGGGACATGTTAGGGGCTGCAATCTTCCTGCCCAAGTTGTCTTCGCCCCCGTGCAGCCGAGTAGCTTTGTGCAGCACTCCCCTGTAGTGCTCTTCTGACAGCACCAGCAAGCTAATTGCAAAGAATTCCTAGATCAAAGTGCGTAAGCTGCAATGTTTCGAGCGATACTTGACATTTACTCGGAAGTGCAAAGGTAGAGCTGTTGCCAGCTCCTCTGAAGCAGCTAGCGCAGAAAATGCAACGAAGCACCATGAGCGCCCCATAAGGAGATCCGTACCATGTACACCCAGTTGAACGTTGAGCAAGGGCTATCATCTGTTCCGTCCCAAGAGCACACCCCTCCATTTCGTCACATATGCTTTCTGCATGGAGCTCAGACGGTGTAGCAGGCTAAGCTACACTAAAAAGTCCTAGAATGCCAGTTTTATTCAACTCAGAATTAACAGATCATCGACTAATTGGTTTGTCCCATGTCTAGGTTTCTCAATAGAAATCAGTGTTTTAGCTTTCTCATGTTTGACAGCTTGCGGTCGAGCAGATGGCTGTCTATATGGATGTGTTAAGGTTTGAGTGAAGGCCTGAAGCGTAGTATCCATACAGGTACACGAGTTCCTCTATGTAAATAGAATCAAGACCTACATGCTTTACGTCCAGTAAACGTATCGCTGGATCATTCAATTCTCTGCGGCTGGGAGACAGAAGCGAGGTGATTCTCCACTGAGGTGATCAATTTTTGTGTACTTGCCCATCCTTACTGGCGTGATGCTTTGGTAGCTACTTGACGAACCCATGGATATTTTATCGGCTGACAAGTTATGGCATTCCACCAGCTGTTGGGTTCCTGCGTTCTGATCAGCCTGCAGTATGGCCTCCACCACCCCAACACGCGTTGTGCCACCGCCAACTTTTATCGCCCGAGGGCTTTCCCCTAGACTCTTGCCTGCGAATGCCACACTAAATGATCGATCAAATCCACCTAAGACTGTAGGAAGACTGGGAACCACAGGACTCTCCGGGCAGTGGATAAGCGGGGCACAGCTGCACGAACCATGGTATTCTACAGACTACGAGGCTCCGCTCAAAAAGGTGTGAGCAGGAGAGACTTAACTCCAGACTTAATGCAGACTAAATAGGTATTTATTAAGTGTTTGCTCATGAAAGCTCCTGCCTTATCCTCCCCGCGTCCCCCAGAGCTCGCCATATGATATAAGAGGGACAGCTATGGCATGGTGTGCATAGCTCCGGCATTTAAGCGTTCCGAGAATTCACAACCAGTTGCACGCAACATCTAGTACGCGCGTAAGCAAATGAATTGCGGCTTCTCGCGTTCGTTCAAACAGTACTCCGCTACACATAATGTGCACGAAGAGGCTAACCAATTAGTCGACACTTTTCTAATTTTAAAAAGAATATAGCTAATATAGTAGAAAATGCTTAAGTGCAGCTCAGCCCCCTAGAGTACCTCTGGGGGGACAGGCTGCATTTGGGCACATTCGAGTACTCCAGGTAGGTCGTGTTAGAAGTAAGCCAGTATTTTCTGCTCGGTTGGGCAGCTCCGTGCGACTCGAGTGGACCCTATAGGCTCTAGTTTAAGGCTGGCTGTACGGCTGGGTGACAATGTTCCTACTGCTCAAGGGGTTGAAGGGGGTGCGCCCGATTTAAGCTATGCCCATTTACGCTCGTGATAGCCGGGAGAGGGGGAAGTTTGGGGAGTATGCATTTTATTGCGTTCCCTTTATTTTTGGTTTGAGTGCTAGAATTTGCATTCAGGGACCATACATGCGCTACAAAGTGCACTTACAAGCACTCTCTGAGTACAGGCTTTCACATACAGGCATGCACTGTAATTTGGTGCACAGGCAGCAGACATTTTCAAATATGGAGCTATACCTGCCCAGCTAATTGGATACGAAAACTGCAAAAATCATGCAGTCAAGCACCTCCTACATCCTCTGTATCATCTAGCGAGTCCTTTCAACCACGTATAGCTGGGACACCTACAGTGGAAAATGGAAATGAGTATAAACCAGGCCCATCGCGCGTTTCCACATTTATATGCTGTGAACAGTAAGCTAGAAAAAGCGATGGGCAGGGTAAGTGGAAATAATGAATCACTGAGAACCATAAAAATAGCGAGGACCTCGCAAATTTCAAGCTCGGGTCACTGTGCCGGTAAACGCTTCAACCTAGGGGCCCGCATGTTTAGATTCCAGCAACAGAGAAAGGCACATACCCAATTGGCTTTGTTTCAGTCATACTTCGTTATCCCCCCGCAAGATAGCTACTGAGATTAGTACGAGAGAGCCTTGTTCTTTTAAGGCAGCCACTGCTCGTCCTGTCCTCGTGAATCCTTTGAGATTGATACCATTCTCAGGCCCCTGCCATGCACTTGTCCCCAGTCACCACAAGTGACAATCCGGCGTACACGCTGCAATATATGTATACATATATGTATATATATACGTGCATCCTCAAGACAGTATGGGGTACGACAGGATGCTGGTATGCTTGGCCTGTGCCCGGGGAGTAATTTTTGTCCTGGCGTCACTAAAAGTTACCCGTCGCCAAGTACTGAGAGCTGAACTCGATAAAAGGACCGTCATTCGCTTCTAAGCTGTATGCGTTCAACAATATCATTTCCATGCAGCTTCATATTGAAATTCCAAGCGAGGAAACTTCTGCTGGTGTACTGATGCTCACCAAGAGGAGTTTTTGCAGGCTCTGGGGACTGCAAGGTGTCCTAAGCTTAGGAAATCTATCCTACACAGAAAAGGAAGTCAAAATACTAGTAATATCTCCACTAATATGAACCCTAGCAGACGTCAAGCCGTGGTTCCCTTTGCGAAATGACATGGAGTATCGGCTAGTCTGCTTTTTCCATTGCCAGAATTGTTAGGTGTGTTTGGTGATAATAAGTGCTTGTCAAGGCTCGAACATTCCTTGGCCCATGTACATAAATATGTCAGTTTCCGTTAACCACATGCTAAGAATCTCTACTAGCTTCCTGCATTGAGTGAGCACAGCCGAGCCGACCACGGCTCACCTTTCAATACTACCCCAAACTATTGAATGCTTGACTAGCAGACCACGCAGCAGATGCTGATTACTCGGAAGCGCTATAGATCCCAGAACAGTGCGAAACTCAGCGCTAATCTGATGGCGTAGTTCTGTTTTATCACTCACGGGGGCTACTTAGTGTGGGGTTTAGGCCTCCGATTGCCCGGTTCCTCAACTGGCCTATGCTTTCGCTTCCGACTTGAAGGGCCCATATCTGTGTGCTCGTTATAGCCTTGTTCTTGTACTTTATCATGGGGCACGGCATGAAGTTCCTTGAGTATCCTCCTTCTTCTTTTCTCCGCGTCGGACCCAGGGATAGCTGAATCGCCAGAGTCACTGTCCGACTCGCTTTCCGCGCTGCTGGAATCAGTTTTGCCACCCGCCTTACTGGATACTTCTGCCCTAGAGGGTGTGCAATGTTTCACACCTCCCGCTGCATCTCCACCTCCAGATAAGACACAGGTCAGTTTTTGTTTCAAAAACACCTGCACCAGGAGGCGTACAAACACGTGATGCTGATGAGTTTGCTCATATTTATGTTAAAGGAAAGTAGCATCAGCAGCAAGCACAGCGCAGCAAACAGCAACCGTCCTCACTTGGAAGCATAATTTTCGTGACTTAGCGTCGAATATGTAAGCATGGCGCCCCATCCCCACAGCAAGAAGGCGCTCTCCCGCAGGATCTAGCGCCAAGCCTACGAGAACACAAAGTGTTGTACACAAGCACGCCAGTGATGTACACGACAAAAGGCAGGTAGCACCTTATCACTGAAGGAGAGCCAGCACCATCAGAACACAAGTTTTAGCCACGAGGCTTACCGACAACTGCCCCCATAACCCCCTTGAAGCCCCCGATGGGAACTGCAGCGAGCTGGAGGTCAATGCAAGAAGCAATTGAGATAGGATGATCGTTCTTTTTAGAAGTGAGTCTCTCTCTTTGCTTCTCTAACATAGACACAATGAGCTTCCGCTTAATCTCATCAGGCTGATCGGCCAGCTGCACGTTTCCTGAGGATCGGTACGAAGAAGGGTTGTACTTGGGGCACGTTTTGTCAGCCAGACGCAATAAAGCTGTGCCGCCCATGACCCGCAAGCCATATACCATTCCGTATGAATCTGCATAATACACGGTGGCAGTATCTTTTCCGCTACAGCAGGCCAGCAAGTCCTGCGCCGCCTTCGTGTTTGCATTGTCTCCGAAGACGTGGCGAATGGGACTATCAGCAAGCACATTTCTCCCTGCAGCACAGTCTTGAGCGTGAAGGGCTCCTTTTGATTGTCCGAAGCCGGAAGAAGAAGCAAGAGTCTCTGATGCACTTCTCAGAGCCAGCCGTATGTCCGTCTTTTGCCGCAAAATTTCGGCAGTGGGGCGGATGCAAAGAGCTGTGACAGGTCGATTTTCTTGAGTAGCCCCACACACTTCTAGCACAGGTCGGCGCTGACAGCGCAAATCATAGAACCGCATTGCACCCTTCGCAGTGCCTACAGCCAGCACCATGGGGTGTACTGGCAGCAACCAGTCTATCTGAGTCACTGCCACATCACTCCGCAGTCCAAGGAAAGAGTGCTTGACGTTCTTTGCCGTCCAAAGAATCTTGCCGTAGTCCAGATCCAAAACCTTTGCGTCGTTCTCCTTGCCTCCAAAAGCCAACAAACTGTGGCACAAAGGATGGCTGCTGGCTGCAGCAACCGGTCCAGGCAGAAGGTATGCCGCCCTGCAGCAGAATGAGCTTTCGAAGGGCGTCCGCTGGAGCACTGAATCATCTGAACTATGCTCCTTCTCGACTGGGCGGAAATGTACAGCTACGTGCGTCAGCCCCTCCCCAAACCGTGAGTCTGGGAGTAGGCCTGCTGTAACACTAGTCTGCTCAATTATGCGCGCACTGAATGACCCTTCCCAATCCACAACGCAGGTATGGCCCTTCTGGCCAACTGCAAGCAGCAAGCTCCGGCTGCTGCTGCCAGAGGAGTCTGCCTCTCCAGAGTCTATGTCTGATGGGAGCAACTCATCGCGCAGGGCGGCTTCCCCCGGTGTGATGCCGCTTCCTAGCCACGACTTGCAGATGAGGGAGCGTGTATAGGCCCGTGCAGCTTCCGATCCAATGACTGACAGAGACACTGGAGTTGAAGGCAGCTGGAAGCAGCGCAAAGGCACATCCAAAGGGCTCTCACCCGGAGAAGCAGAAACCGCCAGCGGAGACTCACACACAACACTAGACGTGGCAAATGCCTCCACAGTTCCGCATGCTCGCCCTAATGCGACCTCGGAGACCTCGCTGCCTCTGCACAGAGACACAGTGAGTGCAGTGTAAGGATGGTGACTGTAGTGGGCTTGCCTATTCATTTATAGTTTTCCCATGCCTGCATGCAAACGATGATACTTTTGCTTGCTGATGCCACATACCTTTGTTCCCACCACGCTGAAATGTTCGAATTGTGCATTTGCAAATAGTGGAAGGCTTTGAGGCTCGCACAGAGATACCTCCAGGCCTGACCACACATGCACCTGACTGCAGTAGCTGCTCACCCTGAAGGCCCTGTCCAGCATAAAGCAGTTACGGCCAAGGAGCGATCCTGCTTGGCCTTCTTGATGATGCGTGTCCGGCGGTTTCCGCCGGTACTACAAAAAAGCTCCTTGCACAGACCCGACTGGTCCCCTACTACAAACTCCATCTCCCCAAAGCCCGAACCAGCCGCCAATAGTACAACAAAGCTCAACAGCCAAGAAAGAATGATCTCTACATGCGCTAAGAGGTCTGGCAACGGCAACTTCTATGGCACAAAAAGACGTTAAGCGGCGCAGCTTTGTCATTAGCCAGTATAAGCAAAACCTTGAGGATCAGAACTGGTGCTAAGCTTTGCCCGAGGTCCTCCTTGATATTGAGGTCGTACAGAAATGCACTGGCTGTAAGATTGATGAGGAAGTCGCACCCGAAGATTTGAAGCCAACAATCGGACTAAGGGGCCCCCCGCAAGGGCCCTGCCCCACCAGATGGCTCGCGCAAGCGGATCTGTTTTGGGAAATGTGGTATTGTTTTACGCTATAAAACAAAGTATATCATGACTGCAGCTTTTTGAAAAGGGCATAAAGCCATTAGTGTCCTAGTTCAAAGGTACTGTTTCGAGTGCGCCACTCTCGACTCAATTTCTGGCAGAGCAGCGCCTTTGAAAACGAACAGGTTACCGGCGCTTATCCCGAAAGGTGACATAAAATTAACCTTATTTAGCAAGTAAGTCATGAATTAGATCTTGAATCACACAGTTCTCAATCTTCGAGGTAATGAAGAAGACATCTGGTCAGTCGGTAGTTCAAGTAGGCTCAAATATTCGTGTTGAGTCCAGTAGGATACACTCCTGGTCAGGGCCCTACAATATGCAGCTCCCGGAGGCACACGGGGAGAGTGATGCCCGTCCTTTTGGTCGGTTCGCAATCTGCGTGCCTCCACAGGGCTACCGAACAGCTTGCGATTCCTGCCATGGATTGTATTTCCCTGTGGCCCTTGCGTATGTGACTCTGCCTTTCCTTGGCGATTGCCGCGAAGATCCGCTTCTCGCCTAGCCACAAGCGCGCATCACCTGCACATTCCGTAGCCGCCGTGCCTAGGATATCCATGCCAAGCTGCGTTTTGTGTGTTGTGTAAGTAACAAACAGCTTTCAGAGATTCTCCGGACCCCAAAGATCGATAAACTTCCATTAACCCATCTGTCATTGTCACTGTTTGCTCGCCTCGATCAATGGGCAACAGGTCAGTCACTGAACTAACGAGCTCTATTGTTCTATCGCTCACAGTTCGTGATACGCTGATTGCTGACCCATGAGTTCTTAGTTACCATTGCGAGAGCTTCTGTAACGCCCATTGAAACTGTCAATTACTTTGTAGCTCCTCATACGCCCAGCAGGCGCTGCAATCTGGCGGGTCGTTCACCTTGCTAAAAAGCGCAGCTGTAGTCCTGGTGACTAAATACACACTTTAAACAAGTCAGGGATCACGCATTCAGGTCTGCTTTAAAAATTCATAGTGTGCGTGTTTCCTAAAACTTTAAACAAGATACACTGTAGTGAACAAATCATCGGTTCCAACACCATGCTGATGCCTTCGTCGCAGACGCAGAAAAAGTGCTCCCTCCACCACGCACTATGCCGCTCCAGGTTTGCCAATCAACTTCATTACGCCTTCAGTAATAAGTCTTCTGCTTGAACTGTACGAACGTGAAGGGAAATCGCAAAGAACTGCATGGAGAGAAATATCTGCATGCTCATTTGCGCGAGGTAGCCAAATATCCAAGAAAGTGCGTTGTTAGTCGCGTTTGTCCTGTTGTACTGCTGCACCTCAGCACCGAATATGTCCAACTGGAGTACCGAATAGGTAAAAGCTAGCACGATCCACATACACCTATAGCACGTTTGCACAGTAGTTACTTGAATAAGAAGCAGAGGCAGCATATCTTCATCAGCAAGGTCACCTGCGCCCTGCAATACGAAGATCGTCCACAAACCATGTTCCACAACACCCACTGCCGCCAGTAAGACTTAGCTGCGAGTGACAAACAGCCGCTCCATTACTTCGTGCAATCCCTGCGAAGCTATCAGCTATCGCGCACGATGAAGACGCCAGTCAACACACCAAAGCACCAACACAACGACAGTCACGCTAAGTACGCCTAAACAAAGCTGAGAGTAACGTTCTGAAGCGATTTAGTGGCATTACAGATAAAAATGATACGACGATTCTCAATGATTCCCGTCTTGTACAGCGAACCCTACAACAAGGCAACCAACCCCGGGCACATGTAGCAACTGAGACTATGTAAATTGAATGTAAACGCGACCCTTGCCTGAGAAGCATTTCGCCATATAGGCAGCATCCCAGGAGTGCAGCTTTGTGCCAGCGATCTGGGCGTCAACACTGCTAGCCACGAATTCCGTCTCCTTCCCCTGCAAAACCACATTCCCACGGGTCAGTCGAATGCGGTGCTCGAAGGAAGTAAAACATGTTTGCCGCCAAATAATACAAACTCGGAAATTTGCCATCGATACAGCAACTCCAAATGAACAGGCTGATTGCCCACCCTCACACTGACACAAGAACTAGTATGCATATGTTAATGAGACAGACCACGGATTGTCGAAGGTGCTGACAAGTTACCCTGCACTGCCGTGCAAGAATTGCCTGTGTCCTCTGCACTCTTGCTACGCTAAGCACTAGAGCACGTGCCAACATTCACAACCATGCCCTTGCAAAGAAACCCCCACCCCTCTACTCAACGCAGGCTCGCGGAAAGCGCATTCATATAACTAGGTGCCAAACATTGCTGGTTCAGAGTCTGGTTGTGCTAGCAGCATTCGGACGGACTCAACCGTCCATCAGACGAACGAGACTAAAATGGCTCATCCTTTCCATTGACGCACAATTTTAACTAAACATTCTGCCAGACATCACTATAGTCATGAAATTTCGCTACTCAGGTCTTTCTTGTCATTACGTGGCGCCATTAAGAAGCAGGTCTGTAATGCTACACTATATATGTACACAAGTAGACTGTATTTGGTGGATTAGCAATCTTTACGACCCCGGATGCGATGCGGTAAGCGGTGAAGGAAAGCTTGCGCATTCGACACCGCGTCATATGTGGATAATGGAACACAGTGCAACATATTATGGTGTTCTGATTCGCGGAGTACTGAGGAGCAGTGCACCCTCATCGCTTCCTGTCTCCATTAGAAACTTGGAGCCAGGGGCTAACCCGAGAGATGTATTGTAGCAAGGTGATTGCTGTGTAGCGGGATGCCCACATAAATTGGTAGCGCCCGCACAGGCCTTGCGAGGAAAGAGTTCATTGCATAGCGATAAGTACATAAAATGGTTGCAGTAGTACACGCTTCGCAAGTGATTAGAATGTGAATGCAGGGGGTAAATCATTCTCAGGATCATGCGGCGGTTCAGTGGAGTAAGGATCAAACGATCAATGTCTAATAAAGCGCAATTTGCTGCAGACGTGTCTGGCCAAGTAGCCAGCTATAAAAGCGTTATTACAGACAAAAAAAGTCAAGCCGAGATACACGTTATTGCAGTCGCAGAGAGGCAAAATGTGCCTATCTGTGAGCTGCACGCGAGTTTATCTCCGGTAGCAGTATTTTTTGAAACTGAAGTACAGCTGCATGATTCCGCGGTCGAATACATTGCGGAAGCCCCTAAATCTCTCTAAATGCCACTCACGATTCAAAACTTTGAATGCCACATCCTCATACGGAGGACCAGCATGAAACCGCACAATAATAGTGTCCGGCGTGTCCGAGGGCTCCAGGGTCCATGTGGGGGTCTTGGTTTTATCAATTAGGTCGGGATAGAAAATGTTGAACTTATATCCCTGAACAATCTTGGGTGGAGGATTATCATGGTCGTAGTGTGTCTGGTTATATTTGTTCCAGAAATAACAGGTGCGCACGCGGTTAAAAAAACGGGGTTTTCTCGGACGATACTTTTCCTCCCATCCGTAGTGCTGCGGCACAAACGATGCAGAACAAAGCAGTACGGTATTGCAGGAAAAACTCACAAAGTTCACAAGCCACAGATGCATCAGCCACCCACTATAGCTAACAGCGCCTGCTGGTTGTCATCTTGCGTCCCTGATCATGGTGCATACTACTTTTGGGATGCGGATTACTGATATATCGCTGTTACATGTATCAGCTTGAAGCACTTTGCTGAATTTCACGATACGGGTAGCACCAGGAATTATACCTGCTTCAACTTCATTTCGGAGGAAGCCGCCAGCACTTCCTCATCCGGACTTGCATTCTTCTGCTCCTTGCGAACGAAGTCCTCAAACCTGGAAGACATGGAAGGACAGTAAACACATTTTTTGAATCTCGCCATCAAGTGCGCGGTTACTTTCTGAAACGTAGTCTAAGAAGTCTGCCTTGTATGTGTACGGTGTCGTTCTAGAGGGTGACTCACGTTACAATCTTTGCGGCAGGGTCAAGAATCTCATCATCATCCTCCTCGTCTTCTGCCTGTTTCTCTTTATCAACTCCTAATTGAATTAATCGCCGCTCGCGTTCACGGTGCTTCGCAATCCGTCTTTCAGACAGCCGCTGTTCGAGTTCCTCATCCGGATGCAGGATGTTTGTTTCAGAGCGAAACTCATCAAACGGATATAAAATAGGGGAATAAGGCCCTCGCGGTTCAGGGATATCTGTTTCGTCTTCATAAGGCTCCAGCTCAGGGGAGTAGCTCCCATCGGCCCCAGGATTTATTTCTTTTTCCACTACGCGCGCCATCTGCCTAGCCTGCTCCTGAATTTGCTGCTTCCTTAGTTGTTGGCGGGCTTCCTCCTCAGTGGCGAGCAAGTCGTCCGTTACGTCTCCCTCTTCTGCCCTAGCCTTCAATATTTCAGCCTCAGCTGCTGCTCGCTCGCATTTAAGTTGGTAGTCCAGCTCTGATGCCTTCTCCATAATCCTCTGATGGTACATCAAACAAATTGCTCGAGCCTGAAAAAACCAAGCACCGCACGATCGCATTTTATGCGAACGAATTGGTTTTCATGTTGAATTATGAAACATATACAGAACGGATAGCAGTACACGAGACGAAAACAGCCCCAGAAAGACAGACAACACATATCGCTGCCCTCCACCGCACGGCAAGAAAAGAAGCCATCATGCTCCCGATAGGCACTGGAGAATAAGGGCAGCTTCACAGAAGCCACTAGTATGTGCTTATTACCCGAAAGAGAGGTATTTTCTGTAGAATAGCCTCCCAATATGCTGTGTCCACGTCCTCTTCGGTCTCAAGCTTCTGCTTTATGTGCTCTTTCAAAGCATCGAGCTCTTCAGGTGACTTCCCACTGAGAATTGCAGTGATATCCGACGCAACTCCCACGGCAATGCCGGAGTCTGCGTCTCGGATGTCTCCTGCAGAGCTATTGTTAGCAAGTAGTGCTGCAGCCTGCGCAGCGGCGTCGGCTGAGGAATCTTTTTTAAGTGCCTCTATCACCTTGTTCTTCTTCTCCGCTCGCTCCAAAGCATCCTTCGTCAAGACAAGCAACGCCTGCCAAAAGTCCTGGTAGTCCTTGTCTACCGCCGTTGTGTCAACGCCAATGTGCAGCTTGACGTCCGCCAGCATCTCCTCGATCATGTGTGTAGTCATCGCTGTGACGAATTGCAATCCAGCAAGCGCAAAATACGCAAGTTCTAGACGCAAACCACAAGCCTAGGCAAAGAAGACGGACACAACAATGCATGCGGTCATAGGGCAAAAAACCAGCCAGAGGGCGGCACCAACTTACGCTCCTTGTTGAAGCAGTCGAAAATTTCATGAGGCGGTACGGGCAGGAGCGTGACCTTTTCAAATCTCTCGCCATTCAGAATCCGCAGCCCCTTGACAATGAAATCAATAGGCTGCTCTCTATTTTGTTCCGCTCTAATTTCTGTTTTCTTAATGTGCATCAAACGATGAAACACCTCCTCCTTCTCGAAGTAGTCCTGGAAATGCTCTTTCTCTTTCTCGCGCTGTAATTCTTCGCGCTGTGCCTGCATAAGCGCTTCCTCCGCCTCTCGCTCCTCTCGGCGTTTTTTCACGCTCTTGATCTCTTGCTGTAATCAGATACACCCCAGTCCAGCATGCAGAGGCACTGCAAGAGACCATCGTAGAGTGTGGCTTCGGACAGGTCCCATGAGCCACCGAGAGACCCACTAGAGTGCCGCACATTTCGAAGCTGTTCTCATAAATACTAGTTTTGCATTATCCAGCCAGGGATATTGTGCGTAGTCCTATGCTCTATTACATCAAAGTTATTGTTCTTACTTGACCCCACTTACCACTTTGCTGACAGAAGTCGTCAAAAGGGCATTAACTGTCGTCGCATGCTTCTTTCCAGCCGCCTGCAGCAGAAGGTTCTTCTTCTTCCACACAAAGGGTTCAGCCAGCAACCGATCTCCGAATGGGTTGTTATCGTTGCTATACCCGAAGTGCTCGCTCAGCAGCTTTTTACGCTCTGCCTGTACAGACAAGAAACGTGGGCACGCATCACGCTGCTGCACAGACGTGCGGCAAAAAGGAGCCTAATCCTCCATGCAACAAGTTGCATTCTTCCTACTCCTTGGATCAAAAGCACGACGCATAGACCAGCATACTCATCCCAACGAAAAAGCAAAACCCTCCTGTGACATTTTGCGTATACACTAGCAAGTGATAATTTATCTAAAGCTGAATCATGGGAACACACATGCAAATTTTGCCAGGCGTTGCGACTATACTTCTGTCCTTTAGCTTATTCGACACCAGCCTAAACGTACTCGCAGCTCTTTCACCGTGACCGTCCTGCCGGGACGTTCTTCGGCGGCCAGCATCGCCTCGCCGAGCTTCCTGTGCGAATATACATGACGCAGAAAATGTGCAACTTTTACTCTACGTCAGCAGCAGCGTGCATAGTAAAGGCAGCCGACACCATCTGCTCCTGCGTTTCACAGAAGACTGCATACAACGTGTGGCCCAATGCCTCCGCTGCACCACAAGACTTACCCATACGTAGTACTCGCGGTTAAATCGGGGCCGCGCCGCTCGCCATCATCCTCTCTGGAAGAGCTCCTATGCCTCCGCTTCGCCATTTTTGAAGCCGCTCAGGAATTTCCTCCCTACCTAGTGGCTTGAAGCAGAGAGCCAGCCCGTTTTGACTTTCATACCCACGGGCTAAACCACCCCCCTACCAGCGCTGATTGCTGGCGGCGCCCCCCCCCGCGAAATCGATGGATAGAACTTTAATATATATAATTATGGATGCCTTTTTACCCCCAAATACAGTAGAGGAAACCAAAGGGGGGCCTGAAAAGAGCCGAGTATCGCACGGCCTTCAGGGTCAGCGAGGAAGTAACCGCGTCCCAGGTTTCTTAATGCAGCAAAGACTCGCCGCCTGAGGGGCGACCCAGCTAAAGAACGTTGCAATCTATACTGATAGGGGAATAAACATGCAACTACAAAGAGCTGCGTGTCGCTTTCTAGCTCCTCCACAACTGGTTGCTGCACGCATGCACCTGGGGCTCTGGAGAGAACCAACCTATGTGGGGCCCTGAAAGCACAATTAAGCTACTTCCTTTTTCTCTACAGGATTCCCAATGATTTACATCATTGTGGAAGGTACTGCGCTGCGACACAGGGTGTTACACCTTGGGGGAAAACAGGGCATTTCAAATTCCTGGTAGACAGGCGAGCGGCTTAAAAACGAGGCGACATCTAGTGCACGAACACATGGCACTCTCTTTATCAGAAAAAATTGAAGTGCCTTTTAAAGAGATGTGAAATTGTTTTGGACAGAGGCATGTTTTCTAGCCGGCTACCCCAGGGGGCAAGTACGTGGGCATCTCACTAAATCGTCTAGGCTACTCACAAGGTAGTTATAGCGGGCGAGGGTACACAAAACTTCTGCTGTAGTACTTATGTTTACTCAAAGATCGTGATATAAATGGCTATTTGGGTTACATGTTCGAATATTTAACTTATTGCTGAGCACTGGAAGCTCGTTGCCAAATGCCGCAAAGTGGTGTGCTCATGCGCTGGATGCTAAATGCAAGTAGCTGTGGACATTCCAACTGCTTACAGGGTGCAGCTCTGCGGGCCATCATGTAGCCGCGTCTGTCTTCGCCCGGTCCCTCGTTCGTTGTTGGCTAGTGTATGTGTGCTTTCCCTCCTTTGATTTCAGCTCAAATGTGGTGAGCACGTTGGCGTGCATCAATTCGCGCGATTTTTCCCACCTGGGAAGTGGCGAAAGGTTGGGAATACGTTCATGCTTCAGCATGCAATCTGTCTTGACGCTTAAATACGGGACGCGGAGGGGCTTGTTTCAGGATTGGAAGTGGTCAAATCCACACCCAACCGCTTTCTACAGGACTGGTTCTTTTGTAACTGATAATTGGAAGGCTTGACTAATCGGTTTGTCTGTTCGCAAGCCTGATTAATTGCAGAGTCAAGTCATCTCGATAAGAGAGCACTCAATGTTTTGCGCACATGTGCTCGCTGCCAGGTGCAACGAGCTGTGAATGCTCGAAGTGCGTAGACTGCGCAGGCACAGTCCCTCTAACTATTTCACTAACCTCCCCTCGAAACTCTGAGGGTTGCGGGCATAGAACGAAGGGAGCCCCTATAAGAAGGTATTCAAAAACCATTAAGTTTCTATTGAGTCTGGCGTGAAGCGTCCTCCTAAGGAGATCATAGATGAAGCGCTGAAGTACACCCTCAAAGTCGAGGGCTTTTGGCCATCGACTGATGCTTATAGCAAATGGCCTCACAAGATCTATGGATTAATAGCTTGTTCTGCGAAGACGTAATTACTTCGCCTTTCTGCTGTGCTGTGGGCATTTAGGGGATAAAGGAGCAACCGCTCGTAGCAGGAGTTCGCTTGCTACGCAATCTGCTACCTTCACCCCTTTATCATCCGTATACTTGCCTTAGGGAGACGGACTGGCTTGATGGAGGATAGCAGCGTCATTTATCGTCGTGAGGCTCACATATTCTAGCTTTGCTGTTCGCAGTTGCATAAAATTCATATCATCTCGCATGCTGTGCTTTGAACAAGGGACACTAAAGCTCCTGTTTGGACCGTCAAAGAAAGGTACCTTCCTTTGTCAACTGCCTTGGGGGATCTGGCCCTCAGAGGTCAAACGATCGAACAGCAGGGCAGGGTGCCCTCAGGGAGTCCCCTGCCACTAAAAGGTTAGTATAGTGAATGTGTGGAGCAAGCGGGTAAAGCAGCGATTTTTGGCCAACAGCCAACGTGACTGGTAGCACAGAAAGAGGAAAGCCGAGTGACAGAAAGCACAAGGGCTAAAAAAGAATGAAATCGGATGGCTCTCAGGGCAGACGCTGCTTTTTATTTAGACTTACAAGGGAAGATAGAATGGCCCCTGTTGGGCATACACAGGGACCGTGGGCATGGCCCAACCAGAATGCATTCAAGGATCACTGACGAGGACTGCCTCGCTAGCTCTCGCTTTAGGGGGCTTCATGGGGCCTCCATGGGGCCTCCAAGTCAAAACTCTGTAGCAAGCTATAGCCCCACTGAGGCGGAATGAAGGGTTTAAGCTTTCCTATAAGGAGTCAACACCAGCGCGGCGTTGTGGCCGCCAAAGCCCAGGGTGTCCGTGAGTACGGCCTGCATCATCCACAGCAAGTCGGGGAGGGCAGGAAATCCGAGAGAATATGAACGAGAGGTGCAACGAAACATCCAAACGCAGAAGACAATAGAAAGCCACAAAAATGCGGAGCGCAGATGCATTACCTTCATTGGCTCGCTAACATGCACCGCCTGGTTGGGCACATAGTTCAGGTCGCATTCAGGATCAGGGGTGCGGTAGTTCAAGGTCGGGGGAACATCGCCTGTCTGCAGCACCTTGGCCGCTACAACTGTCTCGATCCCCGCAGTACCTCCCAGACAGTGCCCAGTCATTGGCTAGGGGACACAAGGGCACACAGCCACACAGACGGACAGTCAGGGAGCGGCCCTAGCTAGACGTTCTTGAAATCAGGAGAAATGTTGTGGCAGGAGCACCGAGAGTAGCGGCCTGTAAAGACAGGGTGTGCAGGAAACAGCCTGCTTCCTCCCCTGAACGCAATAGCAGCGTTAACACAGAGTCCTCTTCCTTACCTTAGTCGAAGATATCAGCAGCTTTGTTGCATGCGGGCCAAAGACCTTCTTAATGGCTTTGGTCTCAAATTTATCGTTATAATGCGTCGAGGTGCCGTGAGCATTGATGTATCCGACGTCCTCTGGAGCAACGCCGCTGCGAGAAAAAAACGCATCAAAAGCTCATTCTCATGCTGTGTCCATAGTGCTAAATCCCTGAGTGGCGGCAGCAATGGCGTCGTGACCAGTCCATGGCACTCTACAGGGCAGCAAGTGCATAGCAGTTGGCACCTTCACCCCCGCCTCAAAGAATGTTTTCAATGCCCATCACACTTGCTGATGCGTACGCAAGACTTACGCGTTCCGAAGAGCCAGGTTCATACAGCGAGCGAGGCCCTCTCCCTCTGGGGAAGGCGCCGTCATGTGGTGGGCATCGCAGGTGGCGCCATAGCCCGCGAGCTGTCCATACACTTGCGTCGCACCTCGTCGTACTGCATGCTCCTCAGTTTCAAGAACGATTACCCTGAGCGAACCCAAAACACATATGCACACGAGGTCAGCTACCACGTCATGCTTGGCCTACTCGTGGCAACCGTATGTGCAACAACGTCAGAGACAGAATAAGGGCCGCCAATGATGCAGCGCGAGAGAGAGACAACACCCTATTCAATAGGGCTCCTGCAACCGACTGCAGCGGCTCGTCGAGCATGCCCTGTAACAGCAGACCACGAGAGCTGCAGCGTCTGTCTGCTCACCCTGCGCCTTCTCCCATCACGAATCCTGCTCTGTCTTTGTCGAACGGCCTGCAGGCTTCTTTGGGTCGGTCGTTGAAGCCAAGGGCAAGAGCTTTAAGAGCGTTAAATCCAGCAAAGGAAAGAGGGGTAATGGAGGCTTCAGCTCCGCCGCACAGGACGATATCGGCGTCGCCAGCCTAAATGAGCCGGCACAAGAGGACACAACGAGCGAACAGCGTGCAGCCCACCGTTGAGGTTACTTACCTGCTGCCCTGCAGAAGCCTCGAACCGCCTGCATATCCTGCAAGGGGTCTGCAACTGCCCAGGAGGCTCCGCAGGGCATGCTGCCCACATTTTTTATTGCTGTGTCTTGTTACATGCGCTTTTCCCCTAGAAAACCCTCGACTCCCCCCCTCCCCCCCCCACCTCCCTGTAAGTCATCGGTCTAGGAGAGAGACCCCGGAGAGCTTCACTATCAAACCCCCTTCCCCAGTGCCCTTTTCCCCTTGAACTAAGCTTGAATCACCTCGAGGAGTCGCATGGCGGTGCCTATGGCGTGCCCCGAAGTGGCACAAGCCGAGACAGCGCCGTGATTGGGTCCTTTAGCTCCGATCTCGATGGCGACTTGTGCGGGGGCTGTGTTCTGCAGCAATCGCAGCAGCGGCCGGAGGCAGCTGAAATGTGGGGAGACTCCTGCTGTATCGAGACAGGAAGCCTTCTGGCTCTGTGCGTAAGGCCGCTCCGTTAGTTGTAAGCCCCCAGTCCTACGCCCCTCTCAAGGAAAAACCAAACCCGCAGTAAAAGCATCAAAACGAACTCCAGACACAAGACGCACTGCAATCATAGCGGGGATCAAGTAGGGAGACACTCGACGCGGGCCCGAGTTTAGGAGGACCTTGTTTTGTTGCTCCATAAACCCCAAGCCCCCAATGCCAGATCCGATGATGACGCCGAATCGGTTCATGTCGAGATCCTCCATAGAGTCCAGCCCTTAGAAACGCAGCAGTACGAGGGCACACAATGCAGAGATTGAGAGGCCACTCGTGAGACTGTGTGTGTGCAGATGCAGGGCGTCCCACAGCTCCCCGGAGGCCTTTGGCTCAATCGACTGCTCCCGATACACAGAAGGCTGCGCTAGAACGTGTCTCTTCCCAGGGTTGTGCGCCGACGACTCTCCCATCAAAACTCTCTGGTCGAAAAGGCCCCTCACAGGCGCGCGCGCGCTACACAGCACACAAGGCCTAGCCGTTCCTCCCTGGAGGAGAAGGAGGCAGCACTTCAGAGGACGGTCTATCTTTTTTCTTTTTTTCTCTTTCGCGCATTTGCTCCAGCAAACCATTGAGCCCCGCCGCGCTTCAGCCCAAGAAAGAAATGCGCTCCATTCAGCAGGCCCCCTCCCTGGCATGCATGCCTGCATGCTCCCATGATCGCACACGCTAAAACGAACACCGCATCTGCGCACAGCTCGCACCCGTATAGAGGATCGTGCGGTGATGCATACCTGCGTCCTGGAGGGCCAGCTTGCTGGCGGCGACTGCAAAGTGCGTGTATCTGTCGTTGCGCTTTGCATCCTTCGGCTCTCGGAAGTACTGTTTGGGATCGAATGCCTCGGAAGGAATCTCGTACGCCACTGCGCGAGCACACAAAGCGATGAATGTCGCAAGGAAGTCGATGCACCACCTCCGAGTTGGGGGGCCCCTTGGACACCTGGAGCAGGCAGGGCGTCAGTTCTAGAGATGCCAGTGCAAGCCCAATGCTGACGAGGAATTTACACGCACCCGGAGTTCCCCTTACCTGTGCAAGCCATATCCTTGGGATCAAAAGCAGAGACAGTGGCAGCGTTGTTTTGTCCTTTCAGCAGGTTCTCCCAGAAGCGCTCTACGCCGATTCCAGCAGCGCTGACAACGCCAAGCCCAGTGCACAAAATGCGAGGCCGCTGGCCTCCCCCCTAAGCATGCACACGTAGAATTGCACTCCGTCTCATGGGGAAATGCTGTTGCTGTTGCAGCTCACCGGACTGCAGGGTATCTGTGCACGACACACACCTGGTACTGCGAAAACAGACGACTGCTGCGGTCCGCTCGCGCCCTTAAAAAATCCGAAGCCGATCTAGGCTGCTGCTGCTGCAGCCCTTGTGCATGCGCTTGGGCAACAGAGGCCTGGGAAGCTGCCTTTGGCGAGATGGGTAGTGTTGTGGAGCGCGAGACGAACGCAGGGATCTGCGCAGTGCCTCTGCCCTAGAGAGACAGACACGGCCACAGCGAAAAAGCCTCTATTCGCTCTCTTGCCTAAGGCAGTGAGCTGAACTGGGAATTTCGGAAGGGGCTGGGGGGATGTCTGTAGTGTGCTCACTGGGGATGCTGTCGATGGCACTGAGAACTGCGAGGCTTCTGCCCCTGCCCCGAGCATCAGTAGGAGCAGCAGCAGCTGCTGCTGCTGCTTAAGCTTGGCAGCCAGCATCTTCACGCGTGTAAGAAAAAATGCTCTTGGGGCTTTGAAGTCCCTCCAGGTGCAGCAGCAGAGGGCACCTCCAGCGGGGGGCGGCTCTGCTGCTGCAGCTGTTGTTGTTGAGGCGTCCCCGCCGCTCTGACCGGGAGGTTGCTGAGTTTCTGTGGCAATTTGGTGTGTATATACACTGTGGAGTGCCTCCCGATGTAAGCCTGGCTGTGGGCTGGCTGCGATGCTGGAGAGGGGGTGATTTAGGGCCTCCAGTGCCCCCAGAGGTAGCAGAAGATGACACGGAAGTAAACTTAGACCCTAAAACCCTTTATGCGTCGAGGGGAATTTCCCTGGGCCACGTAGACACTACAGTCTCCAGTGAGACGGCGGAGCAGCGCCGCAACTGCGCTGCCTGTCGGCCGATGGAGAGAGCGGGAGAAGGCTACACACTAATTAAATACGGAATATCTGTCAGCCTGTGTCTCGAAATGCAGTCTTTACCCCTTCGCCTGAGTGACTGCTGCATGTGCATCATGGGCATCATACGGCGGGGGCTCCCACTTGTCGGCGCTGGGCAGCCTTGTAGGCCAAGCCGTGACGTGCCAATGTTCCTTCTCCGAAGCTGCTCCCTCATTGCCCACAAATAGCTCGCGAGATGCCTTTTTCCCTTTCTATCGAATGTCTTCGAGACCGATAGCGTGTTGAATCGCTGTGTGCCTCGGGGCGAGGCTCCCAAGGAGAGATACGGAACCCTGTGGGGAGGAGGCCTTGTTAGCTGTGTGTGGTGGACCTTGCGACTCTCTTTAGGACACATTAAAGCATTCTAATCATGCAGAGCCAACCCCGCTCCCTAGCAGGCGAATAATGCGCCCTCGTGCCTCGCCAGGTCCTAGCGAGAACACGGTGCTCCAAGGGACATGTGACGACACAGGTCCAGTGCCAATGGCTTTTCCTTTTGCCTTCAAATATTTATAGCGGAATCGAGCAGCCATGGTAGTGTGGGGGCAGAGGCACGGGCGCTCACACACTCTGATGGAGACGGGCTTCTCTGTCGCTAGCGGTCTTCTTCCTTTAATTTCGCTAGTCACCTTAGGACCATCACTGTAGCGGGCTAGGCTAAATACAGGCATCTTCTGCTATATTTGTTGCACGTAGTAAGGTTTGGTAAAGATCGGAGTATTCGATTTGGCTTCTAGGACATCTCGGCCGGGGGTTGCAGAGTAGCGTTGGTTCCATACGACAAATATTAATGCTGTGGGCCTGTGAGCTAGATGCTGTGTGCAAATAGCTGTGATTGCTCGGAGTGCGTAGGCAGTGCAGCAATGCGCTCCCTCTATATATGTGTTCCCTCATGCCTAATACCTTAAAAGTGGGGGTACGGGGACGGGGGAGTTCTTTCATAAGAACGCCCAATAACTTTTAATTAAGCCTTGTACTCTGCTTGGCGCTAACTCTTTTCCTTTTGAAACTCTAAGGGCAGTCTTATAATCTGTGTGGCCGGGCACGTTACTTCTTGGTAGCTTCTGCTTAGCTAGCTGTGAATAAAAACTTAGTACAGCAATGTAGTTATTTGAGTAAGCTCTTCTTATGTTGTATCTGGTGCAGATTATTACCAACACCACGCTGCAGCGATAAATGCTGTCAGTTCGTGCAGTGCGTCACTCTGTAGCGGTGTCCAGAACCCCGGAGTACTCAGGGTGCAGTCTTGGTGGCTTTTACCCACCAGGCCGGAGCCCTGAGGCCAAGGAGACTGGTAGGGCCGTCTGACGAGCCTTTTGTGATCTTTGTCTAATGAGTTCGTAGGAGCTTGAGGCTCAAAATTTAACATATGAAGGCCCTAGGAGAAGTGTCTCAGTGCCTTTTTAACGATGCGTAGCCTCGTTAACTGACGAGCAGTTAGGGGCGCCCTGCACTCTGAACACTCTGTATTTGATTTTGTCAGCTTCCAGGAAGCCTTTTCGGTAAGCACAGCAGGGCTACAGGGGCAGCGGGAGATCCCTCAATCCCTCACTAATACCACAGTGCCTTGCACAATCAAGGAGGTAGCACAGAAGCATCCTCTATTTAAGCTGGAAACCTCGGTACACTTTCGTGGCAGTAAGCCCTTCGTATTCCCTGATCAGTCCTAAGACTAGGCCGTTTTGCACCTACTTTTACCGCGGCGGGGCTGGCCTCGCACGTGTTGTACAAAAAGGAACTTGCTCCTAGCTAAAGACGAAGTTGACCAGCCTTGCCTCCGGCTTTGCAAAGACCTTATGAAGGCCCCTTCCCTTGTCTGTCTCCCTTTGAAGCCTCTGCTTCACCGGAGGCGCCGCCTTTACTGCTTCTATGAGGGACTCTGCAGTATCAGTTTCGGCCACAGGCACTAGCACACAAAGCTTGTGCCGTCCGTTTAGCTGTACAGATATCTGTACCCCTCCGCTCGTTCCTTCCAGCTCGTCAGTCATGTCTGCATGTGGCGACGAATTCGGCCACTCCCCCGACGCTGCAAGGGTCCAAGATGGATAGCGAAAGGCTTGGGCAAATTCTGCTTGGAGCCTTGCCCAGAGCTCTTCGGTTATAAAAGGTGCGAAGGGATGCAGCAGCGTCAACAAATCTTTTGCTGCGCTGACAGATAGGGTTCCTCCCTGCTTCTCCTGCTGACGCTGAATCTCTCGAAAGCCTACGATCAGCGCCGCTACAGCCCGATTCACTTGCATTCGCTCTAGATTCTGTGTGACAGCCCTCACGAGGGAAGAGAGCACCTTTTTCTCCCCTTCCGAGATCGGCTTGGCTATTATTCCGCGCAGTGCAGCGGACGAAGACCCTATGGACTGCCTGGCACTCCCATAAGAACCTCCACCTGTCGCAGAATGGGCACCTACTGGAGAGACAAATATAGTCCAAATGCGTTTCAGGAAGCGAGAAGCCCCTGAGAGGCCCTCCTCTCGCCAGACCTTGGTAGTGGCCACAGGGCCCAATGCCATGAGGTGTATGCGTAGTACGTCGGCTCCTTGCTCCTCAAGTACCGAATCTGGGGAGACAGCGTTGCCTCTTGATTTAGACATCTTCTCCGACAGCGTGAGCAGCTGGAAGAGCTCGTCTCCTTTTACCTTGGCAGACCTCGAGGTGTCTGCGTTCGCTGCTGCTGATGGTGCAGGTGGAGAGCTTTGTAATTGTCCTTGTGTTTGTTGTTGACATGAAAAGACCCAAGTGCCCGTATCCGTTTTCCTAACGGCCCTAGAGGATGGTGGGAGGGTCTCTGCGTATACTTCTGCGCCAGATGGCGTATGTACACCACAGGTAACCCTTGCAGGAGAGCTCCGTGGACCCTCCGGCGCTGCAGGAGTATGTTCAAGAGACGCGACAGCTGCATCATATAGATCAACATCTGCTGCACTCACGAGAGCGTCCGTGTCTGCCCGCCTGAGTAAGTAGTGCCGTGGAACCCCCAGAATGACCCCTGGGGTGAGGAGACGCTTGAAGGGTTCCTCCCCGCAAGCAGCTCCAATATCTGCGAGCATCTTGTGCCAGAACCTGAAGGAAAGAGCACTCAAACAAGGCACGAGGTGAGGCGAGTGCAGTAGCATCCATACGTCTTCTGCTTGTATTATGAGGTGGGCTGCTGGAGTCGGATTGGGCAGTAGGTAGAATCGCGTTGTAGGCATCCCTACGAAGTGACGGCAGCACCAGACGTGGAAAAAAGGGTGAAGCAAATGTGGACCAGACCTGGCATAGACAAGGTGCGTTACTGCGTGCTCCTTTCCTCCCACATATAAGTCCACCGGAAGCCAATATTCCAGAAGCGACGGTTTAGCGAGGGCCTCTCGGTTGAAGGGATCAGGGAAGCGTAGGTGGTACCAACTGCTCCCTGCCCACTGAGGCATGGTGCACGTTTCCCGAAAAAACAGGGGTTTTCCACAGGGTCGCTTCTTCTCCGCTAAGGAGTCACCAAATGAAGAAGCTTCCTGCCACACCCATTCTGTGTAGCGGTCCAGCGCTGCAACGGCCTCCGTACGCCCAAAAACACTTTCGGGAGGCCTAGTCCCATGATGGATGCTGCTCTTTCTCGACAGCAATTGGCTGGGGGCTTCGGCCTTAACGGGAGTAGCGGTCTCTGCGGCGGAGAGGCTGCTGCTGAAATCTGCACGGAAGGGAGGGAGGGTAAGCGGAAGTTCACTCTCTGGCAGCGGCACAACGACCTCGTGAGACTGCTCTGTGATGGTAGGGCCCTCATTGGCTTCCTCTGTATTCCCCGCTCTAGATGCACTCTTTTTTGTAATCCCACAAACGCGCAAAACCGGGATTGGCTCTCCCCAGTACCGCTGCCTGCTGAACACCCAATCTTTGAGTCGATAGCGCGTCACTTTCTCTCCCCGACCCGTCGCTGCCAGCCACCGAACTGCCTGGTCTTCCGCTTCCCTCTTGTTTCCGCCTGAAAGATCTGAATCACAGACGCCTTCATTCGATAACGCTCCCGCCAAGTCTGCCTGCATCCCTCGAAGCCGTTCCTCCGACGCCGCTGCCTGGGGGGCCCCCGCAGGTCTCTGTCTCAGAGGTTTCCCACCGGGTGACACAGGCAGCAAGCCTGCAGCAGTGAGAGGAGCTACAAACGAGTGCTTGGCAGGAGAGACAAGCACGCCATCCGACGCAGTAATCTGCAGTCCAAACTCTGGCATGTGCTCCAAGGTGTCAGATACAATAACAGGCATTAGGTAGCTTGTAACTGGATGGCGCGCGTAGACTCCGGTGAACACACCCTTCTGGATCTCTACGTTCTGAGGGTATAACCCCTTCTCTCTGGCTTTTATGTACTCGTCGATACGGTGTTTGTCCTGCGCAGTGCCATATAGCCTTCTAGAAACGGGGTGGCAAGGATGCAACACCACCCCTGAGCAACCATAAAGGTGCTCAGGGGCCAGAAGCAGAGCAGGCAGAGGGGCCTGGCCGTTCGTTAGCTCTAGGCTAAGCCGCAGATACACAACCTTGCCTATCCAGTGACGCTGCATCCGCAGAACGTCAGCAGGCCAGTCCAGAAAAGACAAACCAGCAAGCAGCCGATCTGCATAGGCCAACAGCTTCAGGTGCCACTGTCGCAGTTGCCGCTTTTCAACAGGAAATCGCCCTCTCTCGCTCAGGCCCTCTGGTGTGAGCTCTTCGTTAGCCAGCACTGTGCCTGCGGGTAAGTCACGAACCCCGTAAACAGCAGCTGCCCATGCGTTGTCGCCTCTGGCTCCCACTTACGAAACTGGTCCCTCTACACTATACTATTTGCCACTCGAGTCGCCTCCTCCCTCACACTTTAAAGTAGACCTCTAGCTCTGTGCCCTAAGGCCTAAATCTTACGCGCTCTATAAACAAAGCCTCACCCAGTGCTGGGCACCAGTTAACCTCAGCATTTGCCTCGTAGGCCAATCCCCTCTTCAGCATTTGAATGAACGCCCACTGCGTCCAACGAAAGAACTCAGGGTTGCTGGTCGCGATCTCTCTCCGCCAGTCTACGCTGATCCCCAGGCGCTGCAGCTGACGTCTGAAGACGTTGATGTTGGCAGCGACAACGGATGCGGGAGGCTCTCCTCGTTCCCTTGCGTGCTGCTCTGCGGGCAACCCAAACGAATCCCAGCCGATAGCGTGCAACACATTTGGCTGGGGAGGTCGCCCGTCCCCAATTTGTCCTTGCTGATCCTGAACAGCGGCCGAGCAAGCAGGAGTAGGACAGCGTGCCGCTTCTACTTGAGCCTCCAACATGTCGGCACGAAGCCGCAGCCGTTGGTAGCGAGCAGCAACATCGGCTAAGGCGTAGGTGTAACAGTGACCCATGTGGAGGCCGCTGCCTGAGGGGTAGGGTATCATCGAGAGAACGTAGAACTTTTTGCCTTTAGGGACGCCTTCCTCATTTTGCTTCACTTCACATGCTGCTGCTGCCGGGCTGCATGGCTGTGGTAGGTCTGGGGAGAACTCAGCAGAGCGCTGGGCGTAATATTCCACCCAACGTCGCTCTACCTCCTGGACGGGGTATGGAATACCAGTAACCTCGTTCCCAGCCGCAGAAATAGCAGAGGTAATGGCTGCCTGTTTTGAAAGAGGTGCAGCTGCTGAGAGAAAGAGGGGGGGACTGGGGGTCACACGGGAAACGAAGGCAGCTGCAGGAAGATGGGCCCGGGGAAGTGCCTGCATAATCCGCTCACCCTGCACAGGCAGCAGCCTCGGCACCAAGAATAGAGCGAACAGGGTGCTGCGTAGAAAGAGAAGCAACCAATGCCCCATCCTCCTTGCCGCAATCATGTAAAGGCTTCACGAACAAGGGAGGCATATCTACCGCCAACGAGCTGAAACTTCCTCGCTCACATGCAGGACGCTTTAGAGGGCTCTAATGTATCGTAAAGCAGCCAAGGTTGCTCATAATGTACATCCTCAGCACCTGGGGGACCCATGGCCGACAATCGAGGCATTGTGCAATACGCTGAGCTGAACATATCCAGCCAGACAACAAAATGAGCTATGTACTGTGCAAATATGCATAAGAACTCTGTGTTTACTCATTTTTGTTGCTGCACAGAGTCTGGCTAATAAGCTTGTCACCGTGCAAACGATCCGGTGAAGGGCAAGGCGGCATAGCAGGTAAGTGTCTTTCAAAGAAGGCCGACTTCATTCAAGCAACGGAAAGCACCGATCACCGAGTGTTATAGGGCGATTGGGTGGCTTCTACTCCGGTGTTAAGGAAACTGGTTTCCCGGCTACGCCCGTTCCGCGGGGCTTTCCCTTCTCTAGCACACAGATAAGTGAAGACAGATTGTGTGTATTAAATTTTCTTAATATCATCGGACGGTTTTTAGTTCCACAGCACATGGTGGGTGCGGCTCAGCACTAGTTGTGGTGGCATGCGGAACGAAATAGGCATGCCCTTCCATCCGAGCGTGCCCCAGCGAGTGCAACGAACTACTGTCTCATTGTTGCTGTTCGTAAAAATCCAAGCACGCCCTACTTCAAGCAAATTTTGGGGAAAAGTGACCTGAACGCATTACGATGTACACCTACTTTGAGCAGCGCAACTTTCCTCCCCTGTGGCGTGCTCGATTGCATTAGTATACAGAGGAACCATAAGCAATGGGATATCGTTGGCGCATTTCAGACCGCGAATAATCTCCTTCAAGTTACATTATCATGATCTTACTTTCTTGTTAGCTTACCGATGGAAGCCACTGCAGCGTTTGCGGTGTATCATCATCTGCATACTGCACTGTATATGTCTTCAATAGACCAACTGTAAGCAAGAAGTTAGCTTTTCAAAGGAGCCACGATTTCCGCCGAAACCAAAAATATGTGAAAATGCGGAGGCGTTTCCCTCAAATTGCTGGACTCGTCGGGATCGTATGCGCTATTCCTGTTCGGACCGTTGTGGCGTTGCGAGAGGTAAAGATGACCAAATAATGAAGTACAGGACAACCCAATACACCCGTTCCTCAGAATTCGTGGCCTATTAAGTTTAAACAAAACGCACAAACACTTCCGTCCATTGAAGTTAAGCTTTCCCCCCCTGACGACGTACGTGAACATTCAAATTCTGCTGTTGCAGCTACGGGTTGCGCGTTCATGAACACTTTTGCAGCCCTTGCCTCAAGTTACAGCAGAAGTACTCCTCCTAGAGAGGGCAAGAATGGAGCTAGAAGAGGTCAGATCAATTGGATTCTTGTGTACAGCTTGCACGAGGCTATTATGTTCGCCTTAGGGGTTGATGGCAAAACTGGAAGACGAATACAATGAGCAGCTAGATAATGCTCAGACAGAGATAGCCAGCGCCGTAGAGAGAGTAAGCTCATGTTGTTTATTCTACTGGCGACGGATGTCCTATCCCTAGAATAATCCAAGGCAATGAGCGTATTCAACGATCCCGATATTTTGGAAGGGGCGATCAAGGGAGTCATGCAACCAAGTACGACGGCAACAACAGTGGGACAAGGAAATTTTGCATTTCGTCAAATTAACAAGTTAGCATATAAATTTATCCTATGCGAAGATAACTATGGATCGAAATAATCACCAGGAGCAGCACGGATGTATCAGACCTGCAATCACCTCGTCAGCCTCTCAAGCTGGCGGGAACCAGGGCTCCTGTAGCGCTTACATCGTTCTTGCAAACTGGGCAAACTGCGCGTAACCAGAGTGGCTTCATTGGGAATATTTTATCGGCTGCCTTCGCTCCCCCTCCTGCAGTTAAATTACAAGTATATACAATGATCTGTGCTACTCTTATCCCCTAATCAAATAGCATGGCTTTTCTCGCAGCTAACCGAAGTCAGAGAGCCCGATCCCCAGATAAAAGAAAAAATGGTAAGCCAATGCTTTGCAGAAAGGCAGGCTTACGGCTAATCTTCAATAGGATGAGATAGAGCAACTACGCGCTGACGAGGAGACAAAGGTACGTGCATAGGCTTAGCCACGTTTGCAGAAAGCAGGATGGAGTGCCCTATTTCAGATGTTCGACCAAGCAATGGCTGAATTTGGCCAGCTGACGCGCATCACGATAGCAGGTATGCCAGTACAGAATGTAGGAGGAGGGAGCTGAACAGGCGCATTCATTACCAGAGCTTGAGAAGAACATTCAGATCCAGTTAAATCCGTTTCTAGTGGACAAGAAGGTAGGTTTCATCAATAATCGGTAGAGAAAATCATAAAAGACGCGTTGCGAGGACAGGCCGTGTCAAAAGCCATGAAAAGTGCTACAAGCACACCCGGATCATACGCCCCAACACCCCTCGCTTTCCAGCAAGTGGAGAGAGGCCCGAAAGAAACCCCGCACGCTGTTAGTGTATTAAAGGAGCGCTCTCTCTCCCCTTATAATTAGATTGCTCTGTTAACAGCCAACGCCGATGACATCGTTCCTGCAACTCGGTAGCTCCGAGTCAGCTGCTCAGCGTAAGTGCCGTTTTGGGGCTCCCGTCAGAACAGCGTTGGAGAGAAGCGCTAAATGCTTGCTGCAGAGTCAAAGTTTGCAATGGCAGCTGAGAAACAGCTCAACGTGAAGATTGCCCAGTCTGAAAAACCGTGAGTCCATGCATACGCTGCAGTCCGCATTCCTCCTACGAGGGTCACCTCCACAGGTACCCGACAGTAGACGAGATTGTCGCCGAAATGCAGAAGAAAAGGGACGCGACGGAGCGCCTGGTAAGTCGGTACGCTAAGAGCAGCCCAGATGTTGCTGCGTACAGTGGTTCAACTTTAGGAGCGAATGAAGATACTCCAACTTCAATTGAAGCTACTTCGGGTGCGTGTGTCTTCAATGACTCCACACACAAAAGGCAACTCTAAGGATCGCCTGAGCGTGCAAATTTCAGGCCGAGGGTGAAATGATAAAAGATGCACTACACACGAACGTTGCGAGAATCCTGGCCCAATTCGCCCCGGCCAGTAAGTGCCATATTTTCGGATCCAGCCATGAATACCTTCTTATTCTCTGCTATCTGCCTAACCTATTGCAGTCGAGGCAATAAAGGCAGAATCGGCCGCGCGAGCACTTGTATAAACCCCTCTGCTAAGTTAAAGGGTCACACCCCCCCCATATCGCCTGGGTTTTACACCCATTTTAGCACATCTCTGATCAAAATATTCCAGACAACTTCAATCAGCACCTCAATGCAAATGAGGTAAATAACAATCCACTCCAGCTTATACCCATGCTGCATTGCAAAGCACCCACACACGAACCACGGATTACCTACATTTGTCATCAAAACAATCAATACAGCGTCTGTAATAATCAAGGACTCCTTATAAACCGTCCTTTTGCTACCGCTAGTGCCGCAGCCGTTGAAATGCTGCTGCTGTGGCTCCCGTTTAATCTTCCCACGTTAGTTCTTTCTGCCAAAGTCTTTACTTGCCTGAATGGTTAGCTCGTTGTTCAGCATGTCGTACAGGTCCTTTATAATATCTAGTCTGCAGATAAATACAGAAACCGCTGCCACGCTTCCTTGCACTCCTGAAGTACAGGCAAAGTAGTAGGGGAGGGATGAAGCGGAGAAAAATTTAGGAAGATGCAAGGCCTTGCGAACCTCTGATTCAAAATTTCTACGCGCTTCGGTATTTCCAAGTAGCGGCGGCAATGATCGTAGTGATCAGCAAAGTCATCGTTGTCCCAGAAAATATCTAAATGCAAGCCGCATACACCTGCACTAGGAGTCGTGAGCAGTGCACTGCCACAACGAGACACACTGAACATCAGCAAGCACACCCAAGTGCACGCAGCCAAAACTACGGTCCAAAATTCTGCTGCAAAATCTCTAATATGCGAGCGGTGTTTTTGAAAGGCTGGCTCCTCTTGGGGCAGTCACTGCAGTCCACTGATACCAGGAGCCGCCTTGCTTACCTGGGGTGTCCAGGATGTCTGTGTGGAGGTTAATGTAGAACCTGTTGACGAAAAGCTCGCCAATCCTGCGGCCAATATCCTCGCGCGTCGACTGTATGTTTCCAGTCCTTGCCAGACTCTCTGTAACATTAGCAACAGCAACGATTAAGCTGACCCAGAGTCATGCCGCAAGGAGATGCAAGAAACAACGCAAAGCTAGGAGCTTGCCAGGGAATTAACCAGTACCTGGAATCATTTTCGTTCGTTCAATATCCGCGTCAACCAACGTCTCGAAGAGAGCAAGTTTAACGCTCTGCCATTAATAAGCGCAGTGCACGAAAACAGCTCATGCTGAGCCCCCCCTAGGAATACTACTGCCTGCGTCTCTGCTTGGGGCCCTGCCCCAGCGTCTATGCATCCCCAGCACCTATTGCTTCAGCATCATGTTGCTCAATCCCCTGCATGCTCGTTAGTCGAAAAAAAGTATGTAGCACCCTCACGAGTCCCAGTGTCTGACGGACCTGTGCAAAGGCGTAGGAATAGGCGAGGCACTCAAAGACGTTAGTTGTGACGAGGTGTATGCTGTCTGCCTTGATAGTTGCACGGTCTCCCCACACATATGTCATCGTGTCATCTTCTTTCCTGTCGCCCAGGGGCTCCTTGAGGAAGGGATGCATGAAGGCGATGAGGGCCTAGGCAGTCGCAAGCAGCAGGAGCCGGGCACAGCAAATAATAGGCACCAACTAGCAAGCACCAACAAGCTCGGGGTGTGCATAGGCCCCCGTCTGCCGAATAAGCGGCGCGGCGTGTGAATTTAGAAGAGCACCTTTTGTTCCTCCATGTTGACATCCCAAGCCACCACGCAGCCTGCGAAAGAACGCATGAGAGGGGAACGAACAGACCTGTCTCTTCCCATGCACTGGAGGCAAAACTAGCTCGGAGTCCTTCCTGCGGCAGAAGCTAGGCGCAGTATTCAAACAGATGTAGGTGAGCGGAAGAAGAGGGAACATCAGGAGAAAAGGACTCGTTTCTGACCAAAGCGGAAGATGAAGACAGTTTTCTGCTTTGCGAAGCATCTGCAAAAGAGAACCTCGCTGTATGTGTTTTCCACTCTGTATCAGAATACGCAGCACAAGCCAGACACTCCCTGTTCCATTCTACGGGTAGATGCTTGATGACTGGCGTTTGGTGAACCTCAACCAGATATCTGAGGGGCGGGCGTTGCTGGGCTGACTTGAGATAGCAGGGATTTGTGATTTCCGGTCGCTTGAGTGCCTTCAGGAGGTCGGCAAATAGCTGAAGCGGCAAACACAACAGAGCATCGCAAAAATAGCGTGTAAAAGGCAGGGTGTGCCGCTTTTCCGTGCTTTATGTTCGCCTTGAGGTGCACATGTCTACTGTGTGCAGCTAAGTATACTTATTGGCGGCATGGCTGCTGGTGCTTCTTCCTCTTGAATTCGCAAAGAAATACGCTAAAGAGGTGGTGCATGCGCTACTAAACACTGTCACGCCGAGTGAAGCCACTGTAGGCTTTATGGCTTTCCAGCTCACCACTTCGGCCCCCAGGCATCCAGCCCACACGCATCCCGCTGGCTCTAAACACTGCACATACAGGCAAGGGCAAACCCAGTGCATAAGCGGCACCGTGCGCGCAGTAAGAGTTTTTCGGCAGAAGGCTTTGCTCCTTTTTGGTGCAATGCAATTGGATCCGCATGAGCTAAAGGGCCGATTCAAGACTCGCGATTCTGAAGCGATAAGCATTGAGGCACAGGGTGGTGTGTGCGCCATCCCTACGTCTTCTCTTTCCTTGATCGAGGCTTGTATGTCTGCTCTCTTCTTCGAGCTGCGGATGGGCTTTTTGTGCTGTTTGGCGTGCTGCAGCGGTCACACATTGACGCCTTCGGGTGTTCGGTTCCTACTGTGCGTGCTCTTTCCGCACAATGGACTCCTAACGACAGAAATAGTTAGCACGCGCGCGTAATTTGCGAGATCTGGATCACGAAGTTCGATTTCTTTGGGGGTGTGGTGCTTCGTACCCCGTTGTTAGAGAACGCCCCTGGATTTTCGCTCTCGGGGGAGAGCTTGACTTTCTTGTCTCCAGCGTTCGAAGGTTCCTCAACCATCTGCTGGTAGTGGCCAACTGGTTCCATTTCCCTGGGAGAAGCCATCTTCCTGCGCTCGAACCACCTGAATGGAGATGCGTGCTCGTTCACTCGCACACCACGCTAGCTGAGTGCTTCGGCTGCGGCGAGCACCGCGAATCGCGGTGAGGGCAGGAGTCGTGCCGATCCAACTGAAGGAGAAGATTCGAAAAGCCGCCGAAGGAGCGGCAATCAGTCCCGGGAAGCGCGTGCTCCAACCCGGCTGTGGCATGCAGCGAAGGCCAGAGGCATCGGCGGGGCCCCACGCCTCGCCAGAGGATCTTTTTGTTGTAGATTCCTCGCTCCCCTAAAAAGCACCAAGTGTTTTTCTTTGCCTTCTTCCGCGTACAGCTCATAGCCCTCTAATTCGCAGAAGGAAGCCGTGGAGGAGTCACCGACGGGCTCCTGCCCACGCCCTCCCGACGGTCCAAGAGCACCGTGCACAGGGAAGGGGGCCTCTTCTCGCGGCTAGCGAGCTGCTCTCTTGTTTCGCGGACGCTGGAGGCTGGATACTGTGTGCTGTTACGCTGGGATACCCCCCCCAGCCTGAGACTCGACACGCGATGGGGGCTCCTAACGGCCTGCGTGCCTTCCGGCGACCAGGGAGTGCTGCCGGGACGAAGCAAGGCAAGCTGCCCATGAGCGATCCGCAGGTAAAGCAGGGTAGCAGTCTGTTCTCCCCCTCCCCGCCTTCCCCCCCGTGCCTCCCTCTCCCTTCCACATGGAGGGCCCTCGTCGTAGCCTCGTGGATTCGGGGAACGGAGTTGTTTGCCGGGAAGACGCAGTCTAAGGCCCTCTGTGGGTGTGCACTTCCTGCAAGGCAACTGGCCATTCGTCTTGTGCGGCTTGCATGCCCGTGCGCCTTTCGGAAGCCAAGCGAGAAGGCGGGCAGGGGGCTAAGGGCTTCCCCCTACGCGCTTGCAATATTCTTGTATTTGCAGTCTCGAACCGCCAAGAAGTCACGCGCTATCCTCAAGCAGCAGAAACGCCTGGAGATTGACACCCGCGAAAGCAAGGATGCCATTTCCACACTGGCCACCGAGCAGGAAGGGTGAGCTCCAGAATCTACTAACCCCACACGATGTAGCCAGGTTTTTGTAGGGCGTCCTCAGTGTGTCGCAGTTCTGCGCTAACCGTAGAGGCTTTGCCTGCAACCGTGTCTCATGCGCGTTTGTCTGAGTATTTACATGTATATATCATCCTTCTTTGTCCGTGCTCCGCTTTACAATTTGTGCCTCTACAACGCACTTTACCGAGGGAGGGGGAACGCAAATACGAGGGAATATCAGTGGATTTCAACAAGATGGGGCATGCAGACGCTTGCTCGCCCGCGCTTAGCGCAGATCAGTTCCTCTCTTTCTCGTTGCAGTCTTCTGCGTCTGCTAATAAATCCTCACGACATCAACCCGGCTGCCGCATGTGCCGCCATGGCATGGGGTGTCTGTCTGTGTGTCTCTCTCTCTGTGCTTCGGCCCCTGTGCCCTCTGCCTCGTCTCAGGATTCTAGAGGCGGAGGGGCTTGAAAAGACTTACAAGTTCAAGCAGGCAGATATCCTGGAGCACCTTGATGCTGCTGCCAAGAAGAAGGTCAGTCAGGCTGCCCGCAGCCCTTCCTCAGCACACCCCTGCTGCTTTGTTTGCAGGCAACCAGGTGCATCTTAGGCATGCAACCACGGGGTCCCTTTTGTGTCTTGAATAGCAGTTGTCTTGACTAGCAGTGGTCTTGATAGCAGTTGTCTTGAATAGCAGTTGTCTTGAGTAGCAGATTTCTTGAATAACAGTTGTCTTGAATAGCAGTTGTCTTGAGTAGCAGTTGTTTTGAATAGCAGTTGTTTTGAATAGCGATTGTCTCGAGTAGCAGTTGTCTTGAATAGCAGTTGTCTTGAGTAGCAGTTGTCTTGAATAGCAGTTGTTTTGAATAGCAGTTGTCTCGAGTAGCAGTTGTCTTGAGTAGCAGTTGTCTTGAGTAGCAGTTGTCTTGAATAGCAGTGGTCTTGATAGCAGTTGTTTTGAATAGCAGTTGTCTCGAGTAGCAGTTGTCTTGAATAGCAGTTGTCTTGAATAGCAGTTGTCTTGAATAGCAGTTGTCTTGAGTAGCAGTTGTTTTGAATAACAGTTGTCTTGAATAGCAGTTGTTTTGAATAGCAGTTGTTTTGAATAGCAGTTGTCTTGAATAGCAGTTGTCTTGCATAGCAATTGTCTTGAATAGCAGTTGTCTTGAATAGCAGTTGTTTTGAATAACAGTTGTCTTGAGTAGCAGTTGTCTTGTATAGCAGTTGTCTTGAATAACAGTTGTCTTGAATAGCAGTTGTCTTGAGTAGCAGTTGTCTTGAGTAGCAGTGGTCTTGATAGCAGTTGTCTTGAGTAGCAGTTGTCTTGAATAGCAGTTGTCTTGAATAGCAGTTGTCTTGAATAACAGCTGTCTTGAGTAGCAGTTGTCTTGAGTAGCAGTTGTTTTGAATAACAGTTGTTTTGATAGCAATTGTCTCGAGTAGCAGTTGTCTTGAGTAGCAGTTGTCTCGAGTAGCAGTTGTCTTGAGTAGCAGTTGTCTTGAGTAGCAGTTGTCTTGAATAACAGCTGTCTTGAGTAGCAGTTGTCTTGAATAACAGCTGTCTTGAGTAGCAGTTGTCTTGAGTAGCAGTTGTTTTGAATAACAGTTGTTTTGAATAGCAGTTGTCTTGAATAGCAGTGCATATCTCGCGTTTGCAGGCATTTCGCTTCTCTCTTTCGTTTGGACCCTACGCGGTAGACGTCAGCAGGGGAGGCCGCGAGATGCTTTTTGGAGGACAGAAAGGCTCTCTAGGGTTGCTCGATTGCGAGGAGATGAAGACTCTTTGTGAAATCAATGTGTGTGCCCTTGCTTTCTCTTCTGTGTCGAGAAGTGTCTCCCCCTGGATCTTCATCCTTGTGGAACGTCGTGCCTCTCACTGCGTATGGCCCTTGGATCGTAGAAAGCTAGAGGTTTCTTGTTCGGAGACTCGCGCTTGCTCTCTAGTGGTGTCTTTGAGTTGCGCTCTGTGATTTAGGCGGACCCTGGTTACTTCTTTCTGTATTTCTGTGCTTGCATGTGCGCGTGTCTGTGGTGGTCGCACTTGCTGGCGCACGGCTGGCTCCTCTTCCTTCTTCTAGCTTCTTCCCCTTGTCTCTTTTTGTCTACTCCTTTGAGATCGCTTCTGCCGATTTCGTCTTGTCTTACGTCATCCCTGGGCTCCCCCTACCGCTAGTGCTGCGCCTCGCTTCCACGCATGCCCTGACCCTTCGTGTCTGTTCGGGAGTTTACCACTCTTGTGGGGGAATGTGTTTTGCTCTGCCTCTCTCTGCTTCTGTGCAGGTGAAGGAGACCGTCCGAGCCGTACACTTCTTGCAGAATCATACGCTATGGGCTGCAGGTATTTGCTGGCTCCAGCCCTTCAGGCAGTGGCCTCTTGTCTGTAACAAAA
Source organism: Cyclospora cayetanensis (assembly GCF_002999335.1). Classification (NCBI taxonomy): domain Eukaryota; phylum Apicomplexa; class Conoidasida; order Eucoccidiorida; family Eimeriidae; genus Cyclospora; species Cyclospora cayetanensis. The sequence goes on along the minus strand of NW_020312036.1, from coordinate 180,038 downwards.
AGCGGGAGTCTTAGTTGCACTATGCCGATCGGGCAGCCTGTGCATAGTTGTATACACCAATACATGTGCACCTCACTGTGTCTCCCTGCGTCTTCCGTTTTCGCGAATTTATGCGTACAGTCGTCGAAACACAGCCACATATCTAGGTGTCTGCCTATAGGAGGCGCAGCGTTCTAACTGCTTATTCTGTTCTCTTTACTGCATATATATGGGCACTCACAGTTAGAGCTTTCCCCGTAAAGGCTGTCTATAGCCCTGTGTGCCTTCATGCGTGCCTTGCTGTATCTCTATGCGTGTTCTTGTTGTCTGTATTTGGTGAAAGCCGTGCGTAGAGTTGGCACTGACGTATATACATATATATGTATATATATAGCCTCCTAGCCAAGTGTGCCTATGCTTTTGTGCGAGCACATTCAATGATTAGTCAGTCGGGGCGTTTCCGGTTTTAAAATTCGTGTTGTTTTTTATGCTTTTTACGTGTTGGTGTGTGTCACAGCGCAGAAGAAGTATGTCTACATTTACGACAACCAGGGCATCGAAATTCACTGTTTAAGAGACATCATGGTAAGCCTCGTCACGCCGTCCATAGTGCGTTGTGCCTAGCTGGATAGGATAGGCGCCTTTAGGACCTCATGTAGGCCCCTGATTGCGTGGAGGGCCAGCGTGTGGGTGGCAAGCTTGACAAGTAATCCGTACAAGATGGTTGTGCTTGCAGTGATCCATATGGTAGCCACACGCGTAGAGCTACTCAGATCTATGGGCACGCCTTGCGAGCTCACGCTGCTGGCTCGCTTGCCAGAAGCCGAAGTAGGGGCGACTGCAGAGCTGGGCACCTATAGAGGGACAGAGGAGTGACCAAGCGGAGTAAAACATGAGCCGAACTTTCTAAGGAGAAAAATGCGTCTCGAGCAGGTAGTAGTAGCGGCACAATGTGTGGTATGCTGCTTTGCAGATGACATACGCTTTGGACTTTCTCCCGTATCACTACTTAATGGTCTCCGTCGGCGAATTCGGGGAGCTTGTGTATGCCCGCTGTGTTCCTGGCTTCCCCCAATGGTCGTGAACGTTTACCACTTGCAAGCGGCGTAGCCAACTGCGCACCGACGTCTGTTCCTCCATGGATATATATGTATATATATATGTATATCCATGTGTGTGTCGTTTTCTTGAAGGTACTATGATATATCCACTGGGCAGATTGCCGCGAAACATAAAACGCGAAGGGGGCCTTGCAGCATTATGCAGCAGAATCCCACCAACGCAGTGATGCATCTTGGCCACACAAAAGGCACTGTGACTCTGTGGACACCCAATCTGGGCAAGGTGCGACTTGTGGATCGTATGCGTCGAAAGGGCACTGGGTATAGGCCTGGCATGATCTGGAGACTCTCAGAGCTGGCTGCTGGCTGCTTTGAAGCGGTATAGCGTATGGGCGCGTTTGGAGCTGAAGTTTGCTGCGGTCCATCTGTGCTGCGCAGCCGGCTGTGGAGATGTTTTGCCATAAGGGGAAGGTCACAGCGGTCGCAGCGCAAGACAACTATATGATCACTGCCGGTTAGTATCAGCTAATGTTTTTGCCGCTCAGGGCGTCATGGCACGCTGGCATCATCAGTGTGGGTCCTCCGGAATGGAGGGGCTAAGCTTGCAAGCGTGTCTCTAGACGGCGGTTTCCCTGGTTGTTGCATGTCTCTTGGAAGGGTGCTGATGCGAGACGCCTTACTCCACGCTAAGGCGTTGGGCGGATTCGGGGATATCTCGGGGCTCTCCTTAGTGCATAGCACGCAGTATCTCTGGGGGTTGTTGTTGTGTGTCGATTCAGGTGTTGACGGCAAGTGGAAGCTCTGGGATTTGCGGAAATACGAGGCAGCTCAGTCCTTTAGCTACTTTGGAGCTCCCCCGTCCTCTGTGGCGATAAGCCAGACAGGTCTGGTCGCTTTGGGGTTCGGTTCTCACTTGCAAGTTTGGAAGGACGTGTTAAGCCAGAAGAAGGCCTCTCTGTACATGACGCACGAAGCTCCAGGCGAAGTGAGGGCACCCGACTCTTCACGTTTACATGGGGTTCGGGGGGAACTATGGGAGGGAGCGCGGCGACGGGGGGAGGGCGGCCTCGGGCAGGTGGAGGGCTGTAGCGGGCGAAGGGAGAGTGGCTGTGGGGAACGCAAAAGGGTTCTGGATAGAAACTGCTACCCAGGAAGCAGTGGAAATCCATGCTTCTGCGATCGCTCCTGTAGCGGGGGGGACAAGGGGGGGGCTCGGGGGAAGAACTCGTGTTTTGACAGGTATTCAGGTGATGGACGAGTGCGTTGTTTGTGCAGCAAATTACAAGCGTTCGCTTCCGCCCCTTCGAAGACGTCTGCATCTTTGGGAGCACCGCGGGTGTCTGCTCTGTGCTCGTTCCAGGTGCTGGGCTGGCGAACTTTGACTCGAGAGATGCAAATCCGTTCGAAACCAAAAAGGTGATGTCGCTGATAGCTTTTTCTTATGACGGAGACCCCTCGTGGATGCTCTCCATCGCTACCTTTGAGCCTTTTGCACCTTGGCTCATGCTGTCGAATGACCTTGAACGACACACAGAACTAGGGGCCTCTTTCCTGCTTCTCCGCGCGACGGCTGTATGAGGACTGCCCCATGGCCGAAAACGCATGAAATGAGGCCGAGAGGTTGTTCCTGTGGGTGCCTTCTGATGAGGCCCGCATTGAAACTCCCCCTGTATCCTCCGTGAGTGTTCACATTATGGCGGTTGGTGCTGAAACGGCATGTGGTGCAGCAACGGCGGGAACGGGAGGTTCACTCGCTGCTGGAGAAGCTGCCGGCCGATATGATTTCACTAGACTCGACGCCTATTGGAACGTTCGACAAGAAGCGCAAGGCGGCCCCAGTGGAGACGCCCTTGCCAGAGAGTAAGGCTTGCAGATCCGTGGTTAGCAGAAACTGAACACCGCCACTGGGGGATAGGAAGAGAGAGGTAGAGAGGATCCGTAGCGCAGCGAGAGCGAGAGAGGGAAACGGAATGAGGGACACTGCAGAAAGAGAAGGGGGCAGGTATCGGACTGGGAAAGTGGTGTTGCTTATCATCGTGCGGAGTTTTCTCTGCTGGCTTCAAGTCTCTCCCAGTATTGGAGGTGGAGGCTAGAGGATGAGTGAACAACTTTTCATCAGCACACACATGCGGGGGCCTTGTTTTGAGGCACTGGGTGCCTGTGTGGGTTGTCACTCGAGCTGTCCGTGACCACAAAGCTGTGTTTTTGTACCTGTACACCGCGCTGGCTGGTTAGCCGTACGCGCGGATGCATACTTTGGTATTTACGCCTTTCGAAGGAGCGTCTGCAGATGCATACGTAACGCATCTTGCTTTTCTCATGAAGACTGCAGCTTAATTAGGGCCACAAGTGTTTCGACTGATCTAGCCGAGGAAATATGAAAGAAGGCCAAAGCAGAAAGTGTTAAGCCTGGAGTCGTCCTGACCGTTTGCATGCAGGCGTGAAGAAGACCAGAAAGCCAAAGAAGAAGCAAAGAGGGCGGGGAACAGCAGAAAAGCGGAATCAGGTTCGACTCCTGCGGTGTCTCCCCTGTGCTCTGCGTGCTTATTGAGAAAAATGGAAGCGTGGCTAGGATACAGAATGGTCGTCGAACGCCTGTCACTCCACTCTGTGTCTGAGTTTGCTTGCCTCTGTCGTGTTTACTAGAAGGCATGAACAAAGTCCCCACAGGAGGACGGCTATTCATGTTGCTTTCCTGCTGCTTCCCGCTGCCTCTCTGTTTCTTTCCCTTGGATTTGTTTCTACAAGGGGGGAATGGTCTTCGGGCTTGTGAATGCGTTTGCCAGTGGCGTTTGAGCTGTTTTGTTCCCACCTAGCAGCATTGTGAGAATACGGGTGCCTCCTGACCGCCTCTGTTGTCTGCAGAAGAGCGAAAGGGAGCGCCTCATCAAGAAGAGGCACCAGACAGCATTGAGGATGGCAGCCGCCAAGGAGAGCAAGCCAACCTCGGAGGGGGATGTGCCAGCTATTACAGGAGCTCTCGCTCGGTGAGATCATTTCCAGAGCTGCGCTGTCGCTACCCTTTCCCTATGCAATTACCCATAGCTTTTCAATAAGCCGTGCAAAAGACCTCTTGCGTGAATTGCCGCTTTAGCGCCGACTGCGTTTCTCCCCCTGTGCCTTCTCTTTTTTTGCTGCGTGCTGCTTTGCCTGCATTCCCTCTATGTCCGTGCTTGCTGGCTTGCGTCGCCATTATCAGTTGCATACGCCGGGGCATCTGTGTTTCTAGCCCTCTTCTGCGACACCCTGAACGTTTCTTCAGTTGACTCCGTATCTTGGGCTTGCCGCGTTCGGATCCCGTAAGGCCGAGGGCACGACTGCTGCACGTTTCTCTCGTATGCATGTGCGTCTCTGCGTCTGCAGCTTCGTCAAGAAGTAGTCTCATTACAGACGAGTGAGAAAGATTCTAGTGATTTTTGTAGCAGAAAAATGTCAAGAGGGGCCGTACAAGTCCCAGTATAGCCAAACAAGGATGGACAGAGGGGGACAAGGACGAAACTGACAGAGCAACATAGCCCATCACTCTGCAGTCTTGTACTATGTTGAGGCCTGTATCATCACCACCCCAATTTCGCATGCTTCCTTATTTCCACTGCGATTCTCGGCCCCTGTTTGTCAAGTGAATCGAGGGGAGGCTCTTTGGGGAGTTCCCCGGATAATACCGGCCTTCCACGCCCCTACCCTTCATGGCTGATAGGAGTTGCGTTGACACTGAGGTGTAGCTCTAACCGGACCTTACAAACTGTAGAGTGCAATAAACAGACGAAGAGAAGCAGGGCGGTGGAGAAACAGAGACACCAGAACACTGAGTTTTGCAGGGTCCTGCCTGACCCACTAGGGGAGACGGCAGAGGAGTCTCGAGGAAGGCTTTGGGGCACAGATGCAGAGCGCACGAGAGGCAGCTGAACAGTCAGATGAAATAGCACAGCAGAAAACAGTCCTTATGACTCGGTGTAGGCTATGTGCTCGTACTGTCGACTCGCGTTGTAACACCGCGAAATACCACAGAGCTGGGTGAGAGATGTGTAGGCAAGTGGCTAGCCAGCTGTGCAGCTGCGGTCACTAGTAAGAGGCTCCAAGTGCCTAGGTGGCTAGCGCAATGTGGGGGAAGCAGAACTCGGCTGACGGCACGTTATCGAGACGGCGTGATCCTTCTGCTCTTCAGAGCTGTCGCTGTTGCTGATCTTCTACCAAAGCTGTAGAGATCCCTACAGACTCGTGTTTCGGGCTGGGGGCTGAGGCTCGCAGTCGAAAAGGCAGAGGGTCATCTGCTGCCTCTTGACAGGAGGAACGCAGATGCAGCCTTCCCTAATCCACCGAAAAGCCAATTTGTAGGCAGCTAGCCAACTAGCTAGCTAGCTGCCCCGTGAGTGTTTACCTATGATGGTGGCTAGCGAGTCAGCTCTCTCGCTAATTAGCTAATTAATGGAGAATTATTGTGGCTGCTCTCGGTCCCTGCGGGGCTCCTGGACTGCTCGCTGAGAAGCGTTCCCTCGATTTGCAGCAGCAGTGGCATTTTATGCGCGGCATTGTGGAATGGCTGCTCGTCGACAGCTGGAGGCGCTATCTGGGGGGGCACGGACGAGACCTGCATGCAAAATGGCAGCGCACACGCAGCGACAGCTGTCTCTTTCGCCTTGCGGCCGTCCCGCTTCCCTTTTTCAGGCTCTGGCGGCTGCTGCTGGTGAGTGCAGAGGGCCCTAAACACAGATCCTCGACGAGGCGAGCAGAACTCTAGCCACGTCGAGCGGCCGCTTAACTTGCCTGCTCGTAGGCTTCCAGGACGAGTGCCACAAGAAGATTGAGGAGGATGGTGTCGGTTAGGATGTAGAATGACACAAAGTACAAACTGCATTTCAGTACCGAAGTGTGCTTTACGAGGGCCTGCAATCGCGCAGTTCGACACGCGCACAGCTTTGCAAAAGGAAGCACTAGGATGCGAGAAAGACCAGCCAACTGATGTTGTGGCTGCGGGAAGGATGATGATGTCTTGGGTGTGTATGCATCGCATCATTCATTGCACGGGTCCTGTGTGAATGAATATGCGGCCTTCCCGTTGACAATCGTCGTCAAAAAAAGGCTGGGGGACTCTCAGAAAGGCGTAAGCCTCGGAAACACAGCTGACCTTCAAGGCATCATCCCAGCCGTTTACAGTAAGCAAGAAGAGCGTCACCAGCGAGGAGAAAAGATCGTTAAAATTCAAAAGCCCCCAATCGGTGAGGTCTCCCTCTGCCTCTGGACCTGTGGAGCCAATGCCTTGGGCTCCGAGCTCGCATTCTATGAGGCCCCTGAACAATTCCATTCCTACCGTCGCGTAGGTGTAAAACAGAAGCAGCAGAACTTGTATCACTGTCTTTAGCCGTCGCACAGCCCTTAGCAAGCGAGTGACCTACAGCAACAGGCACAAACAAACATTCTTCCAAGCACATCGATCTGGGCGCATGCAGGGCGCTGCCCTGTTTCACGCGTAGAGGAGCAGTCGCAGCTGCTCCTCTACGCTCGAGAGCCAGCAGCAACAGCAGCAGCATACCATCTTCTTCAAGGGGTTGATCCTGAATCCGATCCGAAGGCCTCTAAGGACCCGAGCAAAGGCGATACAGCGCGACAGGTCATCCACGAGGCCCTCTGCGTTATTTTCCGGGGAGAGAGACGGTGCCGCTCCCGCGAGAAGGCACGCACTATCAACCACCAAAAGGGCAGCTATTGCGCATAAGTCGAAACTGAGACGAAAATGAATGGAGCGTCACAGGCGTGGAATGCTTCAGACACACCGTGGTAATGGACACCATCACCTGCTAGAAAGAGGCTCATGTCTGTAGCTACCACCGAATGACCAAGACAAACGCGAGAGAGAGAGGGGTGGACACGCGCATATACAGGCAGCGATGTAAGCCCACACCAGCACAGCGCAATGCAGTGTCGCCAGCCTGTGACTAGCCTCGCCAGCAAGTGCAGCAGCAGTCTGAGGACGCTGAAGCTGGATAGAGATGTGTGTAGCGAGCAGGCCAGAGAGACAGCGGCAAACGGAGAATGCATGGGGCAAGAGGGAGGCAGAGACCCTCAAAGGGGCACCATGAACATTGAGACTTGCTTCGAAACAGTAGACAGCTTCCAAAGGCCCCTGTGCTTAACCTCGAGGCCAAGAAGGGCCCCCGCGGACGAGAAATACACAGCGCTGAGGCCAAACTGCAGCCAGTAGCTCGTGGCATGCGAGAGGAAACAGGAAGCTGGCATCCCGTCTGCGGCTTCTTCGTCGATAGGCTCTCCCGTTAGACTGGAGGCAGTCAGAATGAATTTCCGCGTCTGAAGAAAAGCACTCGCGGAGCAGCTTTCGTTCAAAACATACGTATCTCTTTCCTCAGAGCTGCAAGCAACTACTGCTATCCGGCAGCACCCCCCAGGGGTGTGCCTGCCTTTCGGTTGCCCTCGAGTGCTTCGCCATCTGCAAAGAGCTCCAGAACTGTGCAGTCCCCGCTGCTGCGTGCGGTCCCCTTGATTGATTGAGCCTTTAGTTCACATGAATCCCAGCGCCTTCCTCCCCCCTTATCGATCTGCACATGGCCTTTATTCCCCGTGATCCCTCCCCAGTGAGCAGTCAGCTCGTGACCCCCCGGTGCTCCTAACTGCCTCTCAGTGCCATTCTGCCCGGCTGAGATCCGCTGAACTCTCTCCCTCCTTCCCCCTCAAGACCACTCTCTGTGTTCCGTGTATGCGCCCCTCCTCTTGTTCCCACCTCCCCGCTGTGTTCTCAACAACACCCACTTGTAAAAACGTAACAACCAAGGAGACGGCGACGGCAATGTCGGCTACGGCGCTCAGACCCCAGGCCCAAGAGGAAGCCCTTGGCGTGCGAGCTTTCTCAAAGGCCTTGGCAGCTGCTGCGGCTTTTTCCTTCTCTACAGAGCAGAGTGCGCAAAGAGCGATAAAGAACTCAAGAGAGTGGAGCGCCCCTCATCCTACTCTGCCAATGTCGAGTGACCGACACCCCTTTGAACGTGGACATGTAGATACATAGATAATGCTTGATCTGTGTGTGTACATGGATAGGTGTATTTATACTGCATTGTATGTGGCGTGTGTGGTAATGTGTGTGCGTCGGGGGGAAGGGGGGGAAGGCGAGCTCTGCGAGGAGGAGGCACAGAGTCCGTGGGAAGGAGGGGAGGCAGAATTCGACGAGGGGCAGCGTTTGGATGCAGCGAAGCTCCCAACAGCATCCTTCTGTGCCTTCCCCTGGCCCCTAGATACCCACCAACAGCAGCGAGAGCAGCGGGCAACCTCGCGAACGCGAGGGGTGAGATGCCTCTGCCTCCCCCCGAGTCGGCGCTGGCTTCTCCCAGACAGTCCAAGGCAAACTGAGCCTCCGCGAGCATCTGACGACGATAGAGGGCACGCAAAGGGCCTCCTAATTGCCTTTCGCGCATGCCCCAGGCACGCAGGAGCGAGGCTGCTTCCTGCACTTCGTCCTCGGCAGCCTCCGCGGCCGATGCAGCTGAGGCAGATGCAGCGAGAGGTGACGCCTGCAGCAGCAAGCGCGAGGCCTCGCTGGCGCCGATGCGGTCTGCTCCGCGGAGCTGCATGCGCCTCGAGCTCGGGGAACCCCACGGAGAGGGCAGCCAGTCCGTCTCTTCTCGATCTTTGGGGCTGACTAGTGCCACTGTTCCGAGTCGCTTCTGCTCCGGAGCGAGAGAGGAATCTGGCTGTTGTTGCTGCTGCTGCTGGAGAAAAAGCCTTGTTTCTTCGGGGCTCAGCGTCTGGAAGGAGGCGGGAGGGAGGGCAGAGAGAGCCTCGTAAAAAAGACGCCACTCTCGCAGCTTCACGTGGCCGCCTCCACAGTCCTGCAGAAGGGAAAAGGCGGAAAGAAGGTACCGGACGCGGAGAGCAGACAGCTCGGCTAGATCCTGCGGGAGAAAGCATTCCACATGCTCGTACTGCTTACACCGCAGTCTCTTCTCAGCAAGAGGGCGTGGGGAAGAAGGGGGGACTCCACGCAAGCGACACCCAAAAGGCCAGAGAGCTGGTGCAGCTTTAGCAAAAAGGCAGTGGAGGCACAAAACTGCGGCTGGCCTTGATGGCGCTGCGTCTCGCCGCGAGCAGCCACTGCAATTCGGAAGCCCGGTATACATGCGCTGTACGGTACGCTGCTGGCTAGACGCCGCGCTAAAAGAGGTCGCGGCATCACGCCAGACAACGGCCTCCTCACCTTCTCTTCTTGTCGTCTGAAGGCAGAGAAGAAGGCGGCCGCAAAGAGTCCCAACAGCAGCGCAGTAATGAGATAAAAAGCAATCACGAAGAGCACGGCAGCCTCATGTACGGTGTAGCCGCAAAGTAGCACCTACAGCACAGGCCATACGCGCGTGCACGGAGCGAGGCAGAGAGGGTGCATGCATCTTCGAGGAAGGCGGGGATGTCTGCTGCTACGGTGTGCCGACTCGGGTGCTGCTGGTAGAGGCAGGGGAGGACACGGAGTGGAGAGGCTTCTTCGAGAGAGCGATAGAGAGAGAGAGTGGGGGAGCGATAGAGAGAGAGAGGGGGGGCGATAGAGAGAGAGAGGGAGCGATAGAGACAGAGAGAGAGAGAGAGAGAGAGAGAGAGAGAGAGAGGGAGCGATAGAGAGAGAAAGAGGGAGCGATAGAGAGAGAGAGGGAGCGATAAAGACAGAGAGAGGGAGAGAGACAGACAGACAGACAGACAGACAGACAGACAGACAGACAGACAGACAGAGAGAGACAGAGAGACAGAAGGAAGCAATGAGATTGGGGGAGGAGGCGGAGTTGGAAACAGTGCGGTTGTAGAGTACTGCAGTGCAGCAGGAGTGCGCAGAAAGCGGGATACATGACAACATGACGGAAGAAGCCGGAACGGCGGGTAGCACATGGGGGCAAGGGGCGTAGCCTTGCGCTAAATAGCATGGGAAGGTGCGACTTGTGTAAGGGGCAATATGCAAAAGAGAGATGCGCGCGAAAACACGGGATGGAAGTGCAGAGAAAGCCTTGTAAAGCAAGGCAGGCAGTGACGGCTGTCGAGGCGCTGTTACCTGCGGGAGTCTCACAGTAGTAACAACCAGGAGAAGAGACACACATCCCCGCTGAAAGCTGTGAAATTGCTCGTGCCCTCCCGTTCCAGCAAATAAGATGACGCCCAGCCAGTCGAAGAGGGCTACAGAAAGAAAGAGGGCCAGTATAATACTCCAAAGCTGTGGGGATCACGCGCACAATCGCAGAAACAGCGGCAAAGGCACGAGGGTGCTGAGGATCGAAAAAGAGACTCAACCCGATGGCGAAAAACACCCCCGGGTAAAATGCGGAATGCCGCGCAAAGAGAAGCAACATGCGCTCAAGAGAAGTCAGCCTCCTCCCGAGTAGCGCGAATCACTGGGCTCCCCAAAAGGCAACACTCAAAAGGACAATTGAGGGAGGAGAAGGAGATACGCACTTGAAAAAGCGTGATGATGATGCGCAAATACACTGTGAAAGGGGAGCACTTGCCGACGGCGTGCAGTGTATGCATGCATATAGAGAGATAGAGATAAAGATACATGGAGATAGAGATAGACAGAGATAGATAGAGACAGCAATAGACATAGACAGACATAGAGACACATAGACAGAGATAGAGCCATAGACAAAAAATAGACATAGACAAACATAGACATAGACAGAGAGATACGGAGGTTTGTATAGGCTGTGCCTGAAAGGTGGCAGCACGCCTATACACGTTCATCGCCGCTACCAAAGATGGCGTGACAGAGAGCACCTCGAGAGGCCCCCCTTTACCCCCGTTGAAGGAGGAGTCTGTACAGCAATGAACAGACGTAATTCTAAGAGGAAAAAACAAATAGAGGGCGCATGTCTTGCCTGAGGGAGTGTCTTGACGATTCGCACCAACAGCACCCTAACGGAATGCTGCAAACCGCAGAGGAGAAGAGGGCGCGCGAGGCGTGTGGCTCTCCACGCGCCTCCTGCAGTGTGGGCTCCTCCTGCCACATTTCCAAATACTAGCAGGATGTAGTCTGCCGCGGATACGAGGCAGCACGCAAGTGCTGCGACAGGGACGGCAGCAGAAGGCGTGCAGCCTCGTGTCACGGCGGCTAGCAGCGAGCAGTAACCCAAGAAGCATAAGCAGAGGAGAGCGACGAGCCACATAGCCTTCCAGCCGTGTTGCGGTGAGAGGGGCCAGGTCCTCCACGGCTTGAAGGCGCTATTGTCGTGAAGAAAGCTATCACCATTGGCTCCGCTAGAAGTGTGAATTGCGCTGAGAATCGGCGTATTGGCGGCAAGGCACTGCGTGCTGTCTGGCTGGCAAGAGGCAGTGTTGATGGCGAGCCGGAGGAAGCGAGAAGTCTTCGGGAGGGGGGGCTGAGACTGCAGTAGCAGCTGTCGTGGTGTGTCTACGAAGGGGTGTTGGGGTGGCTCGAGGTCGAGGATTTCTGGAGGGGAGGAAGGGGTGTGTAAGGCGACGTCGGGAGACTCCAGGGACTGAGGGGTGAACTCCCACGGCAGAATGAGGAGCTTTTGTCTGCGACTGCCTTCGACTGCGAACTTGTGCTCCCTTGGAATGCCTCCTCGGAGGGGCAGCTCCCGCCGAGGTCCATCAGGCTGGGGAGGTTGCCTTCCTGGCTGCTGCGGAGGCGGCGTTTGCTGCTGGAGATCCCGAAACGAGTAGGGGGAGGGGGGGGAAGAGCCTTCTGGGACGAAAAAAGGGAGGAGCAGGTAGAGCAAGAGGACAGCCGCGCGGTGTCTGCGAAGCCTGAGAGACTCTCTGTACGCGCGCTGTTGGAGGATCGAGGCGAAGGCCGAAGGCGGCAGAGCAGGTTCGCGTGAAACCTCGCCAGCGGCGCGTATCCAGCAGGCAGCAGCGCCAAAGGCAATGCCTCCGCGGAGCTTGTCTTGCCCAGAGAAAGGCGGGGGGGGACCCCACGACATCGGGCATAAGGCGGGGGCCCCCAAAAGGAACGCGAGAACGGCTGGGGAGGCCCCCGGAGGGGGGCGAAGGGGCCCCCAGAGTCGGCTGGAAACGCGTAGACAGCCGGTGGGTAGAGGCGTGTGACTCGGCAGTGTGGCCTCCCCGCAAGGAGGAGACGAGAAGAATCTGTGTCTACCGTTAGAGCTTTGGAGGGGACAGGCGCAGAAAGAAAGGTGGAGGCGGTTGCCTATTTGCGTGCAGGAAGCGATCCAGGTAATATGCAGGGGGCCTTTCTGCGCGCCGTCCATACAGCCGGCAAAAGGGGCCCCCTCCCTGCCCCCGCCTGCTCGCGATGCTACGGGGGTCCAAAGAGTAAGAACGCGGCTACGGGGCCCTCAAGAGGGAAATACAAAGGGAAAACCCGCTTACTTGTACACGCGTATTATTTGGAAACGAAATGGGCGGCTGGAATAACCGGCGCTAGAAGCATCGGCAGCGGCGAAGGGGGCCCTCAGAACGGCAGAGCAGGTTCGCGGATCCCTCAGGCAGGCTGCACCTGAGGGATATGTATATTGTCCTCTCCAGCTCTTCTTCTCTCTCTCTCCCCTTCTTTTTAATACTCAACAACAGGGCTGTGTGCAACTAAGAAGGTTCCCTAGCTTAAGTGCGCGGAAGCACAATCCACTAAAAGCTCCCACCAATAGACAGCCTTCGGGACCGTCAACGCACTCGGAGACACCCGTTGAGGGGCGCTATCTGTCTCTGAAGGGCAACCTTGAGACTCCAGACGAGGAGAAAAATCCGTAGGTTGAGAAGACAGAGAGACAAGGCTGCAACAAAAGCCAAGAAGAACCAGGGAGAGCCCAAGGGGCGCACTGGTATCGCCTTCGGGGGATCTCCGGAACCTCGCCTGCCTATGGAGGGCCACCTGCTCCAAAAGCCTAAGAGAACAGGGCAGGAGAATAACTGAATTGCGTCGCAGTTGATGCCACACGCCTTTTTGCACTGCAACGCTTCCTACCCTGAGGATGCCGCTGATCCTTTTATATGCTTAGCTCGCACGTGCCCGTGTGGTCATGACCAGACGATAGGCTGCAGAAGCTAGCACGCTGTCTCTCTCTCTCTCTCTCGAGCTTGAGTCGTATTGGGTGTCACCCCTGCACGATCCTTTGCTCTAAGGCCCCCCACATACACACAAAGGCATGCAAGTGAAAGACCAGTAGTTGCCTCAGAAGTGCCCCCCGCTGCAGAAGTGCACAGACCCCTGAAGGCGCAAAGCCTCTATTGTAGTTGCTGCTGGAAAGGAAAGTCAGGCGAACGCACTGGTAGAGCCGCATGCTGCCGTGTGCAGCATACATGACAAAATCCTCGGTGGCTTGGGCGCACAGGAAAGCCAGAGGTACTGTACCTACCTCTTCTACGCACGCCGTATGGAAGGTCTCCTTCACTTGCGCGGGGTAACCCGACAGATGAAAGAAAAATGCATTGCATCTCCCCCCATCAATTCCAACCGCTGGCTGCAGTCCCTCCATAAATCGTCCTTAGGGTTGCAATAATGCCAGAAGAGAGTGTACGAACAACGGCTTCTCGCCAGGCCTCCTTTGGGGATCACAGCAATTGGAATCGGTGAACACGTTTCCAGCCTGATCCTAGGCGAATTTCGTAGTGGGGTCTGAAGCGGGCTAAGCTCGCATTACCCCGCTGCCGACTAGCCAAGCTTGTAAGCTGAGGCTTTCTGAAGGAAGCCTGCTCGAGCAGGTTCCAGCTCCATTTAAGACTTATGCTGCACGAGCACTATGTTGATCGAGAATTGATGGAAGACTAGCCACTTGCTCGCAAGTCCTACGCCTGTACTGCAGAGCAGCTTTAGCTCGATACAAAAGGCGCAAGGTTGCGCGCGCAAGCAAGCTAGGTGCTACATGCAACTATTTTATGCTGTGAATGCTTGGAGTGCCTAGCAACGAATCGCCCCCTTCTAGCATTCCCTCTGCCCCTGTGGGGAGGGAACGCAGAGGAGCCCTGAGGGATAGCAGGAAATGCCGGGAATTCCTCTAGAAGCGCTCAATAGCTTTAAAAAGCTCATAGCACGTCATGAGGCAGCTATTTCCCTACAGAGACCTCGGAAGGAGAGATCGAGGTGCAGCGGAGAAGTGTCGAGGACAGGTGGCAGTGACTGCGGGGTGTGGAGTAACACGGTTTCGTCAGCATCACTGCATGCAAGAAGACAGTTCTCCGAAATGCACTTGGGTGTACAGGCGTGTGTGCCAACTGTGTGCATAGAGGGGCATTGGAGAAAGTATAGGGAATCATGCGGAGCAAGAAGCAGCAATGGGGGCCGCTTTCTTCGGTGTAGCGACACCACCGCGCACTCGATGCGCCGGGGGTCAGCGAATTTCACCTGCACTGGGGGGTCGTTCCTTGGCGCTTAGCCCAAAGCATTTTGATGGCATCGAGTCGCTTTCCGGTAGAGAAAAACTGCTCCTCTCATGAAGCAGGAGGATCTGGCAATTTCGTAACTGAGCCAGCGGGAGAACTAAAAGGGATGACGTTGAAGAACTACGCCCGCAACACATCGTCTGCATGTAAGGAGGGGGCCCTGTAACCCCTGAATAAAACTTGCTACGTGCTGCCGTTGAAAATCGGTTACCCCTTGCGCACTACCCGAAAGGCAGAAAACGGCGCATTTTCCGTTTCCCTTGGGGGCCCTTTTAATGGGAGAAATTGCACGATACAGGCCGAATCTGCGCTGAATCTGCAGCAGCTGCTGCTGCCAGACAGCTACATTTTGGCAGCAACGGGAGCAAAGCTGGCAGCTGGCGAAACTAAGTGCCAACGCGAGCACTTGCAACTGAATCCCGTGTACCGTGTCTGCAGCAGCATAAAGCGCGTGTTGCAGTCTCCCTGCGCTTTTGGTAGAGTGTAACGACAGACTAGGGTGCAGGCGTTGCTAAGGCTTCTTCTTGTGTGTGCTCGCTGCTGCTGTAGCCGTCGTGGCAGCTCGTGGCTGCTGCGGACTTGCTAGCTAGCCACCCCCTTGTGCAGCGCTAGCTGAATATTTCACGTAGAATGGCTATCCAGCAACAGCAAGCAGCAGGTGCTGGGCCTACCGGAGTGCCTGCTCTTGGAGTGCGATCTCCCTGAGCTCGGCGAGCCGTTGATCTTCCTCCTGCCGTTTTTGCTGCTGCTTCTTCTGCATGCGTCTCGAGATCTCGCCTTCCACCTGGTGCAGCTTCTGCTGCCGCTTCTGTCTCACGTGCAGCGCCTGAAGCCCGTTCAACAACTCCGCCCAGCCACTAGGAGGAGGCCCCCAGCGCCACGTGCGGGGGTGGGGCCCCCGCATGCAGCTGATGGAATTCCGAGCCCTCGCGAGCAGCTCGTGTCTGTACACCCGGTACCTCGTAGGCTTCTCCTTGGAGGCGCTGCGGCGGCAGTGACGCGGCCACGAATACACTTCGAAAAGAGCACCTAGGAGGGTGTGCTGGCGACGGAGGGGGGCCCCCCCCCGTCTTTCACACTCGAACCAGTGGGGGCCCCCCGTTATCAGCGCGCTCCGCAGCAACTCAGAGGCCGTAATGTCTCCCGTGTGGCGTTGACAGCCTGTGTTGGGAAGCAGGGATCGCAGCAACTAGCGAACCGCTGCATAAGGATAAATACACTGCAGGGGAAAGGCAGCAGAACCTACGGCAGCAGCAGCTCCCCCATTTCCTGGCACGTCGCGCAAACAGCGAGAGCAGCAGTTTCACCAGTGACAAAAACAGCGTACCTAAGATCCGGTGGGATTCAAGGGGATCCAAGATAGTGAGAAAAGGCCTCTTTCCAAGCCACTGGGAAGAACGACCGCTGGAGAGCCACGCTGATTCGTCGGCTACCCCTTTCTCCTGAGGCACCTTCCCCCCCCACACGCCTTCCCATTCACTAGGCTGCCACGGCAACGATCTCTTGGGGTAGGGAGGTCCATTAAATTGCTCAGCTTTCGACACGGGCAGCAGGGACTGCCCTCCAATGTTCAAAGCACAGCCGATCGAGTCGAACTGCAGCGTGTAAAATCTGTGAAGTCAAACACACAATTCAAGTAGACCTAGCTGGCCGCTGGCATTCAAGAGTTTTACACGCTACGCTCGCAAGTACAGAGATATATAGTTTAGATACATACACAGAAATTCTGTATGTATATCTATGCATGCGTGTGTGTATGTGTAAATGTATGTACATATACATGTATACACATGTATACATACAGATGTAGCTATGTATATATATATGTGTATGTATATCTATGCATGCGTGTGTGTATGTGTAAATGTATGTACATATAATATACACATGTATATGTATATGTATATCCATGCATGCGTGTGTGTATGTGTAAATGTATACATGTAGATATATATATATACATGTATACACACAGATGTAAGTAAATCTATATATATAGATATATAGATATGTGTATGTATATCAATGCATGCGTATGTGTATGGGTGTGTGTAAGAGTTCTCGCACCTGAAGAAGGCGCGAAGAAGACGCACAAGTTTGGGGATTCCTGGTGGAAGAAGAACGACGGCCCCTAAGAGGTCAGTGAGTTGCCGCTGCACGTCTGGCAGCGAGGCATCATAGTCAATATCTGGCAAAGTAAAGACTCGCTTCTTCGTGGCTAAGCGCAGCTGATGCAGAATTGCCGCTGAAGCAGCAGGGGGCTGTCCAAGGCGGTGCTTGTAGCCGCTCATTGTGAAGGCTGCTGCTGCTGCTGCTGCTGCTGCTGCTGTTGCGCTTGGCAACGCCATGTGTCGAGCATAAGCCTCCAGAGACAAACCCTCCAAATCTTCCGGCCACATAGACTCGCCGCAATACATCCACGGACCACAAATGCAGACCTCTTTGTTGCTACTGCTGGTGTTGCTATTGTTGCTGTTGTTGTTATTGTTGCTATTGCTGCTATTGTTGCTATTGCTGCTATTGCTGGTGTTGCTACTGCTGCTCTTTTTAAGCGAAACATAGCTGTTGGAGAGACGCTGATTGAGGCCCCTCTCAGGATCGAAAAAGTAAATGTCTGCTTCGGCGTCCTCTGGTAAGGCATTTAAGGGATAAGGAATACATCCGTTGCAGACTGCGCACTGCCGCTGCCTTTCCTGCTGCTGCAGGTGCTCTTGTAGTCGCAGCTGGAGGTTGGGGAGCAGAGGCAGCCACGCTGGATTCTCAAGAGCCGTGTAAATATCCATTAGCTGACTCCAGGACCCTTGCTGATCGAAGGAGAAGTTTGCGTTGGAATGCTGCTGCTGCTTTTGCTGCTGCTGCACGTTCAATAGACACCGCTGCAAAAAGTAAACTCCGGCGAGCTGCCAAGAATAGCTGTTGGTAAAGCCTTCCACCCCGTCTCTGAAGAACCATGGCCAGCAGGCAGCAGACAAACAAGCAGACAGTAGACACACATGCAGACACACACAGATCGGCACGGACAGACACAAAAAAATTCACACAGAAACGCAGAAAAACACAGACACACAGAACAGAAACACACAGACAAACACACACAGAACAGAAACACACAGACAAACACACACAGAACAGAAACAAACAGACAAACACACGCGAGTATGTTGTGCTGGCAACCCCACGCCGTGGAGGTGCCTGTGCCGCGATGGCAACTGCAACTGTAACTGCAGCAACTGTAGCAACTGCAACTGCAACTGTAACTGCAACAACTGCAACTGTAACTGCAGCAACTGCAACTGTAACTGTAACTGCAGCAGCAACTGCAGCAACTGCAACTGTAGCAACTGCAGCAAATGTAGCAGCAGCAGCAAATGTAGCAGCAGCTGCAACTGTAGCAGCAGCAGCAGGCCTGTTAGCTCGCAAGTTTTCACAGTTCTGACAGCACTCCCATCATCAGGAGGAGGCTAAGAAGAAGCGGCAGGGAGGACGCCACGCTTTGAAACTCCGCTTTTTGTCAGAAAGGCTATCCTTTTCATCAGCCTTCCATGCACGACGCTTACCCAACATCTCTTCTCTTGACCCAGTGTTTCAAAAGCCGTAGAAAGCGCTGCACCTCCGGAGAGCATCCCACACTGTAGGCGCGCATCATTCTGGAATTGTGGAGAGGCCCTTGGTGATTGAATGTCACATCGCACTCGCCAAAGCGGACGAGAGGCTTCACTCTTCTCCGCAGTTCCTGCTGTTGTTGTGGCACCAGCAGTCGCGTGGTGCTGCTCGTGTCTCGGTGGTAATGATCACAGCAGCGCTCGTCTGCAGCTGCCTCAGCACAAACTTCGAAGAAGGGGCCTCTAACGGCCGAAGGATTCATCGAGTCTGAGCAGTAGCCTTTGTCTAGCCAGGGAGTATCTTCGCCAGCAGGAGGAGGGAAAGAAGACGCTGCTGCTGAAGTCGTGTGTGGACGTCTACGTCTTTGGAAGGGATATCGGCGGTTCCTCTGAGAGACGCAGACGCAGCAGCGACACGAGCAAAGCCTTCCTGCTCCCCCCTCCAGATTTGCGAAAGTGAGCCTCGACTTTCGCAAAAAAATACTGCCCTAGGCTATGAGACACGTCTTGCGCAAGGCAGCCTTTGCAGCAGCAACAACAGCATTTGCAGCAGCAACAACAGCAACAACAAGAACAGCATTTGCAGCAGCGACAACAGCCTTTGCAGCAGCAACAACAGCCCTTGCAGCAGCAACAACAGTATTTGCAGCAGCAACAACAGCCTTTGCAACAACAAGAACACATCTGCAGCAGCAACAACAATAACAGCATTTGCAGCAGCAACAACAGCAACAACAAGAACAGCATTTGCAGCAGCGACAACAGCCTTTGCAGCAGCAACAACAGCCCTTGCAGCAGCAACAACAGCCTTTGCAGCAGCAACAACAGCATTTGCAGCAGCAACAACAGCCTTTGCAGCAGCAACAACAGCAGCAACAACAGCCTTTGCAGCAGCAACAACAACAACAGCCCTTGCAGCAGCAACAACAGCATTTGCAGCAGCAACAACAACATTTGCAGCAGCAACAACAGCATTTGCAGCAACAACAAGAACAGCATTTGCAGCAGCAACAACAGCAACAACAACAAACACAGACAACAGTCACGAACGAACGGCAGCCTCCTGGGGAGCATACCTGCTTGATGCGGTGCCTGAGAAGCGTTTCCATCGCGGTAAAGGGGAGGATGCACAGAGCGTCTTGTGCGCCTGTAGTTTTGCGTGTTTTTTGTGTGGCTCTCCTCTGAGGAAAGGCACTGACATGCGCGTCTGGATCCGACTCTGCCCCCGAAGGGTTAAAGCCGCGTAGCGTAGGCCACTTGATGCGCGTCAGAGGAAAGCGAGCGAGCTCAGAGCATGAAATCTGGGGGGGCCCCCCTTGAGGCAGCATTCGACAGAATGGGGGCCCCACACGCAGAAGCAACTCCTCCGCTGCACGGGCGATCAAACGACTACACCACATCGCAGACAGGCGAGAAGGCTGCTCGCTGTTGCCAGCGATCCGTGCAGGGTCCCCCGAATCGTCCTCTTCTTCTTCTTGTTCTTCTTCTTGTTCTGCTTCTGCTTCTGCTTCTGCATGCAACGCATCATCTTCTGTTTCTTCGCAGACGTCGGTTGCCTCGAAAAGATCCTTCTCGGAGATATCCTCTTTTTCCGAGCGCAGGGGCACCTCCTTCTGGCGCTCCTGCTGCTGCTTGTGCTGTTGCTGCTGTGGGCGTTGCTCGTGCTGCCGATTCTGCTTCGCTTGCTGCTGCTGCTGCTGCCTCACTTTCTGCTGTTGCTGCTGCTGCGTCTGTTTGGCTTCCTCGGCTGGGAGCAGGTCGCCGACAGTGCGGCCTTTGAGCTGCCGACAAAAAAAAAACATGGAAAAGACCAAAGAGAATGCTAGATTTGTTTTCTCACGCCTGCATATATATATATATATGTATATGTATATGTATGTATGTGTCTCTCCCCTCTCTGCTAGCCGTGTTTTTTGGCTGTTCAGTTGCACCACATAAGCCCCCGTCCTTCCCTCGACGTTCATGGATGCCCTACAGCTGCAGCATTACTACGAGCAACAGCGACTGAGGCAGCACAAGCGGGCTGCAAGTTTCGCAAAACAAACTTCGAGACGTACAGCCCAAGGGTGGAGCTTGAGAAGGGCCCTTGATTGCTGCAACAGAAGTTTGGAGTGCTTCAGCTGCTCTTCCAGAGGCAGCAAAATGCCAACATCGATGTCGCTGGATCCCATGGCGGTACCGGTGGCAACAGAGCCGCCTAACAGCGGCCGGCAAGCGAAGAGATCCTCGGAAATAAAGCTTGCAAAAATGTATCCCTGAGAACATACGTACAAAGCTGGCAGCGCTGGAGGACAAGGGGGGGTGGTTGCTCGCGGAAGAGACATATATACACATGTATATATATAGAGAGAGAGACAGAGATAGAAATAGATGCATGGATAGAGATAGATAGATAGATAGATCGATAGATAGATAGATAGATAGATAGATAGAGATAGATAGATAGATAGAGATAGATATATAGATATATATATATAGAGAGAGAGAGACAGACAGACAGACAGAGAGACAGAGACACAGAGAGAGAGACTGTGGCATCTCCCTTGCAGGAACGTTCAGTTTGTCCTCCTTTTTATGTGGGAGGAGCAAAAGGCTTAAAAGACCTGAGTGAGAGCATCAATTTGATCCTGCTGGAGAGCAAGGGAGTCAGCAAGCTGCTGCAGTTGTTCCTCGAGGCGCGCATCGTCTGCAGTATGTTCTTTAGAAGCCTTCCGAAGCTTGGTATCTTCTGCCTCATGAGGAGACAGATCGTTGAAGCACTGGCGCCCTGTTGGGTTGATGCTCCATGCAAAAAGCCTGCAAAAAGGCAGCCGCGAGAAGGCAAGGCGAAGCAAGCGCTTCGTGCGAGGTACTACCGCAAGGACTAAGTGAGCCGTTCAACAGCAGCAGCAGCTCCGGACGGGGAAAAATCGAAGCGGCATGAGGGCAAACACATGCCAGCGTCTGGATGTAACAAAAAAGGCGCATTCAAAAGATCTGCAGGCGCGCATACCCAATAATACAGACCAGCTAGCTGGCAAGCCTTGAGGGCAGAACCACCAAAAAAGCTCGAAAGACACCTGAGACCTAGGAAGCAGGTGCTATCAAATACAAGGGCATGGCAGCGGCAGAAGGAACTCTAGCGAAGAAAAATAAAGCCTCAGAAACGCTATAAAAGATATAATATAGATATAACATAGAGACAGAGATAGACAGATATATATATGAATATGTGTGTATCTATGTATCCAGCAGCAACAGATGCCGCCACAAACGCGAGGCGTGTTGTGGCTCGATTCAACATGCCGGTGAGGCAGCAGCAGTTTTCTCTGCGGTGTACTTACGCGCATCGATCCATGAAGGACAAAGAGATGCGACGGCGTTCTAAGCCATATCTAATGATTACCCAGACAGCCTGCAGCTGCCACGCATCTAGCTGTTGCTTCTGTAGAAGCAAAGACTCTAGGAGCATTGCAAGTCTCAAGCAGTCCCAGTGTGTGAGCGTAACGAGCGCCTCTTCGTTGATCGTCGCGTTGTGCTGCTGGCGGCGTGAACCGAGGCGAACAAACAGCAGCAGAACCTACAGCAAAAACAGCAGCAGTAGTAATAGCAGCAGCAGCAGTAATAGCAGCAGCAGTAGCAGTAGCACTAGTAGTAGCAGTAGCACTAGTAATGGTAGCAGTAGTACTAGTAATGGCGGCAGTGCTAGTAATAGCAGTAGCAACACCACTAGTAGTAGCACACTTGCACAAGGAGCGCAGTGAAGGTAATTTTGAGTTCTGGTGCATTTTTTTCTTTCCCTGGATGCGCGAGGATTCCAGACACCGCGAGAGCAGGATGACGAGCACAACAACGCCACTGACAGCGCAGCTTGCCTTTATAAGAAAGTCCACTGCCTCTCGCACAGGGCGGATAGAAATAAGGGAGGTGAATCCGTAACTCGCATTCGCGAGTCGCTCCAAAAGATTCAGCAGCTGCCGCTGCGGCACCCCTCTTGCCCCTTGGTCGAAGAGCAGCGCCTTTTCCAGCTGCTCTGCGTAGACAGTGCGACTCCTCTCGACAACTGGCTGCAAGAGCTGGCGAGACGGGCGATCCAAGCTCAGGAGAAAAGGCAGTGGCGAGAGACACAGGGAGAACAAGGACGCCAACTGCGGCATGAAGGCAAGCACAAGTCACTGGCAAGGAGCGACTCTGGCAATTAAATAACACATACATATACATATACATACATATACACATACATACACATATACATATACATATACATATGCATACACATATGCATATACATACACATATGCATACATATACATATGCATATACATACACATATACATACACATATACATACACACATACATACACATATACACGCAAAACGCCTCGTTTGAAGAGGCATTTTCCGTGCTGCAGAGTCATATTGTCTATCCATGCGCAGAGTACAGAAAGAATCAACGATGGCAGTCTTACAGGAGGGCTGAAAGGTGAGCGGTGCAATACGCAGATTCGCAGCAACCTACCTCACGGCCTGTGGGATGCAGATAGTGTTGCAGCAGCAGAGATCTCAGCTTAAGATCTGGTAGCTGCTCATTCGTCAAGACGGGGAAGCGTGAGGCAGAACTGATGCCAGAACCTGAGCCGCCATCGTGCTTCGTTTCCTTCTGCTGCTGCTGTCGTTGCTGCTGATTCTGATTCTGGTACGGCTGCTGGTTATAGTGATGATTCTGCTGCTGCTGACTTCGAAACTTCCTCGGCTGCTGCTGGTCAGAGTGCTGCACGGGCTGTTGCCTCTGCCACCGTAGTGTCTGCGACTGCGCTGTCTGCTGCCCCCTAGACTCTGAAGCTGCATGCTGCAGCTGCTTCACTCTCACCCCATCTTCTGCGAACTCTCTGCCCCCTGACGCTGCCGCTTGCCGCGAATTCTGCGCCATTTCTTGTTCTTGCGCCTGGCTTGGCTCATGCCGGTGTTGTTGCCCATCGAGAGGAGCTTCCTGCAGTATCCCTAACCAGGCACGAAGCTTTTGCTGAATCTCTTCTTTTCGCAGGTGCTGCTGCTGCTGTTGCTGCCAGCTACCATCCTGTTGCTGCCAGCTACCATCCTGTTGGAGCATGGGAGACTTTGGAACCGACGCCTCAGCCTCCAGACGGCCTGCGTGACGGCAGTGATTGTGGTGCTGGTTGAGGTTGAGGCTCTGCTGCTGCTGCTGCTGTTGTTGTCGCTTCTGCTGCTGCTGCTGTCTTGGCTGCGTTCGGCGCCCATTGGCATTCTTGTCGCGCTGCGTTCGCTGCAGGGGAAGCTGCTGGATTGGCTCCTCAGTCGAGCGCCTTTGCCGTGGCTGCTGCTGTTCGTGCTGAGAAGGTTGCTGCTCTTGCTGCTGCTGCGCTACATCGCTAGGCTGCGGTCGAGAATTCTCATGCTGCTGGAGCTGCAGCTTTTGTACCACCTTTGAGTGCCCCTGTTGCTGGTTACGTGGGTAGCTACACGACTTGAAGGAAGAAGATCTCTGGTCCTGCGTTCGTTGCTGTCGCTGCTGCCCGCTGTTTCGCTGTGTCTCTGTTGAGGCGGATGTGGCTTTCCTTCCCTCGGGCGGCAAAACAGGAGCAGCAGTCGAGGCATCAAGAGCAACATTAGCGGCAGAGGGAGCAGGAGCCAGGGGTCCCCTTCGTGATCTCCGCGATTGCTGCTGCCCTAAAGGGGCGGCGCTTTGAACTTCCTCCATAAGGTCCGTCTAGCAGAGCTGCAAGGGAAAGGCGGCAGCAGCAGCATGCTACCTCTCGCCCCTACGCTGTGAAGCTTCTGCGAGTCCAATGAGGAGGAAAGAGCAACAGAAATTAGGAACCGACGAATTTCATTCTGAATCGACTAAAAGACACCAAGTTTCAGCTGTACATACACCCTGGCGGGAAGCCGCCGCAGCTGCTGCTGCGACTGCCATCCAGGCTGCATGCAAGATACGCTTGCCGCAGCAACAGGAAGCCTTCGGAAATGGCTTTCTTCTATGGCTAGTCGGTGTATACTTGTGCTCCAGCAGTGCCTGCAGCTCCAGCGGAGGCAGAGGGGGGGAGAAAAGCAGTGAGGGAGCGGCAGCCGCGAAGTCGCTTCCGCCGCGCTCGCTCTTCCTGTGGGAAGAGAGAGAGAGCGACAGGTAGGGTTCAATGAAGCCTCCTGCCACTGTCCTCTGCCGTTCCGCGGTGCGAGCTGCGTGCTTTCAGGCATGCGCTGCAGTTCCTACCGCTGCCTGCATCCTCTGTGGTCATGCATCGCCGCCTTTTTTCCCGGTAGGCCGCATGCGGCAGGAGTTTCGCCGTTCGCATAGTGCCGCATACAAGCCGCTCGACCCACCAGCAGCCTCAGCAGCAGCGGCATCAGCAACGGAGGCAGTCCGACTGCCCTCTGCCTGCCTTCTGAACACCAGCTCCCTGATTCAGGCGATTCCACAGCTGCCTCCGCAGCTGCTTGGCGCTGCAGCAAGGAGGTTGCTGCTGCAAGGCGTCGATCAGGGAGACACTTGGAGGATTCTTGGCGCCAGGGCAGCAGAAACAGCCGCCCAGCTCACTGCGCACCAATGTGCAGCCATTCTGAAGTGTAGGGGTCGAACGCACTCCACACGGTTGCTGTTGCTGCGCTGGCTGCTGTTGGCATTGTCAAAAAGAGAACACCTCCAGCGAGGGAGGAGAGGCACCGACCGACAAACACACACACAGACACACAGACACACAGACACACACACACACACACACACACACACACAGTTGGCAGCAGGCAACGGCGATGATCCAGTGATGCTCATGCGTTTGAATTTTCCATTTGTTGACGTGGAGGCTGCTGCAGATTTCGCCGCTCGGGGGTATCGCGATTTTCGCTGCTTCAATGCGCTAACAGGCAGACTCACAGACTTGGTGTGTCTCTTTTTTGGTGGATTTGGCGCTCTCCCCGCGTCTTGACGATTGATTTCCTTCTCGGTGCCCCTCTTGTAGCTATTTCGAGGGCTGTGTCTGCATGCCGTTCAGAAGTCTGTCTTGTCGCTCTTTGCAGGTGTCGCTGGATGGCTCTAGCAGTCTGGGGAGCGAGGCGGTTGTGTCGTTGCTTACTGCCTTCGCTGCTCTGCAATTTCGCGATGAGTTAGTCGACACAGAGCACAGCGGCAGGGCAGTCGGCAAGCTGCTGCGGAGACAGCGCAGCGGCAGGGTGGGGGAAACGTTTGCACAATGGAGTTGGGAGTGCAGCGAGGAAGCAGAGAGAGCGGCGATAATCGGAGCCTGCCCCTAGGAGGCGGCAGGAGCTTCCTTGCACTGCTGCTCGTGCGCATGCGTATTCAGGAATCTCCTCATTTGTATTCAAAATCGGCTCTTAGAGATCGCAGCAAGCCTCAAGCCGAAGGACCTTGCCAACACTGCGCATGCTCTGGCTAAGCTGTCAGTCCGTGTTGTCTTGCGCAGTCGACTGTTTGCTGCCTTGGCTGCTGCTGCCCACTAAAAGGATTCTGCATTGCCTGGATAAGGCGCTCGCCGCTGCCGCCTAGGCCCCTTCTGCTCTGCAGTTCGCAGGCAGAAACTTCCTGCCGTCCTTTGCTGCTTTCCCTGTCGCTGCTGCAGGCATGTGCACGACACGGCAGCCTTTAGCGCGATCGCTGGTAAGAAAGTGCCGCTGCTCGTCGCCATTCCCTCCGCATGCTGCTGCTGACAGCTCGCAAGCTTCGGCCTCACCTGAGGCTCTTCATAGAGTGTGCATGCGCGACCTTTGGTCAGCCTCCCTCCCTGCACTGCATGCGTTGGCATTTGCTTTTTCAACTGCCATCATTTGTTTCTTCTACCGCCGTCATTGTCAACCGCCTTCTTTTGTCTTTTCAACCGTCATCATTTTTAAGTGCCATCATTTGTTTCTTGAACCGCCTTCATTTTCAACCGCCTTTATTTGTTTCTCGAACCGCCTTCATTTTTAACCGCCTTCATTTGTTTCTTGAACCGCCTTCATTTTTAACTGCCATCATTTGTTACTTGAACCGCCTTCATTTTTAACCGCCTTCATTTGTTTCTTGAACCGCCTTCATTTGTTCGTTTAACCGCCTCCATAGGAATTTTTAACAGCCACCATTTTTAACTGCCATCATTTGTTTTTTAATCGCCTTCATTTGCTTCTTCAACTGCCTTCATTTGTTTTTTTAATCGCCTTCATTTGCTTCTTCAACCGCCATCATTTGTTTCTTCAACCGCCTTCATTTTTAACCGCCTTCATTTGTCTTTTCAACCGCCATCATTTGGTTTTTTAACCGTCTCCATGTGAATTTTCAACGGCCATCATTTTTAACCGCCTTCATTTGTCTTTTCAACCGCCATCATTCGTTTCTTTAACCGCCATCGTTTGTTTTTGCAACCGCCTCCATGTGGCTTTTTAACCGCCTCCATGTGGCTTTTCAACCGCCATCATTCGTTTCTTTAACCGCCATCGTTTGTTTTTTTCAACCGCTGTCCTTTTCTACTGCGACTTCCTCATGCGCTACGGGATCGGATGCATTCTGCTGATTGTGCTAGCCTCAGATGGCCTAGCGCAGAGAAAAAGTGTGCTGCGATATATATTCTCTGCAGAGTCACTGCTACCCCGCGTTGCCTCCTTGACACCCATGGGGCTCTCCAAGACAGCTACGGCTTTTACATGGTTAGCGCTTGCGCCGCTGCTATAAGGGGTTGCTGCACTTGCAGACATCGTCGATGCGTGTGCGATGGCACCGGCACAGCCGAGTGTGTTTCTTTCTGCGAAAGTTCTATCCTCCACGTGTTGTTGCATGTATGCGTGCATGCATATTTATTGTATGTATGCGTGCATGCACATTTATTGTATGTATGCGTGCATGCATATTTATTGTATATATGCGTGCATGCAAAATTATTGTATGTATGCGTGCATGCATATTTATTGTATGTATGCGTGCATGCACATTTATTGTATGTATGCGTGCATGCATATTTATTGTATGTATGCGTGCATGCACATTTATTGTATGTATGCATGCATGCATTTTTATTGTATGTATGCGTGCATGCATATTTATTGTATGTATGCATGCATGCATATTTGCATATATGGTATGTCCGGTGAATATTTACAGGGCAGAGCTGGGCGACACGCGGCTTTTAGCTGCCGTCATGGCCCAGGCAGCCGCTCGACGCGATGCTTTCCCCGCATTAGAAGCCATCAACTTCATCAGAGCGCTGGCGCGCGTCTCGTGGTCTGTCGCTGCATTTGCTGTTGGCGAACTAGGGGAGGCTAGGCACTGCATGTTCGCCGCTGTGCATGCCCAACTGCTGCTGCAAGCCCAGGTGCCTTGTATTTTTGGGTGGCTTGTATTTTTGGGTGGCGTGTATTTTTGGGTGGCTTGAGGGCTCAGGAAGTCCGCTCAGAAGGCGGACATGCGGCTGGCAGACTGCATCAGCTCCTTGCTTGGAGGGGCCTTGCAGCGCGGCATCGGTGGCGTTTCCACAGAGCTTCAGGTGCAGGTCAGTCGTCTTCATGACAGAAAAAGATGCAAAGTCTTTTTTTCAAGCAATAATCGCCTCCTCAGCCTGCACATCTCACCTCTGTCATCAGAGCCACTGCTCCTGTGTTGCAGCTTCTAGAGAGTCTGGTCGCGCTTCAGCACTACGATGGGGTGTACGTACACCGCAAGCTGCTGCCGGCACTCCTGGCCCGACTGCCGCAGCCAGCGAGCGTCACGGCGCTAAGACGCAAGGGCGATCGGAGACTGGAAGTATGGATACACAATTGGTTATTAGAGCTGCTGCACCTGGACTGCACCAGGTTGCTCGGATCTTACCGGGAGGGATAGGCTTGCATTCGGCACATGCGGATGCATGTTGCTACAGCAGTCGCATGTGGGTGTATGGGCTTCTCAGCTGTATGCACGCTTGCTGCGGTGTCTCTGCACCTTCCCGGCCGCATCGCCAGTATCTCTGGATCTGCTGAGTGCTATTCTCGAGGACTTGCCCACCGCAATAACTGTGTCACCCTCCCTTGCAAGTACAGCAGAGGCCATTGCGGCACTGCACGAGGTAAGGAGGCGGCACCGGCACAAAATAGCTGCAGCAGCACATCTGCAGCCACGCGTCGCAAGCTGCTGCTGCCACCCCTCGCTGTCGTGTGACGTCTCGCAGCTCAAGTGCAGCGATTACAGCTGCTTTTCCGCAGCTGAAGCTGCGCTGTTGCGAGACAGGCGGCAGACGCTGCAGCAGCTGCGGCCTGTGCACATCCGCGATCTCCGCAAGGCGTACGAGGCATTCGGTAAGAGCAGCTCGAGTTGCAGCTTCTTTGGGCAGCGAGAAAGACCTAAGATGTGATACGAAAAAGTGACTGACTAGCAGCCAATGAGTCGGAGTTCTTTGCCAACGGTGCATGCAAGGTTAGCCTTCTCATATGCAGCCCTTAGCGGAGCCCGTGGGGAGACTGCCCGGGGTCCATGAGTTCGGATGCTGCATGCATGCATGCGACACATGCAGATACATGTTGCTACAGCAGCCGTCGCATGCGCATCTATGGACTTCTCAGCTGTATGCACGCTTGTTGCGGCATGCCGCAGTCTGGCACCGTGGCCAGTCCCTTAAGTTCGCCCGCCCACCCTCCATGTGCAGCAGCAGGGAGTGCTGCCTGCGGTTGCTGCGACCACGTGTGCATGCAGGTAGTAGCGGTGAGGAGGCATGGAAGGAACTGCTGCACTTTCTTTCACGGGTTGAGTCCGCCCTCGTCCGTGCAGGCGCTGCACTCCCAGGGAACGACGCTCAGCAGCAACCCCCGCAAGAGGAAGGTGAAAGAAAGCACCAACACCACGTAGTTATTGCACACACGTACAGTAGCGCGAAGGGACATGAGGCTCGTAAAGTGCCTCTTTCGCGAGGACTGAGTGTGAGGCTGCCAGAGGGGGAACTGGCAAGACAGGAATCCGACGCACCCACCACCTCCCCCCCGTAGGAGACACCACTTCTTAAAGGGCGTCCTCCGTTCTCTCCTCAGGAAAGCTAGCTAGCTGCAGGTTGCTTTGCGTAGACCCCAACTAGCCAAATAGCAGACCTGTTCGTGAGTTGCTAGAAAAACTCGCTAAGGGCAGGAACGGAGGCTCTGTTTAGGTTCAAGAACCCCCTCAGCGACACCTACGCATCTAGGTAGCTCGATGGTGCCCTAGGGTGCATGCATGCATGCATTATGCATGCTATGTGCTGCCGAGCAAGCCCCGAAATTGCGTATAGGGCATTGATAAAATAGGAGAAACGAGGGCCTCACGCACCCTTCTGAATGCGTACAGAAGAAAACCGCAGCAACCCCACCCGCGACGGCTGCTGCAAGACACCGAGTCAAGCTGGCGCTGCGGCCTGTCTGCACGCCTTTGCACTTTCGGATCGCAAGCAACAACAAGACAGCAAATAAGGCGACGACCACTGGCTAAAAGCTGTATATACAGTACTTACAGTAGAGGGAGACACCGTCACCGTGGTGCTCTGACCCTACTGGGCTGCTCCTGCTGCCGCTGGTGTGTATATCACGGGGCAAATACAGAGAGCATACGGCTCGCTTGTTGCAGCAAAAGAGCGGCCGTGTGGCCTTCATGCCGGCTCAAGAAGAGATACCCTGCGTCTCTTCAGTAAATACCAAATCTGCAAAGGCGCAGCAGTGACAGCAGAGAGGACGCCACCGTCGCGACACCATCTCTTTTCCTTTTCTTCTTCCTGCATCGCCTCCCCTGCTTGAGAGCAGCAACACTAACAACAACAGCGATAATAGCAGCAACAAAACCAACAACACCCACAATAGCAGCAACACCACTAACAACAGCAACAATAGCAGCAACACCACCAACAATAGCAGCAACACCACTAACAACAGCAACAATAGCAGCAACACCACCAACAATAGCAGCAACACCACTAACAACAGCAACAATAGCATCAACGCCACTAACAACAGCAACAATAGCATCAACACCACTAACAACAGCAACAATAGCATCAACAGCAGCAGCAGTACGACTGCAGCAGCGTTGCTAGGAGGCGCAAACTAACCGAGGTTAAGCGCCGCAAGTCTGGTTCTAATGGCCTCGATAAAGGCATCCCTCGCAAGAACTTTGTAGCTGTTTGCTTTTCCATTCTTGTAGCGAAGACATAATGACTCAGCATCCTGCGGGTTATAGGTGGCGCGCTGCACGGCGTTAAGTCGATGGTTGCTTTTAACTGTCACATTGAGGCTCTCATTCGAACCTCCTTCGCTACCAACAGCAATGATGCCAGTCAAAGTAGCGAAGTTGACCCCTCCCTGCCCCCCATCTGCCGGAGCAACACCACACCACGAGAAAGAGTTTCACGCGCATATCCATACATGTACAAATCTAGATACATGCATATACATATACATGGATAGATATACATATATACACATACACATATAGATAGATAGATAGATACATACAAATACAATGTAGTAGATGCCTCGCGTATACATAAATGCCTCAATGCCACATGCATGCAGCCCAGACGTTTCCACACAGATCGCAAGCAGTACTCGAGAGGATCACGACATAAACGCAGAGTGCTGCAGCTCCAAGAGGCTCAGACTAGGCCTTGGCACAAAGTGACGGATGACGCATGGAGGGGAGTAGGGCTATTTACACGCAGCCTGAAGTGAGACACCGCTTACATAGGAGGGGCACATGCGAAGGCTAGAAAAAGCATGTGCCCTGCTCTAAGTCCAGAGTATGTATCAGCATACGTTTTTCATGATAGTTTTATTGCATTATGCAGAATACGGTAGCATCCGAATAAGCGTGGGAAAGAGGTGGTTGGTTCTGCAGCGGATAGGTGAGACTCGTGTATTGCGGTGCACGCGCGTTCATGTGTGTTTTTTTGAATGCGGCACAGGCTCCTGCAGGTGCAGCTAGCTAGCTAGCTAGCTAGCTGCACCTGCAGCATAACGCTGAGAGGGAGACGTCATGCGCATTACCTGATGAGCCTGATGCCCCTGTTCGGAAAGCATCTTTGGCCTTCTCCTGGATGGACTGTAGCGACTTGAGAGTTTCTTTGATGCCAACGACACCCCAGGAAGCGCTGCTGCCCTTGCGAGGCTGCAAAAGAGACCCCTTGCCAGAAGAAGGTGGGGAATCTTCTTCTGCCAGCACACCAGGAAAGTGCCACACAAAAGTCGCAGAGACGCCGACGGACTAGAGGCATCACCATCACGGACAGACACCGCGAAGAGCAGCGGGAGAAAAACACTTGGCAGTGCAAATGTGTTCAGAGGACTGCATGCGTTAAGTGCTGTCCAACCTTTCAAAAGATCGCTTGACGGGCTGCCCTCCCCCACTGGCGAAGCGCCGTTTGTCATAGACACTCTTCTGTCTTCACCAGGACAGACTACGAGCAACTGGTGGAGTGTCAAGACAAACCACCTCACACAATAGCGGCCACCCCACTGGTCGCTCAGCGACAACAAACTCCAACGATTGCGCCCGCCTCGTCTAATTTTCAAGGCTTCATAGACCTACACAGGAAGAACAGAAGGCAACGCACGGGGGCACAGACATAGAGATACATAGACATAGATGCAGACATACATAGACACAGATATATACATAGTTCTACACAGACATAGATAGAGGCATAGATGTAGACATACATAGACATAGATATACACAGACATAGACATAGACGTAGAGATACACAGACATAGATATACACAGACATACATAGACGTAGAGATACACAGACATAGATATACACAGGCATAGACATAGATATAGAGATACATATCCATAGACATAGAAGTACACATTCAGAGATGTAGATATAGAGATACACATACAAAGATATAGATATAGAGATGCACAGACATAAATAGACATAGATATAGAGATACACAGACATAGATATACACAGACATACATAGACATAGATATAGAGATACACAGACATAGATACACACAGACACAGACACATACACATACACGCAGATATACACAGACATAGACACAGACACATACACACACGCACCACAAACTCCGAAATCGCCCATGCCAACAAGCCCCCATGATGAGGACGAAGAAAAGGAGAAGGAGGTGATGGTATCCGTCAGTGCACCCACAAGGAAGCCAAAATGTGCGTACTAACACAGCAACCTGCCCACCTGCACATCTCCGATGTTGCGCTGAATTTCACAAAGATCGGCCTTAGAGCCCTTCTCCAGACTCTGCACCTCCTGAAGACCGCCACATACACCCGCCCATACACGCACATACACATACATATATATAGGAATATACACATACATAAATATCCATATTTATATAATATATATATCTATACATACATATTTATATCTATGCATACATATTGATATCTGTACATACATACTTGTATCCATACATGTCCATATACACATGATCATACATGTCCATATACATGATCATACCTGTAGACATGAACATGAAACAGATTTGCACTGCCATGACAACCTCCTCTGCGTCTCGGTAGTCCTATGATGACGAACTTTACAAGAATGTGAATCTAGTTTCTAACCTCTCTGTATCAGGCTACAAGAGCTTTCCCTCCCCCCTGTTTCTGAACAGCCTGCACCCTTCCTACCAAGGCTTCCTCCGTAGGATCGAAATTCCTTCCACAGACCCAACCTATCCCTCTGGCGCAAACTTACTTCTATGAAGGCCTGATAGCGCTGAAGAACGGCCAGCATGTCACCCCCCGCTGCATCTGGAGCGAGCCGCTCGAACTGCGGCAGTACTAGGCTGTCTGTTACTGTACATACACCCCACGCAGAGAGTGCAGAAACACACGACCCCGCTCACACGGATGCAGCACGCGGAGGGATGGAGAAGGATAGGGGGTTTAATGAATATATCTCCCGTTTTATCTGTGTGTGGATTTTGCGGTAAACTCCTTTTAAATACACTAGAGGAGAGCAGCACCAGCAACGCTCGCTGAAGAAATACATGAAACAACGGCACGCGCAAAAAAACAGAGGACCCCCCTACAACACACGCAGCAGACAGCGAGCACCAGGGATTCAGGGATAGCAGCGAAACAAAAAGAATTGCCACGCACTATCCCCTCCACTCTTTGGAGAGTCTTCTTGATCGCTATCCTCAATGGCGAACACAGCCTTGCTGAAACGCTGCAGCAGGAAAGCAGCAGGTGCAGCACGCGAGCATCTACGGTGTCACGACATCGCGTGGCAGTATTCTGTCCCCTGCAGCAGCAGCCCTTCTGCCGAAGAGGCGAGCGCTCTAGGAGGCAAGTAGCCCAACACCAAATGCAGAAACTTGCCAGCCTCAAGCAACAAACACATACTTGCTGCTCATGCGAAAAGCCGCATACATCGACAGCACTTCTGTCCTGCTCCTCGAGCCCTTCCCGGTGCAGCTGCTGCTGGGTGGCTGCCGTTTCCATAGACATCATTGCGGCTGCTGCTGGCGTGATCGGCCTGTCTTGCTGCATTTGCTGCTGCTGCAGGTGCTCGGGAGCAGCGGCAATGCCTCCGTTTCGTGTGCCGTCTTCCTCCTGCTGTTTAGACACCCCAGGACGGAGGGAGAGGCCCTTCAAAGAACTGCTGAGAGATGCGATCTTCAAGGAGGAGGATCGTCGTGCTTGCTGCAGCTTTTCCGCGAGGAGAGACTGCAAAGTCTCGCTGCGGGAAATTTCGGGGTGATTTTTATAAAATACGTCTCCCCGCTGAAAAGAAGATCGAGAAGGCGCAACACTCGAATCCACCGCAGCGCCTGCTCCTTCAGCAACACCAGCAACCCCACCCCCGGTAATGCTACTACCACTACCCCCACCTGCTGCTGCTGCTATAGCAGCAGCAGCATTAGGACTACTATCACTTGCTGTTGCAGGAGCAGCACCAGCGGCGGAAGCTTCTGCATTTCCGCAGCTGTCCGCTGCAGAAACGTCTTTCTCCCCAACTACTGAGTCTGCATTCATCCCTGAAGACCGTCTGTGAAGGAGAGCAGAAAAAAGACTCGCAGCGTTTGCCATGCTGTTCGCCATTGAACCGGACGATTGCGCATACTGCCCCCGTGAACTGTCATCACGATCCTGCTGCTGCTGCTGCTGCTGCTGCTGCTGCTGCTGCTGCTGCTGCTGCTGCTGCTGCTGCTCGATCAGCTTCCCCTCAGCGTCCAACTCAGGTGGCGGAACCTTCCCAGTAGGCCCCCCCGTTGCTGCTGCCGCAGCAGAATTAAAGACACCCCGGAGACTGCTCCCCACATCTCGAGACACCCCCTTGGTAGCCTGAAGCGCTGCTTGCCTGCATATGCCAAAGGCAGCAGCAGAAGCAGCAGCACACAGATACACACAGATACAGATACACAGAAATACAGATACACAAAAATACAGACACACAGAAATACAGATACACACAAATACAGATACACAAAAATACAGATGCACACAGATACAGATACACACAGACACACAGAGAGATGTACGGTAAAAACACGGCGCAAAAAAGCGTAAATGGGGGAAAGAAAGACAGGTCGGTTGACAAGCCAGAGAGGTGCTCGATACGAAACGAAAAACACACGCACACACATACACAGATACACATACAGGGCATGCGCATGTACAGACAGACACCTGGCGGGAATATACGTATGGCCAAGAGGGATTAAGCAGCAGCACCCTTCCTATGGCAGTGGCAGGGTGTTTCGCTCATGAATGCATAAAAAAGCAGAAGCTATAAAAGCCTACAGCGTATTTCCTAGTTGCTGCCTAGGCCCAGCAGAATGTGCCACAAGCCGAGCAGCAGTAGCTTTTGCTCGAGCTGCCCAACTCTGAAACGCAGCGGCTGCAGCACTCCCTGCTTTTGAATTTCGTCCATTCGACTCCTCGAGCAGGAGATATGAGGAGAGCTGCTCCTCCTGGAGAACCTTGCAAAATGCTGCACAGCCACAGCCGCAGAGAAAAAAGCGCCAGACGGCAGAGCAGCTCAAAAGAGGCTTATTATATATTATAGGAAGACGTCTTTCAATACTAAATAGTTCCTTTTCTTTTCTCACGCAGCACGCGCAGGCTTTCGAGCCGTGCAGACAGGCAGGCAGGCGGATCTCCCCTTATCAAGGGCATACAAGCCGAACAGCAGCACAGCACCAGCAGCAGCTACTGCTGCTGTCTTTTGAAGTGCAAGAACGACAAGACATACATACCTTCCCAGCCTCCCCCGAGGATGCCAACAAGCGGAAAATGCTGTTGCAGTAACAAAGCGGAAAGAACAGCCACTGGATCTTCCTGTGTTGCTGCCCCTTCACTCTCCGCATGCCTCTTGACGGAACTGCCGCTGCTGTCTGCTGCTGCTGCTGTTGCTGCTGTCACGACAGCCTGTGCCTCTTCGCGCGTCGCACTGCTGCTGCTGCTGGGATCTTTTGCGCTTCCCATCAGGCAGATGGCCTTTCCCCTCGCGATTTCACAGCACAGCAAAAGCCCGTCCAGCTCTTGCGCCTCCTTGTCGTCTTGCTGCTGCTGCTGCTTTCGACTACACGACAGCAGCAGATCGCCACTAACCGGCAAGGCACTGCGGATACGGCGGTTCTGATGCTCGTGAACGGCATCGAAAGTACGACAGTCCAACAGCACAAACTCCGTCTCTGCCAAAAGCCGCATGGCAGTCTCCTCCAGCTGCCGGAGAAGACGCTGAGATCCTTCTACCTCTTGCGCACGGCAAGCCTTTGCACGAGGAGCACTTCCACTCCCCAACTTGCTCAACTCTCCGCCTCCTTGCAGTGCAGCTACTGGCTGCAGCAAGCCTGGTATCACCAAATGAAAGCCTGGCTGCAACGATAACAGCAGCAGCAACCAATCCGTAGGACTGCGCCTCTGTACCTGCTGCTGCTGCTGTTTCTCCTCATGCTCTTGCTCTTGCTGCTGCTTTTTCTCCTCCGCATGCTCATGCTCATGCTCTTGCTCTTGCTGCTGCCGTTTCTCCTCATGCT
Organism: Cyclospora cayetanensis; assembly: GCF_002999335.1. Classification (NCBI taxonomy): domain Eukaryota; phylum Apicomplexa; class Conoidasida; order Eucoccidiorida; family Eimeriidae; genus Cyclospora; species Cyclospora cayetanensis. The sequence continues at coordinate 144,104 of NW_020312036.1, read as the reverse complement.
CATGCTCTTGCTCTTGCTGCTGCTGTTTCTCCTCATGCTCATGCTCATGCTCATGCTCAAGCTGCTGCTTTTTCTCCTCATGCTCATGCTCATGCTCATGCTGCTGCTGTTGCTGCTGTTGCACCTTGACCACCTCACTGGCTAGCGACTGGGAAGTGAGCACGTCTGGAATGCTGCTTTCATCGCTGTGACTGCTGCTGCTGCTGCTGCTGCTGCGAGACGCCTCTCTTCCAGCTTCTGTGTCAGCTGAATCGACGGCATCTGTCAGACCAGCTGCTACTGCAGCTGCCGTTGCAGCTGCTGAGGACGCTTCGCTAGCTTCTCGCAGGCTGTCAGCCCTCAACGGCAGTCTTTCGAAGCTGCAAGGCAGCGACAAGTGTGAAGGAAGAGCAGCTTCAGCTGGGTGCTTCGTAAGCTCGCCCTCCTGAGGCTGCGGCTGTTGCTGCTGCTGCTGCGACTCCTCTGTGGCTGCTGCTGGCGAGACTGACGCGCATTGCATCTCCTTCCGCAGAGTCTTCAGATGCATCTTCAGTGCCGCTCGACACCGCAAGGAGTGGCAAATAGCGTGAGGATCAATAAGGGGTGCCAACGTCCCTGAATCCGCATACACAAAAAGGCTCCCTCTCTCTCTCTATATATACTTCTATATATATATATCTCTCTCTACATATACTTCTATATATATATATTTCTCTATATACTTCTATATATATATCTCTATATACTTCTATATATATCTCTCTGTCTCCCTCTCTCTGTCAGCACAGCAGCATCCGCAGTGCATGCATTTCCGGATGCCTCCGCGAACCTCTTCCCCTCCCTTCAACGCGTGTGCAGGGGAAAAAGCACGCCTGTCGCTGAGCCACAGCAGCAGCACGTGTGTGGAGGAGGCCTATGCCCTTCTTGCCGCGAACTGCGCATGCAGAAAAGCAGCAGCAGCACTCCCACTAGCAGCAGCAAGGCGTATACTCACCGTCTCGGGAGTCTCTCGAGGATTGCAGCGCATGAGTGAGAAGGCAGCGAGGTGTTCTAAGACCAAGCAACGAAGCTTGCAGCCACCACGCACGCGCCGCTGCATCGCCTTCTCCCGATGCGCGATGCAACTCGACTACCACAGAGTGACTCCCCTGCCCCCCCCCCGTTCGTGCCGACTCATGCGCAGCTAAGCGGCTACCAGCAAACACCATTGTGCGCTGTACTGCGGAGTCTGCCGTCGCTGCAGCAGGCAGATGCAGAGGCGCAAGCTGCAGAACTGCCGAGACTTCAGCGGCAGCAGCACAGCAGCGCAAGGCTCGTCCACTCGCTACGAGCACAGCAGTCCCCAACATCAGCATTCTGCGACAATGCAACATACATACACAAACACACACATACATATACACATACATATATACACATGCATACACATATATACACATATATACATACACATATATACATACACATACATACATACACATGTATACATACACATACATACATACATACATATATATACATACATACATATATACATATATACATACACGTACATACATACACATACATGTATACATACACATACATACACATACACATGTATACATACATACATATATATACACATATATACACATACACATATATACATACATACATATACATATATACATACACATATATACAGACACATATATACATACATACACAAACACACACATACACATACATACATACACATATATACATACATATATACATACATATATACATACATATACATACATGTACATATATACATACATACACACATACATACACACATACACACATATACATACATATATATACCTACACATAAATATATACATGCACATACACACATACACATACACACTACAGCATATCCCCGCATTGCGCGCACGTTCCACAAGCACCACGCGCTTTGCTGTAGCCTCTTTTTTTTCTGATCGATCCAAGGCTCTTCCTGTCTCCCCTAAACACCCCTAAAGAGTATCTTAGAGAGCAGCGTGCGAAGGTGCAGCCTCGAAGGATTAAGCGGGGGGGAGGGAAGTGCCTGAATAAAGTAATTACGCATGTGGTTCCTTCGTGAGAGCAAGGAAGCGCCAGAGTGTATCGAGACACTGCAGCCTTGTCTCCAGCTTCTCCGCGACACCTTGAGGAGCAGCAGCAGCAACAGCAGCAGCAGCAACAGCAGCAGCAGCGGGAGTGGGCACCTCCTCCTGAGGCAGCGAGAATGCGCGAGCTGCAAAGGCCGTTCCAAGCCAGGGGCCTATAAGGGGGAGGAGAGCGACTTTTAGCCGCTGCAGCTGCTGCGCGACAGCAGGAAGGTGGTAAGACAAAACGGCAGTCAAGGCGCTGTCTGCTTCCTCCCTGTGTTGCAGCCGCTGCAGCTCGAGCTGCTGCACCTGCTCCTCATCGATCTGCAGCGCTGCAACCACTGAGACGGAAGAAAATGCAGCACTGCCCCGCTGGGAGGCTGCTGCTGTTGCTGCTGTTGCTCCAGCTCCGCCGGATTGCACAAAGGCTCCAGAAGGCATGGCTGCCGCTGGTGACGGCACAACATCGTCTAGCTGCACTTCCTCCAACTCATCACTTCTGCTGCTGCAGGAAGAACGTCGCGAAGCCGCCCCCACGGCTGCATGTGGCGTCGGTGCATGCGGCCAGGATGTTTCAGATGGCGTGAATGTAGGAGGTTGCTTGGGTTCTGTCGGCGTTCTCGCATTCTGCCGCTGCTCTGGCTGCTCCTGGTGCCTCTGCCACTGTCTGTACAGCGCAGCGGCGAAGGCTCTCGAAACGGGGGGATATTCGCCTGCGTCTTGCTGCTTGGGAATGATGGCGCTGGACGCAGCAGGCACATTTACGCCGTTTCTAGAACTGGCGACATCCTCCTTGACGCTAAGCAGCAGCACCAGAGCAGGGGACGCCAGGTGTACAGACACCGCGTGCAGCACTGCACAGCGGCGCTGAGTGGCGAAGCCTCCCCCTGCCACAGGAAGGCGACAGACGACAGCGGCCATTAAGGCGAGACCTATGGGGTAAAGCAGCACACGGCTTTTCCATTCGCGCTTTACTCTTTTGCTGCAATGCAGAGCCACCATACATGGAGTCTGAGAGAGAGGAGAGGGGGAGGGCGAAGCGGGTGGGGAGGAAAGTTTGCACATCCAACCTTCCCTTCCTCGAGAAACATTTCATCACTCCCGCGTGAGTTCTCGCAGACACTTCGTTGCACCCACCTGGCGAGTATAGAGCGCTGTACTGCATGCAGTACTCTGCGACAAGTTGCTGCACGTGGGCAAGATCGGAAAGCTCTTCGAACTCTGCTGTTGCTGCTGCAGTAGACGCTGCGCCGCCTCTGGCTTGATGCTGCTGTTGGTCCTTGTTGTGCTGCAGGGATGCCGAAAGGATGTTCAAGTCGTGCTGCAGCAGTGCTGCTTCGTCTGGACTAAACGCATGCAGCCCCAGCGACACTGCATACTCTGGATCGTCTGAAAAAAAACAAGACAAGCAGCACACGGCCTTGATGCAGAGGCGCGATAAGGCAACAGCTGCGAACGCAGCAGCAAGCACTTTCGGGTAGGGAGAAGACTGGGGCAAGAGACAAAACGGGCAAGGCTGAAGACAGCGAAAAGCTCAGATGCAGGAAGGCTGCATCAGCGGCGTCGCGGTGCGTCGAAGAGTCGAAGCAGCAGACGAAGACAGAGGGAGAAGGAGGCTGCGAAAGGCCTCAAAAAAGAGAGTGGTCATTGAAGACAGCAACAAGGCGGTGAGACGGAGAGAGTTATACACATGTGTACATACACATATAGATACGAGAATATATACATAGATATATATATATTCAAATCGCAGAGTATGCGGAGGCAGCGAAAGAAGAAGAAGACAGGGAGGGGAGAGAAAGCGTTTCCAAGGCAGAGCAGCTGCAAGATTGTGTTTTATTCTTACTAGATGCTGTCTCGTCATCAGTTGACAACCCTAGTAGAAGCCTTACGAAGAGTTCGTCAGGTACAGCTCCGGTGAGAAAGGCCTCTCCGACTCCTTGCATCAGCTCCTTTCGGCTGTATGCGAAGCGTTTCCTGTTGCTGCTGTTAGCGTAGGAGGTGTTGGAGAGGACGCTGGTTCCAGCTGTCGCTACAGCAGCAGGTGCCCCTTCAGACTCCCCGGAGAGCCCCTCTTCCTGCCGAGGGAGAGCAGTCACATTCGCCATGATGCTGCTGTTGTTGCGGCTGCCTCTGGAGGAGTGAGCAAGTCTCACTGAGATATCGCCAGTGCTGCTGCGCGAAGCTGCACGATGAGCCTTCCCGGTGTGTAGTGTGCAGCCCGCTTCTAGGCATGCTGGTAAGTGAATACACCGGTGCAAGCAATCGGGTGATCCTCCAAGGGTGGTGTTGTGTGTGGCGAGTCGGAAGTGCTGAGTGCTCGAGACATTCGAGAAAGCGAGAATCGCAATGGTCCCCCGTCCGCGTCTGCCTCCTTCCAGCCGCTGCTGTCAAAGGGACGAACGGCTTCCAGCTGTATCGCCACTGGATCGCCGCGGCAGCTACAGGCGTAGAAAGCGCAGGAAAGAAATTTTAAGGCAATGAGAGAGACGCGCCGAAGAAAAACCGTTTGTTTAGTCATAAAAGCGGCAAATTTGCGGACGGGGAGGCGACGGTCGAAGTCACTAAGTTTTCTGAATTCACATTTTGGATCACTCCGCCACGAGGCGGTACGGCGCCTTCAGTTCTCTCACAGGAGCTGCTGCTGCTCCTACAGCTGGTGGCAGGTGACACGGGTGTTTGCCAGGGAGCAGCAGCTGCTTACCGTCGCCCCTATATACCTCCTTCTTCCTTCTTGAATTGCGAGCATTTCTATGATTCTTCATCTTCTTGCGCTAAGGAAAGCGCTGGAATCCTCATCTCAAGACCAGCACACAGACACACACACTCCCATACAAACACAGCCTGTTGTGCAGCTGCTGCTGCGCAGCCCCCTCCTGGTGCCGGCTGCTGTGCTCTTCTCGTCTTTGCTGCGATGCTGCTGCTGCGATGCTGCCGCCACGGATGTGAAAAGGGGGAAGATATATTTTTGGGGAATGCGATACCAGCTTTTCCTGGCTTGTTAGTATTCGCCAATCCTGTTGCCGGTCCAAGACACGAGAACACTCCCAAAGAGACGGCCCACTTCCAGCCGTTGCTGCTGCAGAGCACCGGCGCGTTTCAGGTAGGTAGGCGGTGACATAACTCTCCTTTTCTCTGCTTTCCTCTCTCTCAGCAGCTGAAGAAACGCGAACGAACTGCATGCTGCTGCCGTCTCTCGCTGTAACAAGACCTTGTCCTCTTGCTGCTCGCGATCCGCTTTCTCCCTTCTCTCTGTGTCGCCCTTTCTCGCGCGGTTGACACTCCTCTAGAGTCCAGACGCAGCAGCACTTCCCAACGGGAGTGGCTGGTTTGCATGCTGAGGTACTCTGCAGCAGAGCTGATTGCCGATTCTCCAAGTTTGCGATACAAATTGACATGTCGCGTTTCTTGTCTAGCAGCAGCAGCAGCGGCAACACCAACAGCGTGCAGGGAGAGAGGCGCGCAGCCCAGTTTCTTTGACACAGCCTATTAGAACCCTCTAACATGGCAGCTCTTACTGTCTCATGAGCCGATGGCTTGGAGTTCAGCGCGGCGGGAGATCGCTAGTGCCACAAAAATGGAGGCTCCCTCAGTCGCTCCCGACGGCGCAGTTGCTCCTGCGACTGCTCATGAGGGGGTCGTAGAATGATGCTTGTGGTCCTTCTACCATGGCTTCTCTTCGCCCTTCTTGTTGCCTCCGCCCCCTTACTTGCTCTTAGGAGCCTTCACGGCTTGAGTGGTTGGCTGCCTTTGCGCCTATCTCGCCGCCGTTGCGCCAGAGAGTCACAGCTCATGCATCCATGCATGAGCTGTGACTCTCTGCCTCACTGGCTCCTTGCAGCTCCTCGGCGGGAAACGACTTCCACAGGCCTGCAGGGCAGTGGGTGGCAACAGCGACACCGTTGTTCATGTGCAAGAGTGCGTGTTATGCATGTGTATGTACGTATATATGTATATATATGTGTATGTATATATGTATGTATGCGCATCCTGTGCATGCATTCGCAGAGCTTTCCTCCTTCTCGGCCTTCCATCCACGCAGACCGACAATGGTGCAGCTCAACAAGCTGCCCGCGTTTGCAACAGATTCGTCGCACCCCATTGGGTATTGGATATGTGAGCTTCGAGATTTTATCTCGGATTCTGTAAGGCTCGTGCGCAGGTGAGCACTGCACGCTGTCTTGGCACGGCAAAAAGCATCTAGACAGTTTCGTGGAAACCGCGAGTAGGAAAGGGAAGGAGGCGGATCGAGAGTTTGTGGTGGTGTGCCTTGCATTCATTAAGGACTTTTTGAACGCGTATTCCCTCGAGCGGTCCCATGATGGGGTGTATGTACAGCTCTGTGCGCTCGTTTCAACATGGAGGCTTTTTCGCATGCTGTGTGTAGACTAATGATGATGCTCGGCAGTGCTTTTTTCGTGGTGATTGCCTGCTATGCGCCGTGCAGATGCACAAAGCCGGATGCCAAGGAATTCAAGAAAATCGCATGGGCCTGCGCAGTCGGCTTTCTGCTGATGGGATTTATCGGCTACTTCGTGAAGCTCGTCTTTATTCCCATCAACAACATTCTTGTGGGACCCGGTGCGTGATAGGTGCATGCAGACTCTTTTTCTGCAATGCGTTTAGCTGCTGCAACCGTGAAAGCAGCAGGCGTTGAGGCAGCTGGTGTTTGGCAGCGGGGTATTTAATGCGAGATCGAATGCTGCAGTCCGTGCTGCAGAGCCCTCTCTGCATGTATGTACTCCCTGGCGGCAGTAGCGCTGCTCCAAGCACATCCGACAGCAGCGGAGTACTTTTTTGCCAGAGGTGGTGCTTCTCCTTCCGTAAGCTGTGCACACGGGCTTGGGAAAGGGGGGGAGTTGTTGTTGGAGGCGTCAGTATCTTCTTCCAAAGCTGCAGCTGTGTGCTGGCCCTCCTCCTCATGCTGCACGAAGGAGAGCAGCAACAAGGGCTCCTCAGTGTCAGCAGCAGGAACGGATTGCTGCTGCTGACGTGCAAAGCTGCCTTGAGTGCGCTCCGGTGTTGTCGCGACACTCAGTCCCGGTTGCAGCAGTGTGTTACTTCCTTGCGGTAGCACAAAGCGGAATTGGTTAAAGGAGAGATTCGTCTGCGTGGCTGCTAATAAACAGTGTTACCTGAGGGGCAGTGGCGTGATGGATAGGCGGAAGGCGGCAGGCAGGAGGGGTGGGTTAGTCGGTGTACAGGGAGGTGACGCTGTCACTGGGAACGGGAACCTTTCAAGGGAGTCTAACGGCCTGGGCCGCACTCCCAGAAGCATTGGAAAGACGGGCATGCAAAGCAAAATAGAAGAATTGGGAGTTTTGTCGAGCCAGGAAAAAAAGAAGGGCACCACAGGAAGCGAGAGACACCCTAGAGCGCAACGAGCCTCGAACTGCTAGAGAAGGTCTCGCGGCAGCGCGTTTGCAGTGTATAGCCTGTTGACGGGAGCCACTGCAGACGCGGCTGGCTGTTTACCGAAATCCCTGCAGGGAGACGTGTTAGTTCAGACGCGCAATACCGTCGACGAAATAAGAGAACTAATTCATAACGACGAGAGAAGAGAGCTAATTCATAGTGCTCTTGCAGAAGGATCCCGTGTGTTTCCCCCCTGCCTGCGCCCCTCCAGGCTTCGAAAGGAGGGGAGAGAAGAGGCTAAAACAGAGCGCTCATGTGCGTCGACCAGGCACGCCGAACATTCAAGGGCGCATGTACATAGCGTCTTAGATGCGCAGAGGTGCACTGCATGGAGGTTTATTGTATCGCGCCGCGCTGGTGTACAGCGACACATTCGACATGCGGACGGGCAAACACCAAGGAATCAGGTGTTTACCAACTCTAAAAACGTAACGGGTGTACTCGAGACAGTGCCTAAGTGTATCTACACACTTGGCCAGCCGCAGCAAGTGTCATTCGGGGGGGCCTTATTGAGCCCCCCCGAATGTGGCTGGCTGCGAAACGCGGGAGAGCACGCTTGCAGCCCATCACACGCTAGAAGAGGCAGCCGTCCAGCGTACTTCGAGGTGTCTGTACCCCTCTTCCTCCCAACCTTGCGCACGATAAAGCTCCGTTGCGCCCTCCACACTACACCGCCCCGCCTACCCACCCCTTTTGCCCATGCACGCATGCCTGCGCGCACGTCTCGCTCTGCCTGCCGGCATCAGGTACGTCGTTAGTCACGCAGGAAACTCGGAGATTGAACCGCTCACACGGGTAGAAGAAGGAGCCGCAAGAGAGCAAGGATTGCACAGAGAGGCGCATGTCGCAAAGATGGGACCAAAAGCAGCTGCTCTGGCGATTCTGAGTTTGCCATATCCTGTGTCTGCTTATAGCAGCCCTCACTTCTTCAAGCCTGCCACGTAATCCTGCACACCCTGGACGGAGGGGGCCATGTCTTGAGATCCCTTCACCCAGCAGGCAGGGCAGACGCGCGTCTTGTTGACGCTCAAGTGGGAAATCATGTCGATGACTCTCAAGGTTTCCTCCACGTTCCTACCCATGGACGCGTCATTCACCGTCATGTGCCTTACCGTGCCCAGCTTGTCGATCAGCACACACCCCCGCAGGCTGTACGCCCCGCGACTCAGCAGTCTGAAACTGCGGGAGATTTCTTTCGTCAGATCAGAGACTAGCGGAAAGGACAACGCGCCAACACCGCCTTCGGACGGAGGCATGCGACTCCATGCGGCATGCGCGTGAGCGCTGTCAACAGAAATCCCGACCAACTGGCACGCAAACACAACAAAAGTTCACGCACAGAAATACACAGCAGCCAGGATGCAGGCAAACACAAAGTATTCGGGGGTCAGCGGGAGGGTACACGCGCACACATCGCCGCCAAATATCGAACAGAGGCTCGTGCCAACACGCCCCCCCTACATACCCGTCATAATGGGTGCTGATGAAGCTATACATGTACACATACATATTCACATACACATACATATATTCATATTCATATACATATATTCATACTTGTATACATATTCATATACATATTCATATACATATATTCATATTCATATACATATATTCATACTTGTATACATATTCATATTCACATACACATTCATATACATATACACAGACATATTCATATACATATACATATATTCATAGTTACATACATATATATACATATTTATATACATATTGATATACATATTCATATACATATATTCATATTCATATACATGTATTCATATTTATATACATATTCATATTCACATACATATTCATATACATATACACAGACATATTCATATACATATACACGTACACATTCACACACACAAATTCCCAAAGCCCCTTCACGATGCGGCCGAAACACGACAACACGTGGAAAGAGGCGCAGGTCATTAAACAATGGCTTGTCTCACTGCTCCTGAAGAGCATGAGGGCCAGAGACGGGCTACAGTAACAGGAACCATGAATTTTACATGATCCAGCGCGCATACACACACACACTTATGTAAAAATATGCATATTTATATTCATACATATATATATATCCATACACACATGGGCTACGACGTGAGTTACTCTCTCTATCAGCTAGGTGTGTAACGCGTCGAGGTTCTGCTGTCAAACTATGATTTAGAAGGAACGGCGAGGCATAATAGTCCTCCGTTGGCTCGCCATTCACCAGATACCCCCACAACTCTCTCGGATTGGATACGGCTATATATCGGTATGTGCATGTATATATGTATGCATGCATGTATATGCGTATGCATGTGTGTGTGTGTGCATGTGTGTGCTTGTTTGAACGTGTGCGTATTTGCATGTACATGTGTTTGTACGTGTGTTTATGTGTGGCAGCGTTTTCGGCCCCTTACCGCCCAGTTCTTCTCCTTGAATGAGGCTGCCTCTTTATTGTAGGCGACGAGCTCTGTAGGGCACACGAAGGTGAAGTCGAGAGGATAAAAGAGGAGGCAAACACCATCGTGAGCCTGTAGCAATGCCTGGAGAGACAGCTTTTCAATTTTTCCTGACACAACACACACAAGCAGAACCGCGTACAGTATGGAGAACCGGCTAGGCAGGCATGGTTGCGCGCATTGACGAACGCTACACCTATTGAATGTAAGACTCAAATGCAAGCAAAGCGCCTAGTCGCAACATGCACTCTACCCATGTATACGTACATATCACTTACAGGGCAGGATGTACATGTATTTGCGAAGCACAGCAGGGAAAAGAAGGGTTTGGCAGCATAGGAACGGGCAGGCTGAGGGAAGAGTCTCATTGTAGCAGGGCGAACATCCATATAGAGCTAATATCTACCCAGTACATGCTGGATGTGTATCGCTTAAGTGTTCTAAATTAGAGGGCTGCTCCAGCGTTGTTGGAGATCCGTTTGCCGACCTGATGGCATGTAGGCGTCGGCCTCAAAGTCGGGTGCTGAGCCACCCACGAGGGGCTCCAAGTTGAATGCCGTCGCGAATTCTCTCGATGCAGTTGCTTGTGTACCTGCCACAGGGACGAAGGGGGGGAAATGTCGGGGAACTCCCAGTGGTTGAGAAGGTAGCCTTGAAAGGAGCGGACGGCTCAGAAATCCCATAAAGCGCCGGGAGGAGAAGGCGGCTAGACAGCGCACGCTTGCTGCCATTTTAACTCTCGGAGGAAGCGTGGTGCGTCTGCTAAAAGGCTGTTCTAGAGGCACGTGATGTGGTTCGATAGGAAGAAGCGCAAGAGTGAGTTAATGTACAATTTAGTTCGATATGGAGATGTGAAAACATGGCTACAGGAAGGCAGGCGGACAGCTTTTCGAGGGTACGTGGCTCTTGCCTCGACACCGCTGCGGCCCCTTCATTGTTCTCCACTCCCGGAGGGGCTCTCGGTGGAAGGCAGGCAGCGGTAGCCTCCTTGTAATATTCTCTCCGAAAATTCCTAAATATCAAAAACTCATGAATGAGACTTCGTATTTCGTGCTTCTTCAGCGTATGTCTGTGCGTGTGTGCTGATGTGTGCATGTTTATCACCATCTTTCCTGCACCATAGAGTGATGCGTCCATCAAACGCTCTCGGGCTTGCGCTCGGCTTCGTCCACCAGCGCACACAGGATGCCACTTCTCGGTGTCAGCGGCAAAAGGACCCGTTACAATGATACATTTGGTTTTTCTCTCTATCACTCTGAAGTTAAACTTGATTAGAAACTCGAGAGTAACAAGGGTCCATAAATCAAATGGAAAAACGGGCTGCTCCGGGAATTGAACCCGGGACCTCTCGCACCCTAAGCGAGAATCATACCACTAGACTAAGCAGCCGACAGCCGCCGTCCGTTCAGCAGAGGCCTTCGCCATGCAAATTCCCAAAACACATACATACAGAATATGCTCTCTAGATTGCGGATTGTGATCACTCCCGGGGTGAGTCATAAAAAGGCAGAGAGGTGGTGTAGCTAGGAACGCGGAGGACAGACAAAACGATGGAGATACAGCAGAGCGGAGAAGCCACTTGCCTCTGGTGTTGGTTTCTCGCCTCTTTGTTTCCTTCTACCGCCCTGTTTAAGCCCTTCTCTTTCTGTTTGCGACCTCAGTCTTCCGCAACAATAGCGTCCAAGTCACCCACGCGGGAGTAGACGCCCTCTATGCCGGTAACACCTCCTCCCGCAGCGCTGCAGCAAAAAAGGGAAACGCACGGGCGAAGACAGCAGGGGAGAGCCTCAACTCGGTAGTCTTTCGCATAGACTGCCTGCTTACCCATTAAACCTTCGAACCCTGCGCACTCTCCCTATGCGGGCACTTTTTCTTCTACGAACCCTGCTGCTGCAAACCCTAAAGCCTAGTTCATCCGTACGCTGCATGGTAGAAAAGGCTGATGGATCTCCACGCGACAGCGGCGAGGGCAAGCGAGACGAAGAGCAATGCAGCCTCTACTTTGACAGAGGCCCTTCCCTGTCTTCCAGTCTCACAAACAGCAGCAAAGCTGGAGAGAACGAAGCACACCAAACAAGTTATAAACTGTCGCAGGATGCGGTCCTGGTCGTTTCTCAGTCGACGGATGGCCACTGCCAAGTCGCTGAAACCTTCGTGGCCTCTTAAGGCTAGACCTGAATCAGAAGAACCGGAGCGTAGCAGAGCTTGCTTGCTTGCTAGAGAGAGAGAGAGAATAAAAGGCACTATGCAGGGATGCAGGAGACCCCTAAAGTCTAGCAGGGAAAGGCGAGAAATCAGCAGCCGATCCTAGCTTTTAAACGCGTCATGGTCATGAGGGGGGATAGCAGGAGCAAAGGCAGCTGCCTACGGGCTTCTGCCAATACGCGCCCCGACGACGCTCAAGAAGCATCAAGGAAGCAGCAGGAAATGAATGTGAGAAACGGCTACATAAAGGTGGTGGGGGCATGGATAAAAATACAAAAAGAAAAGTAAACAAAGAGGGGCACCGCCTGAGACAGAGCATCAAGGGTGAAATGTGAAAAGTGCACAATGAGTTCCACGACTCCCCAACTTGCCTTGCGCGTAGATGCCAGATAGCGTTGCTCTGACGAGTACATTGAGTGCGCACACGAATGCAATCCCCGTGAGCGTCACCTGGAGAAGATATGACCACCCTGCGCCTTCTGGATTACCAGGCCTGGAGAGCTGGGAAAAGGCGAAGCCGGCAATGACGGTCGCTTGGGAAGCAATGATCCAGCAGTTTCGCGAGAACCAATCGAGTTCTCTTTTGCGTATACTCACGTCCTCCTTACTTGCCCCCGTAACTAGGGCGTTCTTCATGACAGACAACATCTTTGCAGGTGTACGTGCAGGGGATGCAGCACCGGGTGAAACATGAATAGGGAAGATGGGAGGACGGAGAGAGAAGGAACCGCTGAAAGAGACGCAGAATGGGGTGTGAGCTGACTATGGAACAAGACTAGCAATTGACTCCCAGAAAAACTGTTGGCGCTCTGCTGCTACAACGGCAGCTCTGCGGATGCCATGAGTGCAAACTATGGAGAGCATATGTATCCCAACCGGGAGTTCAGGGAAGGAGCCTTGAACTAAGAGAAAGAATTGTATTAGACAGAATATTATTTGTGCTTGCAGACTGCTGCAGATCTCAAAACTGGGTGGAGCCTTCAATGTTATTCTGGCAGTCGGCGGCGGACTTGCAGTGTCGGCACACCGAAACCTGCAACTTTAGCCTGAAACGCTCGGTCAAAAGTATAGGCCTCGGATTCAAAGTTTAATCACAAAATCGGAGCCTTGAAAAGTCTTGGCTTCCGTCGTTTAATGGGCTTTTGGAGGGGTAAGCCCCAAGTGGCTCGCTCGTAGGCCGATGCCTTAAGAGGCCTTCCAAAAAAGTGATTGGTGTTGCCTGCAAAAGAGTTTTTTGCTGCTGATCAAAAGCCTGGTGTCTGCCGTCCCCAGTATTCTGCCCCTCTCTGTATCGCCAGGCATCATCTCGGTGCCCTCCGTAGTCTGCGATGAAAGTAAAGGGGGGCCGATGCAGGGGGATTTGGAGGGGTGAGCGCAAAGGAGGAGCACGGCAGGAAAAGGCTGACCAAGCCAGCAAGATGGCAAACACAGAGGAGCCGAGCGGTGTTGGCGAAACGGCGCGCTGTCTGTGTCGTGGAGGAACAGAAAGAGCAGCAGTATGAGAAGAAACAGGGAGGAGTGGAATTTAGATTCCATGCAAGAGAGAGAGGGAGAGAAGAGCCGGCAGAGGGGCACCAGAGAGAAAAAAAGTTGTCTTAGGAGTGTGCATGCGGGAGTGGGAGATCCATCAAGTGACTGTATTCAATGCCTGTGAGCCTGTGTTCTTGAGCGCGCGCAGCTGTGCTGCGGTGCGTGAAGGCCGCTCGTGGTGTAGGATTAAATCTAGAGCCCACTAGCACTGCCTGGCTGGAATCCTTATGAATGCTATTATTTTTTGTTTGCATGCGAAAAAAACGAGCATTTCAGAAAGGTACTGAGGTCATAAGCGACCTGCCCCCTACCCCAACCCCTCACGAATTACATATAAATCCCCTGACTGGAATTCGAGATCACTAGGGTAAACCGATCGCTGTTTCTGTTACGCCTACGGCTTCAGTGGATCGTCCTCCCCCTGCTGCTGCTGCTGCAGCTGCTGCTGCTGCTGCTGCCGAACGGCTTGCAAAAAGGCAGTGAGCTGCGAGCAGAAAGTATCCCGCTGCTGCTGCTGCAGTTGGTGTCGCTGCTGCTGCTGTTTCACTTGGAACGCGTGGGGAAGGGGCCGTACAGCTAGAACTTCTTGCTGCAAGGGGCCCCCTTCCTGCCCACTGTATGTGGAGCTCTTGCGGCTGCTCTCCGCGGGGGGCGAGGCGGCTGCCGCAGCATGCACCACTGCAGCAGCAGCAGCAAAGTCGCGCTCCTCAGGCCGCAGCATTGCTGTGACTGAGTCTGCAGCAGCAGCGATTCCAGCAGCAAGAGCAGCAAGTTCATGACCACTGCTCGTGGCTGCTGCTGCTGCAGCGTCGCTTGTGTGCTGCATGGCGCTAGCCAGCGCGGCGCCGGTACGTACAGCGGAGCACAAGCAGCAAGCCGCCTCCTCCTGCTCCTGCTGCTGCCGTTCTCGAAGACGGCGTTGTTGCTGGAGTAGCACTGTTTGTCGAACTTCTCGACGAGATTCTTCTTCGGCTGCAGCAGCAGCAGCGGCTCCTGGAGTGAGCCCGTTGCTCACCGCAAAGCCACGGCTCTTTTCCAGCAAGTGATCTGGGCACAAGAAGGGTCTGCAGCACCAACAGCAAATCAGGAGCACTCGCAGCAGACAGACTCGCGAGCGGCGAACAAGTACCTCGCAACTGCGAAGAAAAAGAAGTGCCCCCACTACCCATCCCCTCATCTGCAGCCGCAAAAAGGAGCACCCCGAAGAGGCAACCGACTGGCCTCAAGAGAGAGAAAAAAAGAGATAGAAAGAGAGATAGAGAGAGAAACAAACAGGCTTTCAGCAGCAAAGACGGCGGCTAAGAGGGGGTTTGTCGATGCTCACAGGTCGTGCCGCTGCTGTGTCACTCTGAGGAAGCATGGAAGGTGTGCTGCAGCCTCGCATTTGCTGCTGCTACACAATCTCCCTGCACCAAGTGCTCCACACCAGCAGCAGCGCGTGCATGCAGCCCGCAAGACACCCCGCCGTAAATTATACCACTGACTCCCCTCAGCGCTGCTTAGAACTTCCTGACAGTGGTAGCTGCAGTCTTCGTGCGCAGCCACACGCAGCACACCGTCACTGCCGCTGCTGCTGCCGCTGCCCTTCGGCAGGGGGATCGAGAGACACCCCACAAAAAGCCGATCCAGCGTTTGCGCCTCCCCACAAAAGGCACAACGCACCGCGCCGAACCACTCACAACGCTCCCTGCCACACAAAAAAATCGCAAGCGACACCTCAGGCGACAGCAGCAATAGCAGGTGGGCTGCAGCCGCAGTTGCTGCTGCAAAAACAGCGCAGCTGCGAACGAGCCGCCACTGTAGGCGCTTTCTTTCTTCGTACGTCGTCAGACCGCTCTCAACTCGGGGGCAGCGCAGCAATCGGTGGGTAGAGAGAGACAGAGAGGAGAAAGAGAGACAGAGAGAGAGTGGGGGGGAGAGAGAAAGAGAGAGAGACAGAGAGGAGAAAGAGATAGAGAGAGAGAGAAAGAGAGACAGAAAGAGAGTGGGGGGGAGAGAGAAAGAGAGAGAGAGACAGAGAGAAAGAGACAGGGAGAGATAGAGAGAGGGACAGAGAGGAAGAGAGAATAGAAAGAAAGAGAAATAGAAGAGGAGAGAGAAATCGGGGAGCACCAGAAGCTCTGGTGCCGTCTCTCTCTCTCTCTGTCTCTGTCTTTTTCTCTCTCTTTCTCTGTCGCTTTCTCTTTCTCGCTTTGCACGGATGTTGACTATGGAGTAGAGGAGATAAGGAAGGGGAAGGCAGCTCACTCTTCCCTAGGCCCCTCGATAGTATCTTCCGACACAGCAGATAGACTCCCCTTCGAGCCAGCGACTCCGTCATCAATATCCAAAGTTTGGATGCCCTCTACAGATCCTACTGGCCCCTGTATGTTTAAGGCACACAATCAGCAACCGAGCAACAGCAGCAGCAGCAGCGCGCATGCTGAGGATCAGCGCTTTAGCTGTAGCTACACTGCGGCGCAGGCATCCTCCTCTTTAGCCGCACAGAGGCAGCCTTGAAGCAAGCAACAAGCGACAGCGTGAGGGAGCACTTCGAAGGCTTTAGAGGGGCTTTTTTCTCTACCTTCTGTAGCTTCTTCTTGGGAATGCATTTCGCTACCCAGTCCACGATACGCTGCGCCTCTCTGCTGCCGCTGATGCAAGCACCTGCGAGAGCAGCAGCAGTCAAAGCAGCGGCACTCAGAGCAGCATACCATCACTCAGAGCAGCACACCAGCATTCAGCGCAGCATACCATCACTCAGAGCAGCCTACCATCACTCAGAGCAGCCTACCATCACTCAGAGCAGCATACCATCACTCAGAGCAGCACACCATCACTCAGAGCAGCATACCATCACTCAGAGCAGCAGCAGCAGCAGCATTCCAGCACAAGCCAACACCGTGAACACATGCTGCGAGGACTGCTGCTGAAGCAACACTGCGATGCAGCAGTTGCTCTACAGAAGGAGGCTTCGGTTTCTCAGCTCAAAGTAGCCACGCGTATATATATATATGTATATATATATATGTACATACAGTGAACTGCCCCTTTTTACACGCTGCAGCAGCACAACTGCCTTTTTGCGCAGAAACCAAGCCTAGCAGGAGCTAATTCAACCCCTCCCCCCTTCTTCCCCGACTATAAAGAAAAACTGACCATGCGCAGTCGACGGATAAGGCCTGATGGTATGCTCGCCAGCAAAAAGAAGTCTGCCTCTTACGGGAGCAGCCAGGAGATCCAAGTCTTTCCCCGTAGCTCCCGGAGGAAGGTAAGAGTAGCTACCCCTCGCGAATGGATCTTTCAACCATCGAGACACAAACGCTGCCACAGGTAAAGACAATCGCCCGTGCAGCAACCCCAACACAGAAAGTGCCTCTACCAGCAGCGCCTCCTTCGGACGCGATTCTGAAGCAAAGGCAAACCGGCCTGATAGCTTCAAACAGACAAACACACACAAACAAATACAAACCGATACGCATGCAAACATGCATACATATATGAATGTTTCGTACATATTTAATACAAACACATGGATATATATATATATGTATGTATATATCTCAATGTACACACATGCATGCATACCAGCACATGCATGCATACATATACGCATATATATACATACACACAGATACAAATATACGTACATACACACATATACACTGATACATATATACATACACACACACACATAGACACTCAAGTATGTATGTATATTAGAGCACAGGCTCCAGAAGAGCAGCGCAATGCGGATAAAGGAAGCCGCAGGAGAAGCCAAAGTCAGGAGAAAGGGAAGGAAGGCTTGCGATAGGAGGATTTCATGGAAGGCGCTGCCTCGAGCATTTTCAGAAGGAAGGCGTCGCGAGACACACAGCGGAGCTTAGGAAAGCTGCGAAGGCAATCGCTTTTCATGCTTGGGGCAGTAGCACTGGCAAGCCTCATGATGAGCGAGACTCCCCAAGAGAGCAAGATGTTTAGAGACGTCTGCACACGCTTGGCATGGAGGGAAGGGGGAGAGAGAAGACAGCCTTCTTTCTGCATACTCCTTCAGCAGACGTACAAGTATAAGGACGGCAGGCTTAGGATGAAGGTATACGATCTGCGCATGCGCGCCTTTCTCGTCAGACGCCCATCCCTTTTGCCTACACCCCATCCGCAAAGGTCGACCTTTAGAGTCAACCTCCCCAGCCGCGACTGCTGCCGCTGCTGCTGCTGCTGCTGCTGCCTGGGCAGCAACATCCGCCGTCTGCTGCTCTGCATCTGCTGCATTTGCTGCATCTGCTGCGCATGCTGCGTTGGGAAGATTGGGCGTCTGATCAGACCCTGCAGGTGCTGCTGACTGCTGCTGCTGCAGCCTCCAGGCTTTCGCCGCAGGAGCCTCCTCTGGAGCAGCCGTCTGCAGCACTTGCTCAGTCTGCCAGAAGATGCGATCAAACACAATCACCAGCTTGTTGATGGCTCCCATACCAACAACACGGATTGCATGTCGCTTCCATTCAGGCAAAGGGGGATCAAACTCCACCAAGCCGACCTTACTGCCAGCCGCTGCTGCTGCTGCTGCTGCATCTGTTGTTGTTGTTGCTGCTGCATCTATTGTTGTTTCTGCTGCTACTAGTGCTGCATCTATTGTTGTTTCTGCTGCTACTAGTGCTGCATCTATTGTTGCTGTTGCTGCTGCTCCTACTGCTGCATCTATTGTTGCTGTTGCTGCATCTATTGCTGCATCTATTGTTGTTGCTGCTGCATCTGTTGTTGTTTCTGCTGCATCTGTTGTTGTTTCTGCTGCATCTCTTGTTGTTGTTGCTGGTGCTGCATCTGTTGTTGTTGCTGCTACTACTGCATCTGTTGCTGCTGCTGCTGCATCTGTTGTTGTTTCTGCTGCTCCTACTGCTGCGTCTACTGTAGTTGCTACTGCTGCTACTGCTGCATCTGTTGTTGCTGCTGCATATGGTGCTGCTGTATCCATTGTTGCTGCTACTGCTGCAGCTGTTTCCGTTTCTACCCCTTCTGCTTCCACAGCCTGAGACGCGCATAGTAGCAACCTCGCTTCTCTCAAATCGCTTACAAGCACCCCGCTGGTAGTGGGGGTGGGGGTAGTAGGAGTAGTCGTATTGCTGCTGCTGTTGCTGCTGTTGCTGCTAATGCCCGCAATTGTATTGCTGTTGCTGTTGCTGTTGCTGCCTGCAATCGTACTGTTGCTGTTGCTGTTGTTGCCTGCAATCGTACTGTTGCTGTTACTGTTGCTGCTGATGCTGCCTGCAATCGTGCTGCTGTTGCTGTTGCTGCTGCTGCTGCTGCTGTTGCTGTTGCTCCCCGCAATTGTGCTGTTGCTGCTGTTGCTGTTGCTGCCTGCAATCGTACTGTTGCTGTTGCTGCTGCTGCTGTTGCTGCCTGCAATCGTACTGCTGCTGTTGTTGCTGCTGCTGCTGTTATTCCTACTAAAGGACAAATGCCACGCACGCGCCTTTGCTCCCTCTACCGCGGCATGCGCTGTGCTGCATGCTGCAGCAACTGCTGCACGAACGCCAGCATCTACAGCGGAAGCTGCAGCCGCTGCCGCCCCCGGAGATACCTTTAAAGCAGCATATTCTGTGGGGTTGCCTGCTGCTGCAGCACGAGTGACATCTAACAGCTGCTGCATGCGCCTTGTTGCTGCTTCTGCGAGGGCAGCAGCTCGCGACTCAATAGACGCCGCAGCTGCAGCTATGGCATCCGACTCTCCCGCTGCGACGGCAGCCTCTGCAGCTGCAGCAGCGGCTGCTTCTGCCACGGCAGATGCTCTTGCCGCTGCAGCTGGAGAGACGCCTTGAGCTGCGACTGCAGCAGCCGCTGCTGCAGCGGCTGTCGAGTCTGCGTGCTGCAAAGCCCACGTGGAAAAGCGTCCTTGCGATCCTCCCACCTGCATCGCAGCTGCTGCTGCTGCTGCTGCCTTGTCTGCGGCAGCAGCGGCTGCAGCAGCAGCGGCTGCTTGCTGCTGCTGCTGCCCCGCCACACTCGACGACGCCTCTCCTGTGGAAATGAGATTGCAAATGTGATCTGGAAGCGCCAAAGGGATAGGCAGCTCGTGGAAGCTGTCCAGACACCCCAAATACTCCCCTGCAGCTGCAGCAGCTGCAGGGGAGTACGCCGCTCCCGACTCCGCAGCACGCACTGTCGCGATAGCAGCCGCTGCAGCATTTGTTGCAACTGCTGCGCCACTTGCTGCAGCAGCCGTATTTAGCCCTGTGCCATGAATCAGCATTTTGCCGCTGCAACTCCCCGCTGCAGCCGCTGCCGCAGCCTCCGCTGCGGCAGCTTCCAGTCCGCATGCAGCCACGTGATGCATAGTCGCCTCCGCCATACCCAGCATGCGCGCGGCAGCAGCCGTTGTCGCTGCAGCAGCGGCAGCAGCAGCAGGGAGACACTGCCCATCAGCAGCTGCTCCGCTGCCTTCTACCGAGACTGCGCCGCATGCCTCCCCACTTGTTGCAGTCTCAGTGCAGCTGTTGCTGCCGTCGGTGCTGTAGGCGTCGAGAGACGCTTTCAGCACACCTGCACAGCGCATACACATGCATGCAGCCAGGCTATACAGCCCCCCTGCATCATCTACGCAAGCCGCTAGCTAGCTAGCTAGCTCACCGCACACAGCCAGACAGTGCACAAAGAGCCACTTCTCTAGGAAGGAGGGCGCAAAACATTGATGTGGTGTCAGAGGCTACTCGCCCCTAAACACAAAAAAAACCTTTTGAATCGCGCTAAGCCGAACAAACCAACCAGCTGCTCCGATATCAGCAGTGGCATGCACCAAACCCTTATGCCCAAACCTCTCCACTCCCTCTTCCCACCCACCCCCCGCCCCCCACCCCAAAAAACACCCCGAGCACAAGCCTTCTAGTCATGCATCAAATTTCAGACACGAGCCTTTTCATCCTCTCTCTCTCCCTCCATCCATCCGCCTCCCCTTCCCTCCCCCTCAGTTCCGCATTGCTGCGCAACCCGCCACCCCGCTCAAACACGGATCAGGAAACACAACGCTACCGGTTGTTACCAACACCCTGCAACAACAACCCCACTGACAACCCCAACAATACCACCAACCCCACCTACACCACCAACAACACCAAAAACACCAACAACCCCACCAAAAACACCAACAACCCCACCAACACCAAAAACACCAACACCAAAAACTACTACAAGACCATCACAGCCAGCTGACCTAGAGGCAGCGTAATAAGACAATAGTCGAACGGCGCAGTTTCCTGCCCAGCCAAAAGCTGCAGAGTAACTCCTTCCTCTGTCACTGCTACCCGTCGAACAGGCGTATTCAAATGAATCTTTGGATGCCGGAGCAGCAGCCGCACAGCCGCTGCTGCGCTTCCTGCTGCAGCTGCCGCAGGGCCGGGGGGAGGGGGCGCTGCTGCCCCTGCTGCCGCCACAACAGAGGGTGGCGCAGCTAGACACTCAACGATTGACTTATATCCTCTAAAAATCATCACATGACGGCCGGATAAACCCGTCACATCATCCTGCACGCAGAGGGGAAGCCAAAAGCACGGAATCAGACAAAACACCTTCGTCAAAAAGCTATGCATAAAGACTAAAAACATGAAGATCCCACAAAAAACGGTGTCTGTACACCCACTCGGCCACAGTCCAAAAAGCGTCATCATGAGTCACATACAGATACACAATACAGATACACAATACAGATACACAATGCAAATACAGGTACACAATACACATACACAATGCACATACAGAATACAAATACACATACACAATACATATGCACAATACACGATACACATACGCAATAGAGATACACAATACAAGTACAGATACACGATACAGACACACAATACAAATACAGATACACAATACACATACAGATATACACACATACACACCCCGCCCTGCTACGTCCTCCACTGAGACAGTACAAGAAGCAGAGGCAACTGCAACTATGTGATGGTCTACCTGATCCCATGTGGCAAGACAGATGCCGTGAGCGTCCGCGCCTGTGGAATATTCAGTGTTGGAAATATGCCATTCTAACAAGCGTCGTCGAGCATCCCGTAAGGCCTTCCAGTCTCTCCCCGCCGCTGCAGAGGCACCAGCAGCGGCATCGCAGCAGCCTCACCCGTTACGCTTCTTCTCTTCTCGCTTTCTAGGGATTGAGCCCTCTCTACGCTGGTGAGCATGACGGCAGCAAGCAAGCGAATCAGGCAGCCGCTGGAAAGAGGGAGCAGCAGCCGCAATTTGAAGCAAAGCCCACAATGCGCTGTTCCTCAGACTGACCCCTGTCTTCCGCCTCCATTCGATTAAGAGCGATGTCATTCTTCTCCGAGAGGTACTGGCCTATAGACACCTTGAGCGCCTCTCGGCACGCATGCATACACACCTGCTGCTGCGGCTGCTGCTGTCGCTGCTGCTGCTGCTGTTGCTTCGAAGCCGCGCGAAAGCGCTTCTGTGATATTTGCTGCTTCTGAAGAGGCAACGTCGAAAGAATAGATCGCTTTGTGGCCCTTCCCGTGAGCGTCAGCCCGCTTCCCTGCCTGCGCTGAGCAACACTCTGCTGCTGCAGCCGCCGCTGCTGCTGCTGCAGCCGCTGCAGCACGCGGTTCTGGTGCAGCACGCGCTGCTGCTGTTTGTTGTACATCTCTGCACACTTGAGATGAACGCACAGTTTGTTGCATGCCCCCCAAAGAAAGGCATCGACATCCTGTTGCTGCTGCGCTCGGGTGGCTTCGCACCAGCTGTCAAGTTCAGGGTCCATTAAGGAACCGTCCAGGCTGTACAGCGGCACAGGGATATCCATCTGCAGCAGCAACGATTACAACAACGAAACAAAGCACGTGCAGGGATGCCAGGGAGAAGAAGAAAAGCGCTTTTTTTTAAAAAACACTACAGAACTGCCTAGCTGGTTCTTTTCTTCCCTTCTCTTTCTTTCCCCCTTTTTCCCCCTCTGCGTTATTTCTGCCCCCCTGTTTGCAATGCTGCATCTGCGCTTTCGGCAGCCGTACATCGCGATCATCATCTCCGTAAACCAGCAGCCCGTAATCCCTGCAAATTCGGTATAGCGGATTGCCCTCAATGCCATGAATCCATGATGCTCCCTGCAGTGCATACATACTGCGCATGCGCAGGACGCATGCTCTACCGGCCGGCGATGCAAAAAAGTTAATATATTTATATAAATATACATAGATGTAGATATAAATTTATGTATATATATTTATGTAGTACAGCACATTGACAGAACGAAGCAGTAGTTACTGAGAAGCGCATGCTGCAGCTACAGCTACAGCTGCGCGTGCGATCTACGGGCTTTCTTTTTCCCTCCCTTCCCCGTTCGACTGAAGACTACCAGCGGCTCGAAGGAGGCAGCCAGACGCTAAAATCGTTCCACCGTCTGTCTGCCCGGAAATGTTTTTTCCCTGGCTAGTAGCTGCCCTTCTTCCCTTCGCTTTGCCTTAGGTCCTTACAAGATCGATGCCGTCGATGCCACCAACTTGCACGCTGCAACAGCGCCCACCAATTCTTCCCCGAGCTTCAAAGACTTCGACTTGGACTCCAAAGGAAGACAAGAGCCGTGCGGCGCTGCACAAGTCATAACACCCCTCCCTCCGTGTCGCATCGACACTGCATCGTGAACCTGCTGCACACACGTGAATGCTCTGCCTAGGAAATCCCCTCCAGCGGAGGCTAACCAGCACGCGACGCCTGAGTTTTGAAGACCTGTGGCTGCAAAAAAAATATTCTCTGCAAGTGCAACTACTGTTACACCTCTTCAAGCCAACACCCCTAATTCTACCTCTGATTCTATCTCTCATTCTACCTCTCATTCTACCTCTCATTCTACCTCTCATTCTACATACCTCATCCCCGAGAGGCCTGCACCAATAATAGCCACCCGCGTATTTTGCAAGTCTCGTCGTTGCTTCTTGCAAAGCTGCTGCAAGGAGTAAGATCGCCCAACAGACAAGCGGGGATTGCAGGCATGCACTGCTGCTGCTGCTTCATCTGCTGGAATGGCTGCTGTTGTCGAGGCTTCGTCTTGTGAAGTCTCTCCCGACAGAACCATCGCTACCGCTGCTGCTGCTCGTGTTGCGGGCGCTGTCTCTGCTGCTGGTAATTCTGCTGATGGAATTGCAGAGGGTAATTCTGCTGACAGAGTTGAAGAGGGTAATTCTGCTGATGGAGTTGAAGAGGGCAATTCTGCTGACAGAGTTGCAGAGGGTGATTCTGCTGACAGAGTTGCAGAGGGTGATTCTGCTGCGGATCGTGACGCAGCTCCTGTTTCTGCGGCTGCTGGTTGTACTGGTGATGATGCTGCTACGGCTGCTGCTGCTGTTTTTACTGCTGATTCTACTGCAACTGCTGCTGGCGCTGGCTCTACTGCTGTTTTTTCTTCTGCTACACAAGTCGTTCTGAGTGCATGCCTTGACACCTCCTGCTTGATAGTTCCTTCGGCTGCAGTTGTAGGCTCTGCTTTTGCTGCATTGACAGCCTCTGCGTCTGTAGCAGGAACCTGAGGAATAGTGTCTGTCCGTGCAAATGCCTCCGTTGGAAGCCTCTGGTGTGTCTGCAGGTGCTCTAGCACCTGCTGCTGCTGCTGCTTGCACTGTGAAGCAGCAGCAGGAGAACGCCCAAGCAGTGGCAGCGGCTCCCGCTGCTGCAAACGGTGGTGCTGCATATCCTTCTCATTGGCAACAAGAGCAGGAGCAACAGCAGCAGCAGCAACAGGAGCAACAGCAGGAGCAGCAGGAGAAACAGCAGCCTCAGGCGCAGCGGGAGCTTCCCTCCCCCCCCCACCAGCAGAAACTGCTGCGAAAAATGCTTCTGTCGCTACAGCCTGGCCTCCTTCCCTTGCGACGCTCGCCTCAGAAAAGCCAGCCTGCCCTCCTGCTGCATGCACATCCAACTCTTCTAAATCCTCCTCGACTGCTGTCAATTCATCGCTGCTGATGGTGGAGAGGGAATCCGCAAGACTTAAGACATGCGGCTCCTCCCCACTAGGCCCGACGAACTCTCCATCGCCTCTCTCTGCTGCTGCATGAAGCGAAACTGCGGCTGCTGCTTCTGCTCCGACGCCTAATGCTGCACGCTGCTGCTCTGTGTGCTGCTCCCCTGTGCTTTCTTCATACTCCGAGTACGGTATCTCACCAGCTTCTGGAGAACCTTCGCGACTGCGTAGAGGCGGCCGCTGCTCTAGCTGCTGCTGCTGCTGCTGCTCTAGCTGCTGCTGCTCTAGCTGCAACTGCTGCTGCTGCTCTAGCTGCTGTAACTGCTGCCGCTGAGGTTTCCACTGAAAGAAATTCGACTCCTCATTACGCCTTCGCTGCGCCTGTTGTTCTCGGCCGTGCCAGTGAAGGCTGCCCTCCTGCGCAGATGGTAACACCCCATGCCACGCCAGCTGCGGATGTTGTTGTTGCTGTTGTTGTTGTAATTGCAGATTAGGGTGTAGTAGTTGTTGCTGTTGTTGCTGTTGCTGTTGCTGATGCTGTTGCTGTTGCTGTAAGCGCAGATTAGGGTGTAGTAGTTGTTGCTGTTGTTGCTGCTGTTGCTGATGCTGTTGCTGTAAGCGCAGATTAGGGTGTAGTAGTTGTTGCTGATGCTGTTGCTGTAAGCGCAGATTAGGGTGTAGTAGTTGTTGCTGTTGATGCTGTTGCTGATGCTGTTGCTGTGCTTGCAGATTAGGGTGTAGTAGTTGTTGCTGATGCTGTTGCTGATGCTGTTGCTGCGATTGCAGACGTTTACTAGGAAAAGCCTGGGGGCGGTTCTTTTGCAGGAAGTTCAGCCCCCTTAAGTGTTGCTGGGGAGGCAGTTGTTGAGTCTCCGTGGGTTGTTGCATCTCCGACCAAGGTGATGTAAGGCCCTCTACGAGCTGCTGTGGCATCTGCTGCGGCTGGTAAGGCTGCTGCCACGCATGCTGTTGTGGGGAGGATGCCCATCTTTGTGGAGGTTCCTGGAGAGCGGCGTTTTGCGCCAGCTGCTGTTGTTGCTGTTGCCGATGCTGCTGGTTCTGCTGGTGCACACGTCGGAGCTGCTGCTGCTGCTGGTAAGGCTGCTGCTGCTGCTGCTGCTGGTTCTGCTGCTGCAGCCGCCTCAGGTCAAGAGGAGATACTCGCCAATCAACTGGAGAGTATAGGGGGGGGGGAGGTGTGTGGGGGGCATATGCGAATCCAGGGGGAGGCAGGGGGGAGAGGGGGGGCCCCACACCGATGGGGGTCTGAGGGGGGGGCCCCCTAAAGAAGGGCCTCCTGGTGGCATCTGCGGGCAAGTGAGCACCCGAAAAGGAGCCTCTGGGAAGGGATGGGGGGGACGTCCTACCTCCAGAGGGTGTGGAGTGACGCATTGCCTAGTCCACTGCCACGACAGGAGCGCTAAGCAGCAGACAGGCAGACAGGCAGACAGGAGGAAAAGCAGGAGCAATGAGCGAGAAGTCGTACAAAGAGAATGGTGCTGCTGCTGCGGCCGCTGTTATTCGAGAGTACAGCTGCTGCTGCCGTTGCTGCGGATGTGATCGCTGCTGCTGTAAATGCTGCTGCTGCTGTAAATGCTGCTGCTGCTGTCGGAAGCGCAGCAGGAAGGGTGGCGCATGCATGCAGCGCTCCGTGCGGCGTTCATGGCGGTGCCACCACTCTAAGCCTGAAACTGGGCCCTGTCCGCTTGTTATGGGTGCTGTCTGTACACTGCTGTCGCAGGACGGACCGCGACTTTCGTCTTCTTACCTTTGGTGAGATACGGATCTCCGCGGCGCGCTAAAGCCTCCAAAATAGAGAATTTCGTTGCCAAAAGTGGAAACAAACGGGAGATTCCGCGGCATCTGGTGCTGTTGCAGAGGCAGGAGCGCACATCCTGCCGCTGCCACAGCGTCTGTACAGCTGGAAGCGGAGGACGCAGTCGCGGCTTTCTCGAGCGCAGGCTCCTACAGGATTTCAGCTTCGCATGCAAAAACGAAAGAAGTCACACGAATTAAGAAGGCGGGCGGAGGAGTCATCGTGCAAGCATGGCCGAGGTGGCACAGACACTGGGAGAGGCCCCCGCAGCACCCGGGGGGCCCCAAGTTGTTCTGAGGGCCCCTGGTGGGGCCCCCCACCCCCCCATTTTATTCGAGACTTTGGAGATCCATCCCAAAATTCGCAGGATGCGTGGGAAAAGGTCATTCTCACCGCCATTAAAATGGCCAATGCCCCTCCTGCGCGCAATCCAGGATTAGGAAGTTTCCTGCGCAGCACGCAGGCATCACACATACACACACACATGTAGAAACACACATATATACCTACAGATCTGCATGGAGAAACACACATATCACAGTACATATCTAGCTGCCCTTCGCAGGCTCTTTGCTCAGTGCGTAGAACCCAGGATCTCTGCAGCCTTCAGGTAGCAGAGGCCCTTCTGTGACAGAGATACGCCACAAGCTGCGTTTCGCGATAGGAGGCGCTATGCCGAAGGGAAAGGAAGAAAGCCTCCTTCTTTCTGAACACAATACCAGCATGGGGTGGAACCTTCCCATGGGCTGCGACAGCCACCACCTCTTGAGCCCCCATAAACGCTACGCGCGAGGAACTACACATCCCGCCCCTCTTTTTGAACCTGCAAAGCCTCCTGCTCAAATTGAGGCTCCCGCAGCCGATCGAAAAGGGTTTCCCTTCGATGCATCCTGCACCTTCCTTTCATAACTCGAGCTCGGCAAAAAGGTGCGACTTCCCTCGCGCGCATCCCCCACTGCTCGCTAAATGCATATCCATTTCTTGACACAATAAAGCCAAGCACGCAAGGCACGGAGATTCTTCCCCTTCGCAGAGGCCCATGTAGCAGCGCGTGGAACTACATTGTTTTTTATGCATCAAGCGCGCGCGCTGTGTTCGAGTGCACTTCGAGTTTTCAAAGCTCAACTCAAAAGAGTCAGATTTCAAGACGCCACGAAGGCATGCAGCAAGGCGCATGCGCGCCAGCCCCCAGCCAGCCAGCCCGCCTGGAACCAACTATCCTTATTTTCGCTCTCTGTTCCGCGAAGCGGGAGTCCTCCTGTTAGGGGCTGTGGAAAGAAAGAAGCGGCAGAATATTCCTTCAGAGAGAGGCACCTCCCAGATGTATCCCCCACTTCTTCGGCTACTGGCTCATTGGTGCTGAGAGGGTCTTCTTAGGAAGAAACGCACTCGAGGCTTTCCCTTAGCCTCCCATGCCTCCCACCCCCCGCCAAAGTATTCGTGCATAAGTGCCGTTGGTGTCTCGTCTCTGCACATGATCCTTGCACCTACAGCTTTCAAGGGCTCCCCTAGTCCCCCTAGCTGTAGATTGACAGCAGGGTGTGTGTGTGTGCGTAGCAGCGGCAGAAACAACAGCAAACGAAAAGACAGGAGGAGCAGTCGTGACTAGCTGATGGGAGCTACGGCCAGAAATCGATCCAAGTCCGCTGGCTTGAGTCTCCCCGCCTGCCCTTTCCCCCCCCTCCCCCCCGCCTGTGTCAAGCAGGCCGTTTCGCAGCAACGCTCTGACGAAATCGCCATTCCAAAATCTTTGATTTTTGCAGACGCAACACGCGCGCAAGCCCGCACACGTACACCACACATACACACACAGCTACATATACACATGCTGCCAACAATCCACTTGAATGCGCCTCTACGGGGATGGGCATGTATAGCGCCTCCTCCTTTCGAAAGCTGAGCAACTCAAACCGCGCCAGGAGTGCTATCTCACTCCCAAGCCATCTCACACGCCTTAACCCTCGAAGCTCGAGTCGAATTGCGTGGAAAAAGCGCGAACTGCGATGCAAGTCAAGAGGGTGTCTCCCCAATAATCGCATGCGCATCTGGGAGGGCTGGGGAGCTGCAGGCCTGGGCACTATCTGCTGGCTTGCAGACGCAGAGAAGCGGTAGGCGAAAAGACATGCAGGCAGACACACGGTGCATGCAGACATGTGCAGAACCACTGACAAAGGCACATAAAGGCGCTGCAAATGCCGCATAATAGAACGGCCTTTGTGTCCTATGCATGCACCTACATCTTTTCTAATCCCTGTAAGGACCGCAACGGTATTGTAGGCACAAATGAACAGGCAGCATACATATATATATATATATATACATATATACATATACATATATATTTATAATGTATTTGCCTGTATATACATATATATATGCACATGTATACATATGTATAAATATGTGCATGTATGTGTCTATATATGTATATGTACACATATGTACAGGTAAGATCGCACATGTACATATGCACGGATACATGGGAGGGAGTTCGCTGGCGTTACGATAGCGGCAGCAGCATTCCATGAATATTTCTGGGTGTCTTTCCATGAAAAATGGAAACCAGACGTCGCAGCTCCTCGAGGCACAGCGAGGCGACGAATGCCGGCCAAGGCTGTGAAAGGGCACGTCCACCCTGAGGCAGCAGCAGCAACGCAATGAAAGTCAAAAGGCTGCAGCAAGATCAGAGAGAGAGGAAGAGCTTTGAGCTGGGGGAGGGCCCTTTTTGCAGCGATCAGCAGGAAACTTGGTGGCAGCAGAGAAAAGGAAACATATTTGCAGCAAATTGAAGGAAGCGGCAAGCACTGCCCGTTATGCAGAGGCTCGCCGTATAGTCCTACACACGCACCTACATAGAGGGAGAGAGAGACAGAGAGAAAGAGACAGAGAGAGACAGAGAGAGAGAAAGAGACAGAGAAAGATAGAGACAGATAGACAGAGAGACAGATAGACAGATAGACACATAGACAGCAGTCCCAGCAGCAGCGATTGCCACGTCTGCAGCAGCAGCCGCAGCAGCAGCGACACTACATACGAGCTGAGCATCCCTCTGCAACAGATCCGCGTAGAAATTCAAAAAGGATACACGGTATTGCGACTTGGCGAAGCGCTGGAGTGCAGCGTCGCCTTGTTGAGGCTGCCGCTGCTGAAGTTGCAGAGGCTGAGAGGCGCTGTCGCATCTCGACGTAGGCCATGCAGAATCGGAAACACCTTCAGATGCTGCTGCTGCTGCTGCTGCTGCTGCTGCTGCTGCTGCTGCGCATGCCGCTGCAGAGAGGCAATCTCTGTCTGACGCAGAGAGAGGCGCTTCTTCAGAAGCGGCACTTGAGGAGGGTGTAGAACCTTCTTCTGCATCTTGCTGTCCATCCCCTTGCTTTTCGTTTGCTGCTTCTTGCCGATTCGGCTCGGAGGCAGCAGCAGCATCCTGAGACTTCTCTTGATCCTTTTCCTGCTGCTTTTCTTGCGGCTGCTTTTCTTGCGGCTGCTTTTCTTGCGGCTGCTTTTCTTGCGGCTGCTTTTCTTGCGGCTGCTTTTCTTGCGGCTGCTTTTCTTGCGGCTGCTCTTGCTGCCTGGTGAACACGAGGACGCCGTCGTGAGTGGCGTATAGACACTGCAAAATCACGGTTTCTCCAGCGCCTTCCCCTCCTACGCCAACACACGCATGCACACGCATTTGCAAATATTCACGCAGAACGAACTACTGCGCTGCACAGCACCCAAAAAGGCGCACCAGCAGCAGCAGCAACAGCAGGATGATGACGCTAGATGCATGCATCCTTGCATCCCTGCATCCCTGCATCTACACGATGCCTCACCGCTCTTGTACGCAACATCCCATCCGAGAATGTGATACACGGCTTCGCGCATGGCGCTGCACAGAGAAGAATAAGGCAAGCGAGGAGGCTTTTCTGCAGCTGTCGCTTAGGGTGCTATAAGTGCTGGTGAAGGACTGTTGGAGGAGGGGGAAGGGCAAGGGGAATAATACACGCTGGCACCTCTTTCCACAAGAGCAATAAATACACCCCTTTAAAGCCGCACAGCAGACACTTCAACCTACGATATTTGCTGCATGCAGTGCTGTTGCAGCAGTCCCATTTTTTGCTTCATCCTCGCAGCCTAAGGACGAAGCCGCAGAAACGCCTGCCGCAGAAAAATACTGTTTCTTCGCTGCTGCCCCCTTTGCATGCAGTTAAAAGACGACTTGGGAGCTCCTACGACCCTCTAGCAGCAGCCAAGCAGGCGTGCCATCGACGCTGTAGCTGCTACAGCTGCAAAGATTACCTCTGTCTCGAGGGTTCGAACTCTATCGGCGTGCTGAGTTGCATCGCCAGAACCTCCACGCAGCAAGCCTTCGAGAGTTGAGACTCTCTCGAGAGCTCTTTGCTGCAGCCAGCACCAACAAAAGTAATCGCAAGCCTTAAAAAGCGCTTTCTCTCTTTGCAGCAATAGCAGCAGCAACAACAAAAGCACTAACACCATGGAAAGTAATCGCAAGCCTTAAAAATCGCTTTCTCTTTGCAGCAATAGCAGCAGCAACAACAAAAGCACTAACACCATCGAAAGTAATCGCAAGCCTTAAATATCGCTTTCTCTCTTTGCAGCAGCAACAACAACAGCAACAACAGCAACAACAGCAACACCAGCAACAAAAGCAAGAGCGTCATTGCCAACGCCCTCTTGCACACACGGATCTGTGCAAACAAGCGTAAGACTGCCCTCCTCAAGACATACCAGCTGTGTCTGAAGACTGCGTTCCCGACCCAGGCAGATCGAAACATCTGCCAGTTCGTTGAGTAGCTTTTCTGCACAGGCACACGGCAGCAGCGCAGTCAAGAGCAGCCGTCCAGAGCGTTGCAAATTCGAGCTCGTGTAGGATAGCGCAGCCTTTTCCTCCTGCCGATATACTGCTGAGCTGCAAACAAAGAGCTCCCGCTTTTCTAGAAGCTCAAGAACTGCAGCAGTCGCCCATACCCTGACGCCTCTCAAGTTCGGCAGTCTCGGTTGCTTTTCGCTGCAGCTCGCCTCTGAGACGCGCATTCTCCTGAAAAAAAAAGCAGCCGCAGGAGCAGCAGCAGCAAATCTCACTGGCTAGCAACCCGCAAAGACGCTTCTAGAAGAAGCCTGTGTGGCTTGCTTGCGTCGTGCCTCTGGAAGGTCTGCCAAAAACTACGGAGGGTGAAACTGGTGTGCTCTCTCTCTCTGTTTCAGAAAAGAACCCTCCTAAAGCTCCTGCTAAAGCTGCTTCTTTAACGGCACTGCTAGTGGCAACAGCTGCCCTTCTGGAAGCAGA
This sequence comes from Cyclospora cayetanensis, assembly GCF_002999335.1. Lineage (NCBI taxonomy): Eukaryota > Apicomplexa > Conoidasida > Eucoccidiorida > Eimeriidae > Cyclospora > Cyclospora cayetanensis. The sequence continues at coordinate 112,357 of NW_020312036.1, read as the reverse complement.
GAGCGCTGAGCAGGAGAGACAGAGCAGGAGGAGCAGAAAAAACACGCACTTTGGTCAGTTGATCTCCCTCCATCGCGGCACTTGCCTGCTGCCGCTCGACTTGTCGCAGCCGCTGCAGCTCTGCGTCTTGCCGCTGCAGCTGCAGCATGCATCGTTTAGCACAAACCGCATGCATCGATTTAGCACAAGCCGCATGCATCGATTTAGCACAAACCGCATGCATCGATTCAGCACAAACCGCATGCATCAATTTAGCACAAGCCGCATGCATCGATTTAGCACAAGCCGCATGCATCGATTTAGCATAAACCGCATGCATCGATTTAGCACAAACCGCATGCATCGATTTAGCATAAACGCTTCTGAAGGAGACAGCATGCGACGAGGTAAGCGAGCAACCAGCTTGGGCAAGGAAAAAGAAAGAGACGACGGAGGGTGGAAATACGGGAGTCGCACAGTAGCAGAGGCTTGCTTACAAGCTTCTGATGCCCCTGCAGCAGCTGCTGCATGCGTTCCACTTCCTCCTGGCTTGCTTCCAGAGAAGCTTGCAGCTGCTTGCAGTTGCCACTGCACCCCTCCCCTGGGGTTGCTGCCGCTGCTGGCTGCAGCAGCAGCCGCTCAATTTGCTCGCTCGTTGCATGCAAAGCTCCCGCCAGCTTCACCTAAAACACCCAATCAGCACAGGCAGCAAAAGCCACACTTCTGCGCAAACTTATGAGAGCGAGCAGAGATGACATGCCACCAGCAGCAGCAGCAGAAACGGCAGCAACAACAACAACAGCCCTCCACACGCGATGCGATGCTGCCACTCCCACTGCTTTGACGAAGATTCGAGTTGAAACGGTGTCGCATACATACATACATACGTACATACGTACGTACATATGTGAATACAAGCACACACATACACGCATAACATGCATCCATACATAATATACATACATACCATACACACATACATACACGCAGACATACATATATGCATACCTTGAGCAATGCATTTGTAGACTTCTCTGCAGACAGCAGACCCTCCTGCTTGCGCTGCTGGTGTTGGTGCTGCAGCTCTGCCTCAGCCAGTTGCAGCTTAAGAGCTGCGATCGAGTCTTTCTCGTGCTGAAAAAGACAGGAAACGCCACAGAAAGGTACCAGCAGTAGGAGGAGCAGCAGCAACAACACCCCCACCGCTGCCGTTCCAAATGAGCAGCAGCTCCCGTAATTACTGCTGCAGCAACTCTGCTCGCCTCACGCAGCGGCGCAAGTGCGCCCTTGCCAGAAAGAAGGCTGCTGCTCTCACTTGAAGCTCCCGCTGCAGCAGCTGCTGCTGCTGCTGCAGCTGCTGCAGCTCAGCCTCAGCCTCTCTCCGCGTGAACTGCAGCGCTTGAACAGAGTTGACGAGCAGCAGCAGCCAGCGGCGGAAGGCATCGCGTGTGGGTGTCTCCTCAACGACAAAGGCTGCGAAGCATGCAGCAGCAGCACCAAAGCCACATAATCAGCGGCAGCGCAGAGGATCGCTCAGGGGAAAAGAGACGCGCGAGTCTATTCGCAGCGAAGGCTCAGTGAGCTGACGACTGCAGGCACGTTGAGGCTTTTTTAAGGCCCCTCTTTCGGCAGCTGCCCATAAAGCAACCCCTCTCAACAGCATCTGTCTGCAGCAACAGCGCGCAGCATCCAACTCCCCGAATGCCACCGAAGAAAGACGAGAGAGGCAGTCTCCGCTGTAGCAGCAGCACATCACCAACGGCACGACCAAGCCTCACAGGCTGCAAGCTTCCTCCACTGCATCACTTCAGCGAGGAGATCCTGCCTCTGGAGTTGTGCTTCCTTGAGCTCTCGCGTGCAGTCCAAGAGCTGCTGCTCCTGCTTCTGCTGCTGCTGCTGCTGCTGCTCTTGCCGCTGCAGCTGCTCCTGCTGCTTTGCCGCCTCCACAAGCTGCTGCTGCAGCTGGTCTTTCTCTCTGCGTAGGCTCTGAGGGCGCGAAAATGCATCCGCGCATAAACATGCACACATCTGCATATTTTCTACCAAGACTTGCGCCGAACACACAGCAACTCTACTCCTGCCGCTGTCGCCATTGCTACCCACGCAGCCGAGCACGACACCAGCAGCAGCACCAAGACACGTAATCAGCAGCAACGTACAGCGTTTGCGCATTGAAGCTTATCCACGCAGTGCCTCTCCTGAAGCCCCTGCAGCAGGAACGCGCAATCAGACAGCCGCAGAAGAGACACACTCCCACGAAAAAAGACGTTTCACGCGCCGCCGCTGCTCCAAGGGAGGTAGGGGCAGATGCCAAAGTATGGCGTTTCAAGAGGCAAAAAGGAGCAAATCTTTTCCTCACGGCTGCCTTGATGCTGGAAATCGTCTGCAGCTTCTCCTGCGCAGTGTGCAGCTGCAGCTGTAGGGCTTCTCTTTCCAAACGGAAATCCTCCGCTGCCTGCATGCATGCGCAAAGCCCAAGATGCGACACTCAGCAGCAGACTACAGCAGACGGCTGCAGAAGCGCCAATTCGCCGCGCAAAAGACACGCAGCAAGGCGAACGCCGCAAGGCACCTGTGGGCTCTCTACACACACACGCACTCAACGGGAGACGCTTACTACATGGAGAGCGCGTTCGTGAGCTGCATCAGCTTCTTCCAGCTGCTGCCTCAGCAGCCCTACCATCTCCTCCTGTTGCTGAAGACGGCCAGACACCTGCTGCAGATGCTGCTGCTGCTCCCGCTGCAGCGCTTGCTGCGTCTCTGTGAGCTCCTCCTGCAACGCATGCGCTGCTGCCTCGTGCTGCTCTTGTTGCCGCTGCTGCTGCTCCCGCTGCTGCTGCAGTGCCTTCTCCAAAACATCCACTCGGTGCTGCAGCGCCTCCTTCCCAGAAGACGCCTCCTCCAGCTCACAACGTAGCTGCATGAGCCTTTTCTCCGCAGTCTGCAGCAAACAGTTGCACTTTTAGCAGCAGCAACAGTAGAAGAGCAGCAGCAGCTTCCGCAGGAGCAGCACTTGAAGAGCAGCAGCAGTTGTCACGACAGCAGGTGTAGCCCAACGTCTGAGGGGCAAGATGCAGCGAGTAGCTGTCTCTGCACACCTCGAATACACCACGTCATAATAAGCTGTTTCACTCGCATTTACCGTGTAAGCCTCTGTTGCGCTTGCCTTCGCTACCACAACTGCCGCCTCCAGCTCATACACGCGCCGTTGCAGCTTCTCTTCCTCCGCTTCCGTCTTATCTGCGCACGGTGTTGACAACACACGACTCAGCTTGCCACTCTTCACAGCAGTGTAGCACTTGCGCCACACGCAGAAAAAAAGCCGCTGCGAGGTGGCACTCACTAGACGCTACCCCTGGTGCACATGGCTGCAGCACACTACTACTGTGTTGCCTCCTCCCCTTAGGAGATTGGCTTCTTCTAAAACGCCTCTTAGCCGCATTCGCGGACCCTTTAGGTCCACACACTCCTCTGTCGCTTCTGCTGCAGTTGCAACTGCTGCAGCTGCCGCTTCAAAGAGCTTCTGTCTCTCTCCTCCTGTTGCTTCTGCGCCTCTGCGAACTCCTCGTCTGCAGCAGCAAGGCGGCATCGTATCTCCTCTATGCGCACGTCGTCGCTGGGCTTTGCCGCCTCCTCCTGAAGCAGCGGCAGCAGCAGCCGCAACAGTGGCTTCTGTGCTTCCCCAGCCAACATACAGGCAAGTCATCAGCACACTCCCCGCCTCTCCACTGCAGGAAACACGACTGCTGCTGCTGCTGCTGCCCTCAAGGGCCCCGATATACACCCAACTACACGCCTCAAACGACCAGAATATAGCCTCGCGGAGCACCAGGTGTCAGGGTATGTATTACACCTACGCTGCATCGCTCGAGAAGGGACTGCGTAGAGGCAGCCATCTGCCGAAGACGCTGGCGAGCATGCGCCAGTCGCAGAGCCGCTGCAGCGGGCCCCCCCCCCTCCCCATCCTCTTGCTCCCCCATGCCGAAATGCTGCTGGCTGCTGCTGCTGATAGTACACTGCGGATTTTCTTGGGGGTGCATGCGGTGTCTCGGCTCCGCTTCTCCTGTCAGGCTCCCCCTTCCCCCGAAGCTGCACGCTCTCCTGCACAGCTGCCCAAACCTCGTCAATTAAAGGATGCCGCAAATAAGACGCTTGCCTGTCGCAGCGTCGTCTGGTCGTACTCTGCCAGCACTACAGACGCTTGCTGCTCGGGGGCTGGGCAGCAGCCTGCGCAATGCAGCGGCAGTACATTCAATAGAAAAAAATCGTGCACGCGCTCTAGGAGTCGTGGAATAAGGGGATTTTACGCGTTTTTATTATTTAAAAAGTAAAGGAACATGGCTCCACATGGAGGCGCCCAAAAGGCTTCCCTCACTTGCATGCAGCCGCAACAACCGCAACCACTGCCATCGACCCCACAACCACCACACTGAAATGCTTGTCTTGATACCGTTTAGCCTTGTGCATTGAAAAGAAGTAGTAAACGTCGTATTCAGCTGCACGACTGTTATGAGTTCAATGTCTGCCCCTCCGTTCTGCTCATTGTGCTCGACAGCCCAGCTAGCGGCCATAATACACCTGGAGGAAAGCCCAGCACAGGCATCGAGTTTAAAGTTTAAGTTCAGTTTTTGGTGCGCTTTTTCGGAAAGCGTGGTCTCTCTGCAGAGGGTCTAGTGGACGGGGGGCCTCTGGAGGCTGCTGGTCGCGTCTTTCTCTTGTTGCAACGAGCAGATGCAGCTTCTTCCTGAACTCGTTCTAGCGCTGCTGCACGAGTTCGACGCCGTCCGGACGGCGCAGCTGTTGCTGCTAATAGTGCTTGAGCGGTGCTGTCACTGCTTCGTGTTTTCAGCGGCTGCTTCTGTTGCTGCGGCTGTGCCTGCCCCTCCTGAGGAAGTGGTCCTGTGTACAATGCCGACCTGTTTCACCATATGCACAGCACGAGATCTTCACAGTTTTGTGTTCTGGATCTGCTTACGTGTATTTCTTTCCCTTGCCTGGCTCTCGCTGGACGATACCCGTGGCCAACAGTTTTTGTAGCAGCTCGTTCGCCACCTCCGATGAGACTACGCAGAAAGAGGCAATAGTTTCTGCACTTATTTGCTTTGTTCGACGCGCCAGGCTTGTGCACTGCTCTATCAACGCGACTGCCGCCTTCATGACATCTGGCGGATGCTATATAGGCAGGAAGAATGCGGGAAGGGCGGACGATTGAGTAGAGATTGCAGCTCCAGTTTGGAGGAGAGAAACAAATTACCATTGGTGCGTCTTCTGCGCTTTTTCCTCTCGTGTGTGAAACTTCCGTGTGTGCGGCTGTAGCTGGGGCAGGCTCAACCTGAGAATTGGGGGCCTCTCGGGGGCCCCGTGTTCGTAGTTGGCGTTGGGGAACTGCCGCGCTTGGAGGCAGCTCGGGTTCTACTGCCGTTGCAAGATGCCCCTCCGGCAGCGATGAGACTTGAAACTCCTTGCCTATTGCAGTTCTTTGCTCCACTTGGGGCCTTGTTGTGGGCTGCGGCTTTTGCGGCACTGTTTGCTGGTTTTGCCGCTGAGATATTGCGCCTGTTCGTAGTCCATGAACACCCGCTGCATGCCCGTTTTTCTCTGGCGCGTGTGTGTGTGAAGTGTGTGCAGTGTGCTTCTTTGCATGGAAAGGTTCTAGGGCCTCTTTTTTTTTTTCTTCATCCACAAGTTGAAAGGGCATGCAACACATGTAGAATGAACGCAGTAGATGTTTCAGGTACCTATTAGGCCCGACGATATGAGCTGTGCATGTGCTGCTGCTATGAAGGGTTCGCAGTTTGTTCCAAGTTTTTTTGCAAGCTTCTCAACATTCATTTCGCCTAGAGAGGCATTTAATGTTTTAATAAATATATTGCTCGCATCTTCTGTTGCAGATTTTCTGGTGTATACTACCTGTGGCCAGCATGTAGGCCTTGACCTCTTCCACAATGCGTAGCACTGAGAAAATTGTAAACCGCGTGAGTGCAAACCGCAAAAAGCTGTTGGCCTTTTCCTACCTCCAGCTCGACCTCCCTCTAGAGCCGGCAAGATCTGAGGCGGGTCCGCCAGAGACTGGATAGAAAGCTCTAGAGTATGATGCTTTGTATCGATCTAGACAATTAGAAAGCAGCATGAACCACTTCGACTGCCCTCGGTTGCTGAAGATAGAGTGGAACTATACCTTGTCACTTATTGCTGTGAATGGCACTTCGCCTCCAAAAGATATATCATCAAGCTTGGGCGTGAAGCCCTTCGGAACATAGTTGGGCGGGGCCTACAGGTGTTTTAGCCTCGACACCCATGCAGTGGAAGTTACATGTATTTGGTTCCTACTCGAGCTTCGTTGAAGAAAAGCTGAAGAAGACACGTGCATTGCTGTCAGTCATGCATGAACGAATGACGGCCGTTTAGGGTAGCTCACCCGTAGTGATACGTAGGGGTTTTCCGGCAGCGGCTCCAGCTGCTGCGTAATGGCACACAGTGACTGTAGGAGCTACGAAAGGCCAAGATGACAGCACAGGAAAGCTATGAACATATCGCAACTGCGTTCGGATTTACAGCTTCCGTTTGTTTCTTGGCTTCAGCCTTTGACACGGGCTCCACCTCACGAGTGTCTTGTGGAACCCGCATCTCGCCGCCCAAGGAAATGGTTAGTTGAGGCTGGCGGCCACCATAACCGAATGTGAATTCATACGACTCAAGCAGCGCATCTGTTTTGTGCTCATGAATACCCAGCAGTAGCTGTTCGAGGCATTCCTGGAGGGGTTTTGATCCGTTTTAGTGATTTTAGGCACTCGAACTTGTGTGCCCCTTACTTTCTGCAATGCTTCGTTTACACCGTTTCGTAGAAGACTAACAATGAAGTCCGATTTCTTGTCGGCTGGTCGCAACTGGACCAGCCTCAGACCCTCAAACCAAACAGAGGAGAAAGCTGCCTCTTCAAAAATATTCCGAAGATACAAAACAGACGATACTCCCAAGGAAACTGTATTCTTCAGTATCTGCAACGACTGTTGCCGCGTGGTGATGTCCACGCAAGTTCGAACGGCCACCTGCATCGTTTCACGCACGCAATACTGTATTGTTTTCAATGTGTATTTGCAAATTCTCAGAACTCTTCCTTCAGATATGAGTCGCGTTGATATCCTGAAAGGTGTTGCTAACAGAAGGTGCGCAGACACCCTACGCCTTCCATGGCTCAGCTTTGAATTGATTTGATTTGAATCATGTGAACAATACCTATTTGGAGGTCCCTGCTTCTGAAGTATTGCTAGCTCATTGAATCATTGCTCCCATCGGAAACTGTGCATTTGCCCGTATTACAGCGGGCCTACCCATGCAACCTGTTGCTGATTCAGAAACGAGTGCCTGCACCTCCCAGTAAGAACCACTTATTTCTTGCAAAAGGTGAATGACCATCTATCGAGTCAGGATTCGCAGTCACTTACTATAAAAGCTACAATTAATGGGTGGATGACCGTTATTCTGGTCCCTCAACAAAGTATAAATTTCAGGGTCAGTGACTGAACTAGCCAATGAATGATATTCCTCACGCCTTCAAATCCTCTCACCTGTATCTAGGCAGCCCCGTGTCACTACTTGCTACATGGTGGATCAACAGAGCACAGCCACTACGGCCAGGTAAGCCATAGCAACTATAATGAACTTCAAGCCACATAAAGCGAGGCCACTCCAATGCAGTGTGTTGTTGATGATGCAAATATGGCCGGCATTTGTGTACATTGCTTCGGCCGCTGCTTGTATCAGTGACCAGAAATCCTAGCAAAGCGAAGCACAGAACCGCGAAGCTGCTGCGTCTGAGGAATAGCCTTTTAAAAAGCAACTAATGAGACCCGCTAGCACCTTATGTAGATGGCTCCTAAGTAAAACGTGCATCGACTTCAGATACAAGTTTCAGAGTGTTTGTCATCGTGTTCCCGCCTCCTCATGCCTGCAGCTAGAGCCCAGAACAAGGCGCTCTAAAGCTAATTACTAGAGAAATAACGCACTATGCAGGAATAGAATAAATAGTCCAGGGTCAGGGGTCCCCAGGCCAGCTCAGTTCTGTGTTCTTTGCAAAGAAAATTTAGTGTTTGCCTCATTCGCCTTTTTCTGTACAGCGGGTGCCGTAACAAAGGACGAGGCAACGGAGTGGAGGCTCGCCAATTTATCCTTAAGGGTTTGCTGCTGCGAACACTGAGACGCCATCCTCTGTAAAAGTGAAACCACCTGCAGAAAACAGAGTTCGAACAAGGGCAAAACTTCTTCATAAAGCCTTCCTCGGCTTTTTCGGTGGCGTTGACTAGCACATGCTTATTGCTGCCGTAGTGCACGTTGCTCTAGATATTTTTAAAAAGTGAATGCAGATATGGGTGAAGCCAGCCCAGTTACGGGGACCTTAAGTTCGTCCTAATGCGTCAAGTAGTAGGGCTACACCCAAGGGTCGAGAGCGTGCTCGTCGGTTCCTGGATTTTGTTTTGATAGTGTAAGGTTTTAATTACGTCAGCAAATTTGTCCTTTGCCTGGATAAGACCCTCCGTAATCTTTGGTAAGCCCTCCACAATGGAGCTGCAAGGCATTAGTTTTTGATGTAGAGACAGCACAATCTTCTCCGGGAGGAACTCTGAAAATTCGTCCTCTTCAATGCCCCTCCTTTCCTCCTCCCATCGCTCCTGATGCCTCTGCTGCTGCTGTTGCTGCTGCTGCTGTTCCTCCTGACAGCACCTCAGCACGGCGAGTCGTGCAGACAGGACGGACAGGGGAGAAGGGTCAGCAACGAGGGCAAGCAAGTGGTGAAGCTGCGACGCCATCTCTACAGCAGTCACAGCAGAAATATCAACACCAACAACAGCTAATTTGTGAGCGCAGCAGCGCTCGAGGTATAGAAAAGAGATCCAAAGGGGTCGAAGACTATAAGCTATCCCTCCACAACTAGCGGGCTACACCTGGTGCTTTTTTCGGAAACGCGTGGTTAGCGGCTTACCTACGAGGGAAGGAGCTTTGGGATCTGCTGACCACTGGTCAGCCAGCTGAAGAACCTCCGCACTCTCAATTTGCGTTGCTGCCGCAGAGGGAGAGCACATTTGCTCGAGCCCTGAGTGCATGTACAGGGGGAAATATGCGTGGGAATGACACATGCAACACCGCTGCTCCTAACGCTTCTGTGGCCGTTGCAGCTGTAAAAGCACGCGGCGAGCAACAGCAGCTGGAGTGGCTGCTAGTAGAGCAAAAGTGCGAGTCGCGGCAGTTGCTGCACGTGGCAATGCCAGGAAGCACGTCCAGCTTACGGCGGATTCTCTCTTCTAGTTGTTGGAGCCGTCGGTTAGCCTCCTCCCGAGAAGCTGCAGCTAGCTGTGCTGCATCCTGCATCAAACCCTCACGCTGCACCCTTCTCCCTTGACCCTTCCTCCCAAACACTGACCCCTAAGCCTATACCGTGGCTTGCGGAACGAGAAGAGCGCACCAGCACTTCAATAGCTTCTCCAGTATGGGGAGCACGCTGCTGTTGCTGCTGCTGTTGCTGCTGCTGTTGAGCGGAGACTTGCAGCTGCTCCTGCTCACAGACACTGAAAAGAGGCCCGTGCATGCAAATGCGGGAGCAGCAACGGTGGTGGCGACACAACGCTCAAGGAGAGAGAAGGAGGCACTGCAAGGGCAAAGAGGTGAATCTGCCATTGGAAGGGGCCGAGGGAAAGGGTAAAGTGCCGCAAACCTGCGCGTCGCGCGCCAGAGTATCCATGACCACACACGAATTCGGGCAATAGAGAGGAGCAAGAAGACCACTGGAATCGCCTTGTGCTGCCAAAAACAACTGCTGCCGTTGCGGATGATGATGCTTGAAGAGGATGCGCTGCAATGCGGCATCTGCAGCGACTCCCTCTCGCACGTTGTCTTTCAGCTCCTTAGAAGTCTCTGAAACAGCACAGCCACTCACATAAGCGGCACGGCCTTCCTGTCGCATCCCTCGCTGCCGCTGCTCGCGAGGCACCACTGTCTCTAGCACGGTGAGTGTGGTGGCTCCTGTGAGACGCGACACTTTCCATTCGGGGTGTAGAGACACGGCAAGAGGAGCTGGATTGCGCAGCAGCGGCCAGGCGCGTCGCACGTGGGGTGGCATCCAGCATCAGCACACAGACACACGGCACGAGAGAGTCAATGGGGGGAGCAGGAAATCTGCAGGACGGCGTGTAACTCGAAGAGCCAACGGCTCCTCACTGGCGAGCGCTTCGTTGAGGGAGTAAATGTAAGCTGCTCCAGAGGAAACGTCGCCGAACTGCTCCTGCTGCCTCCGAGATTCGTCTGCATGCGCACAGAGGCCTTCCTGAGATTGCAACAGCGAAAAAACGGCAGTGGACAGGTCCTTAGGCAGCGGCAGCTTTCCAGCTCCGCCTGCCTCCAGCACATGCAGCCAGCAAACCACCAAGGCGACATCGGCTCAAGACAAGCTTGAGCGCATCCCGTAGGTACATGCAGCCATTCAGCAGCGAAGGCGCCACAGCATCATGCACTAAAAGCAGCATCAGGAAGATAGAATTCTTTACAAGCAGCTTAATTGCATCTGGTACTTCCACCCTGAGCCTGGCAAGCCTGCTCATTGGCGACTCCTTCCTCTCTGTAGGACCCAACAGGTGCGTTACGTCCACGGAGGTTTTTCTATAGAGTTGGCGCAAGTCTTCATCCAGCTGCTCATTCGCTGCAACACGGAAGACCACAACTTGCGAAGGGCGCTAGCTGCCTGCAGCTCTACACGCACTAGGCAGTCGGCTGCATGGCTTGGCTTGCTGTACCACACTGCGGGAAGCTTGCCGCCTCCACACCCGAGGGGAGAATAATTGCAAGGGGAACCGTTGGCAGCTGTCTCACGGAAAAAGCCTGCTCCGGTGAAACGCTCGAAAGCCAAGTCAAGGTCCAAGGGAGCAAAGGAGACTTCCATGAGCAGGGTGTCAGATCCCGCCTCTGATGAGGCAGCGCAGCAGCAACACACGGTGAAGGCATGCAGCGAAGCGTCAGGAAACGCACATATTAACAAGCCACTCTGCAGTAGGAGCCGCAGTCGCAGAAAAACTCAACACGAACGGCAGCACTCGCAGGACCGCAGCCTCTGACACCAAGCGCATAGGCAATTGCTGTACCCTTGGAAGCGGCTAGCCAGTGCCCAGAGCAACACAGCGCAAACACACCCATAAGTGCAGCTTCCTCGCAAATTTGTGCTGGAGCCTGGGGTAGAGGAGTCACGCCGGGCACCTCGTATACATCTGGTTCTCGCTCCAGTAAAAAGTGGAGCTGTTGCTGCTGTTGTTGCTGCTGTTGTTGCTGCTGTTGTTGCTGCTGTTGTTGCTGCTGTTGTTGCTGCTGTTGTTGCTGCTGTTGTTGCTGCCGTCTCTTTTCTTTGAGGCTGCCAATACGAGCTTGCAGCTCCTCATAAACATCCGGCAAAAACCGTTTTTCCATCGCAGCAAGAACCTCCAGCGCCTGCGCCGCAGAGCGTAGGGACGGCGAGCGCGGCTAGTCGAAGGGACAGCTCGCCATCTAGCCAGCTAGCTAGCTGGAAATGCGCCGCTTCCGCCGAGCAGGTGAAAAAACTCACGCAGGAGGCAACCAGCGCACTAGCTACCTGAACGGCTAGCTACATGGCCAGCGAGAGAACTAGCTTCGAGGAAGTTATAGAGCCCGCTAGCTGATCGAGAGTCAGCTACCTTTCTGTCCGAGTGAGAACTGTAACGCCTCGTTCCGACATGACGAAGAGACTGTCGCCTCTTGAGCATCCAGTCTTGCTGCGCTCTTGCCTCTGCACCAGGAACAGACAGCCGCAGCAGCCGCTCTCCGAAACGCTAAACCGAAAATCCTGAAGATCCACTCGAGAAATATCCTACGGTAACGATTTTTCAAGAAGTTAGCTCACGGGGCCGCTGCATAGAACTGCCAGCTTCGCGGAGATCCTGAACAAGAGCCACAGGGATCTGCACTTGGCAGCAGCAAACGCATGCAAGCTCTTCGTTTTTCGCGCGTTCTGAAAGGCTCCGCATCCAGAAGCCCCCCTAGAAGGCAGCAAGAAGCCTGCCGTCGCTGTAGCTTCCATTCTGACGCCTCCGTCTGCTCCCTCCTGCCAGTGCTGCTGTCCAAAGACTTCAGCCCGTCGCTGTGTGTGCGTGTGTGTGTGCGTAAAAGTCTTCTACTCATACTGCGCTCAACTCGGCATTTATCCTTATCGGCCTAGCCGCCCACTGCAGCCCCTTACCTCGCCCGATAGCGAGGCATCTCGGCTCCCGCTGAGGAAAAACTGAGCTCGACGTCTGCCAACTCCGCTCAGCTCTGCAAGCACAGGAATGAACCCATATCCTATCCCCTCGATCGCGCGCGAGGAACACGTCCACTTCAAACCCGAGAAGCGCGCTCGTAAAGGCTTGAAACAGTGCCCAGTTATTCAGAAATAAAAAGCAATCCGAGCCTGCAACCCTGAACCGTCAATTTCGCAAATCTACCTCACACAGAATCGAGCAGCAGCAAGCTTCGAGGCATCTACACACGTACGCGGGCTGTGCAGTTCAGTGTCGCTACCCCTCCAAAACAGCTCTGCTAGCTCTTCTTGACCGGATTTGACTTCCAGTTCAGCGAAACTGACGCTGTGTCGGGAGCGACTCAGCGGCGAGGGAGAGCTCCCAAGCGGAGAGCTTATTGCGCTAACGCTCCCGCTGTGCTGTTTCTGGCGCTGCAGCTCATCGTCTGGCGTCCTTCCCCCCTCAGCAGCTCCACGAAATCCTCCAAAAGATAGAGAAGCCTCACGCGTTCTCAGCCGAAAACGGCCAGAGCCACACTCAGTCGCAGGGAAGAGGGGCCCTCCCGCCATGACGGCGCTGCTGTCGCTGGTTCTAACTTCTGTTTTGGAAGCGGCAGCTTTCATCCTTTGCGCCAGGCTGAGGCTGGCTTCGCCTGGCTTGGCAGACGCGGATAGCAGCCTTTCACCGATTCCCGCTGGAGCGGCCTCCTTAGCCGCTTCTTGGTGATGCTGCTGCTGCTGATCCCTACGAAGTCGTGGCGTGCTCGAATGCTGCTCTTCTGGAAGGCTTTGGTCAAGCTGCGTGAGGGAACGCATTCTTTCATGCAGCTTCTCTGGAGGCTGCCGCGGTTCTTGCTGCTCCTTTTCTTTGCTTTCTTGCGCCTGCTGTTGCTGATGATCCGCGTGCTCCCCCCGTTCTGCCACAGCCATCCCTTCAGTGGCGCTCGTCGTGGCTGGTAGCTCATGAGCAGACTCTTCCTTCGGCGACTCCTGTGAGGAGGGCCCTTCGGGAGGGGCCCCTTCGGCTGTGTCAGTCATCCTGACAGCGGAAGCGTCTGTTCCTGCTGATGATCATCGCGAGTTGTTGCTGCAGCAGCAGGCAGCTGCAGCGGCCAGCGACGGACTACGCCACGCGGTGAGACAGCTGCGGCTGCCCCCCGAGGCTGCTGCTGCTGCCGGCTCTTCTTCTAGTGTTTTTTGTGAGAAATGCCTTTTTCAACATGTAACAACGAAATAACTTTCCAGGTTCCCGTGAATGATGCATCCGCGGGATGAACCGCAGCCCAAGCGGAAGCCTCTGGAATCTCTCAGCAGCAGCAGGAGAGTATTCCTCTCCTCAGATTGCAAGATGAACAGCCAGTCTTGAGTCGCCTGTGTTCTCCTTCGCACAATAAGAAGGTGCACCTAAAAGAGCGGCAGTGGCTGGTGCAGTGGGGGCCCCCTGATACACTGAAGACAGCTTGACCTGATCAGTAGGGGAGTCACCACGTGAGACTTGGGGCCTCTCTGTGAGTTGCGGTGCGTTCTTTGTGTCTCTCCAAGACGTGTTTCTCTGTCTCCGCTGCCCTCTTTTGCTGCTTGCCCGTCTGTGAGCACTTCTGCGCCTTCCGACGGACGCCGACCACAAGGTGCTGTGCAGCGAAGCGCTGCACAGCACACTCTCCCTCCCCCACTGTGCGTACAGTTACCCTGCTGGCTCACTTCAATGATGACGCGTGTGGCGGCTCCTGGCAAAAAGAGCTAACTCATGCCCTTGAGAGCGGCCTCAAATAAAGAACGCCCCCTGCGCAGTCCAGCGGCGGTAGCGTGGCCACCTTTAGAACGCCCTGGAGAACCACTGGAAAGTCTCGGTGTATCGGTCCCAAAGCTACTTAATATTAAGACACTTTCCACCGTATTAGCCATATATCATTCAGAAAAGCAAGCATTAAGACTATTACTTGGCTTGGCTTTTCGTATACCCTTGTAAATGCAGAGAAACTCGCGAGTTCAACGCTACACGAGTGAACATTGTGGGCTTCTGCACTCATCCATGGGGCACTCGCTGTCAGTGTCGGAAGCGTTTTAGAAAGGACAGCAAAAAGCCAATGCATGCTCCCTTGCGCTCGCCGCTCCCTCTCCCCTCATGCAGGACCCCCGAGGGGGCAGAGTGCTTTTGGGATGGGTGGATTCTGATAACTTTCTGTAGAATGACGTACTTCGTCTGGCTCTAAAAGTGTCTTCGTGCGTAGAAACTAGAGGGAGTGCTACAGTAGGTGTGCTCCCCGTAACACCATTTCTGTTTAAACACGCCTTCACACTGGTGAGTGTGGTGCCTCTGTACACAGCCCCATGCGCCACCCTTTTTGCTCCGGAACCGTTCTGCTGTTGTGTTCTCACGGCAGAGGAGCCATGACCGATTGCTGTAGAGCAAGCAGGAGCCACAAAGCAAGGCACAGAGGGGGTTTAGCCGATAATTCCGACGTTTAGGGAGTTTCCCCCAATTAAGATGCCAATGTTTTAATATGCATCTGACTTTGTGCGAAACGCACCTCCTGCACTGGGCTTGCTACTTTTGCAGGCTCCCCTGTTGCTGCTGCGCTTGCGCTTCTGTTGGACACGTAAATCCGGAAGGCCAAGTGTCAACGAACGATCCAGTCGGGCAGGTGGAGTGCCGGTTAGGCTCAGGCCATCTCCTGCGCTGTGTTGCTACACTGAAGAGAACAACCCGTTGCTGCTTGCTGTGAATGATTCCGTACTCTGTCTCCAAGCCCCCTCTCTGTACACAGGGAGTGCACCAAAGCAACAGTCCCCGGCGCGCCGGGAACTGTAGCTTTGCATTGGTTCTAAGAAGGCATTGTAAGCCTACGCCCCTCCAGCGTCCTTCTACAAAACTCGCTTAGTCCAGGGCTAAATGCGCACTCAGCCGTTTGCACTGCTGCGCGCTCCAGTGACTCGGCGGGAAGCCTTCGAGCCAACTCTCTCCTGCGCATTATTGCAACACTGACTACAATCCAAGAAAACTCCGGATTCGTGGAAAGCCACACACCCTCCCAGGAAGAGGGGTCCTTGGAGACCACGGTGCCGTCGCAACGGCCAGCCGATCCTGCGCTTCTTTTTCTGGCGTCTAGGGAGAAAACACAGTCACCAAGAAGCGGTAAGCAACAGTTCGCTCCAGCGCAGCGTAGCGCAGCTCAAGAAGCCTTCATTGAACATCCTCCGTTCTGTGGAGTTGACGCTCTCGAAGCGCTTTGCATTTACACCGCCACGTCCTTCCTCGCACCTACCCAAGCTGCTTTTTCCACGCCTTGGCAAGAGCAAGTCAATGACTTTCGCCTAACCCGACCCCCACGACATTCACCAGGAAGTCTGGATGCTCTCGAACTACCAACGACACATTCTCCAAACCTTCACGGTGCCCTGCTCGCACACTCAACCCGCGTGCTTTATCTGCCACAATGTGCGGAGACACACATTGAATTTTTCTCGCCGCCTGCCTTCCATCCACACGGCAGTCGCGCAACGCCTTGCTGCTGCACTAGGCGCCTTCCGCCTTTGGCAGCAGTTTCTTCCCATCGCTTCGTGGCGGATAAAAGCCGCAACAGCACGGCCCGGGGAAGGACCCCTCTTATTCAAGATCGTCACCGCTACTTCCCAGGCTTTGCTCTAAAGCACCCTGCTCTACTAGCCCCTTCGCAACGTTTCTTACAAACCTCTCGCTTCGAACTGCTTGCCCAGCAATCCTAAGGGCTTCTCGGCGCGCGCTCCGGTGGAGCGAGGCACGGCGTGATACAGCGCCGCGGCAGACGCAAAAATGCAATGCCACTATCAATTACAAACTTACGATACAACGGAAAGCCTCTCAGTCGAAAATCGCCGAGAATACAGGGGGGAAAGGGGGGGAAAGGAAGCGGCTGCCAACAGCGCCGAGGATGCCCCAGAAGCGTGTGACACAACACGGGGATTAGGGGCCTTTAAGAGGCCCTCTTCGCCTTTTACTGCCGCCGCTGTTACTGACGTTGCAGCAGAAGCGAAAGGTTCAGCACGTCGCATGCACCGCCTCTTCTGGCTGCTCTTTAGCCCGCTACGCGAGAGGGACCGCGGTGCCGGACGCGCTCAATACCCAACAACACCACTAAGGTTTATCGAGTGATTTGGATGGATGCAGCAGCTGCTAGCGAGCTCGCTGCAGCACCAGCAACAGAAACAGCAGCAGGGCTAACCACACGCATTGCTGTAGCCGCAAACGCGTCCTTTGCTGCAGCGGCAGCGACAACTGCTCTAACAGGCATTACTCCTGATCGTTCACGTGGTGCTTAAAAATCCAATCGCTCCTGTAGAGCAGAGCCTTGTCGTAAGACCACTGCTTCTTGCTGCCAGGAGCCTTGCCTGGTGCCTCCTCCTGCTGACGGCCCTTGCGATAGCCATCTCGCCTTTGCTGCTGCTGCTGCTTTCGCTGTTGCTGCTGCGCTTCTGCCTCCTTGCGCTGCTTCTTGAGCTGTCTGTACGCCTCCATCGCCTGTTGCTGATAAGGATCCGCATCGGCGACAGCAGCGGCTCCCTTCCGCCGCTTCTTGGAAGCGGCAAGTCGCTGATCCTCTTCGACAGCAGCCGTCGCCGTTGCGGCAGCTTCCTCCGCTGCTGTCTTCTCCCTAGTCCTACAAACACCAGCAGCAAAGTGGCGGCAACGCTCCAACTCACACTTCTACCACGTCGTCACTCCTCAACGGCTCCAGCCACGCAGCAGCCGAAAACAAGCAAGAACGCAGCACCTCCCCCCACGACATACTTGGCAGACTTGGCCTTTAAAGCTTCGAACTTCTGTTTGAACCCTCTCAAGTCAGGCGGTCCATCTGCCACGTCTCCCCACAAAGTCAGGCACGGCTTCTTTTCACACTTCGCTGCTGGAGGAGCTGCTGCCGCACAGCCTGTCGAAGCTGCTGCATCTTCTCCCTCTTCCGCAGACACATCTTGGGGACTGCGCTGGTGCTTGCGCCTGCGATCGGGCAGCAACAACAGCAGCAAAACACGCGCATGCGCATCCTCCTGCAACCAAGACACCCCTTCCGAATAGCAAAGCAACGCCAAACCAAAGGCTTTCAGTAGGCCCCTTCACCCCCTTTACGGAAAGACTCTCGAAAGGCCCCCTACACCTCCTGTCTCAGCGCCATACCGCTGGTGTTTCTCTACAGCTGGCGTGCGCTGCACAGAAGCCGTGACTTCTTGCTCTCGCTGCAGCAACTGCTTCTCTCCCTGCTGCAACTGCTGCCGATGCTGAGGACCTTGCCGCTGCTGCAAAAGCCGAAGCTTCCTTCGGAGATTCCTAGAGAGTTTCTGCGTCTCTTGCTTCTGCTGAGACTGTCGGCTGTGCTTGCTTGCCTCCGTCTTGTTTCGTTTCTGCTCACTCGCTTGCTGCTGCTCTTGCCGCGGCAGCTGGCTGTGCCTGCCGCCCTTTGCTTGCTTCGGCTTCGGCTCAGCCTTCTGCGCCTGCTGCTGTCTAGGCTGCGGAGGCTGCGAATTCTGCTTTATCTGCTTGCTTGTTGGCGGTCTGTTGTACTTCTTACTCTCCTGCTGCGCGTTGCGCAACAGAACGGCTGCCGCCGTAAGAGGGGCCCCCCGGGGGGTTTGGGGGCCCCTCCTGCGCGCCTTCCACCGCGACGTCCTCCCCATAGGCACGAAGGGGCATGCAAAGCAACACGGGGGCAGGTGTAGAGTGGTTGTTGAGTTTTGCGCCGCCAGTCGAGGCGACACGCGCGTCGCTTCAAGAGGCCCTTCCCTCCCCCTTGCCTGCCTGCCTGCCTGATGAGGAGGCGTCGACGCTGAAACAAAGAAAAGAGCAGCGGCAGCACTCAAAAAACTACATAATTTTGCAACGAGCCTGCAGGGGATCGAACAGGACGCTATCCGCCTCCACTTCCAGTCGGTCGAAAGATCCCTCGCGCCACTTTTCTACATGCAAGGCCAAGTACTCTGCGTAATCCGAAGCCTCGTTCGTCTCGACTGCGTATCCAGCGCTGCTGCTGCTGTTGCTGCTGCTCTGCCTGCGGCGCAAATTCGCGGGGGCCGCTGCTGCTGCTGCTGCTGCTGCTGCTGCTGCTGCTGCTGCTGCAGCACCCGCCAATGCAAGGGCGCGCGAGGGGATCGACGAAACAAACTGCCCCCTTTTGCTGCTGCTGGGAGTTCCTCCTCCGCCTGTCACTTCAGCTGCAGCAGCAGCTGCTGCTGCTTGACGCGACGGAGTGTCTCTACGCCCCAGAGAGCGTGGCAAGAGAGTAGAAATAATGACGTCCAGCGCTCTATGACGCCGCTGCTGCTGCGCAACCTGTCGTGTGTCGGAGCAGCCTCCCAAAAGAGGTCCTCCTCCCCGCAGACGCTGCTGCTGCTGCTTCTGCTGCTGCTGCTTCTGCTGCAGCTGCTTCTGCTGCAGCTGCTTCTGCTGCAGCTGCTTCTGCTGCAGCTGCTTCTGCTGCAGCTGCTTCTGCTGCAGCTGCTTCTGCTGCAGCTGCTTCTGCTGGAGGAGCTGCTGCTCGCCTAGATGGGAAGCAGAGCTCGTGCAGTGCGCGCTGCACAGCGGCTGCTGGCTTGGGCTGCCGCCGGGGGTGGAAGGCAAGGAGTCGTCGGAGAGGCTGCCTTCCTGCTCCCCTTGCCGTTGCTGCTGCTGTTTGTCGAGAGCGCTGAGACACGCCTCGAGCGCATGCTCTGCGCGACCTCGCGCTGCAGCCGAGAGGGAGACGGCCACACAAAAGGGGCAGATGGAGTTCAAGGAGAAATCAGCGAACCAAGGGGCAGCTTCTTGGGGTTGCTGCTGCTGCTGCTGCTGTTGCTGCTGCTGCTGCCGGGGCCGACTGTACGGCCTTGCCTGGTGCGCCCTCCTGCTAGACAACCGATGGCGACGGAGAGGTCCTCTGTGGCTTGAACTGCGATTTCTACTCCCCGATACTGGTAAAGACGCCCTCTGGAGGTGTCTGCCGCGGGGCGAAGCTCCCGTCGCTGGAGGAGCAGGGGGGCTTCGCCGGCTGTCGGAGCAGTGGAAGGGGCAGCGCCACGACAGAGGCTCCTCTAAGTCCACGTGCGGCTGTGGCTGTTGCGTGTGCTGCCGCTGCTGCTGTTGCTTCTGCTGTTGCTGTTGCGCTGGCGAGTGGGGAGCAGTTTGGCCTGCCGCAGCTGCAAGCGAGGCGAGGCGCTGGGGAACTGCCGCCGCAGTTGCTGCAGCGGCACCTCCTGCAGCCAGGGCTGAGTGCAGGAAGCCGCTAAGCGCAGCGAA
The DNA here is from genome assembly GCF_002999335.1 of Cyclospora cayetanensis. NCBI lineage: Eukaryota > Apicomplexa > Conoidasida > Eucoccidiorida > Eimeriidae > Cyclospora > Cyclospora cayetanensis. The sequence goes on along the minus strand of NW_020312036.1, from coordinate 92,861 downwards.
GGCTGTTGCTTTGTACTCGGAGGGAACGGGAGCGGAGCACGTATCCAGGAATTCTCGCGGTTGTAGGCGGCTGCCGCTGCTGTCGCCTTCTCGAGGGGGATGAAGGGGAGAGAGGAGAGGACACTGGGTGCCAGAGTTCCCAGTTGCTGATGGGGTATTATCCTGGGGAGCTTTCGGCCCCTCCTTCATGTTCGGATGTCACGACCTGTTCCTGCAGCTGCAGCTAGCGCGGCTGCCAGCGATGGGGATCGCAAACTAAACGCCTTCGATAGCTCTCTTGTTCGCCAAGTCCATAAGAGAAGGCGACAATTTCCGTGAAGCATGGATCTGAAGGGGTGCAAGTACACGGAAAGCGCGGCAGGGCCCTGCCGACGCCGCAGCTACCGCTGGCACTGCGATCAGCAACAAAAAAGCACACAATCTTCAGACTAAATTTTGTCCGAGAAGCTCTCCTGAAGGAAGGGGCAGGGAGCCTTTTGGGGGAGTACCCGCAGTGAGATGTGGTGGTTGTGCGGCCGCTGCGGCTGCTGGTAGTTCAGAGGCTGCAGCGGCTGCAGGGGCTGCTGCTGCTAAACTTACTGCCCTGTGTAGCTGTAGCTCTAAAATTTCATGGAAAACAGCATAGTCATCGATTCGGGTGTGCCATACTCCACTTCGTTCATGCGGATACCGGATTACATGCAAAATTTGCAATGATCCTGCCCCATGACCGTCCCAGTCGTACAGTGTTTTGTTTGCTCATGGTTCGAGGGGATGATCTGTATATGTACGGCCAAGTCGTCATTTCAGACACGCCACGTAGCGCACGAGCTGCTATGATGGCTCCTGTTGATGCTGCTGCTGAAGGATTGGCCTGTCAGGGTGTAACATGTCTAGTTGTTTCTCTGTGTAAGACGGTATCACGGCATCTGCGCGCTTTTCGCGTGGTCCATTAGCACGACTCTAGACCTATTCGCGTGACAACAGATCTGCCCACACACTAGCAGAATACACTGATTGGACAATTGCACGGGCTCGCCCCTGCGGGAGGCCCACGAGTGCTTCTCCATAATGGAAGAAGTCTAAGTGCTTTCTCTACCATGGAGTTGGCACGGGTGCGCGGCAAATGTCTAAACTGTGTCTCTTCCTTGTCATCGCTAGCCCAGGACCCCATGACTCTGCAGTATATCCTGAATCCATGTGCGCAGAAGCAGCCCAGACCAAAAACGCGTTTGAGTGAATGCAATGGTTTTCAAGTTTTGGGTGGCTTGCAACAACTCAAAAATGGGTGTGCCCTGAGTCATCCCTTCTGCAGTGTTCTGTTATGCATTCTATGCCACGGTTGTGCTCCCATTCCCCAGTAGCTGCAGCATATGGGGCAGCCTGCATTTGGCCTAATACACGATCTGCGCTTCGCAGCAAGGCATTCATGTGGCTGGCAAAATTACACTTGAACACTTCCTGCTTCGCTAGTTATCTTCAACTTAAGCATTGACTACTTAGTTTGTATGTTCTTGCTCTTCGTTTGCAGCGTAGAATTAGCTCCAAGTAGAAGGATAAAACGTTGTGTGTATGTGTGTTACACGCTATGTGCAACCAGCTGCGAATGCTTGAGAGGCTTAAAGCGTGCAGAGAAACGCATCCCAGCTGCCCCGCTTCCCTTGGAGGAACTCTGAGTGCCACGTGTAGGAGAAGGCGAGACTTCCTTCGAAAAATGTTCAATGTTCTATTATGTACCTCTGGAGCTAACTGCTTTTCTAGGGTGGTTTGCGAAAGGGCGTCACAGCTGCTACACTGCTAGCACCACATGGTTTGATGCAGCTGGCCCCGCTCATCCAATGGCTTGGTATGCAGCAGGATGTCAGGTTGCCCGACAACAGGTGTCCGCTTTGCATGAAGTCAGTAGGTAACTTAGTGATTATTTAATTGGCATAAGAATGAAAAGCTCTTTTGTCACTGGAAGTAGACGGTTGCATTGTGCCTGGTGGGCCGGCAGTGGCCAGCCTGCAAGCTGCCGTGACTGCGGCAGTTTCGCAGCTGGTAAATAGGCTTGACTTGTGGGCCGATAAGATAAACTATTCGAGTGCTTGCTCAGCTCTACGGCCGGGCCAGCATAATCATATCGATGTATACATAATCAATAACCGAATGGAGATGTACCTAGCTTTGTAATCCCCAACAAAAAGAACCGTGTAAGCATGGAGGTATAGCTATTGGATAGACGAACGCTTCAGTGGTGGCTCTATTCATGTAGCGGGAATCGCTTGCCTGCAGGAGTGTTTGCCACTCAAATCTTCGAAAACGTCCTGGATCGTCCAGTTGTGCCTCTATTACCTTTAAAAACAAGATTTGGAGAAATTGTAAAGCTTGAACACAAAAATTGGTCACCCTATCGGTAAAAATCGAGACTTTGGTTTGCAAGAGCCACAGCCTAGACGAACGGCTGATTTGTCAGTGATTTATCTTGGGTCTACCCGAAGTCTCACGCCAGGTGGTCGCGCTGTGTGCAGCGATTCAGCGATTAAATAACCGATCAGAGACGCTTCCACAAATAACTTGTCTGATGTCACGGAAAAAAATGAGCACAGCTCTTCAGTCTTTGGCTTCATAGACGAAGCCAAATCGGAATTCAGAACCGATGAATATAGGAGCTACAGTCTAAAGTAAATTTAATAGGAAAACCTGAGGGAACCCGCGTTGCTAAGCGACCCCAGACAACCTCCCCCTCCCCGTCACCCGCGCGGTGGGAGATCAGGTCAATCATCCCGAACTGCAAGTGCATGCAAAACTCCGAGAATTTCAAGCACAGGGACTAGGCTCAGCGGAGGCAGGCTGCGTGGAGAGCAAGGCAGGCGCATCGAGGAAACAGAAAGCTCCCCCCATGCATGTTGAGGCGCCTGGAAGAGGGCTACGAAGGACTTAGCCGCAGTCGGGGCCCACCACGGCTAGGTTTTGCGCTAATAGAAGTTACATCAATGATAGCAAGAATTACTAACTCAGCTTCGCTCTGGATTCGAAGTGGATCTATCAGCCGAGCAGACAAGGCAGAAGTGCGATGTGCCTGTTAACTCGGTAGCGTAGTCCCACAGACTCCGGCTCGCTGAAGAGCAGTCAAATGCAAAGAGCGACAAGGCTAAGGCAGTTCAATGCCACTTTAGAAAGGAGTTGAACTACTATCATCATAGCCCGTGATCTCTATGCTGGAATTTTACACACCACGTAGTAATCCTAGGCATGCCATGGGTGGCCCAACGGGAGGCACGCACAAGACCACAGCTGTGCGATTTGGAGGCCAGTTGCCCAAGAAGCGAGAAGAAGACGCAAATCATGGTCTTAACAATGCTCATTTTACCTACGGCGATAGGGGTAGAGTTGGTACCTCAAGAAGGCGAGGCAATTTCTTTATGCGGGTGCCTCAGCAGCGAAACAAAAGACGACATTCCTGAACTCAGATCCAGTCTTGTTACCTCTGCGTCTGGCAGTTTACTTACTGAACTCGATTGAATAATTATGGGGGTACAGCAATAATGTGCATAAATCAAGGATGAGTTCGCGGATGTGCTAAAAATAAGCGAGCTGCCAGCAGTATTCTGGGCACCCTACAATGTTTCAGGAGTTTGGTGGTCTTCCCTGGCTTCGGTGGTTTCTGCACGACCTCACGGGGAAGTATATCAAGGGCATCACCACTGTGGTTGCCGACACGCTCTCGTGACGACCCAGCAATTCACTGCTATGCAGCGCAAACATTTATTGTGAGGCTTCACATTTTCTACCGCTATCGGGTGAGGTATATGCTTTCGACATGCCTACAGTCGCTATTGTTGCCGAGCTTCAGAACGGTGACAGGGTGAAACATTACTACGTTTAGCATGGCCTGCTGCTTCAAAGTACACCTGGGATACCGTGGCTTGTACATCCCGAGTTTAGTCTGCAGTGACGATTTGTGCAAAGCACAGGATCATTTTCTAATAGACAACAAGAGATTCACGGTCCAATGAAAAGCTCTCTTAGTCCTTCTGGTAGCGTGGATTTCTCTAGCGGCAGAGAAGTATAATTTGTGACGCTTAGTTTCTCAGCAGCGGAGGCCGCGCATTTCTCCTAAACCTGGCCATTTGCAAGCCCTTCAGGTTCCTTTAAGGATTCGGATTGATCTGTCTATAGACTTTATCGCTGGGCTGTCTGAGGTCAAGAGTAAGGAGAGCATTAACGTCGTTGTCTACACATTCAGCGAAAATGTCCATTCATCCATTGCTTCACCTCAACCATGGCCCAAGAACTTGCCCAGGTATTCTTAATTCATGTCTGGAAGCTTCACGGATTCCTCAGGAGCGTCACCACGGATAGGGTTCTGGCGTTAGTGGGTTTCGATGTGCCTTCGTGATCCGCCTCCAAATTGATTACAAAATGCCCACTGCGAGTCACTGTGAGGCAGACAGACAGACCAAGCGCATCAACCACACTCTTTTGCAGTGGGAGGTCTGTGCTCGCAGACCTCCTATTGCTTGGCTTGATTTTCTTCCTGGTGGTGAGTGAATGTATACTGGAACGGCATACTCGTCTCCCCATGGCTCTCCTGTATCCCCAGTCTACCACGAGAAGCCCTTCTTCAATCTGAGCCTGAGCCTGCTGGTCCAAACTCAGCCGCCAACATTGTGGCAGTAGAATTCAGAGAACAGCTAACCAGTGCACACAGATGTATGCGCAAACCTTGAGAGAGACGAGCACGAAATTATGACAGGCAGCAGTTAGCTGTGTGTTTGAGCGTGGAGATTTGGTCCTGCTGAATCACCGTGCACTGAGAGGTGCCTTCAAAAGCGGCCAAACGAAGAAGCTTGCGGCCAGTTGGCTACAGACATTCCCCACCCTCTCACCAATCAGTGCTCCTTCTTGCCATATCGATTTGCTTAAAAAGTCGGGGTGTCACCGAAACTATTAATCCTGGTTTCCTAAATTCCACAGCCCCCCGAATAATACGCAGACTTGGCCGCGCAGGTGAGTGACCCACGTGGAGGGAATGGATCCACATAAAGCCGTGGAACTGCTGGATTATAGGACTAGTAGTTACTGAGTATACACTAGCGGGGAGTTTCTAGTGCACTGGTGTGAAGAGCGTCCACCTTAACCGTTGACAGAGGGGGAGCCGCGAACTTCATTGCCGACGGGGAACTTGCAACTATTTTTGGTCTACAACAATAGTCGACATCGACGCTATTCCTATCATTCCTTGGTACTTTGCTCTTTCCAGCGCATGCCCTGCAAGAAATAACCGCCCTATGCATGGGCATTGCTGAAAATGTGGACTGTTGCTGTTGTTGAGGTATTCTTTACACTCAGCTTTTTGCACAGGCACTCTCAGGCATGCTTGAATTCTCCCACATGTCCATTTTGGACTTTTGAAGTCGACTACGCTGCACGCGCCGGGTGCATTTTATTGCAGAGATTGCCATATGAGGCGCGGAGGCTCTGGTGAACTAGTGTTAAGCTTGATTCCCTCTGCAAATTTTGTCTGTATTGCATTTTCTCACAGCAGGGAGCTCATACATTTCAGCGCTTCTACGAGAGCAAGCGATTGCGCTACCGCAGTTGTGCTGGTTTGGTTCCTCGTCGGTCTTGGCTAGTGTGTGCGTGGCTTTATCCCTGTTGGTTTCACTTTAGCAGTAGCGCACTTTGCAGATCTCAATTGCAGCATCTTTCACGTTTGTGACAGCCTGGGGAGCTGTGATGGGTCAAAAATTCTTCCGCTGCCCGGCGTGCAGATGTTTTCGGCGGACATGCGGAAAGCGAGAGCGTGTGCTCTGACGAGGGGATGAGCAGTAGCAGCTTAAACTGCACTTAACCACTTTCTACAAGTTATATCTAGCTAGAAAGTACAAAATGACTGATTCATTGGTTTTTCTGTTCGTGCAACCCAGTTTTTCGTAGAGCGTTGCTGCGTCGATACAAAAAGACGCAAGGCTTGGGAGCGTGCGCTAGCTACAATGTATGGCTAGCAGTGAAGGCTCGGAGTGCTTAGGGGATGCAGCAACGCAAGCCCTGTTTGTCCCTTTCTCCCTTTTAGAAGCTTTGAGTGCTGCATGCAGCGGGAGATGGTTTTCTTTGAGTAACACGCTCTAAGCTTGTACTGAGCACGACGATACGTGTCTTACACTACGAAGGCCTGATATGCGGTGTTACATGAATCCTGAGGGGTGTTGTGCATTTACCAAGTGTGAGCTCCCCTTGACTTCCCCGTACGGCATCCCTCTTTGCCCATTTATCCTTTCCGCCTCGACCCTCGTGCCGTCCCTCCTTGCAGTCGCTGCCTTTCAAGCGTATCCAGTGCGGTACTAAAACTACATTGCTTTCTCCTCTTTAACTGCCCATTCGCCGCTCCCAATACACAGACACCGCAGACATGCATATAGGGTAGCTTTCATCGCCAGATTCCCCAAAGGCGGAGACTCTGCGTCCCCCTCCCTGCTTAGCCTGCGGCTTCCCTTTCTCTCCGTTTCCGTCTGCCGGTTTGTCCCTTACAGAGTCATTCCTACGTCCTGCTCAGCTTCGAATTGGCTGAGGGACGAAGCCAACAAGCATCTGAGCTCGAGGGAGGAGAGTGTGTACATGCATTTGCTTGTGCGCCAGCCGAAGAAAGCCCCAGCTGCAGCAGCCGCGCATGCAGCCGCAGCAGGGGGTCGACGGGGGGTAGGGGCTGCTGCTGCGGCTGCTGCCGGGGTCGCTCTTGCTGCCTGGCGCCTTGAGGCTTTTCGGTCCCCGTAACGTTAGCACCGACCCCGAACATTTATACGAAAGAAGCAGTAAAAGAAGCCAAAAGCCTTGCGGAAAAGCGAGAGCGCCACACTTGCACGCTCTGCCTACGCGCCAGACTGCAAGACTGCAGCAGGGCCCTGTGCTCCCGCCGTAGGGGGTGTTGCAATCTGCCCACAAGCCGCCACAACCGTTTCTGTAGCGTTTTTGCTGCGCATTGTACGCACGAGACTCGTCTGCAGAAGCCGGAAGGGGAGGGGTGGCAACAGCACCTAATACAACACGGCGCGCTAGGACGCGTATAGCCCCCTCTGCGCGCGTGACTTCCCTCTTGCTGAGGCGGCCCCTGCAATCCGCCGTTCCTGTTGCTGCTCTAAAGGTAACTTCAGCAGGAGCAGCAGCAGCAACAGGAGCAGGCGCAACCGAATCACCGCGATCGCGACAGCACCTTATGAGGGCTTGAGGCCCTTCCTCCTCCGCACAGCCTTTCCCCCGCTCCCCGCCCCGTTCTCCCCGTCTCCGCATCCTTGAGGCACAATGAGCGAATCAGATGGTCAGCAGCGCATGTCGCTGCTCGTTAGGAACCTGAGCTACCAGACAAGTCCAGAGGTGAGGCATTCCTACCTTCGCGCGTCGATTCAAGGCAAGAAGGCCCCCCTACGCATATGTGCCGTCAAGCAGAGGCGTGAGGGGCAGAGCAGCCTACAGAGACGGTGCGAATCGCGTTTTAAGCCGTCTCTGTTGCCATGCAGATCATAGTCGTTCTAGCTCTTTTTTTTTCTCTCTCTCTCTCTCTTGCTCCCTCACTCTCTCCCTCTCTCTCACTCTCTCTTTCTCTCCCCTCTTGCCGCTTCCCTGGCCAGCTCCCTTTCGTGTTGCAGCTTTGCCTCCTCTCTACTGGGCTTGCTCTCATCTCCTTCGATCAAGCCTTCTCTGTCTTCGCCACTCTCGTCCTTCCGATGCTTTTCCCCTCCTGTCGTGCTTGCCCCGTGCACTCGCTCTGTGTGTGTGTGTGTGTGTTTCGTCTTCGTCCCTGGGAGTTTGCCTCCTCCTGCTGCCAACAGGAGGCAAACCGCCTTGACTCCCGCCCGTCATTGAGCGGCTCCTTTCCATCTCTGCGCACCCATCTCTGCTCCTGCTAGATGACGCCTGCGTGCCTGCCTGCCCTCCGTGTGTGTGTGTAGGCAGTGCGCAATGCCTTCGCGGTATATGGATCGGTGAAGGACGTCTATCTGCCACTGGACTATCATAGTCGCTTGCCTAGGGGCTTTGGATTTGTCGAGTTCTGGCACCGGGAGGATGCAGAGCGCGCGCTCGAGAAGATGGACGGCTTCGAGCTCGATGGCAAAGCGATCGAAGTCGCCATTGCAAAGAAGGGGCGGTCTGCCCCCCAACAAATGGTCAGGCCTCCCGCAGAGACTTTGTGCGGTGCATTGTTGAGGCAACAGCCTCTTTTGGGGGTGTTGCGGCAAGCGTTCGCTCTACCCCTGTTGGGGGGGGCGCAATGCAGCGTCAGTGCCCCTTTTGCCGCCTCCCCTTGTGATGCGTGACTGCTCTTTCTTCGGCTACCCTTCGCTGCTTGTCGCTCCGCCGCTTTGCAACTCGTGGCTGTGTGGCATTCGCGGCTGTGTGGCATTCGTGGCTGTGTGGCGTTGATGCCTTTTGCCTCGCTTTCAGAAGCAACGAGATGAGCGGGGACGCAGGGATGTCTCTCCCCGTGGTCGCCGCTACGAGGATGATCGGCGATACAGCCGAATGGATTCGCCGTAGGCTTTCTTCTGAACACAGAGTTCAGGGTTCGATGAGGCCTGTGTGTTGGTGTAGATGAGCACGGGGGGCGTTTGTGGATTGGCTATGTGCTGCATATTTGTCTGTGTGGCTGTGCGTTTCACGCACTTGGGAGTGTTGCCACGCGAAGCCTAGAAGGATTCAGGATATCTGTGTGTTGCGCAACAGCCCTCGTCGGCGATACGGCAGTCGAGAACGGGGGGGTCGTGATTATCGAGACAGAGGCTGGTGGGGAGCTTACGACAGGAGAGATCGCGAAAGGGAAGACGGTGGACACGGCTATAGAGGAGGTGGCGGCGGCTATAGAGACGATTATCGAGACTCTCGGAGGCGCGCGTAAGTCTGTTTTGTCCTGGCATCCATCCAGGGGCTATCCTTCTTCCTCTTTTTGGGATTTGCAAGATGTTCATTATGGAGCCTTTCATACGGAAAGCGCTGCCGTCCCCGCTGATGCATATGTATGTATATGTGTATGTATGTGTGTATGTGTATGTGTATATGTATGTGTGTATGTATATGTTTATATATATAGATATGTGTGTATGTATATGTTTATATGTGTATATTTGTGTGTGTGTATGTATACGTGTATATGTATATATGTATGTGTGTATGCATGTGTTTATATGTATATATTTGTGTGTGTGTATGTACACGTGTATATGTATATATGTATGTATGTACATGTGTATGTATACGTTTGTATGTATATATATGTATGTGTGTATGTGTGTATATGTGTATCGCACTCCATTCTCTTGGTATCTCCGTGTTGGTGTGCAAACAGAAGCCGCAGTCGCACGCGAAGCCGGAGCCCGCGCAGCCGTTCACCACGTCGATCTCCCTCCTACAGTGGTGACTCAAGGGAGCGTCCTTGAGCCTTCGTCGTTGGCTGCCCTGTGTGGGGGGGGCAAGCCGCGGCCCTTAGAGCTCATGGATAATCAATTTTCATGGATGCGCTTTGGTTGGGTTGCCTCTTGGGCATCCGCTTGCTTCTCTCGGGCGGGCACTTGCAGATGCCTGCTGTATTGACACCGTGCAGCTAGTATGAGTGGTGATGCATGTGCACTCCACGTACATATATATATATATATGTATAATTCTACACTTGGCGGGTAAGAGAGCCTGGAGATGCCCGGGCCCGTGAGGCCCTGGGAGGGATATGTTTGGTGCAGTTGCAGTTGCAACTGCACCTAGCAGCAGGGGTTTCTGGGCTGCTATATATATATATATATATATATATATATATATATATATAGCGGCATGCGGCGGGGGCCTCTTGAGACATCAGTCTACGAGGGCAGAGTGCAAGTCGCGTGCGCGCGGCACAAAAAGACACGCTTTTGTTGCAGCCAGCGTCCGCGGTTGTGGATGCTGTTTCTGCTGGTGGCTGCAGCCCGCAGAAGCAGGGCTTTCCAATAGGAACGATAGCCACAGAAGCAGAAGCAGCTGCAATTCTGGCTGCAAGAGCGGTCGCAGCAGCGGCAGCAGGCATTTGACCAGCAAGTACAGTGGCAGACGCACCAATCTGAGATGGTGACGGGGCTCACTGTCGGCCTAATGCAAGGCACCACCTGAACGCGTAGCTGTAGTGTTGCCGTTTACTTGCAGCGGGGGTGGGCGAGGGGGAGCGCTTCGCGGGGTAGCATCTGCGCCGGATTTTGGCGGGGTTTTTGGCCTAGTTGGGTGCCAATTTGTAGGTACTTTTCTGTGGGGGCCTGAGGACGTCTCTATGAGGTGCTCACATGGATGCTTCATCCCTATTGAACATATCTTAGTCAGCTAGCACCTTGGGATTTGCTTGGCCAGCTAGCTGAAGCTTCTACTTTTCCCTCTGTGGGGGGACACTTGGCCGTCAAGCGCCCTGCAGTGCGTCTATTGACTGTGCATCTGTACGCGAAGCATGCACATATCTGCCCAGCGGCCTCAAAAGGTTCCGTGTACCGTAAGAAGGGCGTCGGAGAAGGAGGAGGCGCGTGATGTGTTGGAGAGAGACAGAGAGACAGAGAGAGAGAGAGAGAGAGAGAGAGAGAGAGAGAGAGAGAGAGAGAGAGAGAGAGACAGAGACAGAGACAGAGACAGAGAGAGAGACAGAGACAGAGACAGAGAGAGAGACAGAGAGACAAACAGACAGACAGACGGACAGAGACAGCGAGAGAGGCACAGAGAGAGAGAGAGAGCGATCGCGTCTCAATAGTGGACGTGTATCTGATAAATCAAGGACTGCAGTCCTCTCCTTCCGGTGTAGTGGGGGGGAGGTGGTGAGAAAATGAGTTTTCTTTTGCTAGGCCAAGGCTGCCATGACCACGGTTACTGACTGCATATTGATTCGAAAGGCATGATACAACGCTATACCAAAAGGGCACGGCATTAGACGTCTTTCCTCTGCAGTACGTGCACTGTAGCTGCAGCTCTTGTTGCTGTGCGTTTTGGGGACTTGCCCTTGCTCTTTAACCATGTATCGTAGTCTCTGTCGTTGGAGTGTACATCTACTGGGGTGTCGTTTCGCTGCATTGCGCAAGCCCCCCGTGATGAAGAGCAGACACGCTTCCACATCAGGAATCAAACGTTTAGCAGGTTTTCTGGAGGCACAATATCTCCTCGCAATTTCGAACCCAAATATGCTGAGACGCTGCTCCTTTGCAGGAAGTGGGGGCTTGAGTGGCCACTTATATATTCCCATCTAGATCCTTCCACTAGGAAACACTTAGCTTCAAACTTAATACGAACTAAACGGACTTTCAATACTTTATTGACTGCCAGCTAAATACATTCAGTGTACTAGAGAATGTTAACCTAGCCCGCTGCACTGGTGCTATCTCTCGCTCTTTGGGACGCCTCTGCTTCTCCTGATCGTTCTGAGTGAATGATGCGTAGACTCTCCTCTGACTAGCTGCCCTTTTGGGTGCTTAGGAACCTTATCTGCCAATGCGTGCACAATGGACCTACACCTGTGGAGGAGTTGCAAGTAGCGTAGTCTGCCAGGGGCACAAGAACACGTCTTTTTGGTTACGGAGAACGCGAGAGAAGATTCAAGGGCAGAGCGCACGAGTGTGTTGTCCACTGAGAGGCGTGGACTTATGGATCGGAAGCGCCCAACACAAAAGATCTCATTGGCGTGGGCTCTAGGATGGGTATATGTCCCGCATGGTACCTATGGACCACAGAATTAGGAAGGCATTAGGCAGGGCTGGTGGCGAAACACAGAATCCTTCGAAAAGATAGTATGAAGGCATTAGGTGCATATTCACGATCTGTGCACTCAGGAGTACATACACCGTAGCTGCTGGAGGGAGCAATAAGGGGGAGTTCAGGGGCACAGTTTTCATGATTCTTACACGAAAGCGGCAACTGAGAAGGGCAAAACCCCCAAATAGATATTATGAGAAGTAGGTACTTCACTTGGATTGACTATTTGTTTTTTTTATATGGTATCCTGGACGAGGGCCCCCCAGCCGAGCCGGCGGCGCTGTGGTTGGGTCACGGGTACTCGGGGGGCCCCCACAAGCAAGGGGCCTCTCACCCTACAGCTAGGCGATTTCTGGACACATGGGAAAAGTGTCTAAATTCTGCTTTTCAATAGCAGGCTTTGTCTGTAGGGCAGCTAACTGCGTCGGCGCTGACTGCGTGTGATGCTCTTGTCTTGTGGCTGCTTCTGCAGCTGCCACCGGTCCATTGGTAGAGCTCCGGTCGGTGTACGTGCAACCAACGACTATCGTCGCTAGTTTTCTGCAGCTCCTTTGCGGGACGCTGCCCCAACCGTAGGCAGCTGCATCTTGGAGCCCTGAGCCGCAAACCGTTAGCACCCGCGTTGGAGCGGCTATTCGCAGCGCACCTCAATTAACCGGCCAGATCCTGTCTGCCACTATAAAGAACAGGAGTTCTTCGGGCAGCTCCTGCCTAGGACAGGGGATTTGGTCTGCCAGGCCTCGTAGCGTAAGGCGAGGCAGGTCCCCCTGGCAGCAACATTCGCTGCCGTGACGGCGCAGGCAGCAACTGCAGCAGGAGGCCCCTACCTGCAGCCATTGCCGCAGTGCTATACTCACTAGCGACACCCATGGCAGCGCCCCTGGCAATAAGGGACCTGAGTCCTCTATTCTTTCGCCTGAAGGCTCAGGCACGCGAAAAGAGGCTGAGGTTCTCCAAGCCGAACGGCTGCATCCCCAGCCCTACTGGCAGAAGCGCTACTCGTAGGATCCCTTTTAAAATTCTGAATCTTCGATCGTGTAGTTATTTTCTAGAGGCGGAAAGGAGGCAGGGAGGGAGGGAGGCCGCTGCTGCTGCTGCACTTCCGTGCAAGTGCTGCTTGTTCCGTCAACTCTATGGGGGATGCACGGTTGTTCCTGCGCCTTTCTCAGGGCAGCAACGCCTGCTGTCTTTTCAGGCAGATGACGACGACTTAGGGGCACTATCTCCGCAGCTCCCCCCCCGCTGGGTCTGTCTTTTGAGCCCCTTGAGCCCTCTGTCCATTAGAGTGCCATTTCAAGGCTGGCACTCTTCGGTAGAAAGAGCTGAAACTTCATGGGCGTGTTTTGCCGCTGCAGGTCGATGCCCTCGAGGAGCTGCACGATGAAATCGCTCACATCAAGGAGAGGAGTCCGTCAGGGGATCCCCATTCATTTGAGGGGGGGATCAGGGAGTGTAAATTTGCTTGCGAACGAAATTCGTGCTAAAGTTTCATGATGCTTGGGCGCGTGTTGGATGCCAGCGGCTATTGCTGCAAGCAACGGCCAGGGCCTGCAGGCGCAGCACGAATGGTCTTTATTATGCTTCACTTATTTGTCCAGTTGCCTGCATATCCCTGCGTACCAGTGTATAGATATATATGTATGTGTATGTGTATGTGTGTATGTGTATGTGTGTGTGTGTGTGGGTGTGTGTATGTGGGTGTGGGTGTGGGTGTGTGTATGTATATATATATATATATATATATATATATATATATATATACATACATATATATGTATATATATATGTATGTGTGTGCATGTACTTTTATATCTACATGCATGCATGCATGCGAATCTGCATGCCGCCTGTGCAGTGGGTCAGCTGCAGAAAGTGCAGCAGCGGCGCCTGCTGCAAGTCTTTGGGGATTCATACGGAGAGACAGCTATTGGCAGAGAAATCGAGAGTCAAACAGCAGCCCTTTCGCAGGTGCGCTTTGCTCTTTTCTTCTTTGTCTCGACCCAATTGGAGATTACCTATTCTAAAAAATATTATCCTGCTCTCCGCTTGCCCTTTGTGTGCTGCTGCACTGTGGTCGACGCACCGTCAAGTGCATCATGTTTCCGACTTTCCCATGTGTGTGACACGCTGTCTTGCAGGTGTCTTTTGCCCCTTATCTGCTGCCTCCAACGGCTCTGTGTCTCTGCCTTTGTCGTCTTGCCCCTTTCTCGCTCCTCAGCACTCCTCTTCAGCTTTAAAAGGCCGCTGTGTGGCTTCGGCTTCCAGTCCCCGCCTTTGTTGGCTGTAGCATCCGTCTGGAGCCTGTGCCTCTTCCCATTGCCTGCACAGTTGCTTGTGCAGAATTTTTTCCACGCCCTCTACCGCCTTTGTCGGTTCTCCACGTGCTCCATTCGTCTCTCCGCAAGCCTAGCCTACTCCTCTCGCTCCTGACTTCTGTTTGGTGGCTCTCTGCTCTGCAGCTTTTCCGCAGCTGCGAGGCGAAGTTGCAGCAGCTATGCCCTCGGGAGTCTTCCGCGGGGACGTCTCCTGATTGCGTGATGCAGCAGAACGCACAGAAGGCGGTGGCGCAACAGCTGCAGGGCCTGACGCAAACCTTTCGGCAGCAACAGAAGGCTTACTTGGAAGGTAGGCTTTCAGCCAGAAGATCTCCACGGGAAAACGGGGAGCCTCTAGGGTCGAAGAGGTGTGATGGGATTGCAGGGGTAGTGATAGAGTCGCAGGGCATGCGGTAATCGAGACTTTACGAGCTGCACTGCGACTAAGAAAAGAGCGCCTTCTTACGTGCATGCCTCCTCCCCCCTTCCTTCCTTCCCCATGTGTCGGCTCCAGCGCTTTTTGATTGCGTCTGCACTACAGAAATCAGGAGACGCTGCCAGGGCAGTGAGCTCATGCAAGATGCGCAGGAGTCCACATCGGCCTCTCAACGAGTGAGCGAGAAGCCCTCCCTTCGCACTTTCTCCCGCCTTGTTCTCTCTAACTGCGTGCGTGCCATCTCTCATGCAAAGGCGCTTTTTGCACCTTGCGGTCTGAAATTTCGACGAGTCTCGCGCTGCAGTCCCTTCCATCACCTCCCAGAGTCTCTGCTGCCTCCAGCTCCTTCGGTGGCTGCTTTTCGACACGCTGTCTAGTGGCTGCCCTCGCTGCCCTTTTACCTGTCCTTCGTTCTTCACCAGGGGTTTAGCGACGATTTGACGGTTCAGTTGGATGTTCTCGAGTCAGAAACCGATGTTCGCCGAGAAGTGAGGCAGCATCACAGATGTAGCGCCCATAGGATGCTTAGACCAGATATATACATATATATATAGATAGATAGATAGATCTCTCTGTGCTTTCTGTAGCGTGTAGCATCCTTTGCGGCCGCCTCCCACCTCTACCCATTGCTTCCAGTCTCCTCTGCCGATGTTTAATCACGGGAGGCTGCGGCTGTCCTGTGTCTTTGACGCCTTTCTCTCTCTCTACTTCTTGTCTCCTTTCTGCTTGTGTCTCTGCCGTGGAAGGCTGCGCGACCGCTTCTTTATGGTGCATCTGTCCAGACGGGGACCCCCTCTAGTTCCCCTACGTCCGCCTCTCTGCTCCACCTCTGCAGTGCAATGTTTCCCCCTGTAGCAGTCTACTCGACAGCCTCATGCCTATCTTGATAAGCCCTACCCTGCCATCTCCTTTCCGCTGCTCTCGCCTTACTCAGTGCGTGTTTTTGGCCTCTCGAAGGCCTCTCAGCCATGCAACACTACCCACACCACTTTTCCTCTCCCTTTTTGTTTGCTGTCCATCTCGCCTTACACCCACGAGTCTGCCTGCGTCTGCTTCCGCCCTCTCCCCGCACAGGAGATCACAAAGATCGCGCAGTCCATGGCAGAGCTGCACCAGATGTTCAGAGACACTGCGACCCTCGTTATCGAGCAGGTATCATATAAACAGAACGAAAGCCTCTAGTGCCAAACGCGTATAGAGTTGTCGCTCTTAGCAACGCGCCCTAGTTGAAGCTTCAGCAGGGGGCCTGCTGTCACCACAGCCCTTTGCTCCCGTGAATTCCCTGGGTGAAATCACACCTGTCTTCGCACTCCTTGCATCCTGCGTTACGCTGACGCCTCCTGGAAGCCTCGCCTTCTCACCCCTCTCCCTGCTCGCGATATACTTCTCAGAGCCTATCGATAAAACCCCTGCTGCTCCTGCCCGTCCCCGCCGCTCGCTGGCCTCCATGTTTCGATTCTCGCCGCATTAGCCCCACTTGCAACAATCTTTTTCGCAAATTATTCTACTTCAGGGCACAATTTTGGACCGAATCGACTACAACGTAGAACGGGTGGCACATCAGTCTGCCGAAGCGACGCGGGAGATCCGCAAGGCAGAGGAGAGCAGAAGGAGCGGCCTAGCCGCGAAGTGCATCTTTACCCTCTCAGCTACCATCTTCTTCCTCGTAAGCAGCGTTTCTGCCGTCTTCAGGAGCTCTGTTGCTCTTCGCTAGGCCTCCCTCTAGGCACATGTACTCACACACGGGCCGCATCTCCTTTGAACGCATTCATGTAAATATCTTCACACTGCTGATCGCGTCTTGCGTTGTTTCGGCTCTGTGTGTCCACCTCCCTCTTTCCTTCCATTCTGCCCTCCCTCTAATCTCCGTAACTCTGTGCTCCACTCACTTTCTGCGACTCACCATATCGCTGCATCCCTGAGGTGCTGGGGTCAGTCTTCAGGGGGCACATGCATGTAGGGAGAGCAGATATTTACCTGGTGTGTAACGCACCTCGTACCTTCCTCGTTTCCGTGATTTTATCAATTTGGCTCTTAGTTGGCACAGTTACCCATCGCAGCTGCTGGATTTGGCTTTGCAGCTTGTTCTCCTCATCATGAAGCACACCTGATAGGCTTCTGAACTCCTCAGGAGGGGCCCCTGACGAACGTGTTGAGGGCCCCCGAGGGACTCGCCAGTCTGAAGTGCTCAGGACCCCTTTGCAAGGGGGCCCTTGAGTTTGTACAACAATACATGCTGCACAGAAGACGCTTCTCGAACCTGTGAACTGCAGAAAAATTGCAGAAGGAGGACTTCTGCTGAACGCCTCTCTAGCATGTGTCTGTCCTCTCGCCGTTAGCCTAAAGGCTTTTGTTAGCCTTCCATGCCCTCGGCCCCAGTATATGCATAAGCTTTTTATCGCTATCTCGATCTTGCTCTCTCTCTCCCCCACGCTCCTTCACCCGTTATGGTCAGTCTCTCGCCCCTTAACTTATGCCACGCTGCTACTGCTGCTTCACAGGGGCATTGCACTGTGTTCCCGAATAGAAAAATCCTCGTAGAGATTAAAAGTATCCCTCATTGTTGCCATAAATGGCTTGTATTTTTTCGCGTCTTGGCGCTGCTGTCGCCTTCCCGCACCACGAGAGCAACGCAAATCTGATGAGCCTCAACAAAAGGTCCATCGAGGACCTTTCCCCCTCCTTGTAGCTGCGGCTGCGCTGCGGCCTTCGGATTTACAGGCTGTACACAGCTTACTTGCTGGTGGCATGCCTCTAAAAGAAGGAGCTGTTTGCTCGGTTGAGGCAGAAAGAAGCAGAGACTCACCTTATTCAACAGGAAACGCTTGCTCTGCCTTCAAGGTGATTGGAGAGAACGTAGAGTGAGGAATTCCTTCCTGGTGTAGGAGCATACAGAAGGGGAGTTCCTGTATTGCCTGGTTGGCGTAGGTATCTAGCTAACCGAGTCTGCATGGAGGAGCGGACGTGCATGCTCAGAGGGCACGAGAAAGCAGACCAACAAATGGTTTGCCCGAATGGCCCCAATGCCTTCTGCCGGTTGATCCTTCGTTACGCTATTAGTGAGCCCTTGTTCAGGGGACTGCTTCATGGCCTTCTGCGTCCGGTTAACGTTTCCAGTGTGGTATTACTTTCGACTATGCTAAATGTATTTTGTCAAGGACCAGTGGAGAATTGGCTGTTTGGCTGGGCTGTTCGTCTGTTGCTTCCAGCGGAGCTTGAGGATTTAGCTCAATAGGATAGGAGTGGGTTTTCAATGCCTGTGCGCTATGAGTTGATGCGCGCAGCTGGTACGTTGGCTGTCTCGGTCCCTTCACGCAGGGACGGTGTGGTGTGGGGAAGGACAGCAGGGAGGGGGAGAAGGCTCTTTTGCAAAAGCACTGACCAGCAATTTATCGCGCTTTCATTGGGTTGTGGCTAAGAAAAGGTCGCCTTGGGGAGGCTCTAGGAGAGGTGGCGCCACCCCTGTGCCACGAGGGCATGGGCACAAGTTTATCTCCCGCTGTGGGAGCTGTACAGAAAGCTGCTGTACGCTACTCTCCTTCTCTAGATCTGGGATTATATGCCGTGTGTTCACGGCTGAGTCAAGGAGGCACTCGTGTGCTGTTGGCAGTCGTGTGCCCTACTACGGGAAGCATCAGGGGGGGACTGTGTGGTCTGGTAGCAAGTGTGCTTTTCACATGGCAACAGACAATGACCAGAGCTGTTCTAAAAAGAGCTAGCGCACATCATAATTTAAGCGGCTTTCAATATCTTTTGCTTTGTGGCACTAGAGAGTACCTTAAGCCTCCTCTTCGTGCAGCTCTGACGCTCACAAGCGCCTCCTGAGCGGCTTCCGGACATGAGGAAAGTAGCCGGACGAAAAACTCCTCGTGTGAATTTCTGTGAGCAGACAAAATTTAGACTTATAAGGACGTTTTGGTTTTCTAGATTCACCTTTTCTGTAAGAACGCCCCTCGATGGTCCTCCCCAAGTGACCTCGTGCAGCCATCGATTGCCACGGTTTCTAGCCGCTCGTAGTCGCTTGCTCTAAAGCTATGTGCAGAGTACCTA
Source organism: Cyclospora cayetanensis (assembly GCF_002999335.1). Classification (NCBI taxonomy): domain Eukaryota; phylum Apicomplexa; class Conoidasida; order Eucoccidiorida; family Eimeriidae; genus Cyclospora; species Cyclospora cayetanensis. Next base: position 74,360 of record NW_020312036.1, on the reverse strand, counting down.
CATGAAGTTTGGTATAGAGCTACATAATTAGGGTTAAATCAGTAAAGTTATTGGGAATTTCATTATGAAAAACGAAAGGAAACGACGAGGGCATAGAGAGCTTGTTGCGGCGCCACCCGCGCTACGCGACAACCACACGCACCTCGATGCCCTCTCTATACGCGCGCTCTCTGTGCAGGGAGTGCAACTGAGGGCTTCATTCTGCCCATTTTATTTTCTTTTCTAAAATTATATCAGTACCCCTTTTTATTTGCCGCTCTTCCTGGCGAAGGGAAAGCCCGCTGTTTTTATACTATATACGAGCACACCCCGGCTTGCTGTAGTGCCTGCTGGCCTTGCCGCTCCTCGCAGGAGGGGGCTTAACGTGCACTCGAAGAGCGAATGCAGCATTTTTAATTCTTTTTATCTGCGTTAAATAAACAGTTTCTAAGTTTTTAAGGCTCCCTTCCTCTCCTTTTCCTATATTGATTTCTTTTTATTATCAGCCGTGCAGGCGGAATTGGCCTTCAAAGTCTCCCGCTTGGCCGTTAGCAAGGAGTCATTTGTCTTGCCTTGAAGAGCGCACAGCACTCACCCTCGTCGTCCTTCTGCCTCCTCCACGCCACTGCCTTTTGCGATGGTGCCTTGCATATTGCTGTAGCTGTCTTCTGTTCAGCCCAAAAGGCCATAATCTCTGTCCGAAATCTTACCTACTGCGGTGTCTGGCAAGGCGCACTGCAGAAGGCCCCTTTGACTAGTTGATAGCACCGGCTGTAGCGTCTTTCCTCATATCGGTTCCGCGTCTTTTTATAGTTTACGTGGGGCTGCGCTTCACTCGGTTTGCTGGGGACCTCCCCATACTAAAACTGCGGCTGCTTCCTTGGAACGAACCACCGAATAAGGCTCTCTTTCCCCATCACTTTTTCTGTCATCAGCCCCTTCTGTTCAAGCACAATGGCACGGCGAAGCAGGAGGTCCTGTGCCCACAACAGCGCTAACTGCAATGAGCACAGCCGTACCAGCAGCAGCGTCAGCAACACCAACAGCACGGGACTTGTCAACTTACAGCCTTCAAATGAAGAAAATACAGGGCACATCCACGGCATAAAACGGTTCGAGAGGACCATTTCCAACGTTCCCGATGGCCACATGTCCAGTCGTGATGTGATCCTTGCACGGGAGGTCAGATTCGCCTTGCTTCCCCTCCTTCAATGTGCTTGGGGCCCTTCCATGGCACCCCCGCCGGAGAGACAAGCGCTGGTATGAGGGTAACAAACAATCTAACGGAACGCGTTGCTTTGCTCTCGTTTTTTTTGCAGATAAAGCCACAAGAGGCGAACTACCCACAATACCTTAGGGAGAGAGCCATCAGTGCCCTCATTGAGCTCGAGAGAAAAGCATATAAGAATTTCGAGGACGCAGTCGCCCTCGCTACCGCTGCAGGTATGGATATACCTTTCACCTTTGCAGCACTAGAAACAACAAAATGCGCTCATGCACGCTACAGAAAGTACAAACACAGCGTGTTATACGTCCTAAACAGGAAGTGTCCTTTCAACATCCCGTCCTCTGGGGCAGGTTCCGCTGAATGATCTTTCGAACGCACTATGTGCACTTGCTCGCTGTGCCAGCAAAAGCGACGGATGCTCTTCTCGACCTCTCCGTCCAGGAAGACTTTTCTGGTTCCACCACCTTTGCAGACCAGCAGGTTGGACTAAAGTTTCCTGGGCAGATACTCCTCATGCATATGCACAGGAAATTCCAGAGACTCCTGACGACCTGCCATGTGGCTAGTACTTAGACTGCAGCTTTTTGACTCTAGGGTGCAGGTTTTTCTACTCCGCCGTATTGAGCCTATTGTTTTGGAATCGTGTGTGTGCGCATTGCGGCAGGTGATGGGACAGCCGTCTGTTTCTTCGGGAAGTTCGCAAAGCTTCGACGGCTTTCTCTTGGAGCTTCTTCGCCTCCTCTCCCTCGATTTCGCAAAGGATATGGAGGGTCACCAGAAGGAGCAGAGGCAGCCGCAACAGCAGGAAGATCCACAACAGCGAGAGAAGACTCTGCAGCGGCTGGACCTGTTGCAGCGTCTGGCCTCAACCGAGCCACAGGAGATCAAGGAAGCCCTCTTGCTGCGGGACACAGGCAGTGGCGGGGCAGTTCCCCCCAGCCTTCTGGAGCGTCTGGGAAGTGGAGAGGATCATGAGACGCTGCATCTGTCCATGCTACACAATCTTTCTTCCCTGAAAGAGGCCCCTCCTACGCAGAAGCCGCCAGCAGGCAAGGGGCCCTCTAGAGGGACAGCCCCTGGGCGTGCCAAGTCCGCCAAAGGAAAGAAGAAGACAGGCGTCAGTAGAGTTCCCAAATCCATCAGTGAGCAGCTGGCGCAGCAGGAGGAGGCCAGCGAAAATCTTCACCTTAGTCTCCTTGAGCGCATTGGATCTCTTACAGACCTCCCAGACGGAGCAGGGGACAGTCAGTCTCTACACCTCTCGCTGCTCTTCGGCAGAAGCCCTTCACAGAAGGATGTCGGTGTGAAGGATCAGATCACTAGCAAGCAGGACACTAAAGACCCTGCAGAAGTGCAGCTCAGTGGCAAAAAAAAGGGGTCACAAGCCCCTGCAAACATCCCCACCCAGGAACATGGGAAGCCCATCAGTGAGCGACTCCTAGCTGCGGACGCTTCTCCGTCGCCTGCAAGTCTGAGGCGGCGAGAGGCCGCGCAGCAACAGTTCAAACAGACAGCCCCTGGGAGCAGCAGCAGCTGCAGCAGCGGCAGCAGCAGCGCAGATTGGCTGGATGAGGCCCCCAACGATTTCCAGGATATTGAGCTCCAAAGCCCAAGGAACCTTACCACAGGAAAGCAACGTAGGGGACGGCGAGTTCCCAGGGAGAGTGCCCAGACTAAGGCAGAAAAAACACCGGCTTTTTGTGCAATGCACATCCTGCCGCAACAGCAGGATCCGCAGCAGCCGCAGCAAGAGACAGCTGCCACTAGCTCTAACACGTCAGCTCTTCGCTGCACCTCACCGATGCCCAGGGCCAGGAGACCAGACAACCCTACTGCAGAGGGCCCACGCACACTCTCCGCGCTCCAACCGGCAACCCACATAGCAGCAACTGGAGTGCCTCAGCCTCAACCTGCAGCAGCAAGTGTTCCGGCTCGCCGGCCTGCTTCTGCAGCACCTCAGAGTGACCTGAGCCCCGAGATCTTCTGGGAATTATTTTATGCAAAAACCACTCGCAAAACGATGGGAGCACCATCCTCTGGTGTGGAGCGAACCCAAGCTGCTGAGAGCAACCCAGGTAGACCCTCCACTTGCGGACAGAGGGGCCTCCCGGTGACTCAGAAGAAGCATGCAATGTGGAGATTCATTGACTCCGACAGCTCTCTAGACATCCCCTGCCCGAAGGGCTGCGGTAGCAGCTGTGAGGAAATGCCGTATGAGGCGGACACGTCGGCGGCCTCCTCCACAGAGAACGTGCAAATGGCGCCTCCAGCTCCCCTCATTGTGAAAGGAACCCCTCTCGTCCAGCGCCAGCGACCTCAGCAGGAGCAACGGCAGGCAACGGTGCCTGTACAGGGCCCCGTAGATTCCAATGGGCGGCCCCCTCTTCTCCTTGAGGGCTCCATGCTACTGATGTCTTCCGTTGCCTTCCAGGATGCCGATATAAACAACACCCAAGTGCAGCAGCAGGGGTCGCAGCAAAGGCAAAATCCGCATCCGCAAAACCCGCAGCATAAAACTTTGGCGAGACCGAGTTCCTCAAAACGGAAGCATCGTAACCGGAAGAGGCGCTCATGAGGGTGCAAACAACGTTAGGTGGTCTGCACTTCGAGCCTCCCTCCAGTGCACAGCACTGGGCAGAAAACTGCGTTGCCTCGTCCTGTTACTGCCCTTCTCTTCTCCTTTTTACCATCGCACCTCAACTAAATCAAAGTGAACTCACACATCCGTTTGAGGCTGTACTCGCCCCTTCGTGAGAGGCCACCGGAGACACCGGAGGAGCCCCTCTTTTCTACCTGCTCTTACGCAGTCAGGTGCGGCTGAGAGTCTTGTAGAGCTCTCGTGCGTTTTTGTGCACTTTTGTTGCCAGCTAGATGTGCCACGCTGGGAATCAAAAAGCCAGCCGTAGAATTTCCCCTTTTCGGCCCCTGCAGCGGGGAACTTGAAGAGTCACCGTACGCCGATGCGTATGCCTACAACGGCCTTCGTGGCTATTCACGCACAACCTGATCTGAGACATCTACGCATCTGGCCTACTTGGCGGTCATTCGCCTGCGTGTATGGGCAACTGCAGTAGCGGTGTGAAATTCTATTCGCAATGCGAAAAGCACCTCAAGCGGCCACTTTTCTTTCAGGTTGCGCCACACGCAGCCGGGAATGGGTTTAGGAGAAGACAGGGACAGCGAGTTGCTGCTGCGTCTGTGGCTTTTTTACTGCTAGTAAGCAGTTTTTTTGTGGCTGTACAGGCAGCTAGCGGACGGCTCGTACGTGGCTCCACTTGGCTACCAAATGTGGACAGTCCCCCTTAGCCCTTGCAGGGTTTCCCAATGCCTCTAGAGAGCCTCAAGCTAACACACAGCGGGGAACAATTGTTGTTTGCTTCCTAAAATATGCAGGGCAAGCTGTAGTCTGCAGACCCCTGATGCGACTGGCTAGCTACATCATTCACGTGGTCAGTTGGAGTCCGCCTCAGCAAGTCACTTGGTTGCCTATTGGTCATATATACACCCCTAGAGTCCGAGCAGCTACAACCCACAGTGAGACGGCTCTCTCTGAAGGCAAACAAAGAAAATTTTTGGCGCGGAGATGCAGTCCACATAAGAAACCTTTCGTCAGTCTACCAAGGAAGGATCGAAGGCTAGATGCAAAGCCGAAGTCCTATTCCTACTCGCTGTTCGTGCATCGCAAGTTCAACTTGCAAGTCCAAATAGCAATATTGCTTAGGGAACGAGGCGCTTTTTGAACAAGGCGACGCATTGGCCAGCTTGGTAACCGTCTTTGTAACCCCAAGACTACCCTTAGTCTTGCCGTGTGTGCTGGCCTGTATACCTCACCATGAATAAAGACAGCAAGCAATGCACGAACTGAGCTAGAGAGGCCTTGTAACTAGCTACACCTTGTGCATCCTGAACTGTCGAGGCTCATCTGCCATTTGGGCAGTGCTGTCTGAGCACTGCTCGTCCAAGTAGCTGCAAGCAGCCACAGTTTTGTAGGGGTATCGTTGTAGCCCTCCTACAGCCCCTGGCATTCTGAAGACGCTATAAGGGGCTTCACGCCAACAGCAGTCTCGCTTGATGCAAATATCCACGGAGGATTGACTTCTTGATGCCAGGCAGCTGAAGACTATCCATTGATTCTCTGTTGGTTGTGGAATACCGTGCTTGCTGCCCTCTTGCAGAAGGCAGCGGAGTGCCTTGGCTCGGAAAAGGCAGCGAGGGAAGAGACAGCGAAAAGATGTGGGTGCTCTTCAGGCAGTTGATAAACCTGTCAGATAAAGCACTACGACACAAGAGCTCAAGACAAAAAGAGAGCACAGCGCTTTTAAGAGTACTGAGTAAGCAACATTGGCCGCCAGACAGGCCAGTTGAAGGGTTTTTGCACAAGAGGTATGCGCCGTGTGTCCAATCACGCACATGGTGCTGCGATAGCTGGACAAGGCTTCTGTGCCGTGCTGGTCATTTCTAGTGTATCCGCCAGCGAGAATGCTCGAATGATATTGTAGATATTGCGAGCTCCTATGTTAAACCCAAGCATGTTCTGTAAATAGCCAAAGCATCAAAACCTCCCTCTCCTTCAGATGCCAACACGGCTGGAGAAAGCAGATAATGCAGGCTGGGCTCTCCAAGAATGCCTTTTTGACTGTATAGTACTGTCACTCAACCTCGCTAAGACTCTTGCGACTGATATCCGTAGCAAAGACCATCCTGGCTTACAGCAGCGTGCACGAAGGGAATTTTGGACTGGATCCACAACATGAACGGCTGAAAAAGCATAGTGGAGGTCCTCAGCACATATGCAGAAAGCAGAAGGTAGTGAGAAAGCGCCTTCAGCACATGAATGGGCTTGCAGGGTACCATTAGGTATACATCTGTGCCATGATCTTAGCCAAGCCTGATAGAGGCTACCAATTGCATCAGTTGCAAGCCGATAGCACAAGACTACACCTTTAGCCTTGTCATAAACGAGATGCAGAAAAGATCGCACTTCTACATTTCAATACTGGGTAACGCTTTATCTGTGGTCGTTGCAGGTAGACCGTTAGAACCAGCCTCAATACAAACTCCGTGTGCTTTCAATAGATTTCCTCCTTTTCCCCGGCCTCGCTCCTCAGGGTTTCGACATTGGTGAAAAACGACAGCTAGAGTGCGCCCTTAAAACATTACGAGCATTCCCAGCTAGTTACCCATTACGATTGGCGCGGACATAGAATCGATTATTGACGTCCCGAGCCACCAAATTGCTCCGCACGAAATAATACGAACGAAAAGCCATACCAAGCCGTCAATTCATAGGTAATTGTTACTGAACAACAGTATTCGAAGGCGCCTAAGTGTAGTGTAGCCTGCTAGACCCCAATACCCAGCATACGCTTGCTTCTTCTTCTATAGCGCGTGAACAGAAAGAAGAAACATGCTCCCGTCTTCACACATTGATTGGCCAGCTGTCCTGCAGACTTTTTGAATACCCACTACACTGAGTTTCGCCTCAAACCAAGTCCCCATTTATTGCAAAGCAGCTTTTAGAGGGTCGCGGAGGGGAGAGCAGTTCGAGCGACCAACACACTCTATGAACAGTCAGGAAAAGTGCTGCCCGAAATGCACAGCAAAAAGTGCATATTACTTCGGCTTCCCCCCGCGGCCTGACCAGACGTTGCGGAGCCGCCAGACCTGTACCTGCAAGAGCCCCCCAAGAAGAGGACGCCGGGAGCTCTGGCCTGCAGAACACAGGCTACATATGGGCATTCTTTTTGCCAGACCTGCTAAGCATAGGTGATCGTGGCATCTGCATGGGACAAGGGGGAGGCCGGAGAAGGATCAGGGGCAGCCCCTGCGTGAGCAGGCCGGCATAAGTTTTGCGAGCTAACACGTAGGCGTAAAGCAAATCATCTTCTCAAGCAACAACCGCAGAGACTAGCATGTGAGGGAGAGTACGACACAGCAGTCTCCTTGATTCGGCGGAAGAGCAGATGGCCCTATTCAAGTTACCGGCCAGGGCCCCCTAAGGGCCCCGCGAGACTGCTGTAGAAGTTCAGGAAAAGCATAGAGACAAATCCTTCGAATATTCTAGCGTTTCAGTCCTATAGAATTCTGCTAGCATAAAATCTTTTTGTTCTTAATCGAGAGGGAAGTGTCGAAATAATTTGGATTATGTCTCCATTCGCTGCTTTTATGGGCTGAGGTGCATGTAGTGTTATGTGTGTGACTCTGTGTCGCCGGCGGGTGTCCTCTCCCTTCATGAACGATTTCATGATATTTTGTTTTTATGTACTTTTCAGTATTTAGAAAATAGCCACTACGTGCTTTTCGATTTGTCCTGCGTGCATTTTAGTGGCGCGGGCACCTTCAGCGCCCTCTTCTCTTCCTCTTCTTCCTTCTCAACCTCTCTTCTCCAGACCGCATTTCTGGGTCGGTCGGAACACTCCTTGGATTTGTCTGTACTTGCCTCTCTTACTCCCTTTGGCTTTTCTGTCTTCTTGTGCTATCTGAGTGACGGCTGTGGCGGCGTTGCGGACATAGAGGCTCCTCGTCTGCTGTGGGCAACCCACGTGCTATCAACGGTCCTGCAACTGCTTTCGTCTCTCTGCCTTCGCCGCGAGCCTCTAGAGCTGCTCCATCTACTGTGCTCGCTCGCTCAGTTTCTTCGCGTTTTGACTCCTCTACCAATATGGCCTGCCCCCCGTCACCCGTTCTGGGAACCACGGGGCCCTCACGGGCCCCTGCAAAAGCTTTCCTTTTCCCGAGTGTTCTTCGACGCCTTTCGCAAGTTTTGTTGCTTGTGGTTTCCCTGTCTTGCCTTGCTCCTGCAATTTCCGCAGCCGCCTCCCTACCAGAGGCTGCTGAAGAAGAAGGACTGCGCAGTGAGCGTCGTGTCTACACGGAGGCTCAGAAGGAGCGAGCCGCTGCTGATCAGAAGTTCGCAATGGATTCTGGCGCCGTTGCTTTGTCTGGCGACTCTTATGACGGATTCATGGCTGCGCACTCCCTCGTGCTCGTCATGTACTATGCCCCGTGGTGTTACTGGTCCCGCGCTGCTTTCGCAGAGCTGGACGCCGCAGCGAAGCTCCTGTCTCACCATGAGCCTCCGGTGATTGCTGCGAAGATCGATTGCACGGAGCATGAAGATACGTGCAACAACGAGTTTATCCAGGCCTATCCGACGATTAGGCTCTACATAGACGGGGTGGCACAGCTCTACGAGGGCCGCCGTGAGAGGACGAACCTTGTTCATTGGGTAGACCTTAGGGTGGATCGAGACAAGCAGCTCGTGTCGACTGCTCATCTAGATGAGCTCATTAACAGCAGCAGACGCGGCGAGGGGGAGGACGGCCACGTTGTAGTGGTGGCTGCCTTTCCTCCGGATTACAACAAGGGGGGCTTCCAGTCGGTGGCACGAGCGTTTGGCGAAGAAGTATTCTTTGGAGACACCGCCAATCCAGACGTCATCAAGCATCTGATCGATGCGCACGTGCTGCCTGGACTGCCTGCAGCTGAGCGCCGCGGGAAGGCAGCGTTGAAAGAACTCGTTCCTCCGTTTGTTGTAGTCTTCGTGCCTCACAAGGATGAGACAGCGGCCCACATCTACAGGGGTTCTGTGGGAGAAGTCAACGAGCTCCGTTTGTTTGTACGGCAGTGGCTATTCCCAGTTGTCTCCCTCTTCGACATGGAAACGATTGGAAACACCTTCTTCAAGGATCTAAGGCCGAAGCTCCTGCTCCTGCTGGACAGCCAGGAGCACGGGGTTCTGCTCAAGCAGGCAACGGCCTCCAGACCTAAGGACCCCCTTCTTGCTGCCTTTCGCGCTCAGGCAGAGGCTCATAGAGCAAACGTTGTCGCTGCCGTATCCGGGAACACAACGCGCTTCGAGAAGCAACTTCTTAGCCTCCTAGGAATCGAGGAGGAGTCCCTTCCGCAAGTGCGCCTTTTGTACGTGAGTCCGAAGTCGGAGGGGCCTCACCACCCCACACAGAAGTACAAACCGTCTCCCTCTTTGCCGTTCCCTGCGCCAGGATCGGACAAGAGCAGCGGCAGCCAAGAGGCCTTCTCTCGTGCTCTTGATGGCTTCATAAAGGCGGTGCTCACACACCAGCTTGCGCCGTACTTCCGCTCGGAAGCCCCCCCGGAGGTGCCAGAACCGAAGGGCCGTGTTCGAACGCTTGTCGCATCTACCTTTGCTTCAGATGTGCGACAGGAGGCGAACGTTCTCGTAGAGTTCTATGCTCCGTGGTGTGGCTTCTGCCGCAAGATGGAGCCCGCGTACAAGGAGCTGGCGGCGCGTGTGGCCGATGTGCCGGGCCTCATCATCGCGCGCATCGACGCCACTCGGAATGAGGTAGACGGCGTTGCGATAAGCGGATATCCCACGCTTTACTTGTACAGAACGGGGGAGCAGGAGCCGCTGCTTTATATAGGGGATCGGACTACAGCCGATATGCTTCAGTGGCTTCATTCCAGGGTTCGGGGCATCCCTTCTTTCGATCCCCTTGCACTGATGGCGAAAGACTTGGGAGGCAGCAATGGCGGCAAAGGGCCTGCCTCGGCTCTAGAGGAGTTGTGATGGCTGGTGAGGATCGAGGGTGCTGAGGGGGGAAAGCAGGGGAGAGGGGGAGGAAGAGGGGGGACCACGGGGTTGAAGTTGGGGGATTTGCTGCCGTTGCTGCTGCAGCTCTGATGGGGAGCGTCTGTGTTGCACCGCTGGTGCTGCAACTGCTGGTGGCCTTTCTGCGGTGTACTACTTCCTGTAGAGCCAGCTGAAGCGACGTCTGCTGCTGCTGCTGCTGTTGCCGAGCGGCTCTCCGCTTTTGCTACCTGGTGGGGTCGCGGGGGAATGACGGGCCATGTGGCCTTTCGCTGCTGGCACGCGGGGTTTAGGGGTATGAGTACGGAGTAGGGAAGGTGTACATACACCCCAAACAACGCAGTCCCCAGAAACTTTGCCCTAGGGCGTTTGCTTTGGCTCCTACTTCCGGGCGCTCTCCATCCCACTGCCCCTCCCTCGCTCTTTCCTCCTGCCCTCCCGTGGGGTCGGTCCCTGAGCTTTCTTGGATTCCGTAGCCGTAGATCGATTGCCGCTGCCTCCTGCACTCCCACCCACTGCAGTGCCGACCCCCTTTGCTCCTTACCATGTATTGGCGTGACACGCCCCCCTTCCGTAGCTTGCTTGCGAACTGCCCGTTTCGTCAAGGGGGCCAATTCTTTAAAGGCACTGTTGGCCCCACCTCTCCTTTCCGCACAAAGACTCCCTTAAAAGGCCTTTAGGTGCTCAGCTACGGGGTGCAGCGAGCGACAGCCGGAGTGGCAGGGGGCTGGACCCCGTCAGGCGGAGGGGACAATCCTCGAGGGACAGAGGATACTTTCTACATACATAGAACTCCGGCCTGCACTGGTTGCTCGAACTCTCTGCTTCAAGGGGCCCCCTGCCTGGACTCTACAAAGTGCTGGGGCCTCTCGATGTGTCAGCACAAGGAGCAGGGGTCTTCGAAACCCTTGTGCTCATGGATGGTGAGGGGCCCTCCTCTCTGTATCGATGCTAAAAAGGATGTGTGCGGTGGCGTCTTTTTTAATTGTGTATATATGTATACGTATATAGATATATACATGTATATATATACATATCAGAGTCCGTCTCTCGAGTGTGCTTTTGAGGGTCACATGGCTCCGCTTTTGTTTCGGTTTCTAATAAAACACAGCAGCAAGAAGAGTGCGAGGCGCCTGTGCACAGCCACACACTTTCTATCATCGCTCGCCACTTCCCCGTCACAGGGGTTTATTTCCTCTACGGAGTCGCTGCACGAGCGGAGACACGGCGCGCGGTCTATGCCCTAGCGGGTGCGCACGTTGCTGCGATCGTGTGACACCCGCCACACGCAGCAGTAACCACACGCTTCCCTCCCGGGAGAAGCACCTCTAGAGGCACGTCTCGGGAGGCTGCTGGGCTCTCAATGAGACCTCCCCGACCTAGCTGCCCTTCTCTTCCGCGTCCCCACACAAAAAGCCTTCCCCCGCTACAGACTGCGAGGCTGTGGCCTTCCCCCCCGCTGATGTGTGTGCACGGCCCCACTAGGGGCCCTCCGGAGGGGCCCTCGACTGCAACCTGAAGGGGCAAGGGCACGTCCAAATGCGACGGCTCCGCGCACTGGCCGTCCTTCCCGTATCCCCAAACAAAAACACTCCCCTGCTCCGTGAGGCACAGGGTGTGCAGGGCCCCACAGGCGATGGCGGTAACCTTGTGATCCCTAAGGGCAGTCACCAGATGGGGGCCCTCCACTGTTCGGGCACCCCCGCCCAACCCCAGCTGGCCGTAAGCATTGCTCCCCCAGGCATAGACACGGCCACTAGCGCTCAAAGCCACACAGTGGCTCTCCCCACAAGCCACTGCAACCGCGCATGCAGGCGCCCCCCCCTCGGCAGGCAAGGGCACCAGCCGGGGCCCGTGGGGAGCAGCAGCCCCCCCCTCCGACCTGCCCCCAAGGGGGCCCCCTGCACGCGCCTCGCCCCACACGAAGACCTCCCCCTCCGCCGTCACTGCCGCGCACACGCGATCCCCGCAAGACGCCCCCACAACCTTCCGACCACTAAGCTGACCCCCCACTTGCCCAGGAGGCAGCGAGGAGACGGAGCGTCCTCGGCCCCCAAAGACATCCCGACTGCCGATCCCCTCGAGCGGGAAGGGAGCAGACGATCCCCGCGCCCCCCCCCGCTGCTCGGCTGGCCCCTCTGACGAGGGCCGCCCGCACTGCCCGTGTGTGTTTCTACCCCAAGTGTACAGACAGCCCATTCTAGTCACCACCAACGAAAAGTCGCTGCCGCAGGAAACCAAGATCGGCTTGTCGCCCTCCTGAAGCGGCAGCACGATCTCCCTGGGCCCTTCAGCAGCAGACGGAACCCCTCCCTCTCCTTCTGCTCCCCTGCCCCACAAAAACACCCTGCCCTCCGAGGTGATGCACGCTGAGTGGCGGGCCCCCCCCGACAGCGCAGAAACTGTCTCATGGGGACGTAGAGGGAGAGTAGAGAGGAGTGCTGGCAAAGACACCGACACGCCAGAACCCACCCCCACCTGGCCATCAATGTTCGCGCCCCACACGTACACTTCAGAACCACCCGACGGCACGGCAGAGGAAGAGGAGGAGGAGCAACAGGCAACTTGGCTGTTGCTCCTCCTCCTCCCAGTGCAGCTCTGCCAGCTCAAAAAAGCCGCCGACAACCCTGTTGCAGCTATAGCAATGAGAGTCTCGCGTTCGTTTCTTCGGCCAGTGTTGTGCGAGGACCTGCTGCTGCCGCGATTCCCGACTTCTTCCACCGGTACTGCCGCTGCAGGCGCTGGATACGAGGAGGCCATCTTAATCCACAGCCGCTGCTGCTGCAAGACTCCCCCTCGCCTCGAGGCGAGAAAGCCCAAGTGCTTCGCTGCGGAGGGGAGGGCCATGGCGACCTTCTGAGGGGCTGACGTGCTTGGGCACCCCCACAATCTGCACGGCAAAGGATGAAGTGTCTCACCGGAGGGCAGTCGAAGAGACGCACAACTCCAATGGAAGTTTAGGCAAGACGATGCAGAGACTCAGGCGGGGGTAGGGACGCGTAATGCCGAAGAAGTCGATGAGTACCCTAGTGTCACAGAGGGCCCCCATATGCCTGGGGCCCCATCAGGGTGCAAAAATCGCTTGAACGAAGGCCACGACCTAGGGTATCTCTGCTCAATGTTTCATAATATTCAACTTATGAAGGAAAAAAGGACAAACAAACTAGCGGATGCATAAAGGCCAGACTGAGCTATCACCCTGGGGCGGGCTCTAAAGGCCCCACCCTTTTCGGAGATGTGGGGCATTGATAAGACTTTCCTTGATTATTCAAATTGTAACAGGTATATAACCAGCACATATATACAGTAGGGAGCTGACACATGCCTCTGCTCATACACAAGGTATATAAAAAGAGACGTCCTTCGGTGGGGGATTTAGGTTTCTACATGCTGCTGGGGAATCATTTACATATGCTTATCCCTAATTCTTCATATTTAAAAGCTCAAATGTCTCGTACTTAGACATATATCTAAATCTTAAGAGAATTTACCGTTTGCTTCATCCCAACTGCTACTTTCCTCGGCCTTATGAAATCCCTTGGGGGCCTAGCACTAGGTCTTCCAGTGCCCTTTCAAGGTGCTACTCTCGAATATTCATGCAAAGGAAGCTTGTGAATCTCTCAGGAGCAAGTTCTCGATCTACCGCGAAGCGGACAGCCTCGTTGGAGCCCCCTTCAGTGATCCAAGCCCGTATGCATGCTGCTCCAAGGGGCAGGCGTTGAGTACGCAGCTTAAGGCAATTAACTCCCCTTTTCTGCACACAAGGCTAGCAGCAGCAGAGTTTCTGTGAGCTGTAGGGAAAGGGTTGAGCAAACACTGTTGAAGCGAACCTGAGGACTAACAGAGAATTGTAAAAGGGTCTGCGCAGACTGCATTAAAAGAAGTGTACAGTGGTAAAGATTGCTGGTGATTAGTTGCATACGTGAGCTGCACCGAGCTACGCTACACTTGGGCACTTCTTGCCACGAGCCAAAACGCACAAACGCCAGCTCCCTATCCGTAACGTTACTCCTGGGGAGTACTTGAGACTTTCCGATATGAGCGTAAAAAAATTGAGCTACCTGCTGAGCCATGACGCAGCTGGATTAAGGGATGGAATGGGCATACTTGCTGAGGTTTGGGCAACGACGTACATGATATCCTAATTCTTAACCTCCGGCAGTCCAACAGCAGGACCGGAGTACATTGCAAGCAGACGGACAGCACGGCTTTCCCTGCTGACAAGCCGGGCCTGACAGTGCACGCTCCTCTTCCGCGAGGAGCATCCCATACCTCCTGAAGGACCATCAGAGCTTTTGTACCGTACTGTGAGTTGCACCATAGTTTGAAAGGACAAGAACATGTGCTTTGCACAAAGCCGAAGTGCTGGGCATAGCCAGAATGCGCAAACGACAAATTTACTTTTTTTCAAACCACAACAGGCGGCCATCCCCAGCTTGTTAGTGCTGCACCCTTGCTACTGTATATTTTGGTAGTATTAGAGGGCGCAAGAATGGCAAAAGGAAAAGACTCACGCAATTGTGATAAACGTCACGAAGCATTACAAATAAGAGTGGTTACAGTGCACAACAATGAAGTGCTGAGGAGTCGTGAGAGCGCGTTGGCGACCACGTTTGTGATATTGGTAATGTTTTTTACTCTAAGCTCGCACTGCAGGAAATACCGTTTAAGCCGGTGAACAACTGTATGATTATCGAAGTCCTGAAAACTCCCCCTCAGGTACACAAAAGAATGATTTTCGGTTGACTAAAGTAGGCTGGCGCCCACATAAATAGTTTCGGCTATTTCAAAGCGTCCTGCCACAGTGCGTTCAATTTTGCTTCTCCCCCACCGAATGGCTTTGCCAGTTTTATTAAGCGATGGAAATGACAAGTAAGAATTTGGTGCATTGGAGACTACCTAGCCTTCTGGGAGATCATAGTACGCACCACCACGTCTCTAGCATTCGCTGTTTAAAAATTAATGCTAATAATGGGGTAACACAAGTGCCAGAGGACTTTGGAGGTGACCTACAAGCGTACTTGATGCTGCAACAGCCTCCTCTCTCCAAATTCATAAATACTGCGTGTTGCTCTGAGGATCAGTCATAGGAGCAGAAGCAAGAAATATTCGAGGAATAAAATTTTTGTAGCAAGACGCAAGCCTAGTGAGCTTTGCGGCGTCCTTCCAGGTGTGTTGAGATTAAGGCCACGCCCCAAGTGCCAGAAGCTCGGCTAGTTGCGGCTCAATTCATGAAGCCAAAACATGAAATCCGAGGAAAAGCGTTGTCATGAGAACAATCTTGCTTGCTACCACAAACCACTGACTGCTTTGCTTCTCCGAACAACTGATGCACACGCCGTTGGTGCTGTGGGCAATCTTAAAGCTTTGGCTAGAGAATAAGACGTCGTCTATAAAGACAGCCATTCCGCCACGCTTCACAGGCTCATTCAAAGTCCCAATAAGCTTGCTTTTGCAGTCTGAATTGGTCACTAAAATTCCAAACGGCCTATAGGGATACTCAAGTTTGCGGGTGGGAGTGTGTAGAGCCGTTTCGTGGCGGTCATATGGGTGCACAGGGCCCTTGGAAGGTGAAGTTAAATGTTAGGTAGGCTGTAGATCAGTGTAGTTTGTCAAGTACCTCGCGAATAGTCAGAAGTTTTTGTTTCGCAGTTGACCTTTTAAGAGCTTCAAGGCTAACGCATGTGCGCTACCATCTCTTTGTTTTTGGCATTAGCACCAGGTTACGCCCCAAAGCGCTGGTCGATTCCTGCTACTTGTTTTCTACAAATTATCTGCCTGGCATCCATTTTTAAAAGCATAGTGTAAGAAATTTAGATACCGTGAAACATAACACGGAGCAAGGCTAATGATTAGCCCAGTACAGTGCACCAACGAATGGCGGGTTCCCGGACTGCTGGCAACTCGTCATTACGTAGCACATTCCCGGACTCATCCTTCACATTTTGCCGATTCCAGCTCTTCCTTAAATACGGCTAAATACATTTTTAATTGAGTGCTACATGCAGATACAGTAAGAAGGGCTATGAATGCTTATAAAACGACCGTCTTCTCTTTCTGTGACCCCGAGACATTCGCATGGAGGCCCCGCCTCACCTTGTTTGAGGTACTGACGCAAGCCCTCTCACCATGAGCGAAATGAGTGGTAATAAGGAGACCACAAACCATTTTCTTTTTGGCGCCTCCTAACACTCCACCTCCACAATGCGCAGACTCGTGAGCGTGCGCGTTCCTCTGGGTCATTATTGGCATACCTTCGATTATGTACGCTGCGCGGGTTCAGTCTATAAGTCACTGGCCATGCAGAAATAACCCAGATACAATTTGCAGTAGCTTTATTCGCCACAGACTTGCTGATCACTTTGTTCTGCCTCCCGCAACTAATCCTGAATCTTAGACAATGCGCTTAACGAGTGAACAGACAGAACGCACATCTGAACCCTCGTCTCACGCAACAGTTACGCTTTAAACCTACTGCTAAATACCACTGGTGATTTCCTACTATTAATGAGGACTTACATCAGCACAGAGCTTACCTGTGGGGGTCCCCAATTACGACTCCATCCTCTGTAGCTCCCCTTCCGAGATCAGCTCAACCGCAAGCTCTAAAATAATTAGGAAAGTGTACCTAGGGAACTCTCCCAATAGGTTCGTTTGTCGGAGAATATCAAATTTTGTTTGCTGCCTTTCCCTGATGCGCCTTCTTTGCTTTCCGAGCAAACTGGTAGATCTAATTTGGTTGTTCAAAGTTTCTTATAAAATTGCGTGCGCTTGCAGCTCCGGATGGCATGAGTCAATCTCCCTCAGTGAAAGGAAGTGTGTTGTTGGGGCTACCTGGGGCTGCATAGGCAAGCGGGTTCCATCCGGCTTTTTCCTCAGTCGCTTTCGACTGTAGGCTAGGACCAGGTGAAACAGCTGTCACACCCATAAGTCTAAACTCCCCTGATTTCGCTTGTTTTTTTAGCAGGAAGGCGCAGCAAGGATGCTCATTTGCTCTTGATGCCCCAAGCAGCCCATCACTTGTCGGAGCATTAAGGATCGGTTAATTCATCGTTGAGTCGCTTCCCATTTTGCTGCCACCTTCTGCGGCCTTTCTGGTTGACCTGAGAAAATCATTGAGTAAGAATGTGTTCGTCTCGTTGTGGTTCGTGCGGGCCAAAGTTTTACGCATATTGACGTGCAGATATATTGCTAAATTCCCTGCCTCATCCCTCAGTTTTCCCACAGCTTGCTATTTTGCTGGTCTCGGCGACAACCAATGAGTAAGGGCTTAGAAGAAGGCTTGGGTTGTAGCAGTTCCTGCAGGCAGATTATTTCCTCTAAAAGAGCAGAGCCACCGTTAAAAAGCTTCTACCCCCAATAAATATGCCGCTAGGATAACCCGTTTTCCTCCAACTAAGGGGTACAAAGCGATATACTTTTATAGTTGGCCGATAAAATCTTAAAATATTTGCTCACAAACACGGCCCCCATTCCTTCTTGATCGGCATTCCCTACTTGACGCATCCATAAGCTTGTCAGCGGCTGACAAGTCATGCCTTTCTTACAGCTGTGGAGCTAATGCGTTCATATGCGCTTGCAGTCGGGGCTGTGTGCACCCCAGCAGGCGTTGCGCCGCCGTCAGCTTGCATTGACATAGGGTGCGGTTTCCCAGGTTGTTGTCAACAAACTAAAATACTGAATTGCGAAACAAATTGGCTCAAACGAGACAACTTGTGTAGAGAATCCTGACATCCCAATATCTCCACAGGAAGTGAATGAAGGGGAGCAGCTGCATCGAGCTAAGAGGTGCCACTGGCTGGAACGCCCCCTCAAAGGTCTGTACTCCAGAGTCAATACAAACTCTGTAGAATGTATTGAGTACTTTTAAAGAAGAACTGCTTTCATACCCCGCACGCGTTCCTCAGGGTTCCAACACATGGAGAGAGGGTCAGCTAGGTAACGTGTAACTGGACCCGCAAAGCAAACAAGGCATTTGCACCTAGCGCACATGCACGGAGCACTGCTCTGTATTATACTGAGCTGCCGCTACGCTTTTAAAGCTGAGGTATGCGAACAGCCTCACCAAAAAGCTGATAAGCTCTTTGTTTGTAGTTAACAAAGTAGTGTAGCAGAAAGTGCTACGTGTATTCGCCTGCTACTCGGGCAGCCCGAGCACCAACAGTGCCACATTTCTGTCCTGCAACACACACGATCTAGCCACACCCAAGCCGTCGAAACCATTTTTTCCTAAGAAGTCTTGTGCAGAGAAGTCTGAGGAAAGCCCCCAAAATATCGTGTGTCTTTCCTGCCTTTCTGCATCGTGGGGCATTAGTTATCTTGAGGCCTACATGATGGCGCCTGTCATTCACCAATATTTAGTGAAGTGACGGAGACCTTCCATAATTCGAAGGAAAAGAGAGTACTTATATTTTATTTGAATTTGGAAGCTTTGCGAGGGAGAAAAGTGGGGAAGCACAGCCTTGGGTGCACTGCGTGAGTGCGCCTTTAAACGCGCTATTTTGGGTGGGAACACCGTTTACAGAACAGCTTTTCAATAAATCTGGCTTGCTTTCGAGATGAACAACCTAATGCACCGTGTTAATGTGTATTTACAATAGCTATCCATAATTGGCATGGCTAATATCGATTTGCCAGAGGCCCTGTGCTCCGGACAGGCACTAAACCCTCCCGCCCCACATGAAAGTTGACGGACACTCCCCGGCTTCGCGGGGGGAACCCTTGACGCTTAAAGACAATCGCAAGGAAAGCCGACTCTCATTTTTTCGCTCGTATGATCTCCCGGATATTTGGACCCCTGCACCTTCGCTCTCCGTCCTTCCTTGCCAGCGCCAGTCAAGATGACTCAGTATGTCTTCGTTCCTTCTGTTGTTACAGGATGTTCTTCCACCTTCCTATTACGGAGTATATTGGCCTTCCGTTTGATTCACGTGGTGTTCCTTTTTGCTTTCATTGTTTCACCTAGTGCTCTTTGCCGTGTTGCTTTGCGCTTCTCTGTCCTTGCAGAATTTGTGTTGCGGCCAGCAAACCCATTGTGATAGAGGATTCTGTGTGTTACACCCCCGACGATTTGTTGGTGCCTAAGCAGTACCATAAGTATATCGAAAAGATCCTCATCCCCAATGGGCTTCTTATGGATAGAATTGAAAAGATGGTAGGGCAGTAATTGGACACAGTGGAAAGACCACGCCACTTGGCACCTACCATCAGTGCTGGCGTCCTCAAAAAGAAAGAAATAAGCGCATTAATGGTCACTTTTCCATTACTGTGCGCCATGTTCTCAGGCGTGCGACATCCGCACCACCTATAGGAACCAGGAGCTTCACTGCCTCTGTTTGCTGAAGGGCTCACGGAGCTTCTTTTCCGCCTTGTTCCAGCACTTGACCAAACTCAGCCTTTATGATGAGGCAGCAACCTGCCCACCCTTTTTCGAGCACTACTTGCGGGTGAGCTCCTGTGCGGGGACGCAGAGTACCAACAAGCTGAAGGTATTGAGTGACGATTTGTCTTGCCTGAAGGGTAAGGATGTGCTGATCGTCGAGGACATCATTGACACCGGGCTGACCCTCACAGAGTTGCAAAAGTACTTGCAACAGTTCGAGCCAAAGAGCGTGAAGATTGCAACCCTTACACTGAAGAGGACCACTCGCTCAAACGGACAGAGTGCCGATTTTATCGGGTTTTCGCTCCCCGACAAATGGGTCATCGGATTCAGCTTCGATTGCGATCAGATGTTTAGGGATATCCCTCATGTTTGTACGCTTAGTGAAAATGGAAAGAAGCTGCTGGGGGTCTAGGTGGATGTGAACGTGCTTTCTAGTCTGCATTGCGTAGTGGTGCTCTGTGCGGACGTATACGGCGTGAGGCCGCATGGAGGGGAGGAGAAGGCTGCTTCTTGGCTCTGACTTTCCATGTTACTTGCTCCACACTTACACAACACGACTTTTGCGACCACCTATTTCTCGCGTTGGATGCTCTCCAGCTACTTATATGTGTCTTGTCGGTTGCAACGGTCTTTCCCTGTTGCATAATAGGTCACCGCCTGTCACGATGGTCAGTTTTGAAGACGCTTAAAGATTCATTTGCCCAGATTTATGCGTTTGACCTCGTATCTTGTCTTTTAGCTTACGGGAAAGCAAAGATCCCGCACAGACCGCTCTGTAAGGAGGCAAGTTTTCACGCCTCCTTACGGGCTGGGGCGTATCGGTAAAGGTGACTTATCATTTACTACCCTCGGACCGTCCCGCCTTGTGGCGAACAGACGGGTCTCCAAACGGCAAGGAATAAATACCTTTTTGATCTGTATTAGCTCTATATGGGGTGAAAGCAGGGGAGTGAGTCTTGTGACCTAAAGGGTCCCTCCAGACTTTAGCCACTGCCATACACACTGCTACTCTCCAACCCGCAACCGGTAACTTCCTCGGAAAGCGCCGAATTGGGAAAGTATACTAGCGACTCGAGGGCGACAGTGGCTAGATTGATTTGAGCACGAGGCCTCGAGACAGCTTCTTTTGTGCCTTTAGCCTCTGCCGCTCGTCGTGAATCGCAAAAAGCAGCACCTCCACCACCAGGCACACAATGGAACAGACGAGGCCCACGACCACGCGCTGCATACAATGGAAGGTGCCACACGGGAGGCTGCACGTGGTATACGGATGGAGGCTTACCTGTACAGCCCATCAGGCCGGCCGACCCAGTACCCCCTGCTGGCAACAGCTGCGGTGCTTGAGGCGTAGACTGCCCCTTGACTTACAGTTTGGAAGGTCTCGACTCCGCTGTACAGTGCTGCCCAGTAGCCGCCGAGGAACGTGAGGAACAGTCCAAGGAGCGCGTTAACCCCCATCCTGCAACCCCAGACACAGAGCAGTGAACTCGCCAACACTCTACCTTGAAGCCCAGAGAATTTCTGCTTTAAGCTCCCTTTTTCGCTTAAGACCCGTGCACACAAGGTGCTAAGAGTTCCACTCAAAGAAATCTTTTGGAATGTTGTGAGCGCTGGATTCCGGTGCTAACAGGTATGAGAAGGAAGGGTCCGCGAACGCCCAGAGCGTACGCAAGGCTTTTATTGAGATCAGCGAAGGAGTCCTGGTGGCCACCTTTCTCTCCCCATAAGCTTCGAACGGCCGCTTGGTGCCTCCTCTCATCCGCTAAAAGCCTAGTGCGCTCTTTGAAGCTGAGAGACTCGAGGTGCACGGGAGGAGCCTCAATTCGCTCTGTCAGAGCACGAGCCAATAGAGAAGAAAAAAGCAGTGCAGCCCCTAAATCCCTCACCATGCGCAGCCTTCTTTGTTTTGGACTAGCAAGCTTCACAATTGACGTGGCAGCAACAGCCAATACATGAGGGGGACGACGCAATAGGGGAACGCCCTACCAACAACATGAGAGCCCTCTACCAAGTCGGCCATGCACACATTCTGGCAGTTCTTCGCGGTTTCCGAGTTCCATTCCTTGACCTACAGCCCATCAAACAAGCGTGATAAAGGAAAACCTTAGTGCTAAAAAGAGGCAAAGAACGACATGCTGCCTCCTGGTGCCCGACACAGCCTCCGCCCACAAAAATATCTCTTCCCCATCGTACATGAGTCCTCTCACCAAGCGCTGCAGGACGTCAAGATCGATTCTGTCTTGCGCAATGATGCAACGCTGCTTTTTCCGCGATGCGAGATTCTCAAGGAATTCCCGGATCTTCGGCGTCACCTCTATCAGCAGGCGAGAACCTCCTTTGCCTCGCTGCGGGTGCTGCTGCTCCTGGGCAGCCTTGGTGTCACCGGTAGGCTGCTCTTTGTCTTCATCCTGATCTTTCTCCCTGCAGGATTCAGCAGCGCCCTCGGCTGATGCACCAGCAGTGCTGCTCTGCTCGTCTTCGTCTTGTGCTTTCCGGCTTTCTGTACTATTTGCTTCATCCCTGCCGTTGCTGCTGCTGCGATGGCCAGCATGCCTTCCGTCGGGGGCATTGCTGTCGCATGAATCTCTTCTTCCAGCTCTAGATATACTGGAGCTGCTATATCGGGATTCAGGTGCTGCCTCGTCGACTGCAGCTGCGGGGACCGTGTCTGCAGAGCCACGAGGCGGCCGTCGCCGTCTGCGGAGCGACTTCCCCGGAGCTGCTGCTATTGCCGAGGCGGCGACACATTCAGATATTTCTTGCCCTAAGTCCTCCTTCCGCCCCATAATAGAGCACCGAGGGAAGGGTGGAATGGGTACGTGAACGGAAGCACTCCAAAGCACCAGGCATGCGCGGCACCCGTGGAGGGCAAAAAGCCGCTGGGCCACTTATTAGAGCATTATAAAGTGCGTTACAGGAATGCCGCCGCCCTTATTTGAAATTCTTCGCCTGTAATGGCTACGGTGATTAGGAGTTCACGCTGGAGGTAACTTGACGCAGTACGGTTCGCATGAGGTCAACAACAGACCTGGTGATTGAGCCTTGCTGAGCCGAAGACGAGCAGATAAAGGCCCGGGATATGAATGAGATACACAGAATTCTTGCGTCAGCTCGACGTTGCACGTGCTGCCACAGACGATCGCGGGGCCCTCAAGTGGTCGTCGGCGTGAAGACGGGCTAAAGAGGGCTAAAAAGAGAAAGAGCAAGGCCAGAGGCATAAAGAATAGATAATCTGCACACATGGATATTTGTCTTGTTACACTGGATACATGCTTACAGCGAGCCGGCAGCAACAGCAGCACTAGCAGTACGTGACTCGCCGCTACAGTGTTCCTCAGAGATGATGAAGCCCTAATTTGGGAGCGGCACTCGGTCATTTATTGCCTTGTCGTCACCAGTGCCTTCTTTTCTTCCTCGAGAACAAAAGTCTCAGACAAAGCCACTTCTGGTGCTATTAAGAGTTTCCCTGCTTCTCTTCGGGCGCGATTGATACAGCCAATCACCTCCCCCGACTGCCCTGATGCTCGGCAGTCCCCGGACGGCGATGCTGAAGGAAACATTAGAAGTCTTAAAATCATCCTTCAGGCTTTCAAACCTCAGCTTCGTTTGGTCGTCTTTGTCAACCGGGGAATACGTAACATTCTGGAGAGAAAAGTAGATCTTACAAAGCCCTGCTGCGACCGTTGCCCAAGCTAGTCAGGCGGAAGAACACCCTTTCTGCACACCTCAGCACGTGCCCGATCTGGCCATTATTTGTTTGGGCTTAAGCCAAATTTGATTTGGCGAGAAAAACAACGCAAAATACCCACAGGGTGACGCACCCTGTTTCTGCAGGTCTTGTCTGTCAAGCCACTGGTGTCGCTGCGGCTCCCCCCAGCAAACCTGCGCTTATCATTTCCGTCGTTGGTTCTGAGATTATAGGGGGGGGCATACAACAAACATCCTCAAAAGCCAAACTCGTAAAGGGTTCAGGTGAGAACCACTGCAAAGCACTTGAAGCTTGCCAGCCCCCTGTCAACGAGTTCGTCACGATGCCACAACAGGAAGGAACGAGCAAAGGAGCCCGTGCTGAAGCGGGAGCTGAAGCAGAGCGTCTCGCAAAGGCACAAGTATCTCGGGTCGCCCAGCTGTTCGCCCGTCTTCAGCAGGTACGTATGATGCCGCACATGTAGAGGCTTGATCCAGCATCTACTGTGCAGGAAATACCGCCACATACCACGATGAACAGATTAGCGTAGCCATAGGCTGGGACAGTCTGAAATTATCATGGGGTGTTGTATTCCTCAGGAAGTTGAAGAAGCTAGGCCGCAAAATGCCATTTACTTCATTGTGGACTTTCTGTGCAAACATTACCCCGAGCATCTTAAAGGATTTGCATCGGTTTGGAATGCTGGTACGGCAAATAGCATACAGAGTTTTTCAGTTACACTATTCTTTTCATTCCATACTTCTGAAATTAGCGTTTGCTTAAAAGAGGGAACTACAGATGTTTATGCGCTTAAGGGGTGAGGGTCTAGGGGCACAGAAACGGTTTAATCTTTTGCACTATCGCAACTCCTCGTTGTAACACCATTCTGAGCAACTTAGTTGAAGAGAACATTTAGTGTGTCACACTATTGTGGTTGTTACGACTAACAGATCCCGAGTTGGAGAGAGAGCGGCTGATGGTCGTTGAATTCTTTAAGGCCCAGAAATTGCCCACAAATGTGGCACTGCACTTCACCAATGCAGGATTTGACACAGTGAGTTGTGCGCAATCTTTTTGTATTTATGGCATTGATGACGATTCTCATGCATCGGGTCCTTTGCGGGGGTGAATCATTGCAAACCTGTACTAGTATTAATGTTGTTGGATTTCCGCAGCTTGAAACGCTCTGTACTTTGACTGCTGAATCTCTAGACGACATAGAGAAATTCAGCCAGGCAATGTGGTTGCCTGGTCACAAAGTGCGCTTACAGGTAGGAGTGAAGGCGTCACCCTGGACACAGGCAGATGGTAGAAGTAGAATTACTCGGAAGATCACCCTTTAAAGAACACTATCTTCTTTATGATTGTGGTGCTCAGCAAACATTCGCTGATATTGCTGGACGCGTTCGCGCTTTTACGGAGGAACGTGACTACATTATACGGGCTGCGTCGGGCTTCTGCCCGCATCCGCAGGTGGTCAGTAAGCACAGCCTATTGCCGCTCCAGCCGGCTGGGTTTACCTCCTCCTTCCCTCCTTCGACTGGAAGCTGTTGTAACAGCAACCCCGCCCCTACAAGCCCTCTGTCATACCACCCGGCTCCATATACCACGACAACCGTCTACGGTGCGCCGTCGTCGTCAGTGGTTACATACTCTGCCGAGGTGACTAGAAACTGAGGGCCGAGCGGTCGTGACACAGGCCTTACCCCTCCAATATGAGCCGTATTAGTGGCTTGTGGTTTCCTTTGTCCTTGGAGCGCGCCTTCTTGTACTTCCAGTGGCTTGCGATGGACAGTTTTTGAACAGCTAAGCGCCATTTAGACTCTACCAGTCAACTTTCCGTTTCAAAGATTTTGGGGCATCTTCCACTGCAGAAAATTCACCCTGTAATAAGCTGCACCTTAGTTTTTCAACTCGACAGTTGATATTAGCTGGTTCCTCGTTCGTCATGAAACAGACAGACCCCATGAGTCCAGATACCTGGAAGAACCAAAACGCAATGGCGCGCTCTTATGAATAATGATGTGGGTTGCCCCCTCGTCATCGGCCAAGAAGGGCATTGTCAGTTCGCAATGCACCATGAACCACTAAAACATCGATAAGGTGCTACTGTAGATAGTTGTCGAGTGTAGGGACCCCTAGTAGAGCAATCAAATTCCACTATAGCCCTCTGTACAAGTGTATTGAGAGGGCGCATCCCAGACACGCGCCAACTAGCGGCCAAATTGGGGGATTATGCAATTATTCCAGTATTAAGAATGCCTGTACTGAGACTTGTTTTTGCAGCGGGTGCCGCACTTGCCGCTGAAACGGTGAGGGCGGACCTCCCAATTCACGCGCTTCTAGTGAGTTGGAGTTTCCCAGTATTCCCGTTCATATCTTTTATCTTTTACACAATTCTCCAGTCAGATATTGTGGGCACATGGCGGTTCAGCGTTAGTGCTGAGGAAGCAGACGAACCCATGGCCTGCGGCGGCGGCGCCCCAAACATGAATCTCGAAAACCTCGAGCCCAGTAAGGCCCTTCACCATGAGTACCCAAGGAAATAGGAATTAAATTCGCTTCCTATTATAATTGCGTAGGGATCGAAGACTATTACTCATGGCTAACACAAGAAACTGGTCTAGGGTTGACCACGAGACTAGTTCTCACTGATCAGCGCTCTATTCAAACGAGCACACCAACTCGAAAACGGTGGAGCTACTTAGCCGTAACGCTGCCAAATAGTCAAAAGCAAATTGGCACGTGGAGCATGGTTTACGACGAAGGGTTTGAAGTAAGTACTTGGGGACAAATCCCCCCTTGAGGTAGATGCAACATTGCCGCTTGACCAGGTGCGGATTGGAGCAAAGCGATTTTTTGGTCTCATGAAATACCGCACGACCGGTGGAGAAAAGTGTACAGCTAGAATGAATGGTAAGATGACCATACTGCTTCAGAGTTATTTGAATCTTCGAGCGGAATTCTCGTATTCAGGAGATTCCGAAGATGTTTTTGGTCGAACAAAATGCTATGCGACAGACTCCTCAAAGCTTCACATGGGCTGGACCGTAAAGGTAAATACCTTGAGCAGTAAATTAATGCCAATGGTAGATAGACGAGCCGGGACGCTACTCTCAGGAGGGCCGCGAAGGGGATAAAACACGTTACAAATGGGGGTGCTTCTATGCTGAAAAGGAGAGCCCAACAAATACCGAGGAGTCATTTGTGATGTCTGGCCACGGTTACGGCTTACCTGTGCTGCCAGCAAACCTATCTGCGTCTTCTTTTGAACAGTAAGTCTTTTAGTGCGCCATTCGCTGTTCACGAAGATGCATACTTTCCGCATTTGTGCAGCAAGCACAGCTCATGGATTGCGGATCACAAGCAGTTCAGCAATATACCACCCGACGAACTGGCAATGTATAAGGGCCATATGGGCTACCAGAAGTATCATAAGAAGTTAGAGTATGCGCTGCCGAATTTCCTTCAAAAAGACAGCGATGGTGAGTTCACACCAAATCTCTTCCTAGCCCGATAAGCAACTGCTGACGCAGGCAAGGATGTTTCTGACAAGCCATATGCGTGCGAGGATCCAGTCATGCTCCACGCGGAGAAACCCTCAGCTCCCCTCCCTACCGAGTGGTATGTTCCTATCAGAAGCTCCATGACTTGAAAGTTGGTTCATTGCTGTTTTCAGGACATGGGGTGACCCCTTTCTTTCTGTGAATTACGACCCGGAATCTGACCCTGTGGTGAATCAAAGTAAGGAGAGCCAGGCGCCCTATCAATAGTGTGCTCTGCACATGATTTTTCAGGGAACTGCGGCAGCTGCTACGCCGTTTCTGGCGTGTATGCTCTGCAGAAACGTTTTGAAATCCTCCTCTCCAAGCTGTTTCCAAACAAAAAGACACCGATATTTTCCTCGCCCCTCTCTGCGCAGACCGTCCTAAGCTGTTCAGTATGCCTCATAAAACACTTATGTGGCCGTGCCCTTTCTATTGAAAAGTGTTTTCAGCCTTTTAACCAGGGCTGCGACGGGGGTTACCCTTTCCTCGTCGGGAAGCACGCCAAGGAATTTGGTGTGGGGACTGAAGACTGCCAGAAGTATCTGGCGACACACAGTCCATCGGAGGCACCCTGCCCGATGCAGTGAGATTCGACAGTCCTGTCTGCCTCTCCCCCTACAGCAAAGCTTCCGCTGGTTTTCTTGCTTCCTTTAGCATGGGAAACTTTCTCCGGTCACCTAAGGAATCTGAGCCGGGATGCGGCCCAGAGGATCGATGGTGGGTTGGCTCTATTTCGAAGTGGCTGGTAAACGCGGGAACCCCAGCAAATTTGCAGGTACGCCAAAGACTACAACTATGTCGGCGGGTTCTACGAGGGGTGCGACGAACAGAAGATGATGGAAGAAATTTATAACCATGGGTACTGTGCAGTTCAGCTTTCTAGCCCTACGACAGCGAACTCCCTTATGACTACCACTTTTCAGGCCGCTGGTTGCCGCCATTGATGCACCAGACGCGTTGTTCCTCTATGATGATGGATTTTTCGACACGAAGCCAGCCGATCATGGGAAGCTGTGCGACTCTCCCCACAAGGGGTTCACTGGTGAGTCGCTCTAGTCGGTTGCTTTATTTAGGCTGTTTTTACAAGCAGGTGGAAACTTCAGGGTGGGAGTACACGAATCACGCAATAGCCATCGTCGGATGGGGTGAAGACCCGTAAGCTGCGATTTTTCTTAATGGGAGGCTCACCAAGACGGCTAATCAACCAACTTCTGCACAGCCCTAGAATGCCAGGGATGCCACCCCGCAAGTTTTGGGTAGTGAGAAAGTAAGGTTGTTTGCGTAGCTTCTGGAGAATCCAAATACCATATCCTGGATGCAGTACGTGGGGCAACGAATGGGGGCGTAATGGCTATGTAAAGATGAAGCGCGGGGAGAACCTGGCAGCAATAGAGTCTCAGGCTGTGGCAATCGACCCGGACTTGACACGGGGGAGAGCAGCTGACCTTGTGAAGCAGTTGCGGGCCCAGATGGCAAAGGAAAGCCCCTAAAGGATTCAGTCAGCGGAGCACATCTAATCCACGCGCAACGCTCCACAGCGGAGGCACGCTGCAACAGAATATCTCTAGGAGCAACGCATGCCCTCCAACAACAGCATTCAGCATCGTTCAAAACTTATTGGGCCCGGTCTACGTCCGAAGAATTGGCCATCAAAACACCTACTTCCCATTCCGTTCCAACGCCCGCTTTCTCCCCGCAGACGCACACGTCTTGTTGCGGTGCGGAAACCTGTACATTATCTTAGGAGGAGCCGCATTTCACCCCAGCGTAGAGGCAAACCCACGCTGGAGGGAGGTCTCAGGGAGTCAGCAGGAGCACGCCAAGAAGACGGCCCTAAAACCAGGCGCTGGGCCCCTCCTCTTTCTGTATTTATCTCCATGCAGCCATGGTCACGCGTCCTCAGCTGCTGAAGCGGCTAGGCAGCATCTCTATTCGAATGGTGGAGGTTGCCAACAGTTCTTCCTGCAGCTCCTCTCCCAGGCCATAGCCTGTTCCTCCGAAAGGCGTTGGTGTTCCCCTCCTACCCAACCAAGGCCCCTGACTGCGACCCTTTTTACGCTTCACACTAATTTCGGCAAAAGTAGTTGCAAGATATTTACCAGAAAGCAAAGCAGCCTCACTCCCTCTGCAGACAAGTGGGTCCCCGAGGCGTGGGGCTCAAGTTACCCCAAGCCACCGCCGACGCGGACCTGTCGACTGGGGCCTTTCGGCGGTTAGCAGTGCAGCGATCAATAAGCCGTTAGCATGAATTCAAGGTTCGGGATTGATTCGTCCTACTGTTGCTGTTAGCTCGGGGGATGTCACGTCTACGGAATCGAGGAAGAGGACGAGACTCAGGGATCTGAGGAGTCGAGCTGCCACAGGGCAGCTCACTCCTCATAGCCCCCTTCACCAATGCTCTCCCTCTCCTCCCTCCTTTGTACTCTGATTTTTGCCCCTTTAGGCCTGGTAACTTCTGGTGCAGAGACGCACTGTCGTGGATCTCAAGTGCACCAACACTTCCACGATCCTTCCCTTTGCGGACTCTCCGGCGCTGCATTGCTGCAAGCACCAACACCCAAGAACGGAGCGGGCGAGAGGGCTGTGTTAGCATGGCTGAAGAAGCCCTCCAAGGATAGAAGGAAGGATAGACAGAGATGGGATTTCCATCCCGCTACGCGTGTCAATCCGACAGCCTCCGCGACAGAGGCACTCCAAGGTCGTCTCCTCCGCAATACTACCCTCAAAAGTTTCTCCCAAATCGTCCTCTCCAAAGCCTTCAGCATAGAAAGGCCAGCTTCAGCTCGTGCGCGACAGCTTCATTACGGGAAAGCCAGGCGTGTCACTGTAGCGGTCCCTCTCCAAATAGCTTTCATCCCAAGCAGGAGACCCTTGGGCACACCTAGGGCCGCAAATACCAAACGGCGGATACAGAACGTGAAATCTCTATTTGCGAGATTTCTAGTGTTGCATCTGCTGAGCTCGAGTGTGGTTGCCGTCGGCGTGGCGGCAAACGTATGCCTTTCACGCCGGGGCATCTTTCTGCGGCTACCTCCATCCATTGCCGCAGCGGGGGCACTGCACGCTCGATGGCATGCAGAGGCCCTTGGTCGTATCCTCCCTAGAAGCCCGTGGC
Organism: Cyclospora cayetanensis; assembly: GCF_002999335.1. Classification (NCBI taxonomy): domain Eukaryota; phylum Apicomplexa; class Conoidasida; order Eucoccidiorida; family Eimeriidae; genus Cyclospora; species Cyclospora cayetanensis. Next base: position 44,845 of record NW_020312036.1, on the reverse strand, counting down.
TGCAGCAGCTCCTTCTGGGTCCCTTGTTAGAGGAGCTTCAGTTTCGCTTAGCACTCCCCTGTTTACTGCTACCCGCCGCGCGATATCTCACGAGCGCAGCTAGGCTCCGTCGTGGTTGGAGAGCTGCGGGGGTTCTACGGCGAGGAAAGAGACAACAAGGAGAAAAATATGAAAGGTGGGAGGGGCAGTCTAAGAAAGGCATCAATCGGAATTTACTGCACGAAGGGAAAGCGAGGCGAAGGCCACCGGTAACCATCTTCAGGTGTATCCACAGTACGGGCATTGTTTGTGCCTGCTCAGTGCTGTTTGGCCTGGCTCACCACGGTGCACCCCTTGCGCTGTCACCTGAAGGGGCTCCTCCCCCTTCAGCGACTACTATTGCATGCATCAGAGCCAATCGCTGCCTCACAGCGACTCTCCAAGGCCTTTTGTGGGGCCTAGGTCCCCGCATTGTGCTTAGGGATTCAGTACTTGAAAAGAAAAGGGCACTTTTGCCTCTGATGTCTCTAGCGCTCCACATTCTTAACAACGTTCAGGGCGCTGTTCTCCTGGCAGCCCTTAGGAGACGCCGTGCGGCACAGCATCAGCTAGATCTTGAGAAGCCTGTGCCGTAGGCTATGTTCTACAGTCCACCTCAACACGCAGGCAGAAGGAATTTCCTGACTTTGTATCTCTTCCGCCTTTCAGTGCATGTATTTGTCGTTTCAAACTGTCCTGTATTCGCTTTGTGCGCGAAATAACATGTATACCATTATACTATGAAGTATTATTGGCTGCTACTAGAGTCTGGTGGCAGGCGACGGGTCATTCTCCCGTTTTTACGGAATGCTGTCACTAACAGCTGAATAGGTCAATGGTGAGGAACTGTGTGGTGTGCTGCAGCAGGATCGTTCTATTTGTCTCTAAATTATTCTTGGGCCGCTTTGCCCTCTGTCACCCTGTCTTCCTGGCTTGTCTCTAACGGTCCCTTGGAGAGCGTCCATGTGCATTTACATGCTTTACAAGGCTCCGCTTCTAATGTAGCTTTTCTATCTTCCTGTCGCCGAACTCTGTCTTCTCTTGCTGCACGACCCACGCCTTCCTCTACCCACTCTTCTGCGTGTTTCTCACCGTGGGTGCTTTTTCTTGGGCCCCCTCCAAAAGGCTTCCACCATCCTTTACCTACTGCATCTGTTTGACTGACCGCGGTGACTTCTATGGTTTGCACGCATCTTCTGTTTTCATGCCATTTTTTGTGCCTCCCTATGTCTCGTTTGCATCTGCAGTCTCGCGAGTATGTGCAACATTCCCATTAGCCCTTTGCCTTCTTTCAAGTTGCCGCTTGCCAAGGCCAGGCGCTGGCATCCTGTCTTTCTCCCCCCACTCCCGTCCCAGTATGACCCAATGCATCCACTGACAGTGTTCAACCTATGAGGGCTACCTATGTAGGTGGGAATTTCGGGTTGCAGGTGTTGGTGGAAGCGAAGTGTGAGTGCTACCTTGAGCTAAGAGGCACGTAAAATAGCCAACGGGGTTGAGCGAGACGAACACAGGCGACTGTGCAGAGTAAAGGGACACCTAATGCTTTGGACAACGCGCGCTTTGAGCCTGACGTTCTTCACGCCATGCGGTATTTTGGGGGCATCCATGATTTCGGCAAGTTTGTCCAATCATGGAAGGGAGGTAGCACAGGTAGACACGGACTGAAACCGACAACAAAATTATTAATTGTGAAGAACTGATGAAATATGTGCTGCGTAGCTGCATTTTTGAGACGTGTTACCGTCGCAGAAACAATGCAACGAGACGCACGCTGCAGCGACTGAGGTCCCCCAAGTGCAAAGGCCTTGCAGGAACATCGAAAGTATGTGAAAGACACGGGAACACCTGATAAATCACACTTGTATTTTCAGGACTTACAGAATTTGGCAAAATCGTTATTGCTTCCATCAGTCGCGGTGTTTGCTTGGGCCGACTCCGCACCTCCAGGCTCACCCGACGCCGGCAATGAAATGGACCACGCCCATAGCATCTGATTCTCTTCCAAATAGGAGAAGCTCAATCTGCTTCCCCTTTTTAATGCGCTTGGATATTGTATTATTCCAAGTCCATATTCCGGGGTGGCCGGGGTTGCCTGCGTAATAATTCCGGTAGCCGGCTTCCTGGAGCATCGCCGCTTTGAACTGGTGGAGGTGTACTGCTAAGAACCCGAGTATGCAACTCGCAGCTATTCTGACGCATCTCAGATCATGCTACTCAAAAGATAAGCGAGCTATGCTTCCAAACTGCCTGGACGTGTGAAGGCTAGTTGCCTCAGGGTTTGGTGGCCTACTGGTAGAGCCTCTAGCTCTAGTGTCTATGGGCTACCCAAAATCCAGGCTCCTTCTACCGTTGAAATCTCACAAGATGGGAAAAAAGCAGCTACTCTGGATGATTGCGTTGGCTCTTTTGGCCGTTATAGCTCTTGGCCGTTGGATTGCGGACGCCCTTGACTTTCAGCACAGACATCGGCAGGGCAACCTGGGGTCACCACAAGGTACATCAGAACACGCCTATAAGCAACAATCAGAGGCTTCTGGCGATACAGTGTATCATGACTACGCGCTTCCTAGCTGGTACCACTCGTATGCTGAGATGTTAGAAGAGCTGCAGAGACTGGGGTCTTCTTGTGGCCTCGAATTGATGCAGAAGACGGAAGACGGCGTTAGGGTGGGTCTTGCAAGGCGTCTGGCTTTTTTCTGCACCGATGCTGCAGCGACGGTGAAATTGCCCAAAGTGTTTCTTTCATCATTGCTGAGAGGTGATCTTAGAGCTGTAGGTGTGCGTCTCTGCGGGTAGGTGGACTTCTTCGTACTGAAGGCGAGTTCGATCCCATCCGAACGCCTTTTTCTTCTCGCTGGAGACCACGCCCGAGAGGTCGTTGCCCCTGAAGTTGTGTTTGCCTTCCTGAAGACCCTCTGCAGGGGCGAGGGGCTTCCCCAGGAGAGAGCCAGCCTCCATGCACGGAGAAGCAATCTGGAGGTTATGGCTGTGCTCAGTGTTAGCTCCGCAGCGAGAGAAGCGGTCGAGCGAGTGTGTTCCCACAGGCAACACAGTCCCTAAAGACGGTTCACATATTACGGGCCCGACGTTACCCAGCTTGCCTGCCTGCCAGGAGAACCGTGTGCTGCCAGTGTGAGTGTGTGTTTCGATGTATGTCTGTGCATCCTGGGGAGGACCAGGCCGTGTTACTGCCCTGCTATTGGTGCAAAAGGCCTGTTGCAGCATACTGTGCTCTTTGTTTCAGGGGGCATACTGCATGCGAACTAATCCGAGGGGTGCAGACCTCAACCGCGACTGGGAAGCCTCAGCAGCAGCAGCCACTATAGGCCTAGCAAGGGTAGGGCGCCCCCAACAACCTGAGACGCGCATCCTTCAGTCTGTGCTGAAAGAGTACCAGCCAACTGCTTTCGTGTCTGTGCACTCGGGGGATTACGGTGTCTATCTGCCAAGTGGCGCTCCATCAAGGCCTCAAGAAAGGCACTTTTCTAGCGACCGTGATGGTCCCTCCTCCAGTTTTGCAGAGGGCACATTCATGGGGGCGGCATCGAAGCAGGAGACCGTTGCTGGGCAAGTTCGAGCCTCCGCCTGCGTCCTGGAGGACCAGCCGTGCGATTTTGGCTCTATTGCGAACTTCTTCCATGCGAAAGGCAACGAACTCGACTGGGTGATGCACACCCTGGGAGCCCCCACAGGGCAAGCCACCGTTGTCTTGGCCCTGGAGGTGTATCGACAGCAGCGCCCCGCCCTGAAAACCGCCGTATCAGAGCTCATCTCCCTTCTGGGAGCCACCGAGGCCCTTCTTGAGACGCCGCTCCCCGAGGTGGGAGCAGTGGCGGATTTGCTGCCTGTGCCCCTTGCCGGGCATAAAAGCCGCTTCTTAGCGGGGGCCCCCCCGACAGGGCGACAAGACGCTGAGAGCCTCACCGCCTGGCAGCTCGCGAGGCCCCCGGGGGACCGCATAAGCTGCTTCCTACATTTTAACCCCTCAAGTAGGGGGGGGCTCAGGGCAGTTGTTGACCACTGGGTCGGTACCCTTTTCGCCCTCGTGCAGGCCCTATAGGCGGCTGCGAGCAGCAGCCTGTGTGTTGGCAGTGACACAAGTGCACAATGCTTTCCGAAACCATAACAACCTGCCTTGCTGAGCCTCGCGAGGCGGGATTACGTGCGGCCGCCGCATAGAGGCCCCCATTTTAAGCTTCGGAGGCTCAGCAAGCTCTCCGTGCTCCAGCCTCGAGAGGCAGTAGGCCGGTCTCACTGTTCATATATAGGCACGAAAAAGAGCCACTCTGTACAGGAAGGGCCATGGGATGCACACGAGAAGCCTTTCTAGAAAGAAGTGCCCTTAGTGCAGCAAAGATGGGGAATTCTGGCATCCCGCGGGAGAAGAGCTATACTGCGACTCTCAATTAGCCTTCGCGGCAAGGAAGCCCTCTGGCGCTTTCCTTAAAGCCGGTGGTCCAAAAAAAGGGGCCTCTCTTGTTTCAGAGTCTGATGAAAACTCTGTTTGCAATATCCGAAACGAGCCATGTCATCCCCTCGAGCAAGCCGGTTCCCTGTTTAGCGCTGCAGGGCAAAACTGCCCAGTGGCGGGAGGAAGCCATGGCGTCCAGACCGAGGGCCTGATGAGACAGGTAGATACACCCATACGGCGCATGCAGAAATTGAGAAAAGCGGCGAATGATGCACAGACGCATAAGGGGAGAGAGCCTAAGCGGCCACGCACTAGACAGCAGCAAAAGTCGCTCTCTCTCTCTGGAAACGCAATCTATTACCAAATTCTCTGCGCAACGACCTCACGCAGGCATAAGCGCCCTGCAGCTCTCGGGAGACATCTCTTGCAAGATACGTGCAAGACGACTGCCTTTCTTATCCTTTTTGGCCTTTTATAGCTCCAGCATCGGAGGCGGGGTGGGGGGGAAGGGAGGGAGGGGCTTCTCCCTCGAGGCGACCTTCAGAGGCCTTCACTGACCAGCTTGATTTCTTCTGGGGAGAGAGCTGATGGAACGTCCTGTTTATTCGCAAGGATCAGCACGGGAATGCCGGCCAGGCGCTGCAAGAAAGCAGCGGAGCAGACGCGTGCAAGCTGTTTTAAGGTTTGCCCCACAAGGGGGGAAGAGAAGCATTCTTTTCAGGGAGGCAGAAGGCCTGAAAGGCACTACGGAAGGGCAGAGAAGTGACTCAGTCACCAGCAAATACCAACAGTACGCAGGGCGAGAAAGAACCGCACACAGACAAGTAAAGGCAGACGAGAACGCAAGAGACTTCCTCGCTCCTCTCATCTAAATTGCATCCTAGCCCCTAAAACGTATAGGGTATGTGTATGTGTGTTTGTGTGTGTATGTGTATGTGTGTGTATATATATGTGTATGTATGTGCATGTGTGTATGTATATGTAGGTCTCATGCCTATGTGTATGTGCATGTGTGTGTATATATATGTGTATGTATGTGCATGTGTGTGTACACATATGTGCATGTATATGTATGTCCCATGCCTATGTGCATGGGTATGCGTATGAGTGTGTGTATATATGTGTGTGTATCTACATGTGTGTATGTACATGTATGTCTCATGCCCACCACATTCAACTGCGCATCGCACGAGCGCCTCCCCGCTTCCCTCTTTGTGGAGTCTGTCTATCCCAAGCATGGCTTTCAATCAGTACCTCTTCCTTTAGGAGTCTGTGAAGTTCTTCTCTGCAGATCTTCATCCTTTCTCTGTCTGCCGAGTCCACTACCCAGATGAGGCCATCCGTACACTCAAAGTAATGCCTCCAAAAAGCCCGAATGGTTCTTTGACCCCCTACATCCCAAACGCTTAGACGGAACCTGCATGCATGGACAGCAACACAAGCGCTTCCTCTATGCATGCAAAGCAGGCTTCCCTAGAGGGCCGGAAAGAGGTATCCAGGGAAGACGGAGATGCGCAGCTTATCCGCGGTGCAAAGAACGAGCAGAAAAGGCCAGAAGGGGCGTCTTGGGAGTGGTGGGGTGGGTGGTGCATGTGCGGAGCATGGGGTAGAGGGCCGGAGAGCCCGTGGGGGGAGTCTCTCTGACGGAGCAGAGGGGCCCCAGCCATGCCAACGGGAGGCTTGAGAAAGAAGAAAGCAGAAAACGAGGCGTATCTTACCCTTGGAAGGAGAACGGGTAAATGCTGAAGCCAAGGGTGGGTGCCACGGAATCAACTTCCGAGCCGTTCAGTCGGCGAACAAAAGTTGTTTTTCCCGCCGCATCCAGGCCTCTGTGCATACGCAAAATCACCGAGTGAACAGCAGCTTCAAGAAGCTCTCGAGGGATCGGTGATCGGAGCCGTTGTTGGGGTGGTTAGGGGAAAAGCCCATAAGGCAGCGCACAAGGGCAGCTGCCTCCCCCCGTCCTGAGGGCGACAGAGAGACCTCTCACACGCACCCGTTAGGGTGTCTTTATGGGAGGGGCACTTTGGATGGATACAAAGGGCAAGGCATGCAGCGAACGGGACGGTTGGAGGGGCCTACAGCATGAGGAGGCGAAGTTCCTTCTCTCTCGCCTTTGTTTTCCTCAGAACCTTCAGGAGCACCATCTTGAAGTCTGCCTCCGAAGGCCCCTTCAGGAAGTACACGGGCGCATGCACCCTTCAAAGAGGGTCCTAAGGGAGCTCTGTGGTGACAGTGCAAGGCCAAACCAGCGAGGAAGGGCCCCCAAGGGGCCTTCTGTAGTGCAGCTGGCGAGACACCGCCACGCCCTGCGCTGCAGAAGCATACGCAGGTTGATTCAGCGTTTCTTGCGAAATAAGCAGGCACAGGAATCGCAGCAGCCAGAAATGTGCGAACGCAATCTAAAAATATCTAGAGAATGGATTTCTGCAATCCGGATTGGTTCCGCGAGGCCCCCTGCCGAATGGGGTCCATGACCGGGTCGGTGGTACGGGGGCCCCCCATGGGACGTGAAAACTGTGCTATTTTTCTGGCGGAACTCATAGGCCCACATTGCTCCCCTGTATTATTAGAAATACTTAATTACGCGTTCTCCTTAATTTCGAGGGTCGTACACGGCGCAGCAGCACCACCACAGGCGCCTCGGGCCTCCCTGTAGTAAGTAGGGGGCAGAGACTCAGGGCAGTGTCTTCTTGCAAAAGTGAGCTCAAAGCAATAGGGGAGACCTCTTAGGCATTAGTTACTGGGGGTTTCTTGCATCCTTATGCCGGTGACTGCAGAGAGGCCCACTGGCCTCTCTACAATTCAAGAAAGGGTGGACGGATACATTTCTCCCTGCGTACAGCAGATGCATCGAGGGGCCCTGGCCCCTCCCCCTCACTTTCTTGAGAAGCGGCGGCCAGAAGGGGCCTCGTGGAGGATCTCGGCTTGGGATAGTACCCGCACGTTTGTGGAAGGGGCCTTCAGAGGCTCCTAGGCCACACACTGCAGAGATGAAGGCGTCCCTGACTCCAGAAGAATGCAGGAGCCCTTTAGGGGATACTCACGAAGAGGGCCCCTCGGAGAACTCTGTGGAGGCGTTCTTCTCCGAGCTGGCTCGTCTGATGTTGCAAGGGCCTCAGGGAGGCGCAGCACAGGCAGCAGCAGCACAAGCAGCAGCAGCACGAGGGCTTTGGGATTATGATCTGGGGTCCATTCTTTCAGACTTCCTGCGACTGACGGACGAGGGCCTCATAGAGATGGAGCATGCAGACGATAGGGGCCTCGAAGGGTCTCCCATCCCTTCTCTGTCCCCAGACGACGGATCCCCGGAGGGGGGCCCCCTCGGTAGCAAGTCGCCCAGAAGCAGGCGGAGGGGCGATGCAGCCCATACTATGAACTTTTCCCAAGCTGCACTATTGATTGAGCGCTCGACGGCAGTTTGGGGCACACGCATAGAAAGTCTGCATGCGATGGCCTTCAATTTGCTCCACCATGCGCAGCAGCAGCAACAACAGCAGGCCTGCAGGAGGCTCACTGAGGATCTCGGGGGGCCCCCTCTCACCTTGCAACAACTGAGACAGAAAACGCTTCGCCAGTTGGGGTCGGCCCCTTGTCTTCTGATGCCAGAGGCCCCACCTGCGCTCCGGCAAGAGGGGCCCCCCCCGGGGCCTCAGGGGACCAAAGCCCCTGACATCATCCGCCTACCTGCGATTCTTAGGGGCCCCTCAGCGCCTCCCTTCCCGGAAAAGGCGAAGAACCAGAGCGCTGAGGACGGAGGCTCCGAAAAGAGACTTTGCAGCGCTGTAGCGATGCCTCAGGCACCAGACGAGGGGCCTCGAATGGCATACAACGAGCTACGTGGTTTACAGGTAAGACTGGGGCGTCCGTCTCTTGGGGGGCCCCTGATTGGGCCCTTACGGGTGTCGTAAAGCGAGCGAAGGAGGGGTCGGCACAGGGTGAAGATCCTGCTTCCCCACAGCCTGTGTACTGGGGGGCTTTTGCGGATGCCACTGCTGCTGCTGCCATTGCAGTGGGCTCGCTCTGTATGTTGATTTTGATGCATCTAATCCTGCAGTCACTCCCTCTCGAATCCTCAGTGTTTTCTCGAGCTGTGCTGGCCGCTTTCGACACCTCACTCAGGTGACGATCTTGAGGGTCCATAGGGAGACGGGGGCCCTTCTAGCGACTGCCTCTGACGCTGCCGCTTACAACGCGCTTGCTAGAGAAGCTGATAGACACCAGGAACGTCCAAAAGAGGGCCTAGTGACGGTGTCTCCTGCGGAAGGCCTTCCGTATGCGGAGGCGGGTTCTGCTGGCACATGGGAGGAGTCTGCAGACGTGTTTGAGGAATGCGAGGCTCGCGCAACCCCACCGCCGCATCCAGAAGAGGGGCCCAAAGGGGCCCCCTCCTCTGCAAAAGACTCTCGAAATGGCTTTTCTCCAGTCACAGCGACTAGTTCCGGAGCTCTACAGACAGACCAAGGCGAAGGCTTCGGGAGATCCCCTCGGCAGCAACTCAACGAACCCGACTGTTGGGTTCGTGAGCTTTTGCGAGAGGGCCAAGGGGCCCCCCCCCATGAGAAATCCTGCGGGGCCCCTGGGGGCCCCCTTGTCTCTCTGGGTATACCCGAAATTCGCGCTGTTCTGGGACTGCCAGAAGATTCTGGCCCTCAGGAGGCCCCTGCTGAAGGGCTAATTAAAACTCGCCCCCTAGAGCTCCCCCCTCATCGTATTTCCTTCCTTAACTGTGAGGCCCTTCTCCTCACGCGCTGCAACAGTTCACTCCCAACGGCAGCAGCAGCCCGTGAAAGAGCAGCGGCAGTGCATGCAGCCCTCTCCTCCTCTCTAGGATGTGCATTGCGGTGCTGCGGATTGCTGTGCAGCTCTCTATGGCGACCTCCTGGGCGTGCCCCCCCACCACGTCGCGGCTAATGCCCTTGATAGGCTTGCGTTCTCAGCACACCTGCATCTCGAATTCTTGTTTTTGAAGCAGAAGCGAAGACGTCTCCAGGAGAAGGGGGCATCTTCCGGGGGGGGTCCTACAGCCGCCACGCTGCTGGAGATGATTCTGGCAGAGGGGCCCACGCAGCGCGAGAAGGAGGCCCCTGGGGCATCCCAAATTCCTCCTCAAGAAGTCTTCAGAGGCTGCGCTCTCTTCGATGCGCTGATGAGCTTACCAAGCACGTGCGAAGATCCCAGAGAGACTCAGGGGCCCCAGGGGGGGGTCGTGTGCCGGTAGGTTCTCGCCTTTTCAGGCTGCATCCAAAGCCGCCTGCCTTCCTGCGAAGTCCGCTACTCTTCCACTCGGGAGTTTTTTGTCTCTTTTCTGCTCCTGCTGCCTGCTCAGGGCCCCCCCGCCAAGCATCTTGGAGGCGCCCGAAGAAAACTCGCTGCTGCAAGTTCCTGGGGGCCCCCTCATGTTTCATAGGGCCTCTACAAGGGAGGGGCAGGAGGCCCTTCTTAGGGGCCTCTGGGGAGCGATCCCCACGAGAGAGATCCCGCATTCTGGCGGTGTCGCAAGCGCAAACTCGAAGGGGGCCCCTCCGTGTTGCGCAACGCTGCCCGGCTACCCAAAGATTCGGCTCCCTGGGGCCCCCCACGCGCGCCTCCTGTGGCGACAACTGTGCCCTCCTCTCTTGGACAGACACCTGCAGCAGCAGCAGCAGCAACCGCAGCGACTACAGTGGCTGCAGCGCTGGCAGTGGGCAGATGACTTGCTGCTGCTGCGTCTTCGGGAGCACCTCTCCGCAAGGAAGCAGGTCGTGCGGATGCAGGCAAGCCAGCCATCGAAATCCTAGACCGCAGTCCTAGTGCTTCCTAGGAAACTCCTATCTTTCGCGCAGAGACACACGCCGTGGATCCCCCCCTCCTTCCTACAGTGGCTGCAGCACGTGCTGAAGCTCCTGCCCCTACCGACAGAGGGTTGATGGAAGTAGTAGTAATAGCAGAAGTAGTAGTCGTCGTTGGTGCATCTTTCGTGGCTCCGATGTATCTCCTGCTGCGCCTGCCGCTGCGAATATTTCTTGGCATGCAGCGGGCGGACTGCCGTCGTCTGGCTCGATCCTTCCTTTCGCGGAGTCGCTTTCTCTGTCCATCCGCAGCAGCAGCAGAGACAGCAGCAGCAGAGAGAGCAGCAGCAGCCACTGCAGCGGCACAGGCGGAGGCTGCCGCGGCAGAAGAGAGTTTGGCAGTTCTTGGTTCATGCGAACGGGGAGAGGACGAGGCCATGGCAGATAATTTTGTGCGTCTTCATGAAAAGTCTCCTTGTGCTATGGCTGCTTGTGCTGCTGCTGCCCTTCTTGCCGGAAAAAGTGTTAGGGCTGCTTTCTCGCATGCATCCTCGATAGAGTGCAGCAACTCCCGGAGAGAATGCGGCGTAGGGAACGGAGGAGGGGGTCACTGCAGTAGACTGCTGTAGGGGGGCTCACGCGCTTGATTCGTTTTTGTTGTCTCTTTTTTTACCCCTAGAGAAGTTTAAAGACTTCCTCCGGTCTGCCCACGGCGTTCCTGCGGGCTTGTGCTTTCTGCGCCTTCTCAGGGAGAGGACGCGTGGGAATGCGGGGAGCTGCGGTTGAGTGCGACGGAGGCTGCGGCAATACAAGAGGAAATCTGCAAGGCACAACAGCACCGAATGGCGGTAGGCCCCTCTCTATCCCTCTCTGCTCTTCGCGGTTGGCTCTTATGGCTCCCCTTCCGTCTCTGCTCCCTACTGGCCTTGGGATGGCTCGTTGGGTAGTAGTAGCAGCAGCAGCAGCTTGCAAGGTTGTGCCTCCCTCTCGAGCTTCTTCTTCTGAGCTGGGCTTAAGGGCCTTGCGGGGCGGAGACACCGCGGTTTGCCAGAGAAAGGCTCTAGCCAGAAAAGCAATCGAAAGAGGGCTTCTTCGTCCGCGTGCAGCCCCCTTAGCCGCGAGACACCCAGCAGCAGCTGCGGCAACAGTAGAGACCTTCACACAACTCATACGAAAGCCAAGGAGTTCTCATTCGGCAGTCGCTGAGGCAGCTGCTCTCAGGATGAAGCCCCTTCTCGCCCTCAACGCGTGCATGCCTTTCAGTCCTGCTGACGTCTGCCCGTTGCTCTCTGCTCCCCGTTTGCGCTGTGCTGCCCTTCTTGGCGCTTCGCTCGATACGACCCTCTGACCCTCTGTGAATACTTTTTGCTCGAGAGAAGCGTTTGCCTCCGCAGCCTCGCCTCTCTACTTGCTGCTGCCGCAGCCGGCGTGTTGCGTTTCAGGAGCTGAACGCAGCAGCAGCAGCGGCAAGGAGGAGCTCCAAAGGAGAAGGAGGAGGGCTGCCAACTGCTGCAGCAGATGAGGAGCTTGCCATACAAATGCGGTCAGGATGTGCTTTTGTATACTCAAGCCGCGTCTGCTTTTACTGCGTGCCTTATAGTCGACGCTGCTGCTCTCGGCTGCTACTTGCGCTGCTACTTGCACTGCTACTTGCGCTGTCGCTGCATGCTCCTGATGATTCTGGGGCTGCTGAGTGTCGGGTGTTGTTATGGTCACTGCTGACGCATGCACAGGGTAGCCCGCTGGAATGCGTACGTGGAGGACCGTCTGCTGACGCTGCAGTCGCTGCCATCGTTTGATATTCGGGCATATGAGACGTCTCTCCTTCGGGAGGCCTTGCTCCTGCAACAGAAGCAGCAGCAGTCACAGGAGCGAGAGGTGCGAAGAGAGGCGTTTGCGAGTCTCCCGTGCGGCGGGGGAGGAGAGGGAGATAGATGATCCTGAAATCGTTTCAAGCCTTGATGTGTCAGCTCTGATACGGCGGTGCTCTGGTGCTTCAGGGACCTCGTGCGCTGCCTGACGTTGTCAGACATCCCCAGGAGAGTTCTCCTTCCGCCTCGCTTGAGAGCCCTAATCCCAGCAGCGACAGTGGCAGTGGCGCTCGCACCAGCAGTCCAACAGCTACATTTGCATCGCTGGTTCAGGGGAAACCTCGATATGAGGTCTGCAGGGCCTTCCTCACAACGCTTTTGGTGAGGATTGTGTTTATTGCCCCCAAAAAACTCCCCTGTACAGTGGACACCCCTGGGGTGGGGCCCCTCGCTCTCGCTTGAGCGCCCTCTGCATAATTCAGGGCCCTCGTATTCAAGAGCCTAGGCTTCCAGAAGGACTGGGGAATCGAAGACTCTCGAAGACTCTTGCAAGCCGTGTGTCAGGGTCTAGAGAATGCGTTTTCGCCGCAGCTGACAAACGCCAGAAAAGTTTCCATTCTTCAGGAGACAGAGGAAGACTCCCGTAAGTGGTGACAACCCAAGCGTAGGGGGGAGGAGGGGAAGAGGGAAGGGGGGCCGCTGTGTGGGCCTCTTGTGAGCCCTCGTGTGGCGAACGCGCAGAGAAAAAAGCGTGAACAGCTAGTCTGACTTCCGACGCGCTCAGAGGAGCACTTGGCGAGGCAACAACAGCCAGAAGCGGCTTGCGTAAGCGACTGGTTGTTGTGCTCCTGCAGAGGAAACAGAGGAAGCCAGTGGTCCCACTGAGGCGGCAGACTTTAAGATTCAGGTTCATCTAACACCAGGGCAGATCCAGTGAGACCTGAGACACTTTTTCTGACGCTGTTATTGCCGTTGTTGCCGCCTTTGCTGTCAACGAAGGCCGCTGCTTTTCCCCAGCTCAGTTGTCAGCAGTACGTCGCTGCCGTCTGATTTTTCAGGAGCGTCTTATCGTCCCAGTAGAAAATCTAACGGTGCATGCACGCCCGTTTTCACGAGGTCCTTTACAGGGGTCTTTAGAGAGATACCCGATTGCAGCACTTCGGGGAGCAGGGGCCCCTTGCTAGACGCCACAGGCTCCATTCTTGTTTGTGTTTAGCAGCCTCCGGGCTTTTGGTACAGGGCCTCCAGGCAGAGGTCCCTGAGTTCAGTTGCTGCTCTGTATTTATAAGGCGTTAGGGCCCCCACTCGCATTCGCCTTGGTGTGTAGTCCCCTCGGTTGCGCCGCTGTCGCACCTGTTGTTAGTGCGGCTGCTGCCACTACTGCTATCGGAAACGCGTGGGGCGGCAGTCTCTGTTTTCTATACCTTCTGGCGTGTCACAACGCGCACTGAGGGGCACCAAGAAGCGACCCCCCAGTCAGCTAGTGAGATACACCCTAAAAGCGAGCCAGCGCGCCGCTAGCTAAGCGCAGTGGCTGGTCAGCGTGACATATGTGTGGAGCTCGAAGATAAAGCGAAAGACAACTCGCTTCAAAGGCCAGCATTCTAAGAGGCTTTAGGAGTAACCGTTCGGGGGACCCTCGAGCTATCACGGGTAGCACACGTCCAGAACGGCGGAGCCTTCGTGTGGCTGTGCGTCCATTGTTTTCTTTCTCATGAGGGTGATTCCGGCTCATTTTGGATAATTTTACCCCACCCGGTTTCCTCTTTCCCGCAACACCTCTCCAACTACGGGGCCCCCCCGCGGCGCTTGGGCGGGGGCCCCTGAACGAGTCGTCCTTGGACCCCTGCTGCTGACACAGGGAACTCGGATACGCCTTTTTCCAGTTGTCACCGACTGTCTTCCACCACAAGGCTTATACGAGAATTGGAAACGAGGCTCAAAAACCTTTGTTCTGGCTGTTCTCCAGTGTCTCGCCTCTTTTGGCAGCCTAGCCTCGGGGGCCCCTAGCTGGATGCACCAGTTTTTGCACTGAGAGGGAGGAAGTGGCGGGAAGGGGGCGACTACTGGCCCCCTTCCCGCCTTTCTTCTCCTCCCTCTCGGCGCGAAACTCGGCCTCCTGTTAAGATGGCGTGCCGGCAAAGGCACGCCTGCTGGCTAGCACCCCTAAAGGACCTCAGTATCGGGCAGACTGCTCCTAGGAGGGCGACACATTTCCCTCCCTGCCGACTCCCAGAGGCACACCCGACTTCGAGGGCCTCCCGGGGAAGCCGCTGGAAGCGGTGGCTGCCGCGTGGATGGATGTTTCCTCCGAGTCTTTTTTTTCATCGGGCTGAGGCTCAGCAACAGCCGCCGCGCCTCAGCGCGCGGAGACACTCCACGCAGCAACGCCAGGAAGGAAGCCAGCTGCAAGGATTCCCCGTGAGGGCCTCTGAAGGGCACAATCCCACGTCACAACGTCACGCTTGCCTTCAAGAAAAGCTGCAGAAACTCTTTGAAGCCGCGGGGCCCTGGGCCTGGGGGCCCCTCGTAATCGCGGCGCTGCAGGAGTGCAGCAGCAGCAGCAGCAGCAGCAGCGGCAGCAGCCACGGCGGCAGCCACGGCGGCAGCAGCACGGCTGGCGTAGAACCCATGCCGAAACACACTCCTGCACTGGGGAAGGACGCTTGCCTCTCACACGCTGCACAAGGCGGTGAATCCCTCGGTGGGATCACCCCAGGAGCAGAGCTTCAGCGGCAGCACCGCGAGCTGTTGCGGAGACTTTGCCACGCTTTCGAGGCGGCGGAAGCCTCAGGCCAGTCTGCTGAGGAGCGCCTTGCAGCCGTCGCTGCTGCAGCAGAGGCTCATCTGAGGGCAGTGTGTCTGAAAACTTCCTTACGGGATACAGCCCACTTTATATCTTCTCTGAGTCGACTGAGCAGCAGCAACTCAGGCCTCTGCAGCACAGTCGCGAGGCGCCTTCTTGACACGCGAGCGTGCGAGCAGTTATTTGTTGCTTCAACCGAGGCAGCCATACAGCAGCTCACGCGGCAGATTGCAGACGGCAGCCCTCCAGACGTCTTGGGAGGCTTGAAGCTGCCCCCCGCATCCTGCGGCGCGAAGGCAGCTTCACACGGGAGCCTTGCCCAGGCTGTTTGCGGGAAGGGGACTCGTGCGACCAATTCACAGATTGGAGACAGCCTTGCGCAGACTCCTTTGCCGCACGCTGAATCCTCGGCTGTCGGAGCCAGTGGTGGTGTGCCTTCCAGCGTCAGGGATGCCGCAGCACAGGCCCTTGGAGCTGCAGCTGCAGAAATTGCAGCTGCTGCTGCTGCGAACCGCCTGCGGAGTCACGGCGTGTCTACTGCGCTCCTGTGGGGGGTCGTGGCGAGGGGTTGGGCCCCCCAAGAGTTTGAGAATAGGCCCCTTCAGCAGCTGGTGAAGCTCTCTGAGCTGCTGCTACAGCGGCAGGAGCAGCTGCTCCAGCCTCTGGTCAGCAGAGTGCAGCAGCTGCGGCAGTGGCAGCCGTTCCTGTTGCCAGAAAAACAGCAGAGCGAGCTCAGGAGAAGCTTGCTTCTGCACGATTCCATCTCATGGTTTCTGTTCTGCGCTGGAATTGTGCAGAGACTATCTGCTTCTATGGCTCAGAGGGCCCTCTGGCTCCTTCTGCACGTCGAAGGCGGGAGGAGGTCGCCGCAGCAGACACCTCAAAGTGGTGGATTAGTGCTGCAGCAACACGACATCGCCTCTCTGAAGGCCTTGCAGAGGCTCATTGCTGCTGCTGCGGTGTACCTGCAGCACAGCAGCAACAAGGCTCAGAGGAGGTGCCCCATCTGGACCCGAGGAGCGCTGGAAACGCGACGGAGGGGCCTTCAGGGGGCCCCCCGCCAGAAAGAGGGCCCCAGGAGTGGTGATAATAAACAGAGCAGCAACCCCAGGAAAAGCAGCTGCAGCAGCGACAGCACTCAGACGTACATGCGCCAAATATGCAGAGAAGCTCTTCTTCGGCTTTTGGTACACCTGCAGCAGCTGGACGGCATGAGAGGGCCTTTCTCGCCCTTGGAGAACCCCTCACCGCCTTCGGGGAAGGCGGTGCAAACTCAGGGGGCCCCTGAGAATTCTCCAAGATGCAGACAGCCAGCTTTGGCTTGTCTTGTGGACTTAGTGAACGCTTTGGTGCGACTCCGCAGCGACTCGGTAGAGGCCTCGCGGGTGCTGTCGCAGCTGCCACGACATTTGGCAGGGAGCGCAGCAGGTGCAGGTGGGAGATACGGCGAAGTCTTTTATCGGCCGTCTGGTGCTTCCTTCTGCGGAGAGGGTGCAGCAGAGTGCACTGCGGCTGCTTCCGCCTCCAGAGATTCTGCCACAGACACCTTCGGGGGGATTCCCACCGCAGCTACACCGAAAGAAGCAAGCAGAGAAGAAGCACTGGCGGCAGAGGCACCTACAGGAAGGCCCTTCATGGAAGCTTTGCCGTTGCAGCTGACACCTTCGCAGGTGCTAAGTCTGTTGGGAGCTGTGGCGAGGCTGCAGCTGCTGCAGCGGCAGCCGACTCATGGGGCTTCTGGATCACCCGCAGCGGCAGCGCCTTCGTGGGGAATGCTGCTGTATCAGTAAGCATCTCAGAGAGACGCACCATATCCGTCTTAAAGTCGCAAGAGGCAGGACGAGAGAAGCGCCAGGCAACAGGGATATGGGAAGTAGGGAGCACGCAGGCTGTAGACGGGGAGTGACACACCCTAGTGTGTTGTCAGCTTCGGATAAAAATAGCGAAGCTCGAGAAAACAGAGACCGCTCTGCTGCCTGGAAGAGCGCCGCCGTATATACGCGAGTTGCAGCAGCAGCTGCTGTTTCTGCTGCTGCTGTTGCTACTCCGCATGCCATCTAGCGAATGCATGGATGCGGGCTCTGTGGCTTTTGTACTGCGCCCTTTCAGTGCTTGCCTCTGCCTTTTGTCTGCTGCGCCCTTTGCTAGGCTGCTTTTGCTGCAGATTAGCCGCACGCGCTTGCATCTGCAACAGCAGCAGCGCCTGCCGCTGCTCCCCGCTGCAGCCATGAGTGCACATACCCACTGCGCCCTCTGCCTGAATTACGCTGTTGCCGCTCTTGTCACGGGGCAAGAGGCCAATGTATTGCTGAAGGAGGCCTTGCTGCAACGCCTCCTCCAGCTGCTACAACTCACGCTTACAGCAGCACTTCCATCAGTCGGCCCCTTGGCGGCAACCTTCGAGGCATGTCTTCCAGCTGCAACAACACCTGCGCTGACATCTCCCGCTAAAGCGCTCCAGCTATTTGAGGCATCCGAGGAGTTCCCCGCATTCAAACGATGGCGTCTACACCACCAACGCCAGGCGCCTGCTCTCACCGTAGCTGAACAGCAGAGGCTGATGCTGCAGGCAGTAGGACAGCCCCACCCCCATCCGTTTGCCACACTCTGAATTGACACTTTACTCCATCTGTCACTCCTTCTGCCTTCAATGCTTCGCACCTTTCTCTCAGTTGGTGCTTGTACCTGCCTCTGTTCTGTCCTTGTGGGGCGCCAGCCAGATGCCAGTGGCTGAGCTGCCTCTCCCTCTCGCTCGCTTGCGCTCTCTACCTGTTTACCTCGCTTTGTCAAGCTCTCGCGAAGCTCTGTCTGTGAGGCCCCCCCATACGTCCTCTGGATTCCTGCCCGTATTCGCAGCATTCTCGTGTTTATCTGTTGCTCTTTCATCCCTTACATGCACTGATTAACTTCTCGCTTTTGCAATACCCCAGTTTTCGTGCTGGTCGAGACGGGGGGCCCTCTGCAACGTGCGTTTCGTAGGGTGTATTGCTGCTGCTGCGGCGCGTTGGCGTTTTTCTTTATTATGTTTCAGCTGCAACACTCCGTCTTTTGCACTCCATTGCTGCTATCCTGCGTGAAGCCCGTGGGGGGGCTTCCACTGCCGACGAAGATCATCCACACGATCTTCCCAACACTGCTGCTGCTGCAGCAGGCCACACAGGTGGGAGCGGACTGCATCCGCAGCTGTTGCATCTAATTGCGTTCCCTCTTCCTGCTGTGCAGGTTGCTGAGCTGGGGTGACGGGGTCAGACGCGGGGGTGGCCCCTTGGATTCGTTGCTTATATGCCGAACACCACTTATGAATGCGTTCATTGTTGCAGCTGCTGCAGGATCGCCGTGAGTTGCTCCCTCCAACGAGCTGCTCTCCGATGCAACGCCAGGTGCAGCAGACGGTTGGGGCCCTAGTAGGGCCCCGTGGAAGCTCTGCAGAGATGGGCCCTCGGCAGATTGAGGCAGAGCACAAAGTAGGGTGTCTGTACACCGTAGACATCTTGCTGTTTCCAGCAAAAACAAGGGCTGGGGCACAAATGTACGTATAGCGAGACGAAACAGCCACTATGTGGGAATCAGAGAAGCGTTACTACTGATGCACCAACTCGTGCTGCTAGGGCTCGGCTGCGTCTGATGAATGGCTGTGCTCCTACTGTTCCTGCCGTTGTAGTTGACTAATCCCCATATCTACACACTGTTGGCGTAGCGTCTCGTCCGCCCTTGTGTATCTCTCTTTTTTCCGTAGCTCTGAGTTCGTATGCGTGAGCTTGAGCCATCGCTGCTCTGCTGTGCACAAACACACCTGGTAAAGTGTTACTCGCAAAAAGCCCGATGCATGCGTCAGTGCGGACGTAGCACAGCTCTCGGCTAAACTAGGTTAAAGCGAATGAAGCGCGTGGATCGGCATCTCGCCCCCTCTAAGGCCTGCCTTTTAGGCTTCTGGGGGTCCCGTACACCTCCCTTAAGCCCCCATTTGCATACGGAACCTGCGGGGGGAGAGGGTCCCTACTCTCCCTTACTGCGAAGGATGTCAAGTGAAAGGCTCAATAGTAGGCCTTTTATTTGCCCCTCTTCCTGGCGCTCTTGCGGCACATCTCACGCCAAGCAACAGCACCAAAAAAATAGGGAACCCCTCGACAACTCAGCGCACCCCCAGGCAGTTTTTCCGTGCTGTGGGTTATTACAGGAAAGATTCTGCCTCCTTGGGAGGCGGAGGGATTGTGCATGCAATGTCTCTGCCAAAGACAGCACTTTGGATCCAGCCCTCGCAGCAGCGCCAGCAGGACCTGACGCTAGGTTGCAATTGCAAATAAACCAGCTTCCACAGCAAAGTGAAGGGGAAGCCTCCCACGTATGTGCCAAAAGGCAGTTGCAGAGCCGCCGTGCCGCTTCCCAAGAAACAGAGCGAGCCTTTCCAGTTCTCTACAAACGCGGGTAGCGCCTGAGGAGCAGCAGTTTCGGGGGCCCCTCCAGCACCCCTTCCAGGGCCCATGAAGCAGTTGAATACAAGTGCCAAAAACTGGCCCTCCTGACGCGCATTCTGAGCGGTTGGTGCGGGACTAACGTAGCGCTTGTCGATTTCCTGCAGGCGTCGTGCAGCAGAAAGGGAGCATCAGCACTGTGCACGAGGAGGCCTTCCCCTTCTGTTCGGCCCCTCGCCCTGATGCTGCCTCGATCTTTTTTTGCTAAAGCGAGCCGCAACATCTGTACACCTGGGCATCGCAGGAGGCCCTTACTGGTACTCCCGCGTCCGTCACTCGTCGACCCCCGCACTGAGGCTCAACCCCTCACTCACCTGAAGGAGCTCTGTGAAGCGCTGGAGATCCAGGTGATTCTTGGGGGCAAGTTTATCGAGCTTGTTGCGTTTGGGGTGCAGCTGTGGGAAGATCGAGGAGAGGCGCTCGCCATTGGTCAACAGCCAGTCGGTGCCTTGATCGCAAAACGCAAAAGCAAGGGCCAGTCGCCAACGCTGCACGACAGGAGGCACGCTAATGCAGCTCCGAGACACCCCGCTTCTCCCGCCTTCTCGCCCCCCTCCCTCCCCGTCGAAGCTGCCATTTTCGAAGTTACTTCTACCCCGAGCCGCCAGCGGCCAAGCACAGAAAAAGCCCTCCAGACCCCGCAGTGTACCTGCACTTCCGGGCTTGTTGTCTGCAACTGCCATCTCGAAGAGCTGTTGCGCATGGTCAGCGAGAAGGGGGGGCGCAATGGTGCAGCAGTCACCCAAGGCAAAAAGGCCCTCCGTTCCAAGCACACGCAAGGAGGGATCCACGAGCAACCGCTGGGGTCTGTTCTGAGCGGCAAGCCCCTTCGCGATGCTTGTCGCCAGCTCTGTGGGCCGCACTCCGGAAGCCCACAACACGAAATTGGTGGGGATCGACTCCACGGAAGTGGAAGGCGCCGAAGCGCCTCCCGCTCCTGCTGCGCCCCCTGCAGAAGTCACGGACCCACCGGCGCCGCTGCTTCCTCCCCCCCCCCCCGCCGCTGCGGCAGCGGCAGCTACGCGCTTTGTCGTCACAGACCCCGCAGAGACTTGGATGACTTGCGTGTTCAGATGCAGCTCCACCCCACTCCTCTTGAAGGTCTTCTTGACGCCCTCCTGCACCTTGGAATCGTACATGGGAAGAGGCGCAGGGCCCATCTCCACAACCAACACTCTAAAGTGCTGACTGATATGCGGGTACAGCCGCTTGCCCTCCGAGCTCAAATAATCCTTGATTTCCGCCGCTGCCTCGACACCCGAGGGGCCAGCTCCCACAACGACAAACGTTAGCAAACGCTCCCGCGCCTCTTGAGAGATCTTAGGACTGGCCGCCGCTTCCAGGCAGGCTCCAATTCTCGCTCGCACCCTCTGGGCGTCTTCCGCAGTTCTGAGGAAAAGTGCGTGCTCCCTCACGCCCCGAATGTTGAACGTGTTGACGCTCGAGCCCACCGCGAGCACCAAGTAGTCGAAGGGCTCCTCCCAGGGGGCCCCCAGGGGCCCCCCAGGGCCCCCGGGGCTTTCCGTCGGGCGGCAAATCACCTTCTTGCTGTTCAGATCCACGGCATCTATGAAAGCTCGATGATACTGGCCCCTTGCCGTTGTGTTCCCGCCAAAGCTAAGGAGCTCTCGCAGCTTCGCCGTGCACGCAGCCACGGGAAGAGACCCCCCACACACCGCGGGAAGGAGGGGGGTATAAGAAAAGTGATCTTGGGGAGATATCCAGACCACCTCGAACTGCCGGGGATCCAGTTTCCGTACGAAGGATGCAGATGCCCAGCCGCCCCCCGCAACCACCACGCGCTTCCTCTTGCCCCCTCGCGCAGCAGTGTCTGCGGTGTCTCCTTCTGACGGCTCCAGCTTCAAAAGCCGCAAGCGTAGCTGCAGGGCTGTGAGCATGTTCCTCGCACACCACTCTGCTTCTTTGCAGAGACCCAAGAGAGGAGGAGGGGAAGCTAACAAATGCGCCACATCCGGAGAGTGAGGAGCTTCCCTGTGCTGCTGCATGCGCAGCTTCTCTACGCCGCTGCTGCGATGCTGCTCCTTGCAGTGGGCTGGGGCTGTGGAGGCGCTAAAAGCCGAAGCGCCAGCCAGAGCTCCCAAGTACCGCAGAGTGCTAATGCTGGGCATGGTGGATGTACACCTGAAGTCTGGTCCTCACCACTACTATGCACGAAGAGTCAAGAGACAAAAGACACCTCAGAGAAAGGCAAAAGCGGTGAAGACTGCCGAAACAGGGTCAGGTCGCACCTTCCCGTTTATCAACGAGATTAGCTGTTCTGCCCGAGGGAAGCCCTAATGAGACTCCCGGCGAAATAAGAGCTCAGCAACAACACACGAGGTATTCTTAATAATAAAATGTGCACACAGTAGACATATAAGCACACGGAAAACGCACCCGCACGAATCAGAATCTTAAGCTAGATTACGCTCCCATCACGTCGAGAGGGATCTTGTGTGGCGTTCCCGACACAAACAAAAACCCATGCGTCCACCGCCAACACCTTGGGTGTCTCTCGAAAACTATGCATCAAAAATTGATGTTTTGCAAAACAAAAAGGCTTTAGAGGACCTCCGGGTGTACACGCAGCCGGGGCCCTTCGCCCGCCACCCCGAAGCAGCGCAGCTCGTTCTCTGCCCTACTTTATGTACGAATGCTGCATGCAGCCGCCTTTCTATAAAACGTTCCCCCAATATCTGATTTTGGCATTTATCTGTGCTAGTTCGCGTATGTTTAACTCACACCGGTCCATCCACTAAAAGCTCCTCGTTGATGTCTACACTGGTTGTGCCTACCCGTTTTCTCGCAGCATGCGGCGAAGCAAAGCTTACCTTTGCTGTAGCGTGCATTTCCTACGTGTCCATCTGCACAGCAGAGGAGGACCATAGGCGACCGCTTAGCTTACATATTGGCGTCGCCTCGCCGAGGCTCGTCAGCATTTTCTGCTTAGCCAGTTATTCCTTGAGGGGGCCTAGCTACGCTTATTGCACACTTTCTGCTACACTGACTATACGTTTAAAATATTAAAAAATTGACTCCAATTTCCGCCCGTGCGAGTATGTTATTTATTGCGGAGTACTGCTGGCTCGCTACCGAAGACACAGAGTTGTTTGCTTGTGCGTTAGATGGAATGTACAACTAGCCATGAGTGCTCGCAGTGCTTGGAGGGTGCAGCTACGCACGCCCTGGTTACTGTTCGTGTGCCCTGATCTCCGAACAAAGGGGCTGGGGTAGGGCCATGCGGTAAGCTCTCTTCGACAACAGCTTTCTACGAAGCTGGCACTGAGCCTGGAGATGAGGTTCTCCCTATCGATACCTTAGATGGAGAGTTACACCGCTTTTGGCTCGGCAAAGGCCCCATGCACTGGCATCTCGCTATGCATAGGCAGAGAATATGCAAGTGCATCACACATCTTTATGTGAACAGTTCAGTCGATTACACACGCCATTGTACGGGTGCTCATGCATGTGCAGTTCTGTGCGTGGGTACTGCTGGAGCCCTTGGTTAGGAAAATCCAGGGGACTGCTCTAGGAAATTAAACTTGCTAATGGCATACCGAGCTGGTACTCCTTGGCAGGAAAGTGTTCTCGAGGAGCGCAGCACGGGAAGTAAGGTGGCCAGTTAGCATCCGAGAATTTGCAAGTCTCTGCACCATCATGTATGGACTACTCTCCATAAGGTCACCTTGCCATGGAAGGCCCCTCTATCTCTTCCCCTTGAAACTTTAGCTTGCACACTTTCTACACAAATATCGAGGACTACAGGTAGAAAATCTCCCACACCTCTTGCAAGCAACACCTTACAACAAACCAGGTATCCCCATTTCGCGAAAGCGCTGCTGCCAAGACACTCAAGCCGCGATGGCCCCTGCCCAGACGCGTGGTGACATCGTTCATTGCCAGAGTGGTTGACGGTGTGAGTGCACAAATGTGTGGCCCCCTAACGGTCTGCAATCGGCTATACCACCCCACCTTAATTACGTGACCCCACTTTGGCAACGTCCGCACTGCGAAGGCTATAGGCGTTTAATCTACGCGTGCAATCGCGGTGATGCGAGCACAGGAGGGAGATTATTCTGGTTCATGCCCCTCATTTTTCATGGCACCGAATGTGGCATGCTGCGTGAGCTCAGCAGTTCTGCCCCAAAGTAAGATATGCCCTTAGGCCTCCACACTCTGTGATCCCGAAACGGTGGAGACAACACGTGGGCTAAGGCACTTGATTCTTCGGTGCCTTACGTGCTCATGAAGGGCTGGCGAAGTGCTGCCAGAAAACAGGTCTAGTATAAGAGCGGCGAGCAAGAACGAGCCAGAGTGAGAAACAGCGAGAGACACAGTGTACACATGAGAAAGCCCCCAAGACTAGAAATGCATTGCGCGAGAGAAAACATATCCAATCGAAAAAAGCAGCCGGAAACAGAGAGAGGTCTCGTAGAGTAGCATATATATATATTCCATGCCGTTTCTTTCTACAAGGCCAAGACCGCTGGCCCTGTTTAGCATCAAAACAACAAAACCCCTCTTCCTTTCGCGGTACATCTCTGGGGATAATCTTTCATGTGTGTAGTCTTTTGTCGCTGCTCGCGTGCGCATTCCAAACTGCCCCTATAGCAGCAGCGGGAGCAGCAACAACAGCAGCAGCACTGGCTGCTAGA
The DNA here is from genome assembly GCF_002999335.1 of Cyclospora cayetanensis. Classification (NCBI taxonomy): domain Eukaryota; phylum Apicomplexa; class Conoidasida; order Eucoccidiorida; family Eimeriidae; genus Cyclospora; species Cyclospora cayetanensis. The sequence continues at coordinate 20,898 of NW_020312036.1, read as the reverse complement.
GCCCGGCCTCTTGCAAGCCGTAGGCAACACCAGCTGTTGCTGGAGCAGCCACGACAACTCATGCTGCTTACGCGATGCGCATGCCGCCGTGGCCCCTATGCTTCGTGTACGGCGCCGAGTGCTCAGCTGTATGCAAACACCGCGCAAACGCGAAGCAACACGAGCAGCACTTCGCCCCCCTCACAAGAGGCACAGCCAGAGCCACATCCCCAAGCATCAGCACACCCACATGCACGGACACAGGAGGAAATATTCACCCACCCAAACATATATAAATATATACACATATAAACATACACATATATACATATAAACACACACATACATGTATACATATATATATACATATAGACACACGCATATATAAACACACACATACATATACATACACACCCACACACATATTCAGTACAAACAGTGATAACCTTACAAACAGCGACGAGAGCAAGCGCTTACCAATGAGCGTAATGCTGCGGTGCTTATTCCAGTCCAGCACATCATTAGGACCCTTCCAGCACCTGGGAAACAACACAACGGAACGCCTGTTGGATGCCTTCCCCACATGCCCGTCTCAGTTGCCTCCTAGAACCTTTTTCGTATTGCTTAATGGGCGCTTGAGTACCCCAGAAAGAGGAAGCAGCCAGAACTCATGCGAGGGAGTCACGAAGAGAAAGCCAGTGGACATGCAAAGCAAGTGCATACAACAAACACCAAAGAAGAGCGACGCCAAGATAGGAGGAGACAGGCGGCGGGTCAGAAACACGAGGCCATCGAAAACGACACGCAAACAGTGAATGAAATGTCGGCAAAAACACAAAGTGCAGGAGCTGCACCGACCTGACGCCGTCCCCCAACTGGAAGAAGGTGCAACTACCCCATGCATTTTTCGGCAGCGCCAGCTTCCTAATGATCTGAGCCTTTATCTCGGAGAGAGTTGCATCGGGCTGCGTTCGCATCCCACAGAAAAGCAAATAAGCGTCTTGAAGGACTTGCATTAAAGTGAAGCACGACAAAAAAGGTCTACCATCGTACGCTGTGCCTTGGAGGCGGTGGCGTTTGGCAAAAGCCTTTCATCTTTCCTTGGACCCCCCTTTCTTTCCTCCTCCCCGCCATTCCACATCCCTCATTTTTACCCCCTGCAAATGCATGCTGCTGTTCTCCTCTCGGCCCCTCAAAGCTCCTCCACGCACTCCCCTCTCCCCCTATCCAAATGCCTGTGCTGCCGGCAGAGTATGCGGCAGCGTACCTCAACAAGTATCTCGAAGGGGTAGCCGAACGGCTCGCGATCTCCGGGAGTCTGGTGCTGTACGAGCAACACCTGAAGGCAGGGGTGGACAGAATCACGCGCATAGACGCTTTCCTTTCGGAGGACCTCTGCACCTGCTCGTTAAGGCGGAAAACGTGAAGAGGCATAAAGCAGCGGCGTGCTGCAAGGAAGCTCTGATGCGGCGGTAGGCCGTCGCTCGACTGCCGGCACGAAGCAGCGTACTGCATGCAACGAAAACAACGTCGAGGACGGGTGCTTGCATTCGCCGTCTCACCTGCAGTGCCCCAGACTGAATGAGGTCTTCCTCTTCAGGAGTATAGTCAGCTTCCAAACGTAGCGGCACAGCCAGAAGGTTCGTGATAGACTCCCTCGTACGACCTTGTGCTGCAGCGAATCCCAAAGGAGCTCCCAAGAAGGCATTCAACATACCGCGCGCAGAACGCCACGAAGACAGACAGACAGACAAACACACACAGAAACACAAACACAAACACACACAGAAACACAAGCACAAACACCCAAAAACACAAGCACAAACACACCCAGAAACACACACACAAAACACAAACACACACACACACGGGAGGCAGCGGATCCGACACAGGCCCCGGCAAGAAGGATCAATCCTCAAAAGGGGGGCTAAGAGTTCACACAGAAGATGCAGCAGCAGCAGCAGCACCACCACCACCACCACCACATTAGAGGCAGCAGACTCTTCAACACTTCCAAACATGGATTGAAACAGCAGGAGGGAAAGGCAACTCGAAACCGCTGTTTTGAGTACCGGGTAGGCTATGCGGATGATGGAAGGCTGAGAAAAACTGTGGCGCTGATGTGAGAAGACTGGTCACACGTACATGATGGAGCATAGAGCGTTAGCCACGAGAGCTCTTCGGCAGGTGGGATCCGCAGGAGATTGGAGGAGTCGGAGATGAAGAGCCTGAGAGGGCCAAATTCTTCCTCATAGTCCTTGTCTGCCTTGTCAGCAGTCGTCCCCGTTGAAGCGGCTGTGCTGCTGCCGCTGCTTCTACCGCTGCATCTGCTGTGGTAATCCTGTCTCAGAGCATGCGCTGTGGCTGGAGGGAGGCGTCCTAGAACCTCTCGCATGAGGTCTGCCGCTGTGTAGGCTTTGCCATCGGGGTTGCTGGCGGGGATAAGCCCAGTGACACATCCGATCCGTTCCGCCTGTCTCGAAAAGACTAGGCAGATGTAGCTCAGCACGGAGTGGGAGAGGGGAGACGAGGAGGGAGAGAGGGCTGCGGGGGGGAGGGGTGAGAGCAGCAGCTGCTGCAGTTGCTGCTGCTGCTGCGCGGGCAGCAGCAAGGCGTTCACAGCCCTTGCGCACAGGCGGAAATGACGAGGGAGCAGACACAAGTGGAGCTCTCGGGGTAGGCGTTGCGCCCCCGCGGCTGATGGAGAAGCAGCAGCGGAGGCAGCAGCAGCGGAGGCAGCAGCAGCAGACGCAGCAGCAGCTGTTGCTGCTGCCAAGGCTCGCCTCCTGTCAAGACAGCCAGGCCACGACTGTGCGCCTTGCAGCTGCAGATACATCTCATCGAGAGTGAGCTGCCGCCGTCCAGTGCCTTCTCGCTCGTTCCGCTGGAGCATCAGCTGCTGCTGCTGCTCCCAGGTGCCTTCGTTTGTCACTACCAGAGCATCGATGTCTAGAGGCAACACCTTCCGGTCTGACAGCAGGGGGGGCTCGGGAAACAGCTGCAGCTGGGTGGGATCAACACCGAACTGCCACGCAATCCACTGCAGCGCCTGCGCATGCGCGCACGCAGGAGCATTGAAGACAGCAGGAAAAAGGCCTAACACATCAGTGTCGGCGTATCGTGCGCTTTTCTGGGTGCTTTGGCGGCTTCCACACTTCTAAACACCACACATGCCTCGGAAGAACCCTACGTTCCCAGACGTCGGGGAGGGGTCCAGCTGCCGCCGGCCGATAGAAGCTATCCAGACGCGGAGCAAGCCACACGGGAGGCAATAGCCACCACAGGAGACGGAGTGTGTGTACAGGAGAATTGCTAGATTTAAGCGAGCAGAAGAGCCTCGGAGCCAAGAAAAAAAAGCTAGGACGCGAGCCCATGAGACGGAGAATTCGCTGGGGAAAGAGCCAGAGGGCGGGCGGAAGACGGCAGCGAGCAGAAAGGTATGCGCGTGCGCGACAACGAGGGCAGGCAGGGGTAGGTGAGAAAGGGGAGAACGAGGAGGAAGTGCACAGGAAGCCTTGAAGGGGAGAGCGGCCAACCTGTCGGGCGGGGAGTCTCCCACTGAGAGAAAACTCCTTGATACAGATGGGCTTTGCGCTTGGCATGTGCAGCCAGGGGTCCTCGACAACGGGAGAGGGAGACAGCGCTTCTTCATCTGGTTCGTCCATCTTCGATTTGCCTCCCGTAATGGTTGTGGATGCCTCGTTTGGAGAGATGAGGGTTGCTGTGTTTTCCGCAGAGGGATGGTGCGGCACGCCTGGGAGGCTCACGCAGGGGGCCCCCTCGTTCGAGGGGGCGCCGACATCGCTCCCAGGGAGAGACACGAGCGAAGCTTCCGAGAGCAGCGAGGAGGCCTCCCCGACTGGAGGCGGCAGAGAGGGCGAAGGGAGGAGACAGCCAGAAGAAGACATCACCTTCCCCAAGAACTGAGGCTCACCAACAAGCAGCGCAGAAGGCGCAGCGATGGGCGGGCAAGAAAAGGAGCGCTTGCGCCAAACGCGCTAGAAGAGCAGCAGGCGGCAGACTGCGCAGCAGTGTGTAGACGGCAGACGCGGGGGAATTCGCTTGTGGGGGGCACTGGGGCAGCTCGGAGAAGTCAGCGCAGCGAAATAGACGTCAAGAAGAGACTGCGCATCGCGGGAGCACCCAAAAGCGTCGCCGCTGGCGGCTCCAACAGAAAGGGGCCTGCCTCCTCGCGGAGAACGAGGCTCTGGGAAGGAGAGGAAGGCAGGAAGCGCAGCAAAGAGGGGCGCGAACAAACCTCATAAGGATCGTACAATCTGATGTGGTAGATCTCCGTGGCTTGCTCCTCCAGACAGTAGTCTACGAAATCATTGCAGAGGTAGCAGGGGAGAGGCGGGGGGATAGGGGGGATCGCGCCTCCCCTGGAGCGGGGGACGAAGGGCAGCAGAGAGAGGCCCCTGACCTCCCGGGGAGGGGCCCCCCCCCATGGCACCAGAGAGGATGTGGTGTCTGCTGCCGTTCCTGTGGCAGCAGCAGCTACTGCTACTGCTGCTGCTGCTGCTGCTGCTGCTTCTAAGGCCAGGTGGCCTTCCTCTGCGGGGGAGGATGGGCAGTATGCCTGCTGCGGAGCAACGTCTTCGGAGCGACCTCCAACCTTTTGCTGTGCCTCCTTGTACTCGAGCAGAGCAGGAGGCAAGTCGAGCGAGAAGACAAGCAAGTCTCCAGAAAACACCTGAGGTCGAGCGAGCAGACGACAGCGCCGCAAGAGCAGATCACGCGAGCACACATGCAGGCAACACGCGAGGGAATCGCAGCCTTCTGCGAAGGCAGCACAGCGCTCCTGCCTCCTTTCCCCCGTCTACGAAAGCAAGATCGTGCTCCGCGGCAACAAAGTGCTTCCTCCTTTGCGAAAAAGCGATCGATCGGCGACCGGCGATGGCAAGACAATCAAAGAAGAAAGAGCGCGCGAAGAGACCCCACGTGTGGTTGTGTGTCTATGTGTGGTGGTTGTGTGTCTATGTGTGGTGGTTGTGTGTCTATGTGTGGTGGTTGTGTGTGTATGTGTGGTGGTTGTGTGTGTATTCGTGTGCGAGGGAAGGAAATATGGACGCGCAAGGAGCACGTCATACGACTGCTGAGCCCCTCGCAAAAGGACTCTCTCTCTCTTGAAACCCCCACACGCACTTTTGAGTTTCTGAGTGTCTTTCTGCCGAGCAAGCGGTTGGTGTGGATCTTGTCAGTGGCATCCAGCTCAAGACACGCCGTGAGCTGCAGGGAGGAAGCGACCCCCGCTGTGAGGGGCCCCAAGGCTTGCGCTGCAGCCACCGCAACGGAGGCCCCTTGAGACCACTGCAGAGGGGGATAACAGTCGCCTTTGTTTTGCGGAGAAGGCAGGGGAACAGGCAGCGGAGCTGAGTAAGGAGCACAACTGGAGAGGGGTGGTAGTGTGGGGGGGAAGGCGGAGACCACTCGCGCAACCTCGGCTGCCCGGGAGGGGCCCTCGTCGATAAGTCCCTCCTGCATCGCTTCGTGAATCAGTCGGAAGACGTGTGGCTCCAGATCGCGCTGAGGAGAGCGCAGCAAGAAGCATGCAGACGGAGAAGTGTGCTGTGAAAAGGCGTTGTGGAAAGGTGTTGTGGAAGGCGTGAAAGGGGGGGAAGGCACCGCAAGAATGCAATGCCTAAAACGGCCAGCGGGGAGCAGTGCCACGGAGGGCGGCGCATATGATATGAGCGAGGGGTCATCGATGGAGAGAGAGAAAGAGAGGGAAAGAGAGAGAAAGAGAGAGAAAGAGAGAGAGACAAAGAGAAAGAGACAAAGAGAAAGAGAAAGAGAGAGAGAGAGAGAGAGAAAGAGAGAGAGAGAGAGAGCGAGAGAGCAGGCATCTAGCTGGGTAAAAGCGGGAGGCAGATCCTAGGCAAAGTAGTTTGTTCCTCGGAAGCATTGCATCAGAGGAGAGGGCACAGACTATAGCGGCCTTATAGGCGTCGAAACGAGAGAGAAGAAAACGGAGGCTGAGGCGAGATTTTGTTTGCCACGAGAGAAACATGGATAGAAATGCCGCGCGAGACGCAGGCGTGGAGCAGACAAAGGGAAAGAGGGGAGAGGACAGCCGGTACATATATATATATATATGTATATGGTCGAGGCAGCCACAGCGGGAGAGGGAGAGGAAAAAAAGGGAGAGGGAACAAAAGGCAGTAGGGGGGAAGAGAGGGAGGGAGGAGGGTCGAAGTGACGGACAACTTTCCATTCGAAGGGAACATAAACGACATCCAAGCAAATGACGAGTTCTCCCTGTGTGCCTTTGTCGGTATTTGCCTGCACGATCTGTTGCTGCTGTTGGGGGGGAGGGGGGAGGGGTTGCTGTTGGTGGTGCTGTTGGAGGTGCCCGCCCTTGTTGAGCTGGACGTCTCTGGCAGTCCGTGTGAGCGAGGGGAAGTATTTGATGAAGAGCAGACAATGGGACCTTACGATTTCGTCATGCTGCAGGGGTGTGCTAAAGAGAGCAGATTTCTCTGGTACGGCTAAGACGTACAGACTGACCTCGAGCCCTCCCCCCCCTCCGCCTCCCTTCCTCCGCAGGATCTCCCCCAGCTCCATATTCGTCCCCAGTTCGATAGCTTCGAACCTTGGGGATTCCATGGAGGTGTTGATCAGATGGAGCACAAACTGAACCCTGTTGGGGGCCCCTCCTAGGGCCCCCGCGGGGCCCCCCTGGCGCCCCCCCCCACCGTACAACAGGCGCGTGAGCTCCTGCGTGATCGTTTCATGCAGCAGGAGAATATCGCTGTTTCGGCTCCGTTTGATGTCCATGATGGGAGGAATCGAGAGATACGGCAGCTCCACGAAGCGCCGGTACTTGAACTGTAGCGGGTGATACACCTTTATCCTGATAGGGCCCGCAGCACACAACAGCGATGGGGGCACGGCAGGCAATGCACACTCTGCATATGCCCCACAGGAGGTTGAACAATGGCGAGGAACAAGAGCGAAGAGGAGGGCGGGGTTAGGCAACACGGGCAGGCATACAGAGAGAGAAAGCAGAAGAAAAGCCTAGATGCGAGAAGACAAGCGCGGAAGGGGAAGGGGAAGAAGGTCTATAAGGCGGGGGCAGGGCAGTAGGAAGGAGGGAGGAAGGACGCAAAGAAAAAGAACTCGAGAAGATATAGATTTGTTTGGCACGGAGTGACGTGGACAGAGGCATACCTAACGCTCTTCTCAAGAGCGTTGCGGATATGCGTCCTCAAGCGCCTCAACTGCTCCTCTGTACGGCAACGGCTCAAAATCTGGGGATTAACCTGCGCGCACATAAGAGGGCGAGAAGGAGCAAAGAAAAGATGCAGAGGAGCCTCTTGAAGGCCTAACCAAGTGGGTGGACATGCGGGCAGACATTCTCAGAAGAAGAACCCGATCGGGCGCGCACACACGAACTATCTTTTGAGGAAAGCGGTGGATTTCAGCATGTGCGTGTAGGTACAAGGGCATGAGCACCATTTATTGATGCACAGTGGGAGCTGGAGGCAGCACCCCTGAAGCAGTAGCCGCAGCAGCAACGAAAAATCAGAAACTTGCTTTAAGAGGGCTGCAATCGGCTAGAAGATATGGGGCCTGCGACTTGTTGACATAGACGAGAATATACGCGTTGTACGGCTTGTTTCGTGTTCGTGTCTTTCGCTCTCCTGAGAACAAAACAGAGGAGCCTTCCGCTAAACTCTGAACAACAAAGTAGCGATTCGAGGCGAGCAAAAGCAAGGCAGCCGCAAGCACTGGGGATACGCAAAGGGTCAAACGCGATCATTGCACGCCCCCATAAAGCGCAGAAGGAAGCAGAAAAAAGATGGTGCCTTTTTTCATGCGCCTTTACCTACGGCAGCAAGGAGAGCACTGTACAGAGAGTGTAAGGAGGGGGTCTGCGCAAGCAGTCGGTTCCCTCGATAGGTGCTGGATTGCATATATGTAACTGCCAAGCTTGCATCCTAAGACTCCGCGATGAAAAAGGCGCATGCATAAGTACTACCAGCCCTAAAACAGCGTCTGAGGGCCAGTCGCACCTCTCAAGTAATTGCAGGCTTCAAGCTCCTCCCCTCCGAAGTTGTCTCCAATAGCTGCATACTCGCTGACATGGTAGACCTTGTCATCGTCGAAGCGAACCCTGAGGTAAGAGCCGGGAGAGGAGAAAATGGAATCATCACCAAGCGTAGAAAGGGGAAATGCGCATGCATGCACTGACGCGGGAGCCAGCCCCGAAGGATCAAGCACTCAGTGTACTCATACGGCGAGAAACTGCATGCCTAAAAGAAGGCAGCAGAATACGCCACACAGCGAAGACGACAAGAGAGAGAGAGAGAGTGGACGGCATGAAGGCTCGCAAGTAGAAGCAATAACGCAGACAGATGAAAGCAGCACCGATGCCTCCAGAGCAGTGGCATCCACAAGGAGAGGCTGACGGAAAAAATGAACCACGCATTCACACCCCTCCATGCATGCATATACACGCACAAATATACTCATTCACACTGACACACTTGCTCACGCACACAAATACACACATCCACACACTCGCAAACACACACATGAATAGACATGACCATACGCTCTACCTCATGAACATACACATGAATAGACATAACCGTACATTCTACCTCATGAAAACATACACGAGACTCCTTGTAAAGGATCCAACGTACCACTGGGTGCCCGGAGGGGGTCGAAGGAAGGAATAATAGTGACCAGAATTCACGTCTCCCTGGTGGACAGACACCGAGTGCAACGCGTAGACGCCCGCGCCCTCACAGAACTCATTCAGATCCAATTCCCTCTGGAACTCGTACCTGACACACGCCACAAGCCGTTTGTACACTCCGCAAGCTGTCCATACACTCCGCAAACCGTCTATACACTCCACAGACCGTCCATACACTCCGCAGGCTGTCCATACATTCCAAGAGCTGTCCATACACGCCGCAAACCTGTACACTTTGCAAACTGTCTATACACGCCACAAGCTCTCCACACACGCCACAAGCTCTCCATACACGCCACAGACCGTCCATACACTCCGCAAGCTGTCCATACACTCCGCAGACCGTCTATACACTTCACAAGCTGTCCATACACGCCGCAAACAGTCTGTACACTTCACAAACTGTCCATACACTTCACAAGCTGTCCATACACGCCGCAAACCGTCTATACACTTCGCAAGCCGTCCATACACTCCCCAAGCTGTCCATACACTTCATAAACCGTCTATACACTCCCCAAGCTGTCCATACACTCCCCAAGCTGTCCACTCATGCCACAGACCGTCCCTACACTCCGCAAACTGTCCATACACTCCGCAAACTGTCCATACACGCCACAAGCTGTCCACACATTCCGCAAGCTGTCCATACACGCTTCGCAAACGTCAATACACTCCGCACCAACGGTTGCCTCCACTAACTACACCAAGTTCCCTGAGAGCCCAAGCCTGCAACCTCGGGGGTATCCACCAGTAAAAAGCCTCCTCGTTCTTGCTGCGTCGTCATTCCGCAACCTACGACTCTATCAGCCTAAACCCATCCTCCTCTCTCAAACACCACCCCAAAAGAGGCGCCTGCAGCCAGAGACTCTCCTCCTTCTTCACCCTCGCTCCCCACCGCGCCGTCAGCGGCAAACTCCCCAAGCGCCCTTCACGCTCCTTGCACACTCTGCCCCCGTTGCAAGGCCAAGTCCGCATACCTGTCAAACACCTTCACGGTGTCCATTCTTGCGAAATCAAAGTCGAAGCGCTTGAGCAGGAAGACGCATATGGGGGGAAAGCGAACGAACCGAACGCCCTTTCGAGCAGTTTGCTTCCCATGTTGCTCGGCGTCGTATGCGTTGTCTCCTTCGAGAAGCTCTGGCATTACAAGCCTCTGGAGGCTCTCTCGGACGCCTGAGCAGCCTTGAACGTCTAGATTGACATCCTCAAAGGCCTCCTTCCTGACACTCTTGTATTCTACGTTGATGCACTCCACGTAGGTTTCCATTTCCCCCTCGAACATGGCCTTCACGCTGCCCTCCGCAGGCGTTCCCCGCATCTGCTCCTCCACCTTATCCAGCAGGAGTTTCAGCAGCTCGTGCGTGTCTTGCTGCGTGAAGGCGTCCGCGGCGTCCCAGCCGAACGAGCGAATGAGCTCCTTGTAAGGCACTGCCTCGTTCGCAGTGTACAATTTGAGGAAGAGATTTTGCAGAGCCAGGGAGATCGACGGCGGAGATCGACGTTCCGCCTCCTCCTCCACCAGCAAATCGCGCAACTCGCTCTCCTCCAGGTCCGACAACTCATCTTCACTGTCTGTACTTTCTTCCGACAGCACGGCTGCCGCCGTGCCCCCTGCCAGAGAAGACTCGCCCTCCGAGAAAACAGAAGAGGGACTCATCCCTTCAACATCCATTTGCTCGTCGGATGAGGCGGCCGTCGCCGCTCCATTGCATCCCTTGACTGCAGAGACATTGCCACTCGCCCCCCCCGCAGAAGCGGCAGACGCCGCTGCCGAGCTAGGCGCCTCTCCTCGCTTTGCCTGGGCTACTCCAGACGCCGCAAATCCCCTGCCTCGCTTGCGTCTGCAACGCCGCCGCTCGAGAATGTCTACGCTGCGAGTTCCGCATGTGTTTTTCGTGTCGAAGGATAGCGCGTACACCGCTTCTCTGAATTTTCCGATAAAGTATAACGACTGCAAAAGGGCATTCATGTAACAAGTCGCGCCATGGTTCCTTAGCCCAACAAAGCCACGACCACAGCGTCCCATGCCTCTTGCTGCTACCGACGGAGTGCCTCCCTGCGACGCGTGTGTCGGGAGGGGCGGACTGTCCTCGCCTCCAGACTGCTGCTGCAGCTGCAGCTGCTGCTGCTGCAGCTGCTGCTGCTGCAGCTGCTGCTGCTGCTGCTGCCGCTTGGATCCGGAGGAAGTCGAGGCGGAGGCGTCGAGGCTTGGGAGCGTCGCTGGAGGACAAGGCGTGCGGATTCGGCGTGAGACAGCCGCGCAGATGGGGATGCAGCCTGCTCGGAGATAGAGAGCGCCTCCCCCCCCCTGAGGAGACGCTCTTAAAAAGCTCTCGTCGACAAGCTCCTGGTGAGACGCGAACTGGTGCCAACCCCTATCGGCGTCATCACAGGAGAACTGGTAGGTGTCGCTCTTGTAGATGCTCTTTCGGTAGTCCGTGGGGTGTATGGCGTAGATGTGGAAACGGCAGCCCTGATGAAAAATCCAATCCTCCGGATAATCCTCGCGTCGCGCTGTCTCGACAAAGGCTCCAACAAACCGCCGATCTCGACCCCCCGCAGCGGCTGCTCCCGTCGGCGATACTGGGTGCACCATAAGGCGAAAGCGGACGGCAGGAGTGTCTCGCCACTCGCTGTACACGGTAGGCACCTCGTCTAGCAGCGGCTCCCCACCGCTGTTGGAACCCGCGTAGCGAGAGAGAAATGAAGGCAGCAAGAAGTCCACTTCCCACGGCGAAGGCGGAGGCAGGGCACTCAAGGAATAGTCTGGAAGTGCTGGGGGAGGGTGGTGCACCTGCTGCTGCTGCTGCTGCTGCGAGGACGAAGAGCCAGGAGTCGAGGGAGACAGCTGAGAAGTGCACTGCAAAGCCTGCTGCCGCTCATCTGCTGGCTGCTGCGCGTCGCTCGGATTCACCGGTGACACTGGAGGCGTCATTTCGCCGTCTTCCAGTCCATGTTGCTGGAGCAGCAACTGATGGTGGTGCTGCTGCTGCTGCAGCTGCTGCTGCTGCTGTCTAGACATCTTGGCGAACGCCCCGGCAGCAGCAGCAGCAGCACGTGCGGCAGCAGCAGCAGATGCTCGGAAAAGGCACGAACGGCTAGGCAGGGTGAGTCAACACTGCAATGCGAAGACGCACGATAATCTACGAGGCAACTAACTCCAAAATCTTCTGCTGCTGCTCCTCCTGGTACTGCTGCTCTTGTTGGGGTTCCGCCGCCTCTGCTGCTGCCGCTTCTGCTGCTGCCACTTCTGCTGCTGCTGCTAAGAGACAGCAATTTGAGGAACGTCACGGCACACGCATTGCCCGTCTCCCCTCTTCTTCCGGCGCGTGAACGCTGCCAACCTCCTGGTTCCGCTCCGAGCAATTGCAGAGTATTTTCGAATGCGTTCTCATACACCTAAGCCGCTTCCGCCGCTGCTACGATGAGACAGCAGGAGCAGAATTCTAGACAACGTCCAGCCCTAAGGAAATCAGAACCACACACACACACACTCCACACGAGGGGCCTAAGGCGTTAGACACGCCATGCTTCCTGTTGAAGCAAAAAACGGGTGCAGAGGCAGCAGCTCCACGCAACGTCCCCGCATCAGGCCTGCGTTTCACTAGGCATGCATGCGAACAGAAAGCTTTGGAATTCCCATGGCATGAACTCCGACTGAGCGCTGCCAAGTGACTGACACCGCTGAGACACGCACACCACACCCCCGGGGAGTGGGGAGGGCTGTGGCGAGAGATCTGGAGGCAATGAAGGGGCTAAGACAGGCAGTTTCATGGAGCAACACGCCACAACGCCATCTCAACCCGCATTCGGGGGATCTGGTGGACCCAACGATCCACGGCTGTACAGTCAGAGCTGCAACTGGCGCAGCGGATCGCCTCCGCGCAGAGGCAGACGAGGCGCAGTGGTGCCTGCCTCCTGGAGGGAGTTGGTAACACTGCCACGAAATACGAGGGGGGAAGCGGCAGACGTGCGCACAGGGTACGGGGGGCCCCCAGTCTCGGGCTGGTGGGCCCCCAGCACTCCGTGCAGCCCGTTGTGAGCGAAGCTGCCCTGAGGCTCCTCCACGAAAGTCAGTGAGTTGGGGGAGGCACTGGGGGGCGAGGCATACCCTGTAGATCTCGGGGAGCGGGAGACTGCCGATGACAGACTTGTGCGAGGCGCCTCGGAGGGAGGCGCGGCGTGTTTGCGGTGTCTGTCGGCAGGGTTGAGGGGGACCCCGGAGAGGCGGAGACGCCAGTACTTTTGTGGAGGAAAGAACAAGCTGGAGGAAGCGGGCAGCTGGCTACGGGAGCAGAAAGACGAACACAAAGGGGCAAAGTGCATGCAGATGTTGGGTGGCCCTGCCCAGTTGTGGCGGGAACTTGGGGGAATAAGGCGACGAGTAACAGATATTTCATTCAGTAAAGCAGAGAAATAGAGGCAAAAAGAAAAGGAAAGGGGGACGAACGGGCGGCAGAGCATCCGACCCCCTCAGTCCGCTGCTGCGCCGTAGACGTCACTGCACACGCCGCAAGCTGCCGATGCTGTAATTCGGCTCGGAGACACGCTAAATAAACTCTGTGCAAACCCTAAACACTAAAACCTAAACCCAGAGGCGTTTAGGTCCAAGTGGACACAGGAACCGGGGGCCCAAGGTTACACATTTGTGCTTCCCAGCGTTTCCCAATAGCGCAGCAGCCACTTCTAGGTCCTAGTGTTGCTGCTGCTGACGGTGCAACACTGTTTGGCTCCATTGTTTTCTGCCTTTACTGCGCCTCTAGTTCAACGCCCTCTGGATGTACCCTTACGCAGCAATGAGAACACGTGGTGGGGGTCCTCCAACCAACAGAACAACAGACTGCCGGCACGTTTCCATGTAGTTCCCCGTAAGGGGCTCACATTAGAAAAGGCCTAAGCTGCCATTCAATCGATTCATCGTGAATAGCCAAAGAGATTATTGCAGGATGATGGGCGACGGATTCCAATAGGGCCGCATGGGCGTAGTAGGATACGCAGTTAGAGTGGAGTGCCCGTGTGCCGCGCTAAGCTACACTAAAACAGGTCTTACTATACTCGCTATATTTCACCGAGAACTAGTAATGATTTGCAGTTGGGCTGCCCACTCGTACATCTTATTTATTGCAGTGTGTCGTGAGCTCGTTCCATGAAGACACATTGTTGTATGCCTGTGGGGTACATCCTATACGCAACTAGCTGCAAATGCACACAGTGCTTAAAGGGTGCAGCTGTGCCTATCTTAGCTCTGCTTCTTCCCATGTGTCGGAACTCTGATGGGCGACAGCATGGCGAAAATAGAATCCTTTTGATGAACACGCGATAACTTTGGGGTAACCTGTTGAATCGGGCACTAAGCATTTGGCTTCTTAGAGCTTTAGGAGTACGTTACAGTCGGTAGCAACAAATGGGTCGACGCAGTTTTCCCCTGCTCATCCACTGGCTGTCGACGCTGTGGGATGTCAGGTTTCCTGACACCAGTTGGTTTCGAACAAACAATTTGATGGTCCACTACTTTGATTTTCGTTAACAACAGCCTGGGACGAACAAGCTCGGGCAAAGGAGGAGCTTGTTGAGGGGCCCAGTCCAGCCTGCAAGCGGATGTGGACGCAGTAGGTACACAGCTGGTATAGAGGCAAGACATTTCACCCTATAAAATGCTTATTCATGCGCCGAGGAAGTCGTACAGACTTGAAAAGTATGCCGCCCGTAAGGATGGGCGAGCATGCGAAGATTTTTTCAGCTGGTTGGAGATGGGCCTCGCTGTGAGCCTTCAAAACAAACACAAGTGCTCCTTGAGGCATGTATTTTGAAGGAAGAAGCACTTCCGTGGTGGCTATGTCCATGTAGAGGAAGGTGCAAGCCTGCAGGGATTACTTAACTTAAACATGCAAGCGCCGACTTATTAATTTATGTCGAGATTAAAACAACAGCAAGCTTTGGGAGACTTGGGAAAGCTTATGCAGGGAAGCCTTATAAGAAATCGACCCATGGAGCAGCATTAAAATATCGTCCAGGAAAGCCACAACTAAGAAGAACACCTGTTTTATCAGTGGCTTGTATCAGGTTAGGACTGTCACATCAGATGGTCGCGGAGTGGGCAGCGACTCAGCAATTAAACCACCAGCAGGTAGACTTTTTTGAACGATGGATTTTAAAAGGTTTTTACAAGCAAATTTGCCCATCTCTTTCGTACTTAGCTGAGAATGAGGAGCCAAGAAGGGGATGTAGAGCCTATGAGATGGTGGGGCTGTGCCGGTTGGCCCTAATCTACAGTCTACGGCGAGGGCCGAAAAAGAAACAGGGGGCTCGTGCTCCTAAGCAGACCCAAAGAGCCTCCCAGCGAAGCGCCTGCGAGTATTTGGGAATCAGCCACAAAATGCAGAGCTACGAGCGCGTACAAAGGGCCAAAACACTCGAAGAAAGGGATTGGTTTTGACGGGAGCGGGATGCTTGGCGAGCATAGCAGGCGCATCAGGGCAGCAGAAATGGCCTTCCATGGCTTGAGGGGGGCGACAGAGGAGAGCGCGGCAGTCAGACACCCATCACGTGTCCTTTCTGCGCTCACGTCAGCCCAAATTAGCGGAGGAAAATCGCTGCGTTACATAATATTGAATTTAAAGTGCTTCTGTTACCCAAGTACACCCAAGCAGACGGCGCGGAAGTGAAATCTTTCTAGTCACTCGTCAGCCCGGTTCCAAGACTCAGGTGTGCTGATGGATGGCACAAAACAGGTCTTCGCACTCACATTTAGAAGCCCAAGTAGACTTATGTGTCTCTTGATCTGGTAACTTTCCCCCAACTGAGCTCCTACGGCATGCCAATCAAGACTTCAAGAGCCTATCAAGGATAGGCGTATGGCTATCTACATGGGCGATACCACTGTCTTCAGCAGAAATATCCAAGGGCACCTACAGCACATCTGATGAGTGCCTTCCGTGTTACAGGACAAGCAGTGGTATGTGGAGGCACACAAGCGCTAATTTTCATGAGGACAACTGTGCTTCTGGAATCTCGTACCTCAGCTGCAGGGATCAAGCCCAACCCTGCAAAAAAATCAAGCAATCCGGACGCGGCCTTCATGGAGCTGTAAGGACACCGCAAACTCCTATCCTCTTGTATGTGCTTTCCAAAATTACCTTCCTGCATTTGCTCTGATTGCTGCTTCTTTGCCTGAACTGCGCAGGAAACACAGTCTGTTGTCTGGACAGAGGAGACTGATGGCGCAGTAAGGACGCTTCTCAGCTGACTTATAAATAATCCGGTACGTGCGTTGGCCGATAACTAGCGTCGTTTCTTCCTACCAACCGATGCTCGAGACCGTGATAACTGCTACTCTCTTTCAACAGCTTACGGAGTCTGAAACTAAATTCTTGCTTGTTATTCGCATTGCTTCACTCAAACCGAGCAGCGGTTTACAGGTATCCAGTACGGAAACAAGAACTCCATGCAGTGTAGTCAAGCGTTTTAAAAGGCCGTACTATTAAAATGAACGGTGTCTCATTGCCCAGATCAACCAACAGTCATTGATATAACGTACGGGGGATTTTCTATTATTCTCTGGCTTGGGCACCTCATGCAGCGCGACTTTACGGTGAAGTATGTTATGGGCATCACCAACGTGGTCACAGACGCGCTTTCGCGAAATTCCAGCAACGCACTCCTATGCAGCGTAGCCAGACTGTCTGTCAAATTTGCCATTTTTTATCGACGCTGAGTGAGGTGGATGTCTTAGAGACACTTGAATCCCCTTAAATTGCCAGAGACAGAATGGCATGGCCGCTATGGTTAGACCAAAGCTGGGACTGCTTCCCTTGTGCATCTCGAATTCAGTTTGCAGTGTTATTCTGCGCAAAGCTAATCCTGTTCTTTACAGAAATTGTGGGATTCACATAAGCGGGGAAGCCACTCACGTTGCCTCCGATGGCCTGGATGTGGCCTACGGTAGAGGTGTGTGCACTGGCGTGCCAAACTTATCAGCAGCGAAAGCTGGGGAATCCTCCTGAGCCCGGTCTTGCAAAGTCTTCCAGTTTCTGCAGGAATCTGGCCGGATTTGATCGTGAACTGTATCGTAAAAAAGCTGGAGGTCAAAGTAGCACCTCAGTTGTTGCTGGCACACTCAGCAGAATGGCTCACTCATCCCCTGCTCCAGCTCGGTCACGGCTCACGAATTCGCTTTAACTGTTCTTAACTCATTTTTGAAAGCTTCACGTAATCTCCAGGAATTCCATTACAAATAGAAAAAAGGGAGTTTAAAGGTTTTCTGGCTTACCTTTATGACTTGCCTACGCGATGAAAATAAGTTGACCAATGCAAGCCACCCTGAAGCAGATAACCAGGCTGGGCAACCAACCGCACTTTTCTGCGGTACTTGCGACTCTATGCCAACAAGATATGTTTGCTCGGCCAGAGTTTTTCCCGTGTGGTGAGTGGACTTGTGATGCAAAAGGACGATCATCTATCCATGGCTCTCGCGCATCCGTGGTTGACATGGAGGAGCCCCTCTCCTATCTGGTCCTAGGCCTGGTGATCTGCAGTCAGCAACTACATTTCAGAGCAAACGAATGAAGAGATAAGGCCGGTAGTGCGAGCAAATATACGGGCAAAGCTTCAGAGAGACAGGCATGAGATTATGGTACGCGGCAGTTGGAGCTAGTTGTCGGGTCTGGGCATTTGCTCCTGGTGAATTGGACGGCTTACCAAGGTGCACCAGAAGGGGACAGACAAAGGCGCTTCAAGACAGATGGGTCGAGCCTTTTTGTCATCCTTTAACAAATCAATGCGCTTTCTTATTCTATCCATTTTCCTAAAACGATGGAGGTGACACAGAACTATCTACCTTGGCTTCTTTAAGGAGTTTTAATGCACCCCAAATTGTTCGCGGACTTTGCCGCGCAGGCAAGTGACCCGCATGTAGAGGCATGATTCACAGGGAGCCGTGGATGGGCTGCATTCTAGGACTAATGAATGTCAATGACACATCCTAGTGGAATTATAGTGCAACGGCTGGAGAACACCAGCCTCAGTGGTTGACGGAGGAGCAGTTGCAGGGTTCACTGCCTGCGAAAGAATTTGCAGCTTGTCTTGGCCAGCAACACTAGTTGCCATAAACGATCTTCCTCGCGTTCCTTGGCAATTCTTCTTTAGCGCATGCTCTGCTCCTGATGCCTAGCTTCATGCATGAGTACTGCTTGAATAGGTCACGGCTAGCATTTTAAAGGTGTCCTGTACTCTCAGCTTTATGCTATCGCACTTAAGTATGCTGTCCTATCAATCTTGCGTATGCCTATTTTGAAGCTTTGTAATTTACTATGCTGTATACACCGGATATATTTGCATGTAGAGATTGCTGGGTGAGTTGCACAGTCACCGTTGCATTTTGGGTATGCTGATTCCGCTTGTAGATATTACCAGGCTTCCGTATTTTAGTATGAGGATGCTCACACATTTTAGCGCTTCAGCAACGGCTAGCCATTCTACGACCGCAGTTGTGATGTTTTTGTCCCTCGTTCGTTCCTGGCTAATGTGTATTGCTTTCCTCGAGTGGATTGTACTGTAGCCCTTGATGGATACACATGCTTCTGCCTGGCTGGAAAGTGGCCATGAAGCGGTAACTCTTACGCTTATCTGTATGCGACTGGTATCTACGACAGGTGTGGAACACGACGGCGTAGTCTTCTAATTGAGGGGAGAGAGATTGTGGGCTGACCCACGCTCAGGCACTCTCTACCTCACGGACGAATTTCTTTTTGCTTTGGCTGTTTGTATATCATGATATTCGTGGATCACAGTCGCTCATCGGGTTAAGGAAGAATTTCGTGTGTCTGTGTGCAAGTTTCTATGGGCAGCCCGCTGCGACTAATTTTACTGCTTAGCGGATGCACCAAAGTGTACCTGAGCTGCTGCTTTATCATGCTGCCAGACCCCTGAGACATTCGTCTGGAAGAAGGCTAAACAACTTCCTATTGTGTTCCGTACTGCATTAGAGGCCATGTATGTCCCTGTGGGAACTGACGGTCGTGCGTTACACGTGCTGCGATGCCTGCGCGCAACGTTGTTGGCGCACGGCGGCTCCCCAGACGCCCTATAGCGCTCGGAAAATTCTGTTGCGCATTCATATACAGTAAGTCATTTCTTTACTTCAAAGCGAAATTGTAGACTCGGGGTTTTGCTGTTGTACTCAATTGTAGTAACCCCTGGTAAGACTTTACGGAGGTTTGCTATGCCGAAGTGGGCGTTAACACAGCTTAGGCCACCCTCTGCCTCGCAAATCTGACCACTTTCGTACAGATACATGCTGAACTAGAGTAAACAACTTTAGAACTGAAAGTCTGGTGCCTACGAAACACGGGGCAAGTTTGCGTCGCAAGTCCAAGACATCGTAGCACGCCACAAGGCCTTC
This sequence comes from Cyclospora cayetanensis, assembly GCF_002999335.1. Classification (NCBI taxonomy): domain Eukaryota; phylum Apicomplexa; class Conoidasida; order Eucoccidiorida; family Eimeriidae; genus Cyclospora; species Cyclospora cayetanensis. Next base: position 1,810 of record NW_020312036.1, on the reverse strand, counting down.
ATTGTGGGTTCAAAAGGCAGCGGTATCATCACCAACACGAGTAGATTCTCGAAAGAACGTTTCTTTTTGATGTAAAAATCCCTATTCGCGGCAAAATAACAGTAGAAATACTAACGCACCTGACAATATTAGAGACGGCCGATGTGGTGTGGCTTCCACACCACGTGCCTATTGTTCGCGAGTTGACGGAAGAGACAAACAGCGTCTTCCATATAGGAAAGACGCAACTTTGTCCGAGTCTGTTTCAGAACAAGCAAAAGTTGCATCTATAGTGGATTGATTTCGCAGGACCGTGGTTCAGCCCTCAGCTGAGGAACAACCTTCTCTAGGGTGCGCACAGGATCGTAGCAAAGCATTTGCGGCCCGGTACGCGGCAACGGCTTTCCGCTGCATCGAATTCCAACCGCATTTCTTTTCTTCCGACGGTACACAATTTTGTTTTGGGAGAGACGGACAGCTCTTCTTTCCGAGCTCGCTTCCCTCCGACTTGTTACAGGGCCACAACTCCATTCCTTGTGCCGGAGGTGGATCCAGTGCCGCTCTCAAATTTTTTTGGTAAAGAGCTCCTCTGGTTTGTCCCGTATTTTAACCAAACGTAGTCAAAATGAGATCCGTTCCCATTTTGGCGGGTTCGGTGCTGCTAGGCACCGTCGCCTACGCCACTGCTAAATTACCAGGCCTCACTGGTAGGGCCCTTTCCGTCCTTGAGTCGGACATGCAGGTTTCACACGGTAGCAATGCCCTCTCTGGAGATTCGGCTCCCGATTTTGCTGTGGGGTCTTCCGCCGCACCAACCGAAGATTTTGATCCAAAAGCGTTCCTCGAGACTTACGATGTGCCCAACTCCGAAGCCAAGGTGCTCCTCACGACGCTTCATTCCTGGTTCGTGTCTCTGGGAGGTTCTAACGTCTTGGATCTGGCTGCAGATTTCGCTGCGCGCCATGAGGTTCTTCACCAGCTTCTCACTCCGCCCACCACGGACGCAGACGCTACGCAAGAGCAATCACCAAGCGTCGACTCCACCGGACAGGAGAATGACGCCGATCTCCCCCTGACGAACGCAAACGAAGCCTCTCCTTCGAAGTTAGCAGAAATTCCTGAAGGCGGGAATGAAAACGTCCCAAGTCCATCACCTCCACAGCAGCCACCCGCTGGAGAGGAGGCACCCTCTGAAGAGGAAGAGCCAGAAAATGTTGAGGAGCAAGAAGGTGAGAGCGGAGCAGCATCTCGTAGACTAGACGAGGCGCCTGAATCCGAGCAGTTGAAGTCTGAAGATGCAGAAGCTCCAGGCACGCAATCCGATGGTGAAGATGAAAATCCAGAGGAGCAACCCTCTGAAGAGGAAGAGCCAGAAAATGTTGAGGAGCAAGGAAATGAGGGCGAAGCAGCATCTCGTAGACCAGCCGAGCAGTTGAAGCCTGAAGATGTAGAAGCTCCAGGCACGCAATCCGATGGTGAAGATGGAGCTCCAGAGGAGCAACCCTCTGAAGAGGGAGAGCCAGAAAATGTTGAGGAGCAAGGAAATGAGGGCGAAGCAGCATCTCGTAGACTAGCCGAGCAGTTGAAGCCTGAAGATGCAGAAGCTCCAGGCACGCAATCCGATGGTGAAGATGGAGCTCCAGAGGAGCAACCCTCTGAAGAGGGAGAGCCAGAAAATGTTGAGGAGCAAGGAAATGAGGGCGAAGCAGCATCTCGTAGACTAGCCGAGCAGTTGAAGCCTGAAGATGCAGAAGCTCCAGGCACGCAATCCGATGGTGAAGATGGAGCTCCAGAGGAGCAACCCTCTGAAGAGGGAGAGCCAGAAAATGTT